>NC_040880.1:17127824-18377824 GCF_003676215.2 Rhopalosiphum maidis | reverse complement strand
AGGTAATAGTGTAATGCTGGTGATAGCTAGAGTAAGTCATATTACTTATATTAGTAATATTGTATAAAGAGATACTTTTTGGTTATTTTATGAATTTTGATCTACATGATGTATGATACAATTTTCGTCCGTGCGTAAGTAAAAGGCTTGAAAAATGAAAAACGAGATTTCTCATTAGTTTTACTTATAACTATCAAAAATACATAAGCATATTTGTCACATAAATGTTGACGAAATTCGTCTAAATCACGAAAATATGGTAGGTAATTATTTTGTTGCAGGTAGTTAAAAATACATAAAACGTTAATCAAAACATCTAAACCATGGAAATTTAATTCAAGAATATTCTAACTTTTTAAATTTTAATTAAAAAAAAAATAATAAATTTAGCGTAAAGCTATCTACATTTTTATGAGTAATGATTGAAGTTCAAATTTTGACATCAATGGATAGTCACATGTGTATAATAGTAATTTATAATAGTTAATTATTATTTTGTTGTAATTACAAAAAAACTTCGATCAATAACTAATAAAACATAGATATTACTTTTACTCACATTTTTATATTATAAATTCCTTTTCGTAATGACATTTAAAAAATATTTAAATTAATTTTATGCTATTTGTTGAGATTTGAAGTAATTAATTTAAAACATAATTTCTATAAATGCTGATAAAAATTGTTATGCTATGTCAAAATACTTAAAAATTTAATACTATTATTACTATTTATTATTTTAGTTGTTCGAACAGCAATCTAAAGATAAATAAGTACATAGGTATTATAATACACGTTACTTTTATACAGTGTATAATTAATAGTTATATTATGTTCATAATTTTAAGGCCTAACATCAAATCCTAAATATTGTGTTTACAAAATTAAATGATATGATGATATACAAAAACATAAAAAAATATTACCACTTCTCCTTTTCCATAAAAAAAAATCCTAGATTTCCGGCGCTGGCGTATTATGTTATTAAACAAAAGTTGAGGCTCTTAGCACTGACGATTTAAAATACGTATACATAGGTACAATGTAATATTTTTAAAGTTGTGAATGCAGTTTACAAATAAAGTAGGTTGTAGATATTTATGCAGGTTAGTGAGGTTAGGTATTTACTATATTAATATTATAAACTTATTATTTAATTTATGAAAAACTAAAAATAAACTTATGGTTTAGTACAATAGTACCTATATGTATATATATATAGGTAATATTTAAATGGTTTATTAAGATTTAACAAGTAGTAACTAGTAAGTAATTTAAATAATTAATACAAAAATTTACTTAAGTTATATAATTGTATTTATAATCAATGTTATATCAATTGCCAACTGGTAAAAAGCCAGCAATCGAATAGTTTATATTAGCCACGTGTGATTTATTTTAAAATGTTTAATAGTGTTTAAGTGTTAAGTAGGAACTACTCTTTTTAATGAGTAGCTATTTATGTTGCATGCGTTTAATTCAGAACAAAAATTAGTTGGTACCTACCTAATATTTAAAATACTATTAAGAGAAAAATTCTACAATAATTTATAATATTGACTATAATATGCCTATCAAAATTATAGAAATCTAATCTATCCAGGCTAGTATACTAATTACTATTAATATTTTATTTTTATAACGTTTAATAATTTAAATAAAATATATTTTTATTAAATTATATATTTATGTTCAGACAAACATATAATGTATATATATGAGCAATGAACAGCTTCTATAGCTCTACCTATATTAATTAATTCTATTTATACGTATTCACTATTCATAAAACGTAATATTATTATTTTCAATTGTTACAAATTGATATATTATAATTGTAATCTGTAACTATCTACAATCACCATAAACTATTACTAGATGATAGATATTATTGTGATTTGAGAATCATTCGTGGGTGTGGTATGATTTTTAATCATTTAAAATTATGGTTATTCTTTAATTTTATTTTAAAATCAAATTTTCTATTGTTTTACTTATATGGCTACGATTTACTATATAATCTCTAAGAAATAAACATTTGATTCAAAATTATTATATTAAATTTTATTATTACTTTATTAAATTCATATATTTGAACGTGTATCTATACTCTATAGGTAGTTTAATAGTGTTATATTGTTATACTAATAAAGTAATAATTAATAACTACTTTTCTAGAAAAATGAGTGTTAGACACTGACGAGTTATGTTTCAAAGGAACCAACATTTTAAATTTAAAGGTATTAAGTATTAAAATTAAACATAATCTAAATTGTGTCGTGTAAGTGTGTGTATAGTAATTATATAGTAAGTTATAAGTGAACTTACTAAACAGTGTGTATATTATAATAAATTAATAACAGTGTGAATAGACAGAAAATGAATGTATAGTAGGTAAGGAGTAAGGACGTAAGGTATAAACTGTAGAAATAGTAGATCACACCAGCAAGATTCATTTCAATAAAGCGCTATACAAATATTATTATTTTTTTTTTCGTAGCAGGTATTTTGCCATAAATATTTTTCCAATTTAAATAATTAGCCTAGTGCTCCGATATTTCTGAAAATATATTTAAATTAATTGTGAATTTTACATAATAACAATTTTCATATATACTTTTAAATTATTTTTTTTAGTTTAGTTATTATTAAGAGGCCACAACAGTACAACACCCACATGTGTTGGTATTTTACGATTATTAAGTTTTTAAGTGAGTTATGAGCAATTTTAATTTAGGCTATGTTATATACGCATAACTTGCTAAAAAATTAAGCTATCATAAAAAACCATTATACAAACACTGATAATTTTCTTACCACCAAGTTTCATAATAGGTCGATTCATTCTAATTTTTAAACTGATGGAGCTAAACGTGATCTGCTGAGCGTAAATTTGCTACTATGTTATGTACTTGTAAGACGGAGACAACTCAGACAACACTTGCGGGTATGACAACCTCTTAAGAGAATTCAACAAAAAAAGTGAAAAATTAATTTTATATCATACTTTACAACGAATTCAAAATTGTTTTCAGAAGTTCCCGATTATTAAGATAATCGGTATTCGGTAAATTTGGAATAAGATAGATAATAGACCTACTTTTGACAAAAAACAGGATCGAATAATCTTAAAATAATCAGCTTATGCATAGTTATATATTATGTAAATGGTGTATGATTAAAATATTTCGTATAATTATATTATAGGTTAATGTTTAAACTTTAACCTTTAAACAAGCATAATCAAATATGTTTATAATATTTTAATTACAGTATAGTATTATTACGTAATTATTATAAGCATATAATCTAAATTGTAATTTAGATTCCATCATAAGTTGAAAAAAATACGTATACATATAAGTTATTTGTCACGTTTAATATATATATATATATAGAGAGAGAGATTTATAATATTGAACTATAGTCAATATTTAACAATATATTTTAATATATAATAATATACTATATACATATACTATACTATTATAGTTGTGTGTACATTGGTGTTTAGGAATACAATTTAATATTAATCATAAAATTTACCCAATCTATGGAATTGACAATTGTTTTTCCTCAGTATAATAATATAATGTATTAATATAAATAATATATACACCTATATATATATATATATTATAAGCTTATAAGGATTATGTACTTATTACATTTGAACATTTATTAAATTTAAATCCATAGCAGCTTACAGATACTTTGGGAAATAGAGATATCCCACTATGTAAAAATAAAAGTGTAGCTACAGAATAAAAAATAGCACATTTATATGCAATATTAATATACACTATAGTAATATTTTAAACAAATTTAACAATAAATAAAAATGATTACGTAGTAGAGAAAAATAGTATAAATCATAATGACAATATCTAACTATATGTAATTATAAAACAATTCACTCAATTCAGTAGTTTTAAAGTTGAAAGTATATATTGCTATAGGCAATAGCCATATTATAGGCGAGGCCGTCGCCAACACTTCTCTCTGTTATACGCCTAGATAGATATGTACATTATAGGTCTAACCTAACCTGACGACTGACACCTATAGTAAATATTGAAGCTGTGAGTAGGTTTGGTACAGAATTTAAAATTGTAATTAAGTTTAGGTAGGTCGTTGTTAGGTATGTATAATCTATGTGTACAATATATTATAATATGTGTGATCATCGTCCATTGAGTGTTCGAGTATATCGTTAAATCTTAAACATGTTTGTTGTCTTAAACTCGAATTATTATAAGAGGTACCAAACCTATACCTAACCTTGATGGAGGGGACATGCCACAAGTCATAATTTATCATTATTTAGGTGTATAATATTACACGGTTAAAACTTACAATATGATGCGTGAGTCACGAATCCCGAATAAATTAATAACACATTATACATAATACCATATTATATTATACATAGATATTTAGACAATATTATATCGTGTTAAGTACCAAGTTTGTAGTGTATTAAACTATTAGCGTATGGTATTTATGGATCGTGATGAATCCGCGATGATGTAAATTCTATATATATTATTTTTATATTATTGTTATCACGATATGGGCAGTGTATGTTAGGCTAGCGCCACCTGTGGACGTCGCTGCCACCAGTGTATTATTATTGTTTTACTGATAAAGAACAAACTACTACAATATTATTATTCTCAGCAGCCAGCAGGTTATATGTGTTATAACGGCAGACGATACGGAACGGACTTCCCCGTCTAGCAACTGTGATAACGTATTGATCTATAGTCAGTACTCCGTAGTGTATGCATTCGTAATACTTGTATGCACGTCATCGTATATTCGAATATGATACCTTGGCGGTGGCGACTGGCAGATGGGCTTTTGCGAGGAGTCTCGTGCGATTTGGCAGTTTAAAGAATTCGCGTTCCGCTGAATAGCTTGGGACAACAAAACATTTATTATTATTTTTTATACAGTGGGACGACCGATTGTGCGATAGTAGGTACCTACTAATGAACTATTTACCTATTGCATTATGATGTGGAGGTGGCACAAATAATAATAATAATAATAATAATAATAATAGTAATATAATTAATTCTGGTGCGCCTTTCAAATTCAAAATTCAAATCGCGTTTTTGATTGTATCGGTTGGCGTATACCGTAATACTCATTAAAAGAAAAAAAAAAATAAACAAAAAATGTGAACTTTACTGCTATGTTGTCTATAGTTGTGTACACATTTCACTGGATATTTTTAGCTCCCAGATATCCATCAATGTATTGTGTAAGTGATGAATGTTATTACGATTCTTACACTAGCTGGTGTAATCAATGTTTTTAATTTTCGTCCAGTTAACGATGACTGATGGATATTGATCAATCTGTGAATGGGTGGTTTGAAAGGATAAGCTTGATACAGAGGAAAGCTGATCACTACAAGCTTCATCAAGATATTCTTTCGTGAGTACTACGTACATGTTTTTATTATAATACACATTTATCACTAGTTATATTTATGAAAACTGACAAGTACAATTTTGTCACAGATTGTTATTGGATAAGGACGGTTTTGATTTTTATATTAAATCTAAGGGAATTATTATCAGTGCACATACTTGCATATTACGCTGCCGCTGTCCACAATTTTACCATGAAGTTATAAAAAAAGTTGATGTTGCTAGTTTGCCATTATATTTATTAGAGCGCATTTCAGATTTTATCAAGTAAGTGATAAATTGTTACAGCATAACATACATCAATTAATTTGATGCTTTAAATTTCTGGTAATTGAATTATTCCACCTTTTTAAGACCAGTACTTAAAATAAATAAATAGTTATACTGTTGAAAGTATAAACTATCATTTAAAATAATTAACAAATGTAGGTAACTGCAATGTAGTACCTAATGTTATCATTTATTACATGCAAGTTGTCATGGTGACTAAGATAAAACTTAACTTTCACTTGGCTCATCTTCACTGAAGCACATAGTTGTAGTTCTCATTAGAAACAATTAACTTACACCTGTTGATTTCTTGTCATTTTTTTTTGTTTTTACTCTGATATTCATGTTTTATTTATTCATGACTCTCTCTTCCAAAAATATTTGTTTTATACTCCAAAAATGAGTATTCTCAAAGTTTTATCTAAAGGTATTGATAATATGAGATATATTGCTAAAATATGGTAGGCAACTAAGTAAGTCGTAAGTAATAAACATTTAATGTTAAATTTTTATCTAATATTTATATTATTAAATCATATTTTATTTATTTTTAGCAATTCAAAACTAATATATTAATTTTATTTATTATCTATTAAAATATCAAATTTCACTGTTTCAATAAATAAAAATATTTTGGTTAATATTTCATTCAAATGCAAATAATTAGGTTCAAAAATGACTTAAATAGTTTGATTTAAGTAATAAGATTAAGTTTATAAAAATGTTCTACTTGTGTAGGTGGATTAAAGGTGTGGTAATGTGCATTTTGCCCGTGATTTGTAAAATATAAGATCAGATTTTTTTCTAAATTATCCTTAAAATGTATTTATTTTTTTACATTATTGAAGTATTTCCATTATAAAATAATTTATCAATATTTCAAGCTTGTTTAAATTCACTAATCAATAAATATCATTAAAGTTTTTAATTTCTTATCAAAGGAATGAATTAGATGATCTGTATCTACTTAATATATATATACTATACAATATACATGTCTATACTTACAATTGACAATATCTTCTATAATAAAATACACTTTTTATTTAAGATTCATGTACAGGACATTTTTATGAGAAATTGGTGAATTTATTTATATATATATAGGGAATCTTAGTTTCATAAATTTGAACAATCTTTTTTTAACCTACTCAAACTCAAACTTGAATCTTATTCAAACCTTTATTATCAATCTTTAAAACATTTAACCATTTAAAATTTTAAAATATAATAGTAATGAGTAATGACATTGTGTATTTGATAAAAATAAATTAATCTGTCATATGTACTCAAATTATTTTAACTGTTTGAGACGTTTGAATTTAAATTTTCTTAAATTTGAAATTATTTAAAATTTGAGTCTTAAAAAAATTCATAATAAATAATAAAATAAACAGTTTATATTAATTATAATTTTTAGTAGTTATGTATGTACAATGTACATTGTACATATCTTATATGCGTGTTTATTACTGAATATTTATGTATAATCTGAATATTTTGGAAAATAAAAGTGTATCTAAATTTGATATAAAAATAATAAGGTATTTTAAATACATTTAATTGAGATACAAAATAATGTTTAAGAAAATATTTTGTTTATTTATAAATTAAAAGTTATATTATTGATTCATAATCAATTATTTCAGAATTCTACCTAAAATCAAGAATTAATCTCATCTCATAAGGGTGCAAGCGATATTTATATAGATTGTTAAACACCTATTTTAAATACCTAGGTAAGATATAGGCTGTATAAATATCACTTTTGTGAAAATATCGCATGTACCCCTTTGCATGATTTTATACATTGACCTGTCACCTTTAAATGATAAATTATTTTTTTTCATATATCACTTATTTAAAATTGATAATGGAATTTGATGTATAATACCTTGAGTTTCCTATTAAATTAACTATAATTTTATCTATTTTCTAATTATTACTAACATAAATATAAGAAATGTATTTATTGGTAGACTTTACAATTAATTTAAAGTTAAATTTTATAAAACTACTAAAACAGGCTTAGTACATAATCAAGTAACTTTATGAAACAAAAAATTTCTTGAAGCTTTTAAAAAATACTAAAAATGGTTACCTATTTAAAAATGAACAAACATGTATTTATACAAAATTGTATACTCATCATCTTGTATAATACTATCTTTTAGATGTAATAATAATTATTAATTATTTATGGTTGAGGACAATGGGCAGGCAAATCACACCTTTTAAAGAATCACAATGTTTACATACAATTTGCTTTTCATGGTTATCGTTTTTTTTTAACTAAATGTTTATTCTATATGTTTATTCAAGACTTAGTAATTTTGTATTTAATTATTTATTTTGTAGGTGTGTTTATTCTGAGAACAATGTCACTGTACTAGAAAAAAAATTAATTAAATCAATTAATGTTGACCATCCGAAAATAAAAAAACTTCCATCAATTGATTTATATGAGCCTAAAAGGATCTCATGTGATATAAATCCATTATATTATTCACTAGCACAGTATGATGATCTTTCTTCAAGTGAGTTTAGTGATTTTGAACAGTGTGCATATGATGGCATAGAATCAGTCATCTTAAACAAGGTGAATATTAGTAACTCTTCGTTTAACAGCATGGACATTAAATCAAATAATTCAATTGAATCTCATCAAGTTAAGTCTCAATCAAGTTGCTCTCATAAAGAGTCAAATGTGTTAGTTAATAAAGACAGTTTTATAGATGAAAATTCTGCACTCAATTTTAAAATTGATGGATTAGATATTGGCAACAAAGTTCAAATAGTAAACAATCTTAGCAATGAATTACAACATGATCTTATAAAAAAACCGAATAATGACATAAATAGTTTTTCAAATTTAGAACTTGCAAATGGATGCATTAATACGTTAGATTCACCAATTCATGGCCCAAATAATAAAGCAAATCAACCAATTATTGGAATTGTAAATAGTAATACCAAAGCCTGTAACCCTGATTCATCAATGATTGATAGTAAGAATTTAAATGATGAAAATATTTTACTTAATGATAAAACAAATAAAATGATTCAAGAAACTGATGATGATTTGGATGTTATATTGCCTAACAATTTTGAAACTTTTACCGTAATTAAAAAAAGCAATGAAACTGGAGATATTTTTTCTAAATGTAGTCATTTTGAAGATAGTATTATTAAAAGTAATCAAGATCAATTAAAAAGTGAATCAATTAATTTTCAGACATTCACCGTAATAAATGAAAATATAATAATTGATGATGACAATGAATTTCAAAAAGACATAGTTGTAAATAGTGAATCTTTTGATCCTGAAACTTCAAATGATTATAAAACATTTACTGTTGTTAATGGTATTAGTAGAACTCCTTTTCATACAGAACAACTGAGTAGTTCATCTAATTCACCTCTATTAAGCAGTAAAATATATGTAAATAATAATGACATTGATTTAGATGTATTACCCTCAACTCATACACTATCTCAATTTGATACCATTACATTATTACCACAGTCAAATAATGGCAACGAAGAAGACAATGTTTCAACAACTTTAAATAATGATAAAAAAGAGATTATTATGGCTAATTTTGATATTGATACAATAAAGAAAGAAAGCTGTGGAAATAATGAGTCATATAATCAAATTGATTTCAAAGCTGAGGAAAATATAAGAAATGATGTAATTAGTTGTTCAAATAATGTTGATATTAATGTAACATCAACTGAAAGTATTTTATGTACTAATATAAAACAATGTAGTGATGTTATACCTAGTACATTATGTACAGTTAGTGATAATTCTATATTCAATTTTATTTCTGAAGATAACAGTAGACAAAACAATTCAAATAACCAACATTTAGAAAAGCTAAAAAGTTCTGGTGAGTCTGATAGTACTCTTAGTTTACATCTTGACATTTTAGAGAATACCAAAGGAATGAATTCTCCTGATTCTTTAAATGAAGATGAAGTGTTTGGTCTGGAAGAAAAGCCTATTGTTTCTAATAAGCTAGAATTTGTACCTTTAGAAGCAACAAAAATAAAAGATAATAGAAGTCCACGTTTATCAAGAAAGTATATGGAATGTTCACCTGTTATATCAGCTAACGCTTATATTCCTGACATTGATGTGGACAAATCATCTGTCACGGAAGAAAATAGTGAACGAAAGAACTCAAGTTCATTTTTCATTGATTTTAATCAAGGTAAACCAAAAAATAAACCTAAACGTTTTGAAAATCTCACAAAGTCTTTAGATTCTAGTACAATTGCTAATAGCAAAGAAAAAATATTCTCTATGTTTATTGATTTTAACGAAGATTCTGAGTCTAGTGAATCATCATCTAAAGGTGTTAAACATCGTAAACCTCAAACACTTGCAGATCGCTTTGTTCGAATGCATAGTGAAGAGGCTTGTGCCAAAACTAATGATTGTGAAAATACAGTAACTCCTCCTCCAAGTCGAATGACATCAACTGTAGAAAATTCTTCTGCTGACATATCTGAATCATGTAAGAAACAAAGTGTGTTTATGTTTATTGAGAATGATTCACCTACCCCAGTCAAACGAAGATCATTACCTCAGAGCTCTAGACTTAAGTCTCAAAGAAATTCTTGGAATGTTGACAGTACAGTTGTTCATAAAACTCATCATAGAACTCATAGTGTAAATTTATCTGAAGAAAGTAATTTTGATGCCAGGATGACTCAGAGTCATATAGAAACAGGATCAAAAGACTTCAATAAACCTTCGGATTCATTTGATACTTTAGAATGTAATGTAAAAATTACTGTAAATGGTGCAAAAGATAGTGGAATTGGTTTAGTTGATTCTTTTGTTCGGCTATCTGACATGGATAAAACACCTTCTCAAGAAATTATTAATAGTTTATATAAGAGTGAGTCAAAATCTGAATCATTGAGACGAGATTTAAAAAATACAGAGTTAGGTAGATGTTTAAAACGAATGTTTCCATACTTAAAAAGTATTGAAGTTGAACGTATATTACTCTCTAAACCACCTCATGCCCTTGACAATAGAGAAGAAATTAAAACTGGTCTTGGACAAGATTTGCTTCGTATGTTTATAGAAGAAATTGGTGCTGATACAACAATTGACGTTAATGGAAGACGAATTAAAGCCCATAAATGTGTGTTAACTTCAAGATGCCAATATTTTGCTGCTATGTTCAGTGGTGGATGGGTACAGAGTGCTGGAAATGTATTATATTTGAAGGGGTAAAAAAAAAAAAGTTTGATTTTATTCTTATTATTTCATGTATTTTTTTAAATTTTAGTTTTTCTTATAATACCGTCCATTTAACATTACGATACATCTATAGTGGTGAGTGTGATTTCTCAGAGATAAAAAATGTGGCTGAATTATCCAAGTTGGCTGATATGTTGTGTCTTGAAGGATTAAAAGATAACATAATGTTATATTTAGCAGCAGAATACTGTCATTTTTTTAAAGAGGTTAATATTATGCTAATTAGTAGTTTTTGATAACTTTTAATTTATTATTGATATTATTAGGTTTGCGAGCGTTGTACTATTGGTATTCTCGAGTGCTTGACATTAAGTGTTGCTTATGGACTCGATGATCTTTACTTATCTTGTATAGTATGGATAAATGACAATTTTTCAGTGGTCTGGCCAACACACCATTTTGTTTCATTGCCACAAGATTTAAAAGTTAAATGTTTCAGACATAAAGTTGCCCATGTTGATGTAATATATTTATATTAAGTAGTTTGGTCAACAGAAATGTAATTCTCAACTACTTATTAAAATTATTTCTAAATTTATAATTTTAATAAATTATGTGTTTTTGTTGACCATCATATAATAATTGTATTTTATATGTATCATATTAATTTGTATTTAAATTTATTAGGATCTGAATGATGTATTGAGTGTAACAGAAGGCTGTGAAAAGATAAAAAAATCCTTACCAAATGATGAATGGACTAAAGAAATAATAGACTTAACTACAGACCTTTCAAATAGTATAATAAAATATTTGGCAAAACATTTTTATTCTACTATAACATCAAAATAGTAAGTCAGCTAAAATAAATCATAAATATGTCAATAAGTATAAGTTGTATAATTTAAATATGTATTTTTTGATAGTTTTAAACAAATGCTTGAAAGTGAAAACTTATTTGCCGATAGTTTTGCTACACATTTATTGGCATCTTGCAATTGCGCAAATAGAAATCAAATAAGACAAGCTTATGATCACTTGAATAAATCATCATCAAATAATTTTTGGGTAAAATTACAAGTTTTAATATGTTATAAAATCAATTTAAATTTGTTAAATGTATACAGAAAAATGTTGCCAAAAGTTTTATTATAATACTTTTGATAATTGTATGTGATTTTGTCTATAGTAAACTAATTAATAATGTATGAATATTTTTTTCTATACACTGTCTCAAATAAGAGTAACCTCAGGCCAATTTTTTTCTGGCTCTGTTAGACTACACTCATCCATTAAATCGGTTTTTATAGTTTGTTTTGATTTTAGACAATCAACTACAGCAAAAAAAAAAAAAAAAAAACTGAATTGTTTTAATCTTAGCAATATGAAAGCTAGACAGTTGTTAGAATAATACAATTGTGCTCCTGAGAGGATGGTATTTAACGTGTTTTAGCAACACCCATTAGCACCACTTGAGGTTACTCTTATTTGAGATAGATTTGATTATCTACTGTAGATATTATATGTGTATTTGTTACAAAGTTCTTTTATTATCTCGTTAGTGTTATAAAATTAATAGTTGAAAAAAATCAATTTGTACATTGGCCTTAAAATTAATAAGTTATTAATTATTTTTGCTAGTAAATAATTAATATAACTTTTGTCTTTGATATTTAAATATAAGGTAAAACAAGTATTTAAATTATTCACAAATTTACTATTTTGTTATATTACAAAGTGAAGATACTAATTAGTAATAATACTTAAAATATTAGTTATCATTCATTAAAAATAATCTAGGTAATTTTATATAGCTTTTAAATATTTATCCAATGTAAAAAATGTACATATTTTATAATATTGCTTATTATAAATTTTTAGCATACACAAGGAGACATTTTAGTGAATGCTATTATGGAGTTAATAGTTAAAGGTTTAGCTTCTGACTTCAGAAATGGTAAAGAAAGACAAGCAATGGGTAGTCTCCCAAATGATTATCGTATGTCTGAAGCTCTTGCTAAAAGAATCTCATTTGAGCTGGGTATATCTGGAATAGAATTAGCAGCAAATGGAACTCTGATAACATCAAGCCCTGTTAAAAAAATGACAAATAGTACTAGAACATTAAATAAAACACAAGAAAATAAAGTTAAACTAAAAACTGCTGTTGAAAATATTCCGTTAACAAAAGCTAAAACTCCAGGAAAATTTGCAGAGGTATTAGAAAAAAATTAATTCTTAATTATGTATTATATATTTTAAAATTATATCTATATCACATTTTATAATTATATAATAAATTAATTTCAGGTAAAATCACGGTATATGGAACCAAAACCACAACTGGCTACACCTACACCTCCAAAAGTGTTATCTGTTCATAAAGATTTACCTCGTGGCCGTCGTAATATGTCATCATCAACATCTCTGATCTCATCGCCTAGTGTTAGAAGCACTATGGCAAGTTCTAGGTTGTCTACTAATCGAATGGATAGTGGTTTGAAAACTAAAACATCATCTGAATTATCTCTATCTACTCCTAAAACAAAACCTAGGACTATGTTGCCAAAAACTGATCCTTTACCATCTAACAATCGTGCATCATCGATTGCAATAAAACAAATACCCAAAACTAGTAGAAAACCTATACAGAATATTGTAAGTATTAAAAAAACATCTAATGAGAAAATCATGAATGGAGTAAAAAAACAAACTATTATTCCAAAAACTAAAATGTTGCCAAATGGACATCCCACTATAGGTTCTAGATCAGGTACATTTTGTAAAGATGAGCCTACTGTTATACACAGTAAAGATATTACTAGTTGATTCTGTATTTTAGATTAATTGGTATTAAAAAATAAAATAAAAATATTATGGTTGATATTGCATATTATATAATAAAGTTGTAATTTTTTTCTATTTCAAATCTGATTGAGATACTTGTCTTTTTTTAATTTTACCAGGAGTAGAAATGTTTAATACTAATATTGTAATATTGTTCATTGCAATTCTACTATTATATCACCACTAAAATATATGCCCAATTACTTAATAACTGTACTAACGTAAATTTATGAATAATATTATTTGTAATATATTTATATGTTTATTGTTTCCTTCTTTTCTTTTTTTTGCACATAATATTTTTACTCATAATAATTATTATTGTTTGGATATGTTAAATATTGTACATATTTATTATTCATAAAAATATAATTTTTCATTTATCTCAAGTGAACAGTGTTTACTGTGCAATATATATATTTATAAACAGTTTAATAGATAAGTTAAAATACCTTTTAACTGTTTGTTTTTTAAGTTTCAATATACCCTCATCAATATAATACCAATATATTAATTGTAAACCTATATTAACCTCCCTAGTATAAAAATTATGATTGTAATTAGTTATAAAAACTATATTTTAAATATATATATATAGATATATTATTTTTTTCTTGTTAATTAAATCTTTTTGTTATGAAATATTTTTAACAATTTTATATTTAAATAATAAGATCCTAATGCTGTCTTTCTATGTTTTTAACTGTAAAAATTGCAATATTTTATATGGTACTTTTATTTTATAATGTGAACTAGTCATTGTGCCATTTATGATTTAAAGTTTTAAATTTTCATTTAATGTTTACTATATTTATTATTGTTTATTATTTATTTTTATATTTAATAGTTATTTAAGCACAGTTTGGTATTTATTAGTTAACTTATTTATGTTTGCAATTTATTAATAATTCTTTTGTAAATATTTTAATTTTAGTTTATCTTGTGCTTTGTCCGTCCAAATTCCAAAGATAGTATAAATAATTGTTATTTTATATGACTTGAAGCAGTTTTTTTAAGGATGATTTAAATACCATTTAACAATTGTGCAATCAAAAAAAAAATGTGCAATCTCATCATTGAAAGTGTTAAATTAATTGATTTTATTTTTGTGACTTTTGTAAATTATTTTGTTTTTAATCTCAATATCCTAAACGCAAAGATATCATATTATGTTAAAATAACTAAAGTATTGTATGTATAATTTATCTTTGTATTTTGCTTTAATTGTGCTTGAATTTAAAACATATACACTTATATATATTTTTTTAATTCAGCTTTAGTTTATACATAATATATTAAGTTATTATAAAAACTATTATTAATAATTTATGTTAATGATTAATAATATCAATCCTATTTAGTTGATCAAATCATTGTAGATTATGTGATAATAATAGAATCAACCATTTATAATTAAGCTCTCTATTTGGTTCAAATATATGTGTATATAAATTTAAGCTTTTATGTAACATTAAAGTTTTTTGTAATGTTACTGTAAGCATTTACAACTATCCTTATTATTGTTACCTATTATTTAGGTGGAAATATGTTTTGAAGTCCAATATTTGCTTTTTATAATAATTATGTTAAGCTCAATAAATATAATTATAAATATTAAGCTAATAAATTTATTCATACATATGTTTTAAATATTTTACTATTTATTTACTTCAATTATATATTAAAAATATCTTATAGAACTATATTTAAGAGTGTTAGAAGTATTCCAACATTAAGGAGTATAGTTAAGTTTGGTGAATATTAAACTTAAATAAAATTCTTGAGCAATAATAGATTTTACTCTAGTTGATTAATTATATCATACATTGAGTAATCGTCAATTTTATAGGAAAAATAAGTAAAAAAATTATAAATGTCTTAAACCTTATATTTCTCCAATATTTTATTTTATTTTCTATACATACTGCAAAAAGTTAATAAACTAACATGTCAATAATAGAACTTAGCAATTTCAGTATACAGGAATAATAATAATAATAATAATAAAATAATATAATACTATAATATATAATCAAATACTTGAGCAATTTTGTATTTTTGAGTAATTTAAATACTTTTCAAACTCTAAAGTATCTAGATATTGTCTTACTGGAGAATTTATTTAAACTTGTATTACCAACTGCCAGAGAATAATACTTGTTTTAAATAATGGTTTTACAAAATAATAAGTTACAACATTACTAATAATAATGTTTATACAATAATAATTAGTGAGAATAAAATACAAACATTTATTATAAAGCTTTCTACATAACTAGTGTTACCTTGTTAGTTGACTATGGAATGAAATATTTTTAGGTTTCAAAAATTAGATTTATTACTCAGTGAATGGATTCATTTTCTTTCACATATGCATGTATAGAAACTAAATCTGATTAAAAAAGATTAAAACTTCATAAAAATATTCAATTATTTTGCTTTATAACAGATTTGTGATTTATTATAATTTCCATGTTTTTTTTTTTATTATTGGATGATGGATATTCTAAATACAAATTTGTTTAATGAGATGGTGAATTTAAATAGGTACATACTACATAGTTTGATTTATTATATTTACGATAAGCATATTTGATGAATATTAAGGCATTTTTAATAACTATTAATATTAACTAGCTTATCATTTAAGTGCATTACTGCATATTCTAAATTATTTTAGTGTAAAAACTCTCAAACTTTATTTATTATCCAAGAGATTTTATTGTGTCATTATGTCTTAGTTTTGGAATCAATTATAAAACAATATATTCTAAAATCAATGGTATTGACTTATATAACTTTTCTATCTCTTAAGTTAAACATACATTTTTATTTTTTAGCATTGTATATTATGTACTTGTTAATTCAATTACATACAAAGCAAAAGGATTTATATTTATTTATAATATGATTAATAATATTATACTATTATAATAACAATTTATGAATTGTAATTTGTAAAATTATTATTTTTTTATCTATGGGTAAATAATCTAGATAAATATTGGCCCACATAATCATTACTTAATAGCTATGGTTTTGATTTATAATTATATATGAGTGTTGTTTTATGCAGTTTCTGTATTTATTAAATAAATGTTATGAGCTCATTATAGCTTACAAAGGTCACTTCCACAGTTTCACAAGAAAAAAACTTGATTTTACTTTTTAAACACTGTTATATTTTAAAAGGTTAGTAGCATTAAGTAATACACATATTATTATAATCCAGATAATTTATTAACATTAACATAAAACTTTACTAAAGATAGCAACAAGATATCAAATTGTCCTTCTAGTTCAGATATACAGTTGAATGTTTTTAACCACAACAGTTCACGCTAATGACAATTATGTCCTTTCTATTGATACAATTTTTATTGTTGTCAAACCTGTTTATATAAATCCAAAATAGGAATACTGTTTATAAGAGTTTATTATTCTAATATATAACTTATAAACATTTGTCAATAAATTAATTATTAGTATATTCTTTACTTCATGTATAATGAGAAACATGTTCACCTTAACCTCGCACAATTCGTAAAATGACGGAAATACAAAAATTTATAATGATGGTGAAAATGTCTTTTATTTTTTCCTTTTCATTATACATTAAGATATATAGAAATATATAATGATCCAACATTTATAATAAATACATTATATTAAGAATAACAAAAATAAATTTTAATTGGTTATATTTATAATAATTTTTTAAAACAAAATTAACTATCAATTTAAATAAAATAATACTTTTTAAATAAAATGATATGGAATATGTAAAAATAGTTGAATAAAATAAAACGATCAAAACAAAAATTAACATCAACTAATAATATTATTATCATTGGTTATTTCTAGAAATTGAGCACAAATATCTCTCCAGCATTCACCCTTTTGATTGAAAACAAACTTGTAGTAATTTCCGTCAGCACAAATTACTTGAACAGTTTAAAAATTAAAATATGCTTAAAAATTTTAAATTTAAATTATTACCTATGATGCAATTATTTTCTGATCCGAATGCGCAAACACACTGTGGTCCATTAGGCACTTGAAATTTGCAAAAGCTCCAACTAGAACTAAAGTATTTTGGTAAAAAATTAGAAGCTAAACTTGATTGTTTATTTAAACTTTGGTCTTCTAATGCAAATATATGAATGGTTCCATGATCACTAGCCACACACATCATAGTTGAATCCGCGTTGAAGTTAATACTAAAATAATGTTGTAAATAAATGAATAAACAAATACAATAAAAAATAAAATTTAAATTTTAAATTTTGTGAAATCAAAAAAATAAATTACCAATAAATTTGAGCTGTATTAGTTCCTCTTCGAAATTCATATAACATATTTCCAGACTTTGTATCAAATACTCTTATTAGAGTCCCCTAAAAAAAGTTTTTAATTGTTTTCATTAGTTTTACTGACAAATTTTATTTTTTTTTAATAAAAAAGTACTCTTTCAGAAGCAGTTGCCAGTCTTGTACCCTGTAAATTAAGAGCTATACACCCTAAAAGCGTTTCATGTGCAGCAATATCCAGAGGAGGTTTATCTGTATCTGCTAAATCTACCAATTGAACATGTCCCATTTTTCTTCCAGGGAATGCTAATAATGAATTGTTGCTATTGGGGCATAACATACACAAACCTAAAAAATACAAATATTTAATTTGACAATTCATTTTTGATGATAATGAAGAGATAGTTTAATGATACTATTAATTACCTTTTGGATTGGCATGAGTTTCAAACACATGTAGCTGCTGTGGAGTCTGCGTGAACGTGTATACTTTGATAACACCTTCAAGCACAACAACTATTCGATCTCTTCTTAGCCGCACACATAGCACATGCGTGTTGAACTCCAAAGTAATCACAGAATCTTTTTTCAGATCATCCCAGATAACAACTGTGGGCAAAACAACCTCACAAATGAAAACGCTGATGGATTTAATTTTTGTGTTCAACTGAGGTCGTACCTCTGTTTGTGGGATATTTTGGTGATGTGCCTCCACCAACCATAGCTAAATAGTTACAACGAAATAACATTTCTACAAAGGCAAGGCCGCCATCTGGGAAGTCTTGGCGTACTTTTTCTTTTAAAGGGTCACAGTTGTACACTCTAAAGCCTTTATCCATACCACAGGCGAAACATCCTGAAAACAAATAATAATTAATTAGGCTTAGATTTTTTAATAAAATAAATGCATGTATTCATTGGCTATGCAGAGGGGCTGAGGTACTTTCTGACATTATTCAATTAGTGCCTTAAAAGTTAAGCCCTTCAGACAGGGGCCTGTAGTATAACCTTGTTATTATTAAATGGAATGTTTTTTTTTTTTAACTGATAAATCATAATTAATTGTTATTATTATTATATGTAATACACAAAATTAAAAAGAATATAAATTATTAATATCTAAACAATAATAATAATTTACTTGAATTTTAAAAATAGGCTGAATAGGTAATGAGAAGGGCCTAAAAAGAGTGTAGGTACAATCTAAATTAAAGTCAGGTCTATGCATGCCATATCTAATACAAATAAAGAAAGAAAAGTTAATTAATACAACAGCAACACTATGACCAAAATAATTAGATATGTGTATGAAGTATGCCACATAATAAACTGAAACAAAAATAATAAAAAATATAAATTTTTTTTTCATTTTTAAAAAAGTTAAATAAATTTAGTAATACTTATTACGGGTTTAAGTATCTAGTTAAAAGATTTAAACATATTTTATTATTATATTAAGATATAATTTATTATTAAATTGGTGTGTGTTTTGGAACTTTTGGGCAGGTGTCTGATCCTGCTTCTGGGTAATCACCTGGACTAGATAACACAAATTGGATTTTAAATTTCAAAACTACCTTTTTGTGTGTGTGTGTGCCACATCTGGGTTGTTGTGACTAACATATTATTAAAAATTAGGTTTTAAGATATCATTAATAAATATTATTCAGTAGACCTGATTTAAAAATCATAATATTTAAACATTTTAGGGGTTAACTTGGGCAAGTATAATAAAACTAGTGTGGAAAACATTTATTTTGGTCTTTGTTTCAAAAAATGCATACAAATTATGCCATTATACGCTAAATGCCTTTGCTTTTGATATTTTATAATACAAAAACTACTTTGAGGTTCAAATGATTTGCAATAAAAGCCAGATTTTAGACATGACTATCAAGTCATATAAATGGGAATAAACTTAAAAATGATTGAATCTGGTTACTCAAGTTCTTTAAGATTTTTCAAAAACAATATCGAAATTGACATTAATATGACTGTGAAAAACAGTATATAAAAATAATGTCGAAAAAAATAATTAATAACAAGTAATTTTTAAGAACATTAGGTAGAATTCAAATAAATTAATGGAACATACTGGATGTTTAGGTATTTTAATTCGTCTAATCGGAAGAAAAAACAAATCAATTACCTTGATCTTGATTGAAGCCAGCGAATAATAGACGGTTGCCATGTGGATTACTTCTGCCGATGTTCATTATTTCAACTAGGTCAACTGGCGAATATATTTTTTTCAACAGATATCCATGCGACAAACCGTGAACAGGTAAAATTCGTTTTCAAACCAGCTTGTTAATCGCATCGGCGACCTATTGGCAGCGTGAAACACCTTGGGCGCATGATAAAAACAATTCAACTACCTAAGCATTTAAAGTTTCCTTTGTAGTGAAACAACATTACCACATAAATAACATACCGTCAGCAGATACGGAAATGTTCTACGAAAATAACGAAAAAAAAAAAATAAATACGTATTTCAGAATGGAATCGTGGCGGCAGAATTCGTGAGTTCGAAAGTGGCGGAAGAAATGAAGTGGAAAAGACTTTAAAATAATATTATAATTCGTGATCAAAAACAATAACAACAAACAACAACGAAAGCAACTTGTCTCGAAGTCGACGACGGCAATCGGGGATAAATAAAATTATAAATAATCGGAACGTCATAAAAGATAATAAAATATATATATATATATATACATATAATGTCATTATATTCTGATTTCTCACACGTCGCTTATCTCTGGACCGTTATCAACTGTCGTGAGTTGGTAGCGCCGCAACATCAGCTGCTGAACATGCGACCACCAGTGATATAAAATCGTAGTCGCAGCTTTGGTCTGTTCTCGACTTGTTTTCGCCCGTTCTATTATCTCTGACAAGTCCGCAATTTAGTAGTTTTTTCCCCTTTTGTGTTACACGCACGCCATCGATATTATTATTATTATTTCCAAACTGCCGGTGATTGCCGCCGCCGGTCTGATTCGCCGGCTTGCGAGTTGCCGCCAGTCAGTACTCACAGTGGGCCTGTGCCGAGTGTGCCGATCACCAGTCAGTCAGTGCTGTAGCGTTGTTGATTGTGTTCGCTAGTCTCTCGTTTGTGCAGTCGTCCGTCAGTCTGTCCGCGCGCCCGTTGCACCGGCCCTTGTATCTTGGTAGTCTATATAATATAAATTGTTCATTGGTTTTTCCGTAAGTCCGTAACGGTTGTTTTTTTGAAAATTGTTTCTCGACAATCCAGTGCCTATGCTGTAGCTGATTCGCATACGAAACGCAATATTTATTATTAATAACACAATATTTAACGATAATATTATTATTGACATGTCTTTGCGATGATTTCCCGTCACCCGTCGTCCGAACGTCACTCACTGCCGTCGAGTTATTGACCCATCAACATATGCTATTGGCTGCCGCTTGCTTGTCATCGGTTACGAAATCGGAAATAGGTCCCCGCGGGCTATTATAGACCACCAATCATCCGGCTACACATCCATCTGCATTGAAGTCAACACCGGATCCGTCATTGTTACTGTCAAAGCGATTTTATCCCGCAGGAGGTTTGTATTATTATATATTATGCAATTATTATGGAATAAGTTACGATAGTATAATGTCATAATAATAGTTATGCCTTTGTTAATTGTTACTATTGTGATAAATATAATTATCGTAATTAGCTAGTTAAATAGTAGGTAACTCACCTATCCATTTATATTACGCACGACAATAAGTAGGTAGCTATTACACGACGGCCGTGCTTTGTCTTTGGGAATTTTAATTTATTACGGTATTTGCATAAAACGCTGACTTGATAAAATTGCTGGTGGTATAGCCGGTAAGTAGGCACTCTATTCATATTTGTTTATTTCATATCACAGTACCCAGAATACTATACGAGTACCTACAACTAGGGTTCCATAATAGAAATAGAAATATTTTATTTAGTTGGCATCTCAAATATCTATTACTATTATCAATGATTTGAATAAAAAAATGGAGTAAAAATATATTTATTGATGGTTGGTAAAGATCAAACTCTCACAATCCTCAATCCTTGATTCATACCCGGTACGTCCCTTCAAGTGATATAAGTAATTGTAGGCATGGCATAATGATATGGTAGACACAATAAAATATCTTATATTAGAATATTACAGGTACGTTATGTTATGGTGTGTTATATTACTATTATATTACGCATACCGTATCTATAAAACGTTTTGTATTGTCCATTTGTACGCATGACTCGCTCGTGTTTTTACTATTGTCAAGGTCCGGGTGCGATTTTGGCTTTTCGTTTTGGCACTGCCATGCAGCATATTTTTATTGTGTATACGGTAGCTGCAGGTTAGTTGTGATATTAATAAAATGACGATGATGATGATAATAATAATAATGATAGAAATATGTGGTGGAGGGGAAAACTGTTTTTGAACTCGAGCCACGAACGTTTTTAAACATAGCTTCAGCACGAAACGCCCTCGAAAACGACTGACAAACCCCACCCACCCTTTAGTTGTTCCGATTGTCCCATCGGCAATAAGGTGTCACACGCCAGAGTCATGAATATGTTTTGTTGTATGAAATATTAAATAATAAGGGAAATAATATAATATACGATCAAAATTCTTTAAAATCCACTTCCGTGCCAACTTACTGGTTCAACATGAACCTGTAAATGTTGAAGCATACTACCCCGTTCTTTTCTGTCAACAAGTTGTCCGTTTCCAGTTGATAATCTACTGATGGGGATCTATTTTACGAGGTTTTGCCCGACGTTTCAATGAGATACCTGTAATAGTTATTATTTATTTTATTTATTTATATAATTTATTATATTATTATATATAATTATATTACACCTTGGAAGTAATTCTGGAGTTGTACCACACATATTTTTTACAATTTTTAGCCTCAATGGGCGCCACAAACTCTCTATTCTTTGGGTCTGTGCTTTTGATATTGGATCTACAAAATGTTCGCTATGATTTACAATATTGTGACTACCCGAGATCCGAAAGTCCATTATAACCTGACCAGCCATCGGAATGTATTGTAGACCCAGCAATGACCTCTCTTTGTATATATTATTGTGTAATGTAACCTTGTCTCTTTTTTGGACTACAAAATATCTTCCTTCGTTATTATCACGCAAACCGAATACCCATGGTCCATCAAGCCGTCTTCCATAATTTCTTGCTCCATTTTCTAGAGGATCAACATTTTCCTAGTCATCATCGATGTTAAGATTTTCGGATGGTAAATCTCCAAGTCGAAGTCGTTCTTTATTATTTTTTCTTGATCTTCGTAACAAACATTGTCTACTTGGATAACTATTCCGGATCCTCCTAATTTATTGCGGTTTTCAAATATTCTGACGGGTACATCACGACACAAGTTCATCTAGTCACACACTGTATGAGCTGATTTACCGATTAAAGTTATAATTATGGATTGGTTTAAATCTTGACACCAATAATAAACTAATTCTAGTTGTGCTCCAATGTTTAATCCACTATTATTACGCCCATTTTTATCCAAGTATGTTCAAAAACTATTGTTCTTTCTAAATATATAAGTAATTAATATTAAACATATGAAATATTAAATAGTACCTTACCTTATACTTTGAGTGGTTTGATACCCTTTCCTTTTACACCTCAACAATTTCCTTTCTTTTCCGCGTTATTTTTTTATGTAATACTTCATTTCACTACTACATATATCGCACAATACATTTTATACATTTACTAAAAGTTTTTTAGAAATTAAAAAATTAGTAGCCGATTCTTCGTTTTGAATTATAGTATAAAATTCTTTTGCAAGCATATTGAAAAGTAAAAATAAAAACCGTGTAAACCCAAGAACTGTCGGCCAATGACTAAGTACACGATCAAAAATTATATCATGCAGTAAAAGAGAGTACTAATCATTATTAGCATTAAGTCAAGATAGTAAAGATAAATTGGGTAGTAGAGCGTATACGACAAGCGTGCCGTAATTGCAGGTAGACCGCGATCTACGGTAGAGCAGCGCATACGACAAGATAGCCTGACCTCTTTAAAGATAGCTATTTTTTTTATAATCTGATTGTAAGCCCGTGTAAAGTGATTATGAAAAACTATTTTCAGTGGTGATTAAAACTAAATAAGCACGTTATTACATATTACGTATTTTAATGTAAATAGGATATAATGCGTTCACGTGGGCCATAAATTAATTATACTAATATATAAATATAATACGTATATTTAATCTATGCATGGACGATGGGCTAAAAATATTTGTCGCGAATGAAGTTTTCTACTACATCAAAGATAAGAAAGACGATTAACTGCAAGATTGTAAACAAAAAACATTCAAATTTTGAGAGTTAAAAAACCAGTTTGTAACATTACCTACATTTTTTTTATTAATTTTAATAGGTAGGAGGTAAGTACCTATGTATATATTTATTTTAATTGTACTTCTAATGAATTTTACTTATTTGACTATGTTTCCTTTTATTTAGAGGATTAGAGGTGGAAACAGGTGATCATATATCTAGCAGGTCATAACATAATTTACTTTTTAGATGTCTGGGAGAATTATCGAGAATTGTAGCAACTGCAAGATTTCTTAAAAATTATAGGGGGATAATAGATCGTTGTAGAAATGTTTGTGAAGTCAAATTGCTTTGAAATGAATTGTGTGATAAGAGACATAGGTGCGGGGCATGTTTTAGTGCTATATTTTGAAAGGTTTGAATTCTACCGATGTTAGATTTTATTGCATTATCCCATAGTTAAATGCCTATAATTTCAGATGGGTTTAATAAGGGATTTATAAATGTGAAATTTATTATTAATTTGCGTGTTAGAGCTATACATTTTCATGAACATTTTGCAATTTTTTTTTTTCATATAGATGTCGTATTATTTATATTTTTTGAATAATAGACAGTTGACCATTTGTTAGTTACACAATTATACACAAAAAACTTACTGACCTACTCATACAATAAATATACTAATTATTTAATATATTTTATTACTTAAACAATTTGTTATAAATTAAAAAAAAAAAATTAGAATTTCGAATTAATTAAATCTTTATTAGATACACGAATTGTTAAATACAATTTGCATTCTTGCATTACATACCTACATAATACCTTTTATATACTATATTATTTAATATAAGTTAAAAATTAAATATGTATTTTAATACTATTATTACATAGTTGGAAAAACAAGTTGGATACCTGACTACGGCATATGCCTATACCTATTCGTATACCTATAACTCCTGTACAAAAAAAAAAAATTGTCATGCTTACAGCCCTATGTATATTTATTATTAAAGAAAAATGTTTTCGGTAATCGTAATTCGTAAGTAATTTAAATTGAATGTTTTAGATTTTAAGTGAGGGGCTCACGTAAGGTATTTAAATATCTTATTGATTTTTTTAATAAAAAATATATTTTTAAATTCAAGTACTAATATTAATATTTTATTATGATTTATGATTATATTAATAATAATTTTCGTAACTAAAAATTTATATTGTAAAAAAAATAAATTATATTACATTTATTTTTATGAAATTTTTATTTATATTATACGTTTTATTCAAATGTAGATATGTTATGTATATTTTAGTAACCAATATTATGTGTCGGGTGCTATCGAAATAATTATATTTGGGATTAAATAGAGATCTTAACTTGGCCGCAATCATGTATCACAAATTTTCAAACTCTATCAAAAATATTATATTACCCGAATGTACAATATAAGTTTAGATATAATGTTGGGATGAGATTTATGTACACGCAGTGCGGCGAATAATCATATTTTTGATTCTTTTGCGATAGTCTTGCAATAATGATTATAAAATTGTTCTTATTGTTTTTATGTCTATGTCTATGATAATTATTTTGGGTACAATAAAGAATAACTCAATTATTATTCTTTCGTATCTTAAAAAATTGAACGTATATATGATAATATACTGGTAATTTCGTTATTTTTTTTCACTTTTCTATCTTATTATTTCAAGACCTACGAAAAAACACTTTAATATTTCCAATGTACTCGCTTTTTAAAATTGAATGAATTTTAGATATTTTGTTAAAATTTAAAAAAATATAAAAATGATATAGAGACGCAAAATTATTAATCGTTTGATATTATAGGTAGGTATAATGTAGATTTTCAAATTGAATTGTATTTTAAAAATAATTTGTAAAATAATTTTTCTATTTAAGTATTTCAAATAGTTTATAATATTATTGATAATGGTGAGTGATGATCAATGGTCATTTACCATACATATGATATACAATAGTATACGAAATATATATGTTACAAATTTTGAAATATTATTACAATATGCGTTTGTTTACTGTTACATACTTGCGCGGTGTGCCGTAAGTCCATAAGGTATTATTTGTTCGATATAAACTTGTATTTGGAACACGTTCTATCTCGTTTAGTTATTATAATTATTAACAAAGTATAGTTATTACACATAAAAAAAAAAAATAATAAATTTCACTGATTTTAACAAGACTACGGCGTTTGGAAGGTTTAATTTGTTGAATAATATGTTACCTATGCGTAAAATCGATTTTTTTTTTTTGGTATTTTTGTACGTTTGTTGTAGTTTGTTTGAATATAGTTGTCACGTTTTGTAACAACAGGACTTCATGTAATAAGTGCTACGCTATAATTTATAGTAGGTACATATTAGTATCTATAGATATTCAATAACGTATTATGTTGTGTAGGAATTCTAAAGTTAACAGTAAAAGTGTGTATGTATTATCTGATTTTTACTTTAAATATTAATGAAAAATTGTTCTATATTAGTTTGACATTCTATAGTTATTGCTTATATTGTGGCATTCGTGCGCCCGTCGATACTAATAGTTGAGCTAGTTGCATTATGCATACTTCATGAGTAAACTTAAAAATTTAATCTACCTATCATTATTCCTTTTGTGTAATGGTAGGTATATCACCTATAGAAAAATTAACTATTGTTCATCGATTGTTCATTAAGAAATAATAACACAGTATCTATGCAGCATTGTTTACCGAGTTCCTTACCAAGTATTGAAGTATCTGTTATGTATTAAGAGATTTTCAATACTCAATATTTTAGGTGTTGTCTAGTTGCGCCCTAGCCTGACCTTTTGTCCCGATTGTACATTGATAAACAATTTTAGGGCTTAAAATGATTCTTAGACTGCTGATACAAAACAAAAAGGTAAAAATTAACTTATTCCTGGTATGTGGTCTCATACTAAATCTTTTGAAGTAATGTTGAGAGTTTACAAGGTCTTATCTTGAAAAAAATAAATTAAAAACATTTTTTTTACTTGTGAAAATCTTTTTGAATTATCAAAATTTGTTAAATTATTTCAAGATTTTAAATAATGTTCACAGTGTTTGCAATATAACTCGTCAATCCATTTAATATTGATATTGACGATGATCTTGTTGAGCTTCTAATGAAAATAATAGATTTCAAGTTCCAAAATGTTCTCAAAAACGCATTCAAACAATAGCCTTTACTTAACTTATTCCATAACTTTTAAAACTAAAAAAATGTAGTTGCAAAATATTATTGTATGTTTGGTTCTATATATGTATACGAATAGGTTTTTTCTCACATTTAAAAATTAAAAACCCGACCGATTACGTCTCACAGCCATCTGCTTAATGCGCGCGTAAATAATTTTGCTGTGAAAATTAAAAAAAAATAGTGAATAATATCCATTAGCATAAATCACATTAAATGTATTCATCAAGTATTCAAATAGTTGTAATTTTATTATTCTTTAATTTATATATAAGTCAATTATAACATTTTTTTATAAAAAAAATTTTAAAAAAATACTAACGTTTTTGTCCGACATGTCCCATTAAACTTTTTAAATCTTTGAATGCGGCCCTCAGAGTACAAAAATGTTGCCGACCACTGCTCTAGATAGATAATTTACGTTATAATTGGATATTATTCGTTAAATAAGTTTCTGTATTCCCGAAATATATGACTATATATAATTTTTTTTTCAACGTACAATTGGCATTGACTAATATTTATATAATTAATTTTAATTTAATGAATTATAATTGTGAATTTATTCACATGCAATTTTAATATAAGTCGCATAGTCTATTTATTTTTAGTAAAATTATTATGGAAGAATAAATAATTATGACAAATTAAATAACATTAACTACTGTGTAAATTATATGGTTTGCGTCAAAATTATATATAATAAATAAATAACTTAATGTTTTTAAATGTATTTGTATATCTGTTTAGTGTTTACAATATTGGTAGGTACAGCGAGTTTCTATAACATGTTTGTTTCCGTCACACTAATATTAACGATCTTGAAAAATTATTATATAAGTACTTTATTATAAGATCTATAAGTACAATTTTATTGTCATCTTAATATACCATGTATCATTTTTTTTAGTTTATAATAATTGCTGATGAGAACCTTATATATACAGATGCATATTGCATATAGCATGAGTATATGAATATAGTAGGAAGGTGGTTACTGGTTAAAGTGTGTTCAAAGAAAATAGTGTAACTTTATACTAAAAAGATTTAATTTATTTTATTGATTTACAATTCTAGATCCAATTCTTTCAAAAATTCTGAAATTAAATAAGAAAAAAATAAGTAAAGTGAAAGTCATGTTAACTGCGAAGTAACTCTATAAGTACATATAAACTTTTATTTAATAACTATTTTAATGATTAATAAATAGACGTCACTGTTTCTTTAGCTTTGGAATGTAGAAAATGTATCTAAGTTATAATTTCTTGAATAATCAACCAATGCGTTCTTATTATAATGCAATTCTTTATCACGCGTATAGGTAATAATCGTAATAAGTATATCGATTTTGTATTAACTCCATTGGCAACTGTTCATAATATCCATCCACGATTTTGCCAGCTATTGATTCCATCGAGTCTTAAATTTAATATGATTTAAATATTTGAAATAATAAACTGTATTATGCAAGTCATTATTTTGAATTGCTTAGGCATTATTTTTGAATTAAATTGAACCTATTATTTATATCAAGGATGGCAACTGGTGGTCTGTGTATCTTTTTTTCTGACTCGTGCTACATTTTTAAATTACTTTATAAAATGTTAGCATTTATCTGTATTTTATTTTATAATGTTTTTTAAACATTGAAACATGATGTTAGTGTAAAAAGTAAATTTTATTGATTTTTTTTTGTTTTCTACGCATCATAATAAATCTGTTGTATATCATGTTTAAAATTTAACTAAAACATTTAGTCAAATAAAAACGGAATTTATACTCTAGCATTTTATAAATTTAAGACTTATTGGAATCGATAGGTAGATAGTATATAAATAGCCAGTGAACCAATAACCGGAAAAATCGATAAATATACAATAAACTTACTTTATTTTATTTCATTCTTTATCATTAGGTGAATCAAGAAAATACGACTTTTCTCTTTAACTTAATTGGATCATGCCATTTTTTAATTAAATACCATATTTTAAGTAAATAAATAAAGATTTAATGTAATATTGAATGTTGCAGGTACAATAAAAATATGGCTTTACTACTAATATAAATTTAAATTTTTTTTCTATGGCTAATTTACTGGAAGCTGCATCACTTGGTTTTATTCTTTTGTCAGTTATTTTAATATATTTTATTGTTTAATAGCCTATCAGATTTTAAAAACAATACAAATAATATTATATATTAGCCTCTAATAGTCTAATATTTACTAAAACTATAAACTTAATAATTAATAAATATAAATTATTAACCACATTAAAAATAAAAATTATTAGGTTTTAATCCATAATAATAATCAGTTTACTAATAACTAATAAGTATATATAAGTTTGAATTTTTTGCTAAAAAAAAAAAATAAAAAAAAATGACTAAAATGTGAAATAATAAATAATAAATTCATAACATTAAATAGATAATTTTAGCTTTTAAACGATATAGTAGACGCAAAGTTACTGCTATGTTAACCACGGTTAACCATATCCACATCCTGCAGTGACCATTTTACTTTAGCACAGTAAAAATTATAAACTTCATATTGTAATAAAAGAATTGCTCATGTATCTTGATTGACAGATAGTGATAGTTTTCGATTATGGATAGTTATAATGTTACCCTTAATTCCCTAAAAAATGTCCGGCCGTGGGCTCTTCTCTCTCCCTTGATAATACTATTGTTATAACTTATAACACCGAGTTGTGTTACCATGACAATATTTTTCAAATGAAACTATATCAAGTATTTATTTTGTGTTTAAGATACAATTGCATATTTGCTTTGTAGGACATATTTTCTAGTATATTCTGAGTGGCGTTAGTGTTACTATGACAATATTTATTTCATTACATATTTATACATAAAATATTTTGTGTTTAAGAGACTATTACACATTTGCTTTGTATAGGAAATTTTGCAGTATATCCTGCAACTAAACTATAGTATTTTCTTAGTAGGTACTTACTACCTACCTAGTTATTAAATATATTTATGTACTCTAATTAGTATAGTTATACTGATTGGAGTTGATTCATTATAATTCATTATTATTTAATATAATGGTTCTTTTATCTATATTTATTATTTTATATACTTCACAATAGTTAAGTAGGATAACCAATGATTATTCATCTTTCCGTCCCTACAATGCTGTAAGAAATTATTTTATCTGAATTTTCACAATTATTTAGTAGAATATTATATATATTCTTAGCTATTAAACTAATTAAACATTATGGTAATGAAAAGTAATGTTTCCTCTAGTTGATGTGTATTTTTTTTTTTAATTAAATAAAAATTATAATATTTTAAATATATCTTTTGTGAATTTTAGTGTTCCAAGCAGATCATCCAGACTATCTCTCCCTATTACGTCCCACGATATATCACAAACTATGTCCGAGATCGCCCTATCCACCGAATGTTGCGAATAGCAAACAAGAACATATCTAGTCTTTAAGCCTTTGTGTTTTAATACTTAATTGTAATATTTAATGTATGTCTGTTTTACTGTTCTTATCTTTCTAAACTTATCTACCTTGGACACTAGCCCTTAATGTAATGTAAATAAAAAAAATGAAAAAAAATGTCTACAATTATTATTTAGCAAGTGACTTTATTTGACTTATTCTTGTGTATATTAGGTGAAATATTATAAACTTTTATACAGCGTGAGTTTTAATTATTTACGTAATAACTAATAACGTATAATCTATTATTATTTTGAGTACAGGGTGGTTACGAAATTATGATGACGTGTATTTTTCAAATGCCTGTCATATGGTTAATAAATGGTCATTAGTATCAATTGTTAGTGGTACCAATAGTATTTTAGATTATATAGGCAGAGCAATGTTTTAATTTAAAAATATTTGTGGGTTTTGTAGAAACTTAACATATTATATTTTTATATTTTGGATATATAGGCAATAACGTTTTAAATTAAATTTTTTCGTAAAAAATTAATTCAACCTATCGTATTAACTATTAATATAAATAATAATGAAATAAATGACTAGCCATATAAATATTTCGTAAAATATACTTATGCCGGGTTGCATCATGAAAATTGATTAATTTAATGGATCAACTGTGGAGTATTAAATCATATTTTTTTTTTATTAAGGGACCATTAGCTCGCTATTGATTCATTTAATATTTGGTGATTGTTCATGCAACCTAGCATTATCGATATAAGCTGACAGACTGTCTTAGCATAGAATCGTTTTTTATGTGCAATTTATCATTCAATTCAAATTTAACTTATACTTTATAGTAACTTTTACTCAATGACTGGTTAAATTCGACACTTATATTATACACTAGGATGGTTACCTACTTTTTGAATATTTACTTTATTATAAAATTATATACAAAAGAAAAAAATATTTTCAGTTGTAAAGTATTTTATATTTTAATGTCATTTTACATCGTTTTACTATTTATAATTTGAATACTGAAATTATATAAAATAAAGGTTTTTAATCAAAAATTATAATAATTAGTAAAATTAAATTTTTTTTGTCTGAATAAAATCTATATTTATTAGATTTTAAATCACATTCCTGTAAATAAATAGAGTAATTTATTGTATGTTTTATTATTGTTTGAATGAAATATATTAAAATGTTTTACTGGTAGATAGGTACATTAACTATTATAGAGGTCACTACCTCACAACAATAGAATGTGTTATTTCTTATCTTAATATTCTCAAACTTACTAAATAATTAGTATTCTTGTTTCTAAAATTGTTAGGATTGATATTGAATTATATTGCTTACTGGGTTTTTTCCATTGCAAGGTATATAGTAAAGACAAAAAAATTCTTTTATTACGATTTCCTTTAGATTTAATATATTATATACACAATTATTACTACAGTATTATTTTTATATATTTATTTTAAGTAGGTAAGTACCATACATTCATCGACATTAGATATACATTTCATCATTTATGTCAATGGCATTAGTAATCATGGTCTTTCATTTATATTATAAAAGTTTATCAAGGTTTTTATATAACTAAGTAAAAAAACAAGAATATGTATAGGTTTATTAAACACTTGCCACTAAACTAAGTTTAATACGGTTGAATCATATATAATAATATAGCATATACGCATTAAGTACACTTTCAAATTATTAATTAACTTTTTTTTTATTTTACGTACAATTTAAATTTTTTTCTTATAATCTAATGAATTATAAAACATAATATATAATATGATACATTATTATCACCTATTTTAAAAAAAAACTTATCTATAAATATTTCCGCGTTGCATGAAATTTAAACTTATAAATGATAACGTAAAAAGTAATGTATAGAATATATCGTAATATAAATAATAAAAGATATTTTAATGTATGTTGTACAACAAGCTTATGAATATAATACTTTTTTCTACTCGTTTATAATATGTCTATATTTCTAACCATTTCTGATACAAATAACCAACTTTAAAATTAACTGATAAGAAAAATAGATTCAAAATTTAATTATTATTTTAATATATTTGTACAACTAATTAAGAACATTTTAGGATCTTATTTAATAGATATATATCGCTAATCTATTTAGTTTTCTCGATTAAAATAATTAGATTTAAAAACTTATTACTATGCTAAATGTATTTAACAAATTAAAAAAATTTTAGATTTCTTTTGATCCTATTCTCACATCATTATAAAACTTCCAATCAAAGTCAAGATGGAAATATAAAACTGTTGATTTTAGAATAGAGTAGTCTATTCTATCACCATTGATAAATATAATTGAGATTAAACACATTTTTAACAGTTGGATTAAATAGATTTTTTATTTTAAAATTGGATAATTAAACTATAATTTATCAGTATTTTGAAACTATCATGTAAGTAATCGCTTTGAAATTATCATGATAGTTGATAACACGATTATCACAACTGCCTCTATTGTTCGCACAAGATAGTGATAATATATTATTCAAACGTCTCACAGATTTCTTCTTCTTTCAGAAGTCTGTGCTGTGTCGTATGTAAACATAACGATGAAAAACAAGTGCGTTGGGATATTTACGACTATGAAATGTTTTTAGTTTTAAAAATACGATAGGCCATAAAGAAATTGATTGATGGCAGAGAAAGAGGCTCGGGAACCAAGTAGACTTTTAGAAAAAGATACTATAAAACTTATCTGTGTACCCGTTAATATCGAGAAAGAGAAAGAAGTTCTATTACAAAATATATAACAACATAAAAAAAAAGATAGCATTCATTTTATGCCCTATCCTTATGTTCAGGTATTGACTATCTCTTTCTAACAACGTTAGCTTTTGACAATTTATCGTAGGGAATGATGGAGGACGCGCAGTTTATAATTAATATGCCTATGATTTATATAAACTATATAATATAATAAAATTATTATACTAATTGTTTCTAGATATGTTTATAAGTTATTACTATATATCTTATAAATCTAAAAACCAAAATTGATGTACACGTAATACGTTTGGTTATTAGCATAAATAGGTTTGGCGTAGGTACTATATAATATAATTTATAATATATAGTAAAAAACCCGTCAACTATCTAAAATTTTAAAACATTACTTTTTTTATATACACTTCAACACTTGATAATAATTTAACTTTCATTATTCAATATTCCAAAAATTGTATTCACAAAAATGTGATTTATGGAGATAAAACAATGAAACGTTCATTAATCTTAATATGCTTAGCTACTGTTTTTAGATAAGTACAGTTAATATTAGGTATCTTAATTTTTATTTAGGTACCTAATTCTATAGTATTAGATATATTTTAATTTATCAATTATATACATAGATACAGTAATGTTTGAATAAAAGTGATTCGATGTATTTTTTTTTAAAGTTTAGGTACATCACACATGTTATTTTATCACCAATAGCAGATTATATTAAAATTAGATTGAATGTTCAAATAATATAATATATTATACGTGTAATAAATAATTAGATATTATATCTTTATTACTTATATTAGAGTATATTTTATAATTTGTATAGTTTTAATTTTCTGTGAAATAGATACAACAAAAAATTAAAATTGATTCATGTAGTGTAATTTATGGCAGTTTATATATGGTTGAACTTTTATAAAAAATAATCCCACATTATAGCTATAAATAAATTATTTTTATCACAATTTCATGACGAATATTCATAACTCATACACGTAATAATTAATATTGTAGAATTACATACCTACCTTTGTTACAGATAGCATTTTAATAGAGTATTATATAATTTTTTGAGCATACATTATGAAATAAAGTGTATGTCTATTGCCTGTTTTATACATTTATAAGTAAGAATTTATATTATATTTATGATATCAGGAGTTGTTGTCCCTAATTACTAACCAGTAACTATAGCTGTTATGAAATTAATTTATAAACTTAGAATAGTTATTTTAGAATTGTATAGATAATTATAATTTTAAACTACTTTGATAAAAGGTTTTCTATATAATACATTGTACATTTGTACGATTTTTATTAATTTTTAATATTATTATACTAAGAGATTTTAACATTTTAAAATATCTAGTAAGCCTATCTTAGGTAAAAGTTGTTTTCATGTAATATTGCTTTGAAGTGATCGAAATGGGATTAGTATTCATATACTCCAAAATCAATCTGTATCCCGAACTTTATTTTGAATGTTATTTTATTATGATTTTATTAGTATTATTCCATAACATATTTAAATAATTAAATATATATATATAAATGTATATAATTAGGTATCGTTCGAAAATATTAATTTAAAAGTCAATCAAAAAAATTTTTATATAGTTATATTTATGAATTTTGCTAAGTAATAAAAAAAATATTTTTGTGATTAATTTTATATTATGATATACGAAATGTGAACATTGCGTAACACATAAATGTTATCGTGAAATAATAAATGTATTTATTTATTGACTGTAATAAAGTTTATGTAACTTATATAAATCATATCTGAACAATGTGGTGGTCCAATTTTGACTGAGGTGATGTTTGTTTTAATTAAGGTACCTAAATTGGCTTATCATAGCTTTATAGATAATAGGTTTCGTTTACTTAAAAGATATAATTTATCGCTCCTTTGAATTGTGAGATTTGTTCCATAAAATATAATACTTATAGGTATTTATTCAAATTTTATACGGGTTGTAGTTTACGGAATTGTAGACTATAAAAAAAAAAAATATATTTTATTATATTTTGATAATATTAGTTGTTTTAATAAATATTGACCATTTTACTAGAAAGATTGACATTTTTTTCTTTTACTTTTTAAAAACTGCATATAAGATTTATGATATACTTTTATTAACTTTAACTATGGAAACTAGGGTGGAAAATAATAACATCTTCTATGTTTTAATCTCTTATATTCATAAAAACGTTTATTGGTTAAGTACTCTTTGAATATGATTCATCATTCATCTTTCACCTTCTTATATAATACCATAATATGTGTTCATTTTTTATATATACCTGCAATATTTACATTTTTGGTTAAGCACAAAATCAATAAGGTTATCGAAGGTTATAAAATTTTTTATCTGTAAAAGTTATTTTTAAAGTTCGTATAATATGTTTTTTACTAAATTTATATCACCTACTAAATAACTGGAACACGTATTATATAGGTATGTAAATAGTTTGAATTTACCTGGTTTTATGTGATGATTTTATACGTCCTTGACATATTATATCTATGGTTCCAATGAACGATCATTTTCATTATTGTTTTGCTCAATGTCTACTTTTGTTGTGCATGACATATGTTAGTATATTTATATATAGTATTCTCTAATTACTCTAGTATTCAAGGTTGGTCTTACAATTCGTTCAAATGTTAAATACTTCATTGTTCGTTAAGTTAGAAGATCTCATAATTTGTTGTCTAATTTTTAAATTTTATTATATTGCCTTTAAATTATTATTATTTTTTTAATATTCAATTTTAATATGGATTTTTAAAAATCAAATATCGCAGATTTATTTAAATTTTTTTGCACCCAATAATACTTTATATCCGGGATATTTTATATATAATTTACTTATTGGACATTACTGGAAATAAATTAAGTTAAATTGATATTCAAGCAACAAGTTACAGTTCCAGGTTTTATTATTTTATTAGGTAAATTTATAATACATACATTTTATACCTACTTTTTAAAACTTCATATTATTTTGTTCGGTGGTTATTGAGAAAGTCATATTAAATAGCAAAATAACAAAACCATGGAAGTCATTGCTCTACTGTAAAGGTACTCTGTAGGTTTGAGTATACCCGGTCATTGAATAGGTCATGTATAGAAAATAATAATTTTAAGAACAGTAAAATATTTCAAGTTTCTTGGATTAATTTTTTTGTATTACAACAAAATAACAAAATAATCGTTATTTTAAGCTTAAATATCCAAATTCGACGAAATTTTAACTTAAAACCCTTATTAGTTATTATTAATTAATAAAATTAATGTGGCTATTGGCTAAACGCTAAACTTTTTCTGCCCCCGCTCAAAATCTAAAATGTAATGTAATCAAGTGTACAATTATAAGTTTCGTTTAAATCCTGACTATTTAATATTTTTTATAAATACGTGGCTATGAATAATTTTTCAAATTAAATGATTTATCATCCTAAATAAGTTGTTTTTTCAATCATTTGATTTATTAATACTACGTTAAAATTGTATTCTCAGGGAACAGTATATTTAATATAATATCATGAATATAGTCATAACGGTTTTTACGATCGCCGATTGCCGTAATTCATGTTTGAAAATTATATATTTACAATGTACACTGTACAGTGCCTACACATTATGTGTACTTATGCACAGGTCACTGACGATAAAAACAAATATAAATACTTGGTATTGTAAATAATAATTTAAATTTTATTTTATTTTAGGTAAATTATGGACGCTGGTTTTAAAGAAGAACGGCCTTCTCATCCTAGAGCCAAAGCCAACATTTTTGAAATCCTCACATTTGGGTAATTAACTATAAATAAATTAAACATAAGAAATGTTTTAATAATAAGAATTAAATATAAGAAATGTTTTATTCTCTCTAAATTAACTGATTGGTGATTTTCTGTGATGTTCAGCTTAATTCTTAAGTATAACTATTTTTAATAAATCATATTATCAACCAGTACTGCTTAATTTAGTGTTAATTTATAAATACAATAAATGTGTACATTCAAGTTCTTCTGGTAAATTTACTTACTGATTTTTAGTATCAACAATCAAAATTGTTTTGATAACAATAAATAATTATTTTTTTAATGGACCTTGCTTCCTTTTTTAAATTAAAAATACTTCATATAAATGCGATGTATTAATTTTAAAATGTATGAAACAGGAAATACGTTGATAACATTTTACTAAAACATAAGACACGCATGTAGCACGTGCAAAATATGTTTTTATTTATTATTTTCTTATTAAAATAAAAGTTTAAATGATATCAACTCGCTTCATGATTTGTTTTTGTTTTAATTACATACGTTTATTATTCATTAAGAAAGTGAGATACAAAAATACCTAACAAGTTCTTAGATTTTAAAATAATGACAAATCAACGTATTTGTAAATAATTGAAAATAATATAATATTGACACTAGTAATTTTTTGTAATTATAAATTAACTACTGCAAAGGCTGCTTAAACTTTTAATTATTTTAAAATCGCTTCGTCTCTTTCTTATTATGTAGATAATCTTTACCGTGCATCAAGACGGAATAAGATTTCAAATTCAACATAAAGAATAGTTAAAGCATGTTTTTTCATGTAAATATAAATATGTAATATATATGATGTATTGGCCTAGAAAACAATGATTTATATACTAAACTGTAAAATTGTGTAGTTGTGTCTTGAATATATTGTTTTTAATTCTAACCTAATTAAATAATATTGTAATCGAAATTTAGTTCATAGTGGAATTGTATTTGGTAGTTACTTAGTATTAATTAATTGTTTTAATTAATTTTATTCAGGTGGACTTTAAACCTGTTCAAAACTGGACGAAAAAGAGATTTAGAAGTAAACGATTTGTATACAACACTAAATGATCATTCTTCAGCAACATTAGGAAATGAGTTAGAAAAGTAAATTTATGAAAAAGTCAAATTTATGAACTTTATCAATCATACTTATATGTATTACTTTTAAGGAAATGGAGAATAGAATTAGCTAAAGCAAAACAGACAAATCGACAGCCTAGTTTATTAAGAGCATTACTTCAAATGTTTGGACCTAAGTTAATGTTATATGGATTTTTACTTTCAATTGTTGAAATTGTACTAAGGTAAGATTTATTTATTTCCAAGGAAAACTTTAAATGGTTATTTGATGCTTAATTGTTTGATTCTTTTAAAATTGAAATATATTTTTTAGTTTTAGTTTTAGGTTAAGTTAATTATATTGATGGTTAAAAATAAATATTTATAAATAATTTTTAAACTAAACCAAACTATTAACCAAGAATATTATTTATTAAAAGGTTAATATTTTAGTAGGTATGGTATAAAATATACTATCTTGATAGTTATAAAATAAATCTAACTTTTCATGTTTTAGTATAAATGTTAATGTTCTATTAAATTAGAAATGAATATGTATTAGCAATGACTACTTGTCGACCTTAAATAAGTTAAACGTGACAAAGTTTTAAATTATCTAGAAATGTTTATATTAGGTTAAATTTGATTTGCACATATGTGAATAAAAATAAAAATGAAATAAAGTTTTATGAGCTTTTTGTTACCTTAAACAATCTTAATTTAATTCAAGGTTATTATTTTGAATTATTATGTCAAAGAAAAACAATGAATCTGATGTTGATTATTTCCTCGATTAATAATATATATATAAAAATATATATTATTTATATATTAATATAAGTTTAAAACTGGTTAATTATTAATTATTTAGTTGTATGTATAACTTTTAATTTTAAGAGTACTTTGTTTTATGTGATTCATAATTTTAGTAATTTTAGAAGAAAATTTAAATAGTATTCACTTTTGTTATACAAATATAAATTAGAAATACCATAGATTGGAAAAATATTTCATTGCTAAAAATGAATATCGTAAAATAATATAAGTATTATAGAAATATTTATATTTTTGTTTTCTAAATTGTAGAAATACTTGTTAAAATTTGTTATAATGTTGTGTTCATGTGCAAACTTCATGAATTGTTAAAAAAAGAAAAAAATAATGCACACCAAATTCAAAAGTTTAAGTTAAATAGAAAATATTATTCCTATGTTTAAGCTTATTGTGAAAAATTGGTTCAAATATGTTATACCATTAACTTGTCAAATATTGAAAAATATTTTATTCACAGTTCTTTGCTGTTTTGGAGTTATATAAATAGAACCAAGAAAAGTGAATCTTTGCTAAATATTACGTCCTGCAACTATTGATTATCTGTTTTGTGTTTTGCATCACTTTTATATAAAAAACCACTTGAGCTGATAGTCAGCTTTTTGTCTTAATTGGATTTCTGATTTAGTAGTATACCTATTCTAATTTAAAAATTATACTAGAGAAAATCTTTGAGATACTAACTTCTCTAGGTTTTGATATTTGTCCAGGAACTGATGTGTTACCTCCAATACTGTTTAGCTGCTGTTGTTATGCTTTGACTAAACCTATTAATTATCTATTTTTATTTTCATTGAGTACTTGTGAGTTTCTCTTAAAATGGAAATTGTCTATTAAAACCCCTGTTTGGAAGTCTTTCAACCATTCTACAAAATTTTTAAATTGAGTATGTTACATAAGCTATAAGAAAAACCAACTGAATAAAAGTTATTTAATATTTTTTAGATTATTTTTGTAAGTGAATAACATAGACTTCTTAAAGACAAATCGATCACTACTAATCTTATTTTGTTCTATACATTTATGATTCAAGATGTTCCATGTGTTAATCAAGTAGACAAAGTCTATATAGATCTAAAAATGCTTTTCTTTGAGGATCATGTTTCATTGATTGATATACTTAGAAATTTGGGTTTAAGTGACTAATTTTTGTTGTCTTAATACCTCCAAATTTCAATAAATTGTGATTGAAATCCAATTTTATATTTTGTATTTATCTAAACTTTAAATGGTCCAGGCCCAATTAGATAATAATAACAATTGTTCATAAAAAATAATGAAAACAAAGTAATACAATGTAAAAATAAAATAAAATAAAATACTTACAGTTATGGATTAACTAGTATAAAATTATAACGTTGCATTAGTGAGATCTATTATAGAATTTGGGCCAGTATAATAGGACCCATTTTAATGTGTCCCGGAAATCATACTTTTTTGGTGAAGTAGCATTTTTTTTTTTTATTTTAGTATCTTTTTTACTACATTTAAAATAACATTTTGTTCCATTTTAACTGACTCAACTGCTAACTCAAGTATTATATCTGATATTTCTAAATCTGGCTGGTATCTTTTATTTATATATTACCAAAACAACTGAAAACTTGATTATATCTAAGTTAAAATTATCTACAAATATGCAAAACAAACTTTTCGATAGATTTTACAGGTTATAAAACGCAAACATTTCGTACGTTAAAAATATGTTTTTGCATACAAATCCGGACTCTTGTTTTTAACGACTTGTTAAAAATGGTACAACTAAAACTGAATTAAGAAATTTTTAAAAATAATCTAAATATAATACTTATACTTATCAGTCAACAGTACTAGTTTTAAGCGATAAATTCTATTCCACGCTTCTTTACACAGAATTATTTTATTAGGTATATACAATAAATTATCATTGAATTAAAATTTTAAACATTAATTACAGCAATTTCCTCAATGATTAAGTACATTAGAAATCTTCCACCCAAGTAGTAAGAGCAACTAGTATTAAATTAGCTAAATAATTTTGTTTACTAAACAAATTTATGAATTTAAATGAATTATTGCTTGTTGTATAAGTTATGGAAAGTATTGTAAAAATCATAGATTGATATTATTCACATAAATGAGTTTAAGTTATTAGTATTATATTCATCTATATTATATCTCATGTATTGACTCAACAAATAAAGTTATTGTAAAAACGTTTCAAATTTATTATGACTTTTATTTTGAACTTAGATATGTCATTATAATTTCTCATTTCCACATTAGTGTTAAAATTTTAATATAAACAGATGTCCTTAACATATATTTTATCTTTTTCATATTTTCTATTATAATAAAAATTAAATTATATAAATATTATCTGTTCAATATCAATTTTAATATTAGTTTATGTATGTTATAATTCTAAAATATAATAGCTTATTTTCATAGCTTTTCATAAAAAAGTATTTAAGTTACTTATTACAGTTACAATAAATACATATATTATTTATATAATAAAATAGTTAAGTAAATATAGTTCCTACTACATTACAAATTGATTTTAGTATTATTTTTTTCAGATATTAATATTTTCAGGCTCAAAATCATTGAATAATTAATTGTAGATCATAACTGATGCATTAATGCTTGTTTTACAATTATCATTTTATTAGGTTGTTAATGCTTGTGTATTGTTTTTTTTTATGCTTATTCATTGTTATGCCATTATCTCTACAATATACAATATATAAATAATGTAAAAGTTACTAGTAAATTATGTTTATTTGTAAAATCAAAATACTTATAATACATATTTTAAAGGTTAGATGCACTGTTAAAATTATTATTATTTATTTACATATTTTTTTAATTGATAATCACATATTATAGATGTTTATAATTAGGTAGGAGTATCTCCGTTATTAAATTGTGTTTACTTATTGAATGAAAGTTAAATCATATAATCAGCTTTTTAATTTAAATTGATTCTGAAATTTTATTATACACTTTAAGCATTATTAAAATTGAGTTACATACTTGAAATTATTTGTACTACATTTGATCATAACTTAGTTATAATAAACTATGCTTTATTTTATTATAAAGTATTATATCATAATATTAGGTCCTTCTGATTGAAGTGTTATAATAATACAGTAATATACTAACTATCAAGTTATTTAGCAAAATGTATTGTTAAAAAGTTATTAGTTGTTATACAATTGGTACTACATTTTAGATACTTATTTTTTGTTTTAATCATTTTACTCTAATTTTTAAAGAACTCATGTTTCTTAGATTTCTTAATACTGGTTAACAGACATTTTTGTTATTCATCAACACATATCCTTGTATTGGTTGTTCAGGATGATTCAACCCATATCTATTGGTTACCTGATTGGTCATTTTGATTCACCATCTACTACTGACTTATACACAGCAACTGTGGCTGCAATTGCATTGCTGTTATCTACATTGTTGTGCACAATTGGAATGCACCAATATATGCTTGGTCAAGTTGAAATTGGTTTTAAAATACGTGTTGCTGTGACCACTATTATCTACTCAAAGGTACACACAACCTATAAAAAAATTTGTCAAAATTAAAAATATAATGATATTTGATAGAATTAAAAAAAATTGAAGATTGGTCTTTGATTTGGTGAACTCTTAAATTCTTTGTCAATGTAGTTTCTGATGATTTTTTTTATACATATATAATACATTATACCTCTTAAATTACATAACATTGTAGTTGATGTTGTGATATTTGCTTATTGTGTTCGCTATTTTCTATCTTCTCTTTACTATGCATTGTTAACAATCTAATTTAAATAGCTTGTATGAATTTTTATTTATTTCATGCACAAATTTAGTTTTGTTTCATATTAGAAAAGTAGCTGTACATAGAACAAAGTTGAATATAGTAAATCTATTATTTGCATTATTGTATTGGTACCAATATGTGTTTGTATAAGTTATTTTAATTTATAACATACTAATATCACTTCTATAATTGAATTTTATACTTAAAATTAAATTAATTTTATTTGATATATTAGTATGTGTTAATATAATATGATATTCATAAATAAAAATTAATGGTAGCTTATGTTTTTAAGCATGATATAATTCATCAGTTATTTGTAATGATTATTTTTTACTCTATTTTCAGTTGTAGATAAATAAATTATAAATATATATCATCATTTAGTAAACGATTATACAAGTTACAAAATATTAATATGATGAAACTGTATGCTAGAGAACATAAAATTTAACCCAAGGATGGTTAGGTTGCCCTCTTAGCTCTTAATACTTTTTTATTATTATAATTATTATGTATAAACTACAATAATTATATACTTCATGAAATACCTAAATTTAACTTAACTTTATTTTTGTATAATTATTTTCTTATTTGATAATTTTGTTTTAAATTAATAGAAAAATTAAATGATAAATTTAATTTGAATGATAATATTTTATAATTAAATACTTGATATAAATCTATTTATAATATGTAAAAATATTTAATTATTTGTATTTTTTTAAAAAATAGTTAAAAATATATTGTAATTGTAGTATAAATTTTAGTTTCTATAAATACAAATAAAAAAATGCTAAAAAAAATATTTGATTTGAAGAAATTAAGTTTTTAATTGTCTCTAACATAGGAAGTCTGTCTTTTGTATAATGTTTTATATAGGCATATATAGTATATACATGTATTCATCAGATCTAAACTGCATTTTTTGTAATAGTTTTGTGTTCTACAATTTTAATCTATACTTATTAGAAAAAATTATGTCATTGGGCTTATGTGTATAACAAAAAAATCCACATAAATTATTATTTTATAACAGGAAATTATTTTAAGTAGTTTGATTGACAAAAATTAAAGTTAGACATTTTAAGTGTTTTTATTCAAGTTTTTAAACAGGTAAATATAAAGTTCTATAGACTATAGATATATCTTCTCGAATATAGGGGGGATTTACTTATACATTCATTTTAACTATAATAATAGTTATTGACAAAAATTAATAAATTGTTTATGTATACTTTTCAATGTCCATATGATTTAATTAGTTTTATTAAATTATTTCTATATATTTAGTTGAACAAAAACATTTTATACCGTGGCATTACAAGAACATGAAACAATTACCTTTAGCATTCTACTCAGAGGTAATGGATAAGGTTTCACTTTTATACATATTATACATAAACATCTTATTCAGATGCTTTGAATTTTGAATTTATCATTGATTATTATACTTGATCATTATTTAAATATTTTATTTTGTCTTATACAATTCACAATCATTTTAGACTTGAAATTGCACCCTAAGTATATTTAAAATATATTAAAAAATTTTATTCACAGTTTATTTGTATGAGTATTTTATGGTGAAAAATAATATAAATAATAACTTATACATTGAAGTTTGTTCAAAATAATCTCTTTGCAATGAGTATTGCTTTTAACTTTGATATTCATTTGATATAATTATACTCCTTTTTGTTCCAACTTTTAGTGAGTATTCACTTTCCTAAATTTTTTAAAGACTACATTTTCTTATGTTTTTTTTTAAAATACTTAATTAAAAGGTATTTGTATTTTAAATGATAAATATTTTTACTTTTTACTACAGTTAATTTCTTTAGTTTCTATCATGAGTCTATACCAGTTTTATTGAACTGTCATTATTTTGTATGTCTCATTCACATTGGCTATTTTATAGGATATTTATGCAATAGAAGTCTATTTATAAACTACTATCCTTATTATAAAATATAATATCTATAACAAATATTTGTAATTTAAACTTTTTTCTTTTGGTAAGATCCAGTCGTATCTTCCAATCCTAAACATTTTAACATTAGCCTGATTTAAATTTAAAAATTAGATAAGAGTCCTTCATATGTGTGTGCACAAGTGCAGATTATTTGTGTGTTATATCTACAAAAATTTTTGGGAAAATTAATTGGCCTATAGGCCATAGCGATGTAAGTTATAATCACTTAATCACTGTTAGTTACAGGCTGGCCAAGCCAATTCTTTATTTAATAAAAGTACATAAAATTAATTTGAACAAATTTTTCTGTTAGATAATTGATACTTCCAATACTTGTACTTAGTTTACAACAAAAAGATACTTTGTCAAAATTATGAACTGTAATAACAATAACAAACCTACTTGTATAACATAAAATTAATAATTTTAGCTCAAAATTTATTTGTCGATTGTAAAATAATAGGCTACTTTATTCTGTATGCTGCATTTAAAATTATAGTCTACAGTTTATAGTTTGATGCCTAAGACCTCTTTTGTATCTCCCTTTTCTTTATAATGCCACTGGTTATACTTAATAGTTAATATTTTACAACAGATAGGTTAAAATAAACAAGTAATTAGTTATTACTAACTTTTACTTTTAGATATAAAAGTGCATAAGTGAAGATTTCAATTTCTATATACTTTAAATACTATACAATTATTGATAGATTATACTGTTTTAATCTAATAGAAAATCAAGGTATAGTAAAGTACTGCATGCACACCCAAATTAATTTTACTCATAATTTTATATAATTATCATAATATTATAATTATAAAATTGAATAGCATTAATAACATAAAATAATTTCCTATAATTTGAATTAATTCTTATTGTTTATAAAATCATATTAATTTTTCATTCTGTGCTTAGTTTAGATATTTAAATAAATTTTTAATAGTTTGTTGTTTTATTATTACTAATAATTTGTGTTGTGTATTGTACGTGTATTAATTAATATACATACATATTTATAAACTGAAAATATGATTTTATCTACATTTCATAAAAATAAAATAGCTGATTTAAATTTATTATATTTATGAAATTTGATTATGAACAGAAGGGACAAAAACTACAAAAGTTTAGAGTATACTGATTATTTAAATATTTCATAATATCTCTTAAAATTAAATTAATAATTAATATTACAGCTGTATAAAATATTACATTTTATTTAGTGTATTTTAGTTTTTTTTTCTTATTAATAATAGTTAGAAGTTAGAATTTGATGAAGAAATTGGTTTTCTGTTATATTTTAGAAGAACATAACAAATATATATGAGACATGACAATTCAGATATATTTTTTTAATTAACCGTGTTGATTATTAGAGAATATTTTTTGTGTTTGATATGACTTATATAGTGTATGCCAGCCGATCTTCTTGGGTCGTATAATCGCACAATTTGAACCAGACATTCCATCAGATCAGTCTTCTCATCTTGGGATATTTTATGGTATTTGCTTGTTGGGAGCAGTTGCGTTCAAGACTTTTGGTTTCACCGCCTACGATATGCTCACCACGCATATGGGCATGAAGATGCGCGTGTCAACGTGTTTTCTCATTTATAATAAGGTACCTTTGCGGTCCTTTCTCAATAAGAATATTTAATTAACTCAACACAAGTGTGATTGCTTAATGCATTTTCCTGGCAAACAAAAGATAGCATTTTTATCTAATTTTGAGTATGAATTAAATGTTTTAAGAAAATAAAGTTATTCTACATTTGTTTTGTACACTATAGTTGGTTCCAATAACTGAAAACAACTTTTTAATATAAATGTTGACTGTAATTTTATTCCTATTTTTGATAAATACCCTTTTTCAAGTTCATAAATTAAAGTTATTTCTTGTTATATACTAGCATAATTAATAATTCTTCAATACATATTTTTACTTATTTATTTGTTATAGAGATTTACGTGCTTAAGATAGTATTATTATTAAACCTATCCATATCCGCATTTCTAATACAATCAATTATTAATGTTATATTTATGCTGATATTATTGAAATTAAATATAGTAGTATAAATTCTTTATAATGAACAATTATAAATTATGGTAAACTATTTATTTGATTAGTTAATTCAATAAAATTACAATATAACACTTAAGTGTTGTTTAAATTTAAATAAATTTCAGTTTAGATTATAAAATTATTAACATTTTATAAACATTTTGTAAACTGTATTTCAATCAATCCAAATTTGCACTTTATTCTTATTTATACTTTGTATATAATTTTATTGTTATTGTTCTTCAATAAATATTAAATGTATATTATGTTTGGTCAGAAATAACTATAATTTTTATTTTGATATTGATGTACTGACATAATCATTTAAATTACTGCATATGCATACTGGTTGCAAAAGACAATAAATATTATAACATATTCTATGAGCAATATTTCAAATTACAATTATTGCAATAATTTAACATTTTGTTTCTAAGCGGGACTATCTAGATCAATATTTCCTTAATAGGCTACTATTAGTTCAATAAAATAAGCTTTTGTAATGTTATCTTTTGCTAGTCAACTTGGTCAACTTACTAAATTGCTATTTTTTTTTTATTGCTATTGCATTGAATTTTGTTTCTTTTAATATTTTTGTGTGTTTTGTGCTTTTTTAACATGTGTAAAAAATAATTTTATGTTTAGTTAGATATTTAGATTTTACATTAAAAAAAAATAAAAAAAAAAATACTAAAATAGGCAATGCATTAAATATCTATCAAGTTGTATAGATTATTATATTCACATCTAAAATATAGTAGATTTTAAATATTTAGATTATTAGTTAGTTAAAATATTATATTTTAATAAATAAATAATATTTGGGGTTTTATTAATTTATCAATTTTTAATGTTGAAATATATATTTAACATTTACCATGACATCATATGGTTTTATTAATATTTGTATGTATGTATATTGTAATGTATTGGCAACTATACTTAATTATATAAATTATTAGTTAGATATAAAACCTAAAATAAACATTATTTGCTTATAATACTTTTACATTATTATAATTCCATAAAAAAGCTAAAATCTACAAATTAGAAAAATAATATATTAAATAACAAAAATAGTTTTTTTTTAAGTTTAAAATTTAGTTAGCTTTTTATGAGTACTAATGTGATAATAATAAATAACTTATAATCTAAATTATAAACATGTTATTAAATATCATGTCCATTTAATTTATCAAATTCTTGTATGGTTACTTCTTACGCTTCTAATAAATTTTAAAATTGCCTTCACATCATTTTATTTTGTATACTTGACAAGGATTTTAATTTGTGTAATTTTGCAGTAACGGTTTTGAGAGGGGTTGATGGTGGTGAATGGTGATCACTCTTCTTCCTTTGGACTTAGTTTCCTTGATAATTATTTTAAATTTTAAAATATAACATGAATTTATTCTAACTAAGTAAACTTGGAAAGTTTAGCTAGAGGACGAATACAACTTTTTGTGCCATTGTACTAAATTTGGGGTGAAAACTCTTTTTTTAATGTTTTGTCTAAACCGCTTATGTATTTCTGGCGACTGGCGTAGGACGTTAATTGTCACAAGATGCTTGGTCGGTTCAATGCCTACATTAGTATGTGACCAAGCAACTGTTTGAAATTTGATAGATATGCTGGTTAATATTCATTATTTGATTAACAAACACATAACAACATTTTTTTGATTTATTCTATGCAATTTATAGTCTAGATAATTTATCGATGTGGGTGGGTTTAGTTTAATGTTTTATATATTTTTTTAATTTTGGTCTATGGTAAGTAAAAAAAGAAGAATTGTATATTGTTTAAATCTAGACGTTTAGGATATTATTGTTTGTATACAATTTATTATTCAGGTCCACGATTGAAAATATTATTCTGCCTATTTATTATTTGTATAGAACATAATAGGATTATGTATTTTTGTATTAATATTTTAATTTACAACAGAATGAGCAATGTGTTTTATATTTTATTTATATGTACCTATATATATGTGTGTGTGTGTGTGTACCTATGTAGAATGTCTCAGCCTCTGCTCATTGGCGGACTGTTAGCATATTTCGACCCTGATGAGTCCAGACATACCGACTTGAGACATGCATATTATTATGCATTTGGTTTGGTGTTAAGCATGTTTGCTACACTGGTCTTGTATCATTCAACACAATTAGAAATCATACATTGCGGGATGAAGATGCGTGTTGCCTGCTGTTCATCAATATTTTATAAGGTACATAACTTCTCAACAAAAGTTGACAAGTTTTTTTTTATTTGATTATGTGAGTTCTTTGAAAGCTTTGAAAAGAACACATCTTGTTCTATTTCTGATTACTTACTCAAAATTAATTATACTTTTTTTATAGTTAACGTGTTATTACTATTATTATTCAAACATGTATGAAACAACGATATACTATTATATTTATTATTGTGACGAGTAATCTCTTGTTTGTTATCTTTATCTAATTAGCCAAATATACAAACAATATAGATTGATATGAATAAACTATACAGGAAATGTTATATAGTATACCTATTACCTACGTCCTACGTATTATATAGGTTATTTTTGTCGATGCTATTACACTTGAACAATTTGTTTTGTAATACCTAATTAATAAATAAAATTAAGATAACATATTAAGTCTTAACACGCGATAATGTGAATGAAAATAAATAATCTCACTGTTAAAACTATTTATTATTAGATCCATTTTTATAGATCTAATCGTTATAATAATAATTTTCTAATTGATGTTATTTATTTCTTAGCTGATTAATTTTATCGTTTATAATTTTTTATTAGGTTTTTAATTGTATCTTACTGTTTTTTGATTTTCTATTGGTAAATTTGGTTAATCAATTTAGGAACTTAAAATAAAAATGTTCTATACCTATTGTGTAAAAACAGTGACATTTTTTATGTAGAATCAAAATAATATATAATCTTGTAATTAACTGTGTAGGTAGTAAGAACTTTTTATAATTTCGTTATTATTACAAATCTTATATTGGTCTATTATTTTAAAATTCTGACTAATGATAAAATCAAAGTAATGAATACATGATTTTTGATGCATACATTTTAGTATATTACATATTTTTACCCGTTAAATTTATGTAATTGTTTCATTTTACTACAAAATAGATTACATTTTATCTATTCTATGATTCTACCGAAATGAAATATTTTTCCTGTGTTTTTTCTACAAAAAATAATTTTGTTTGTTTTAATTGAATATTTATTTGCAAATCTGATTCATTATATTTTAATTATTATTACTAAATATTTTCTTCATGTAACAACTTAAATGAATTAAAAAATAAAGATATATTTGGATCACTCATATTTATTATTATTTATTATTTTATTTCATAGTGAATGTACTTTTTATGAAACAATATGTGAGTACATTTCTTGTATACCTTATGCAAATTTGGTTTGTGTGATATTTGTTTTATATCTTACAAAATAATAACTTATCTAATGTCTTTTTTTTAAGTATTTGTAAATCTACTTGTGAAGCGCATGGACTATACACAATATATTATGTCTTTATTTAGTCAAGTAGGTAAATTTTAATTTCTATATTTAGGACAAAATTATACTTGAATATAATTTTCTTTATTATTTTCATATTTTTGGTTTCAAAAATTGCTCTTCCAAGATTTTGGATAGATATAATTAAACATTTTTTCACATATCTACGTACATTATAATATACACTTACCTGTAGGCTGTAACCTACCAACATTATCAAAAAGTTATTACAATAATAATGTGTATATATTAAATTGTGTGTAAATAAACTGTAAATTATTTGTGCATGTTGTTTGAGCTTTAATAATATTTTAACGTAGAAAATAAAATATTTGATTTTTTTGCATGGTTTGTGTTTTATAATATTGTATTGTATATATATACACATGTATATAGTGCTAAAAGAAATATTAATATTGTTATTAGATTTTATTTTAAATATTATTATGTATTGAATTATGATATATTAGTTAATTTAGCAATATAAATATTGTGAACAAGTATATATAAAAAAAAAAAATAAGACATTTATTATGTATAGGCATTACGGCTAAGTAAAACTGCTCTTGGTGAAACCACGGTCGGTCAAGTTGTAAATTTATTATCAAATGATGTAAATCGATTCGATATAGCAGTTATATTTCTGCACTATCTATGGATCGGTCCACTAGAAACTATCGTGGTTACATATTTTTTGTGGCAAGAAGTAGGCGTGTCGTCAATATTTGGAGTAGGCGCGTTACTTATGTTTATTCCTTTACAAGGTTTGTAAAATAATATTTAAAAAGCCGAATACCGCAATAATATATAAATGTACCTAATATAATAGCGTGCACCTCCATAGGTTACCTATTATTGGGTTTGATATTTAATAAAATAAACAAATGTTCAACTTTTAGGCTGGTTGGGTAAAAAAACTTCGGAACTTCGACTGAAGACGGCTATCCGGACTGACGAAAGAGTTCGTTTGATGAATGAAATCATTTCGGGCATACAAGTAATTAAAATGTATACTTGGGAAAAACCTTTTGCCTACCTTGTACAATATGCTAGAAAGTACGTTGATATATTAAACTTAATAGGCTGTAATTTGGTAAAAATAAATACAACTTGTTTAAAATTATTTATAATTTATATTTCGTAATGTTAGGAAAGAAATTCAACAAATTAAGGGATCCTCTTACATAAGAGGAGTTTTGTTATCATTCATAGTATTTCACACTAGAATTGCATTGTTCTTCAGTATTTTGTCGTACGTGCTGCTTGGAAATTTTATCACCGCCCAAAAAGTATAAATTGATGCAATTAAAATAATAGTTGTTTTACTGGTATTAAAATAATACAACATTTAAATTACATTTTCATGTTTTTAGGTTTTTGTCATAACTTCGTACTACAATATATTGCGAACAACGATGACAGTATTTTTCCCTCAAGGTATTGGACAAATAGCCGAGATGTTAATATCTATAAAACGCCTTCAAGTATGAATAATTTCATATTTATTTTAATAATAATTAATTTATACTCAATAAATATATTTTAAATTATGTATGTATTTTTTTTTTAGAATTTTCTATTGTATGAAGAAAAAAATAATCAAGTGGCAAATCGTTCAAAAGCTGACAAAGCTTCTAATGGTGTTAGAAAACCAATCATTATTAATGACAACGATACATCCCCACTGAACGACCAAACTAACCCTGAACAATCAGCCAATTTAGGAATAGTTGTTTCTAATGCTACAGCTAAGTGGACAGATGCTCAAACTGAAAATTCTTTAGAAAATATCAATCTAACCGTAAAACCTGGTAGATTAGTCGCAGTCATTGGTCCTGTAGGAGCCGGAAAAGTAAAATTTACGAGAACTATGAATTATTAGAAATCCGGTTATAATATTATAATATATATTACAGAGTTCATTATTACATGCAATTTTACGAGAATTACCTCTTTCCGAAGGAAATATTTCAGTGCGTGGTGTAGTATCGTATGCATCGCAAGAACCGTGGTTATTTGCCGGATCAGTTCAACAAAATATTTTATTTGGTTTGCCTATGGACAAAGAACGTTATAGAAAAGTAACTAATCAACAAAATGTTCTGATCCATAATAATAATTTGTATACTTATTTGTTTGTAAACTAGGTTATAAAAGTATGTGCTTTGAAAACAGATTTTGAGCAATTTCCTTATGGTGATAGAACAATTGTAGGAGAAAGAGGAGTTTCACTAAGTGGTGGACAAAGAGCAAGAATTAATTTAGCTAGGTAAGTTCAGTTAATAGCTTGCAGCAAAGCAAGTTTATAATAATTATTAACAGTAGTTTTAGATTCTGAGCGGAGCGATAATTGTATTGATTTTACAATAATGTGTTTTTTTTTCTATTATCACCTGTTGGGATAGTAAAAATGTTTTGATTTTCAACTTGGGGAGGGGGGTTCTAGTGAAAAAAAAACTAGTTAGTAAATACTTCAGAGTAAAAAATTCTCAGTTGCTTTCTTAATGATGGGTAAAAACAAAAAAAAAGTAAATAAAAACTTGAATTTTTACGCTAAAGCAGTTTTTGACCAAACTAATTTACTTATTTTATTATAGTTTATTTAAACATGAATAATTGTAGAAATTTATTTTCACCATGTTTAAATTATTTTCTATACATCGTATAATTTTTAAAATATTTTGAATTTTTTTGAGCTATTTAAAGGTTTCTCATAATTTTGTTATCATTAGAAATTTTAATAAAAGTTAGCGTAAATCTATAAAAAAATTTTATAAGCATTTGAAGATAGAATTTCTTCAGTCGTTAAAATTAGCAAATTATTTTGTGCTGGTTAAAAATTCATAACAAATGTATAATAATGCCTAAGATTTGAAAATTGAATAAAAAATTTTTTTTTAAGTTTTGTGCCTTTATAAAAAAAAAAAACAAAATTTCTGCTGAAGTCAAATGAATTTTTTATGATCGTTTGAAGTTTAAATTTTTTCTACATTGCTTATTCGCCCGTAAAATAACTATTTCTCTTCAAACTTTTTTTTTTATTTTGTTGTAATTCGAAAACAAATTTTATTTTTGATTCTATTGAGTTATTTATAGGCATGAGAAATTTTCAATTTTTTTTACAGTATTTTCTATAAATTACGATTTAAAATTTGTTGCTTGAAAACTGAATACAAGATCAAGTTATCTTTATATCTGTATAAATATAAAAATACATATGTATGCCAAATTTTGTTTAAGTATTATATACATTTTAAGTTAAAATTTTTACAAAACCACAACAATTTACAAACTAGAAGTGTTTTTCAGTAAAAAATTTAAGGTTTGAAAGTTAAATACAATATTCCTCATTTAGTTCAAATTGGAACTAAAATTTCTAAATAATATTAAACACAATTATTTTTTATAGACTTTTGATGTTCAAATTTTGACTAAATGATATATTTCAATGATGTATATTGATTATATTAAAATATTATAATTTAAAAACATTATTCACGGAGATTCAAAACTTTTACGTGTATTATGAATTTTATTTTACATAATGACATTTAAAAAAAATTAAGATATTATCTAAGTATATCTTAAACTTATTCAAACCGTTTTTTGGAAGATATTATTGACTTAAAAGTTATTAACAATAACATAGTATGGTTTAATTAAATTAGTCTACTATACTATTAAATGAAAAATAAGTTTTTTTAATTGCATTATCAAAAAACATTATAAAATATTCCTAGTGATATAGGCTGACAGATCATCACCGCTCAATATTGTTTTTTGTGCATAATTATGTATCAATGTATTCTAATTTAACATATTAATTTATAGTGACCCACTCGACACCTACTGTACAGCAGAGCGGTAACCTTATTTTATCTACATTTTTATTTGATTAAAATAAATATATTATTAAATTAAAAGTTATTATATGTCACTGTTGGCTATGTTTCTAATGTTTTATCCTATTAAATGTAGTAGTTAGTGAGTAATATACAAATATTGAAGTAATTTTCTTATCTTCTACAAGTTGAATAAGAAACTTTATCAGCTATAAATATAATCCTTACACCATATTACAATTAAATTGTTATTTTTTTATTTTAGATAATTCAAAATTTTATACTTCTTTGTTACAGAGCTATTTATAAACCAGCAGATATTTACTTATTGGATGATCCTTTATCTGCTGTGGATACTCATGTTGGCAAGCATTTATTTGAGATATGTATTAAAGGTAATTTTGAGTACAAACTAAAGTTATCACAAATAATTGTCAACAATTCAATTTTTAGGTTATCTGAAAGAAAAGACTTGTATTCTGATTACTCATCAGTTACAATATTTAACTAAAGTTGATCAAATTGTTTTAATGGAAAATGTAAGTATTATTGAATATAGAATTATATGATTTATACATTTTCGTATTATATAAGTTATGAATGATAAATAATTAAATAAATAATGATTAATGAGTCTATGTATATTTTTTTAGGCAAATATATTAGCTGAAGGTTCATATCAGGAACTTCAAGCTTCTGGTTTAGACTTTACAAAATTGCTTGGATCTTTAGTAGATACAACTGTTGTATCAGATAATGAATCTAGTTCTAAATATGCAAGTACACATACATTAAGTCCCCGAACTATTTTATCAAGACAAGTTTCTATTCAAAGTGTTGCTTCGTCTATTGACGAGAGCAAACTTGGAACTCAGGAAGAACCAATTGAAGTAGCTGAAACTCGTTCATCTGGAAATATTTCACTTACTGTATACTCATCATATTTTTCTGCTGGTGGAAATGTTTGTAAAATATCATTTTTATTGTTCATGTGTGTTTTTACCCAAGTTTTAGCATCTGGTGGAGATTATTGGATAACATATTGGTACTGTGCTATTATTACCTTGGTATTTATTTTATTATATATCAAATTTTATTTTTAGGGTTAATTTAGAAGAACTTGTTTTTCGTAATACAAGTAGTGTAAATGATGATTTATTGACATCCAATGATAATAATAGTACAACTACATCAACAACTAGTGTTATATCTAATAAATTATTATGGTGGACAATTTCACGGCAAACTTGTGTCATAGTTTTTGCTGTCTTAACATTTTCTATGATATTAGCCACCCTAGTTAGGTCTGCTACATTTGTGTCAGTTTGTATGAGAGCGTCTATGAATCTGCACAACAAAATGTTTAATGCTATAACCAGAGCCACAATGTATTTTTTCAACACAAATTCATCTGGTAAAAATTGTGTATATTATTGCATATTAATAAGTTATACATAATCTATTTATTTTGTTTTATTAGGACGAATTCTCAACCGATTTTCAAAAGATATGGGTGCAATTGACGAAATGTTACCTGTGGCTTTAATGGATTGTATACAAGTAATATTAATATTTACTTAATCAAAAATGTATGAAACAAAATCCTATTGATTTATGATTATTATAGATTGGATTAACACTGTTGGGAATCATTATCGTTGTTGGTCTAGTTAATGTTTATCTTATGATACCAACATTTATAGTTGGAATAGTCTTTTACAAAATTCGAGTTTTCTATTTGTCGACTTCTCGAAGTGTCAAACGATTGGAAGGAGTTAGTAAGCACACAGGAGTATTAAATAACTTAATTTAAATTAATTAAACACCTATTTTTGATATTTTGAAATAATGTAATGTTTTAAAATTGATTTTATTTTTTTTTTTGTCATAAAAAATAGCACGAAGTCCTGTATTTGCACATTTAAATGCATCTTTACAAGGTTTAACAACAATTAGAGCATTTGAAGCAGAACAAATTTTATCTAAAGAATTTGATAACCACCAAGTTAGTAAAAATAGCTATAGTTTTTTTTTATATTTAAATGTTTATTATTTCAACAATTTTAGGATTTACATTCTTCAGCATGGTATTTATTTATATCTTCAAGTAGAGCATTTGGTTTTTGGTTGGATATGGTCTGCCTTATCTATATAAGCGTAGTAACATTCAGCTTCTTAGTTATAGGCAGCAGTAAGTTTTAAAAAAAATAATCTTAAAATAATACATTTGGTTTATATGTTGTAAATGCTATTTATTTAATTTAATTTTAGATACATTTGGAGGAAATGTGGGTCTGGCTATTACTCAAGCAATTGGATTGACTGGCATGTTCCAATGGGGAATGAGACAATCAGCAGAGTTGGAAAACCAAATGACATCAGTTGAAAGAGTATTAGAATATACCAATGCCCCACAGGAAGCTGCTCTTGAATCACCCCCGGGTAATTTTAATAAAATTGTTAACCAAACGTAAATCAAATGACACTGAGTATGATGTTTTGTAAATAATTGTTTCTAGAGAAAAAACCATCAAAGGAGTGGCCTCAGAAAGGACAAATTATGTTTAAAAACTTTTATTTACGTTATAGCCTAGATTCACCACATGTTTTGAAAGATCTCAATATTAAAATTGAATCAATGGAAAAAGTAATTTGTAGTACTAAATCATACTTTTTAAAACAGTTATTAATGACCAATATTATATTTAGATCGGAATTGTTGGTAGGACTGGTGCTGGAAAGTCGTCCTTGATAGGAGCATTGTTTAGATTAGCTGTGAATGAAGGTTCAATTTTTGTTGATGATTTAGACATTAATGATTTGGGACTACATGAACTTAGATCCAAACTTTCCATCATTCCTCAGGAACCGGTTTTGTTTTCAGGAACAATGCGAAAAAATTTAGATCCTTTTGATGAATACCCAGATCATGCTCTTTGGAATGCTTTAGACGAAGTAATGATTAATATGTATTTTTTTTTTATTTTAATACTAATGCAATTAGTGATGCTTATGCTTGAATAATAGTTACAATTCTCAAATTAATTATTATACTATTGTTTAAGGTTGAACTTAAGGATGCAGTTGAAGATTTACCTGGTGGCCTGAACTCAAAAATGTCTGAAGGTGGTTCTAATTTCAGTGTTGGTCAAAGACAATTAGTCTGCTTAGCTAGAGCTATAGTGCGAAACAATAAAATCCTGGTGTTGGACGAAGCCACTGCCAATGTTGATCCACAGTAATAAATAAATTTCAAAACAATAATTGTCTATCGATACTATAAAATATCCAAACTATATGATTTCCTTGTTTTATTTTCACAGAACTGATGCATTAATTCAAAATACAATTAGAAATAAGTTCAGATTGTGTACAGTCTTAACAATCGCTCACCGTTTGAATACTGTTATGGATTCAGACAAGGTTCTTGTAATGGATGCTGGTAAAATGGTTGAATTCGATCATCCCCACAATTTGTTGAAAAACAAGGATGGGTTTTTGTACAAAATGGTGGATCAAACCGGAAGGGCTACAGCTGAATTGTTGCATAGTGTAGCTGCCGAGGTAATATATTTTATAATTCTCTATTTTTGTTTGATAGTATCAAAATGTGTGCATATCTAATGTTGATTTAATAAAATTAAATTTTTTGTCACGACAGAGTTATAGAACCCAGCAGTTGACTAGAGAATCTCCAATCAAACTAATTGATGAAGATGTAGATGACACAAATAGAAATACCTAGTTATTTTTCTTTCCAAAATTATTAATATTAATCACATGATGCCTTACATAATACATTATTATTATAAAACATTTTTTTAATGACCATGATAATTGTTCACAATGTCAAAATTGCTATGTTATTTTAAAAGAATTTTGTACAACAAGTTTATCATCCTACATTTATGTTTCAAATTCAAATCAAATTAGTTTTATTTAGTCAATGTGTTAGTATTTACAAGACATTTAAACATTTTATTTTATGGTTTAAATTGTATACTATAGGGATATAAGTAAGTTGTTGTCTGTTAAATTCTACATGTTTATTTTGTTAAAATAAAGATGATCACTTTTGTACTTAAGTGTTACTTATTTTTACCGTTCCAAACAATTTCATAATGTACACATTACTTTCAAATTAATTTAATACAATATAGCAATTTATATAATACATGCTATGGCTATGATGTATAGCTAGGTATATAAGTTGTATAATTAATGTCAATAATTAATTTTAAGTGATTATTTGAAATATTTAATACCTTTTCCTATAACTCTTAAAAATATTTGTACACTTAGTTTTTGGCTGTTCTTTGGAGTTTTAAATCAAGTCTTTCAAACTATATATAAGTATACTTTTGCAAGCATTTCTGTGGTATATATAAGAAAACCTATTTTAACTTCTTTTACCTACAAACTTTATTTTAAATGTTATTCAATTAAATTAATTAAATACAATGTTTATATTTCATCAACTTTTGTACCAATACAACTAATGATGGGATAATAAATTGATAACATATGCATTTGTTTTTAAATTAGTTTGAGATCAATCAACTTCCTTTCTCAAATTTAAACTGTTAATCCCTTTTAAATTTTATTTAAAATGTTTAAACTGTTTATACAGGATTAAAAAAAGAAAATCTAAAATATAAGGTGATCAAGTAAACTTTTTAAACTTTATACCAAATTTAAATATGTTTTCAGATAATTCTTATCACATGATTGTAACCATGGTCAAAATGTACCTATATGTTTTCGTATAAATTACTACTCGTTGACTACAGGTTGGCGATATATGTGCATTTACTTGAGTAAGTCACTGTTTCTTTTATATTACAATTAACAGTTGCATATAAGTAAAACGTGAATCCAACTTCTCCCTTGTATTCTAAATAAGTAGGTCTCTCTCTCAAAGATCTGTATTAGGGTCAACGTTGTTTAATATTTATTGCCATGACATACACACACCATAGTATAGTTAGCAACGTATGCGCTTGTAGCCAGAAATCAAAATCGTAGGTGAAATTATACATTTGTTAAAGGCTAGACCAAAATATAACTTTAAATTTTAGTGAATTTGCTCTCCAATACTGTCACTTATACACTTATAATTCAAATAGGTTAATCATAATATGTGTATCATTATATTAATTTTATTCAATTTCATGTTTTTTTAATAATATAGGTTGTAGTTTTTGGTTTAATGTTATCTAGTGTATTATTTATTTTATGTGATTTAGAATATAAAAGTTATTATTTTAGTTACCTATAGTATAAAAGTTTTATACAATTTGTAGATCTTACACATACTGTCTTACTCTTTTGTTCTGTTTGTAGGCACTTTCAATGTCATATCTTATGAAAATCTGTGCATTTATAAATTTTTTTGTTTTCTTGCAATACAAACATTTTCTTAGACAAAAAAAGTTAATTTTCTTCACAAAATTATGGTTTATATCCATTTTTTAAAGACTATGCGCAGGAATTCTATGTAAGTTAAATCAATGAATAATATTAACTGATTGTTTATGTTGCTAATAGTTTCACACAAATAGGTAACGTAATTAATTATTCTTATTTTAGTCTGATAATATTTTATTTTTTAAAAATATTGTTTACATTAAACATTCTTGTTTTATTAAATAGAAATGACAAACAATACTAATGTGATTGGTCAAACTCTATAGATACATGGGTGTAATATAATTTACTGAAGTAGTCAGTGCCGCAATTACCGGGTGTTGGGGTGCAAAAAACCCCCGGGCCTCGGGTGGCTGGACCCCAAATTATTTCATAATAATAGGCCCGTGACTGAACTATTTGGAACTCTTTTCTAAGTATTATTATGGTTACAATTTATTATATGTCTCATCAATATGAAAAATGTTTAGACTATAAGAGAATTATAAATCAATAATGCTATAATAATAACTGTTACAGTGTTACGCGTCGTGAAAACAAGTATTTCGAATCACAAAACGATTTCATTTAACGTTGTTACTTTATTTAATACTATATAACTATATGTGTTGTGTTGTCTTGAATGTTTAAAAAAGCACGACCGAATACGTCCGTTACGCCGGTTACATATATACTGACGATTATTGAGCTTCGTGCGATATGATCGCCGAGCTGAGCTTATCGCATACGGTCGACACGTACCGAACAATAACAATTCTGTGAATTAAGAAATTAAATAATTTATTCATTATCTAAAAATAGAAGGATTTTGTATAAAATTAACGTATGTCTAATGACTAATAGTTTATTGCACCGTACCATCCTCCATAAAACGTTTCATATAAGTATATTATATAATATATATAATATAAGGTAATTTTTTAAGCATGCACACCTCATTTTTATGCTTAAATTATTTTTCCACTCAAACCCCACCCGCAATATAGATAAATACTTTCACCTAAAATTATTATTATTTGAGTAGTCTTAGAGTTAAATCACTTATTACAAAAATTATAGAAGGTAATATTTTTGAGCGAATTATATTCCTATTGGTTTTATATTTTATTGTTATTTGATTTTGAATTCGACTTTCAAAAAAACAAGAAAATGAAAATTTTCAATAATGTTTGAAATTTTTGAGACAATATTTAGACAAATCGATATGTCATACCCTCAAAAATATTATTTTTTATCGTTTTTGTAATTGGTGATTTTACTCTAAGATTAGGTAAGTACTTAAAAACAAAAAATAACGACTCTGTCTTTATAAATACGTTTTGTCTATATTTTGCATGAGCCAGACAGAGAAATCAAACAGTGCACTGACATCCTCTTAACAATTTATTGGATACTATCAAAGTAAAACAATAAAATAAAAATTATATTCTATAAATTTAATTCTATATTCAATAAATCAAATTTGAATTTGACTTTCCTTTAATAAGCTTCGACGAATTGAAACTTTCTGTAGTTAACGGTCATTCCTATACATAGATCGCTAGCAGCACAGAAAAAAGCATTATTTAATACACGTCGTATATACAAAATGAGTTGATGATGGTGTATAAATCATAAAGTGTTGTCTTACAAAGGGAATATTTATATGTTTATTTAGGTATGTTGCTGACCAACAGCAGGCAGATAGTAATCTACAAATACAAGTACCTCAACTTATTAACTATCAAATCAAATATTATAATTTATAATAAATAATATTTGAATATTCATATAATATAATCATATACAACATAATAAAATCATAATTGCCGACCACTATGTCAAAACGATAAATTTTCCGACTAAAATGAACCAGGTATCTTGAGAGGGAAAGGGTGTAGGTAATACCCCCACGCCCCCCATTAAATTCGATCCTGCACACATAACGATTATAAAATAATATTATATATTGTAAAATCAATACATTTATTGTTCGGTGTTCGGCTCAGAATTAATAAAAAATAAATTTTTAAATTATGACAATAATTAACCATATTTCAATTTAATATAAGTCTGGTTATCGTGATAAATGGCTAGGTTAAATTCACTAACACGTGTCGTAAGAACGGTATAACCTTTGTATCTTTTGTCTCTTTGAGGTTCGTACGTGCCAAGTTGGCTCGGTTCGTGGCTCGTGCAGTCGTGCTTCATGCTAATTTTTGGTTTTATATCTAGACCTTAGTTAACAGTTATATATTAGTTTATATACCTAATTAGTAATAACTAATTACTAATTACTATAATGTTTTATTTAAAAAAAATTCAATTAGTTTTTTTATGTCATACACGTACATTGTACAATTTTGTTTCAGCAATGTGAAACAACTATAAATTTATCAGAACGTAAATAATATTATATTTTATTTATTAAATTGTTATTAATTCATAAATTTGTAATATTCGTATTATATTCAATTTTGATTTGTAATGTTTAATCTGTCACATAAAGTTATTATAAAATAAATTAATGACTTACTGCAGTTTTGACTTTAGTTTGAGATGCAATGTATATACATTATATAGTATAATATACTATTGAATATTGATAACATACAAGCACTACGTCATACAGATAATACTTGCGTCCGAGCCACTGTAGCGCTCTAAAAAATAGGTAGCTATATACCAGCTAGATACGGGGTATCAAATATATTCATCTGTTTATTTTTTATGATTTCACGATTTTATTTAACTTTATTTGAATAAGCAAATAAAATTAATATTTTAATGAAACAAAATCCTATTTATGCTTCGGCGAGATAGGTTTCGGCAGGATATATTTGTGCAGGATATGTCACGATATATTAGGAGCCTTGTATTAATATTTCAGTCTTTTTGACCTAACGAATACGATTGTTGACAATTAAAAAAAAAAAAAAAAAGCTCTGATGAGTAAAAACTGAAATTTTTTGGCAAAATAGGATTCGAAAAAATGGCATTCGACCAAATGGGATTTGTTATCAATCCGTATACAACTGGTTTTTTATCGGTAAAGTGGGATTCGGCGAAATGGGACGATACCGTTTATAATTTGAGAGGTCTAAGGCTAATAAATACCTAATCCGTAATCATCATTGCACACGAATTGCATCCAGGTGCAGACATTTATGTAACGAATACATAAACACATTGCGTCCTAATGTAAAAAATTATTTTCTTTCAATTTTACACAGATTTAGGAGTTAGGACTGCGAATAGCAAATTATAATTATCGGTAGTTTAAAAATATTGAAATTTGGCGTTGTTATGCAATTAGCAGTACGCAATTGTAAGTAAAATGAAAACGTGAAGGTAGTAGGTTTAAATTATAGGAGTGCAATAATTAAAATAAAAAATAATAAATAAGTTATAAATATAAAATTAAAAAATGTTGTGTAAACATTTTAGTACAAGTATCTTTATTTTCACTATTAAATAAAAAAAATACCAGTGGTACATAATAATTATTTTTCAAGTTGTGAATTGTACAAAATTGTTTAAACAATTTTAGACAATTTTTAAGAGTTCCATTCATGAATATTGAATCAATTTCACTTAAAAATTTAAAAACCCAGACGCAATTCATGTAGTCGTTTAGATAAAGCTGGACGCAGTTCGCGTAATACCCACTTATCAATTTTTTTTTATTTCAAGACGCTATTCGTAATTATTAATTTTTCAAATAGGTATATTATATAATTATTAATTTATATTATCTGTTAGCCCTGTTAAACTCAGATAAAAATGTAGGTACCTACAGGAAATTAGGAGTATGTAGTAAAGATGGATAGGCAATTTTATAAATACATTTATATAAATAAATTTGTATAAGCACTAAGTTGAATATTTTGAAAAATTGATATTTTTACAAACAATTATCATTTTTATTTTTTATTGTATTACATCTTCAAACTAGAAATTAATTTTAAAATTAGCGATAAGTATTATAACAAATATAATTCTAGTATTATACTAAGCATTTTTTTCTCATAAAGGTTAAAAATCTTGAATAATGTTTTTTTTTGTATTTATAAAAGGTTATTAATACAGATTCATAATATTATAATATTATATAATATTTAATAAGTGTTATCTGACTTATACTGGCTATATATACTGGGTGTTCAATTTATTTAAGTTTAATTTTATTAGGAATTTATTTTTACACAATTTGATAAAGTTTTTAAATTCCACATCTATTTAAAAATAATCGAAAAATTACTATAATTTACATTTTATTGATTAATTATAGATTTTTTATGAAAGTCTTCGATAGGTAATTCATGTTTACCTATTTAAGGTTTAAAAAAATACATACTATATATTTTAAGAAAACATCAATGAAAAAATAGAATACTAGATTTGACTACTATTCACAAAACTGTAATAATGGAAGTTAACGCTTTATATTTATAAAAAAACCTAAAAACCATTATGTATTACATGGATATCATTGAATAAGTCAAATGAATCATACCTTATAACATATCATGTTCACGACCTAAGTGACCTAAGAGGACCAATAGTCTGTTTAGCTTCGTTTCATATTTTTATTTTTAAATCATAACAGGTATTGGACTTGTATTTTAATGTTAAATAAGAAATATAGTTGTTGGTAATTTAAAATCGTTCCTGTTATATAATAATTTGTTTCAATTCCAAATGAAACACGTTAATATATTTTTAATGTTTGAATTAAAGTTTTAATCATAATAATTTTAATTTTTGAAAAAAACTGTGCAGTTAAATGACAATTTTTACTTTATCCTAAGCTAGTTTATTTCTTATACAAATTTTATACTAAGAGTAGGTACCTATATAATAGAAAGTGTATAATGTGTGTAACAATAAATTATAATTTAAAGTAAGAACTTTTGAACTGTTTACTCAACGGATCCATACATATATAGTTTTTATACATTCATCACACACGGTATGTAGTCTAAGGTTTTTATAATAATGTCTTAAAATATGTATTGGGTATTTTATTTTATTTGACAAAAAATATACAGCCTATATTAAAACGATATTTAATAAGCATATTAATATAATATTATAGAAATTATGTAAAAAAATTTGCAATGCTTCTCGTGTGTAGAGATTATTCTTCACTGATGAAATTCGAGTACATTGTATTTCAACAAAATATACTGTCAAATAGGTACCCAAGTGACTAAAGTATAAACCATCAAATATAATATCAGTTGAAACTTTCATTCTATTTCATTTCATAAAATGTATTTAAAACTCTTTTACTTCTATACCTACAATAAATGTATATATACTAATACTGCTTGATACATGATCAAGTTTCAATGGTTCAATATATTTTAATATAATCCATTATAAATTTGATTGTTTTTTTTTTGTTTTTAACATGTTAGGTCAAGAATGGATGCAGGTAATAAAGAAGAGCGGCCTCTAAATCCACGAGCCAAAGCAAATATCTTAGAAATCTTTACTTTTAGGTGAATTTTGTTATACCTATTAATTAGTAATTAGAAACACTTATGTTAGTTTAGAAATTAAAATTTAATTATCAGGGCGTTTTGAATCAGAATATATCTATTATTACTAGTATTTTAGTTGTAAGTTGTGTTCGATATACACGGCAAGAGCCAGGGGAGGCGTTAGGGTTCAGACCCCCCCCCCCCGAAATTTTTTCTTGTTATTAGATTTCATAATAATTTCATATTTTATTACATCATGTATCATGTTTATATTCTATCTCCCTTCCCCCAAATATTTTGCTGGCTACGGCCTTGTCGATATAACTTAGTTTATTCCTAAGATATTATTAGGATAATATTATCCTTATTTAATCAAAATTAATTTATTTATTCATAATGCTTTCAAAGTATATTAAACACAGCAAACATAAATGAACATAATATTTGTATAAATAGTCATATATCTGTATAATCGGAAGTTCTGATTAGGAACATAAATATTATGATTTATAACATAGTTTTTTAGTAGCCTCATTTGTTAGGTTCTATTTTTATATTTTACTATAACAACGATTTGTTCGATTTGATTTTTTATAACGATTCAATTATAATTTGTTTGTTTGTTTTAGCTGGATTTTTAAACTTTTCAAAGTTGGCCGTAAAAGGGATTTAGAATTCAGTGATTTATACATACCTCTAAATAATGACAGATCATCATTATTAGGAGTCGAATTAAAAAAGTAAACTGGTTAAAATGTTAATATTGTATTTTAATAAATTGAGTTACATTTTTTTTGTCATGCTAGGAGATGGAAAATCGAGACGGTTAATGCGAAAAATGAGAATAGAGAGCCTAGTTTGGTAAGGGTATTAGTTCGAATGTTTGGTGCCAAGCTTATGTTATATGGATTCATACAAGCATTTGTTGAAATTGTATTAAGGTAAATTTATTAATTAGTTGTTGCAATGATAAAAAATGTATTCACCACATAGCACACAATGTTATTTTTAAAATAAACAGTTGTTGTACCTATCATAATTTTATCTGTTGTCACAACAGTGTTGTGCATACAATATAGGTAATAAAAAACAAATTGGCCAGTATTATAAATAGTGATTTCATTATTTTTAATATTTGATAATATTATGAAATACGTTTACTGTTTACGATTAATTGTTGGGTAATATCGACGTTGAAATTTGTTATCATTGGTAGGTAATTCCTAACTGTGATGTTCAAAAACGGAATTTTGGTTTAATTTAAATTACAATTTTTGTTATTTATAATTTATTTGTTAGAATTTTTGAATAAACCGTATTTTGTAAAGTTTGCAAATTATTTTAACGATGACTGAAAGTCTGGAAATATATATAATGTATAATGTATACAATATAAAAATATATATCTGTAACATACACACTAACACACTATGTTTAAATATATAAATATTATTTTTATTATTTTTAATATTGTTTTTGTATAAATAACAAATTATCTTGATTTTATGTGTGTACGTATGTTATTTTGAAGAATGTCTCAACCCATACTTATTGGTGGATTATTAGAATATTTCAACCCTGACAAGTCTAATACTAAGGACTTGAATCATGCATATTTTTATGCGTCTGGTCTATTATTAAACATGTTGGCTAATATATTATTGTTTCATTATTCACAAATGGAAATGGGGCACCTCGGGATGAAGATTCGAGTCGCCTGCTGTTCAGCAATATATAAAAAGGTAAACTATCAATTATTAAAAAAAAAAAAGTATTTATATATATTATATAATGTATCTAATTAAATTAATTAAGCTATTAAATATATCATAAATATTTAATAAATTATATTTCCCAAATATATGTTTTATCTATATAATCTCATAAATAATATACTAATAATATAATGTACAGCCATAAAGCATTTGTCTAAATGACTAATTATTATTAAACTTTAAAATAGAATACAGACAATACAATGAATACTGTATATTTACTATGAAATAATAAACAAGTCTTTCATTTTTATTGATATTAAATTAAATTGTATGCTCTGTGAAACAAACCGTATGAAAAAAAAAATTAACTTTATTTCAAATTGAAAATAACTAAAATATATTTGGTTAAATAATACCTATAAGATTGAGTAAACATTTTTTGTATATAATAATATTTCAAAAAAATGTGTTTAGTTTTTATTCGTTAAATTTGATTTTTAATTGGATGATTGTTTTAAAACGCAATCGGCAACTCAAACTTGCCATGAATTTAAAGGTAATTAAAAAGAGAGTTTATTGTTTCCGCCTGTTATTGAAAATCTATGAAAAAAAAGATTTATATAGTTTTCATTATTTTTTATCTTAAAAATAGGCATTGCGATTAAGTAAAACATCTCTAGGTAAAACCACGATTGGCCAAGTGGTAAACTTGTTGTCCAATGATGTCAATCGGTTTGATATAGCATTTATATTTATACACTTTCTATGGGTCGGACCCCTTCAAACAATTGTGGTCACCTATTTTTTGTGGCAAGAACTTGGCGTATCATCGTTAGTTGGAGTGGCTATATTTCTTGTATTTATTCCACTACAAGGTATGTATATAGACTATTGTCACGGATTTAACGCATAATATAAGACATACTAATAGGAGTAAGCAAACATTTCAATTTAAGGATGGCTGGGAAAAAAAACTTCCGAATATCGGTCAAGAACAGCCCCTAGGACAGACGAAAGAGTAAGGTTAATGAACGAAATAATATCAGGCATACAAGTGATAAAGATGTACACTTGGGAGAAACCTTTTGCAGTGCTTGTACAATTAGCAAGAAAGTATGTGTATTGGATTTCCACAATAAGAGATAATAATATAAAGTTTGTAATACTCATTTTTATTGTTATAGGATGGAACTTAAGCAGATTAGAGGTGTCTTATTTATCAGAGTATTTTTGCAATCTTTTATAATATTTCATCTACGATTTGCGTTGTTTATAAGTATTTTGTCATACATATTATTAGGGAACTACATCAATACTCAAAAAGTAAAGAAAAATATATATATATATATATTGTAAATTGTAATACAATATGTTGAAAGAGTATAATGTATAAATATTATTTTTTATGACGTATTTTCAGGTTTTTGTCATACTCTCGTACTTAAAGATATTGACAACAATGACAGTATTTTTTCCACAAGGTATTTTAACGTTAGCTGAGATGCTAATATCCATTAAACGCATTCAGGTATAATAAATAGAAAAAAATGTTATTGACACAAAAAAAAAACAATCATATTAAATTTTAAAAATAATTAAGAATAATTAATAAATTAATATTAATTTTGTTTTAAAGACATTTTTCCTACAAGACGAAAAGCACAAACATAATCAAATATTGTCTTCAAAACCAGAAGCAACATCAAAAAATAGTATTGAAATGTTACATTTTAATAGCGAACATTTTGCGACTAATAAAAATGACAATGAAGAAAATACAGTCCAATCGGATAATTTTGGAATAGACGTTTTAAACGCGTCGGCTAAATGGATACTCAATCAACCCGAAAACTCTTTAAATAACATTAACTTATCCGTTAGACCAGGCCGATTGGTTGCAATCATTGGGCCTGTAGGAGCCGGAAAAGTATATACAAGTGCTACTTAGAAAATTATTAAAACGATAATACGATTAAACGTTACTTATATTGTACAGAGTTCATTGATTCAAGCTATTTTACGAGAATTACCACTTTGCGAAGGAAGTATTTCCGTATGCGGCACAGTGTCATACGCGTCTCAAGAACCATGGTTGTTTAATGGATCAATTCAACAAAATATACTTTTTGGCTCACCCATGGATTATAATCGTTACAAAGAAGTTATATTTTTAGAATATAAATTCATACTTTTAAATTAAAAATCGTATATTTTATTTAAATTATTCATTAGGTTATAAAAGTATGTGCATTGAAAACCGATTTTAAACAACTGCCTTATGGTGACAGATCTTTAGTAGGAGAAAGAGGAGATTCGCTTAGTGGAGGTCAAAGAGCGAGAGTAAATCTAGCGAGGCAAGTCGAAAATTAGTACTGTTTGTGATAATGGTGATGATTGTTTAATATGATATATTGTTTTTTTCAGAGCTGTATATAAACAAGCCGATATTTATTTATTAGACGATCCACTATCAGCTGTTGACACACACGTTGGAAAACATTTATTTGAAAAATGCATTAAAAGTATCAATGTCATATACCATTGTCGTTAGAACCTTTATTTAATGAAATTTTATTTTTGATTTACAGATTACCTGAAAAAGAAAACCTGTATTCTCATTACTCATCAAATACAATACTTGTCGAGCGTTGACCACATTGTTTTGATGGAAAATGTAAGTACAGAGTAGGGTTATGAGTTGGAAGTTAATTTTTCAAAATTATTTTAATTTTAATAATAGCATAATAATATATTTAGTTATCGTTTACTAGGCGAATATATTAGCCGAGGGTTCGTATCAAGAACTTCAATCATCTGGTTTAGACTTTACAAAATTGTTGAAGTCATCGGATGAGACAGCTGATAGTGAAATTGATGATACAAAAGCAACTATTAATAACAGCGTGGAGCAATTATCAAGTTTATCTCGTCAAGGTTCTATTGGAAGTTTTTCATCGTCTATTGATGATGATAAATTAAACGGAACTCGGGCAGAACCCATTGAGGTGGCTGAAACCCGGTCTTCTGGAAAAGTTTCACGTAGTATTTATTTGTCTTACGTTTCTGCCGGAGGAAATGCTTTTAAAATATTATTTTTATTATTCATATGTATATTCACTCAAATGCTTGGTACTGGTGGAGATTATTGGATAAGTTATTGGTACGTTTGTTTTGAATTTGATTTTATTTATTGGCTTAACTGTAATGCTAAAAGATATTTATTTATTTTAGGGTTAATCTAGAAGATAACGTGTTTCGTAATATAGAGAGTAAATCTACGAATACTAGTAATTTTATGACCTACGTGACATCTGGTTCATCGTGGGTAATATCTCGCCAGTGTTGTATTATAGTATATACTGTAATAAACGTATCTATGATAATAGTTATTTTTATAAGATGTGCTACATTCGTATCAGTTTTCATAGGCACTTCTATGAACTTGCATACCAATATGTTCAACGCTATTACCAGAGCAACAATGTATTTCTTTAATACAAATTCATCTGGTAGAATATTTAATAAATAGTTAATTAAATATGAATTTATACTTAATCAATATTTATTATTTTATTAGGACGGATTCTAAACCGCTTTACAAAAGATATTGGAGCTATTGATGAAATGATAACAGTTCCTTCATTGGATTTTATATATGTAAATAATCAGCTTACGTAAACTTCAACATTTTTACTCATTCATTTGAGACATTTTGACCTTGGCAAATTTTTTTTAAGTTCATGGCATGTTTGCGCAAACACTATAAACTGTTTACTATATACGATGATTTGTACACTTGTTTTTGAAAATACTATTGCGCGTATGGGTAAATATAATATGTAAGCATGAAATTCTAAGAAAGTAAGAATTGTCACTGCAGAACTAGAAATAATAATAATACAATTATAATAGTTATATTATATTGTTTACAAATCTGTGGTTAGTATAAATATAAAAGTTCAGTTATATTCGATTTAAAAACAAATAGCGATTACCAAGTACCAACGGAAAGTTAATGAAATTAAATAATAATTATAAATAGATTAATGAGTATATAATATTATAAACATTTTTTTCAAATAAACATAATATAGTGTTTAGGTATTCATATATTTTTTAATGCGCGCAACGTTGTATTATGTTTCAATATTTTATGTCCAAAAATAACTTTGAAGTATATACTTGTAAACGGTTTATTATATCATGGTAACATTTTTGTTTTTATTTACACTTTTTAAACTAGAATTCATTGTCACTAATGGGAATTATTGTTGTGGTTGGAATAGTTAATGTTTACCTTCTAATACCTACATTCTTCATTGGGGTATTATTTTATTATACAGTAGTGTATTATTTATCTACATCACGCAGTATCAAACGTTTGGAGGGAGTTTGTAAGTATAAAAATTTATATTTTTATATTTCGTAGTACATTTTGATTCTCAATAATTTGATTTTTTCCTGTCTTAATAAATCATATATATAAGTAATATATTTTGAGTTATTTATTTTTTAAGTTATAATTAATGAACTTTTTACAAAATTTATTTTTACTTGTGTTGAAAGTCGAGTTATTGAAACTTGAATGTACATAACCTATTGTAAAGCTTTTTTAATTAAGAATTATTATATTTTTTAAATAAAATATTTAGCTCGAAGTCCAGTACTAGGATATATGAACGCATCGCTTCAGGGTTTATCAACAATAAGAGCATTTGAAGCTGAAGAAGTTTTGTCTCTAGAGTTTGATCACCATCAAGTAAGAAAAACAACTATTTCATATTGAAATAACTATATTATAATAATATTCATATTTTGTTTAAAATGTTTAGGATTTACATTCTTCAGCGTGGTATATTTTTATTTCATCTACCGAAGCCTTAGGTTTTGCGTTGGATATAATCTGTCTCATATATATGAGTATTTTAACATTTAGTTTTTTAGTCATCGAAAATGGTATTATATTAATTTTATTTTTCAAAATTTATTTCGGTAAAAATAACTACTTTGTTTTCAGATATTTTTGGGGGAGATGTTGGACTAGTTATAACTCAAGCAATTGGTTTGACGGGTTCACTCCAGTGGGGAATAAGACAGTTTGCACAATTAGATAATCAGATGACATCCGTTGAAAGAGTACTTGAGTATACAAATGTTCCACAGGAAGCAGCACTTGAATCTTCACAAGGTAATATTCGTTGCAGTAACGTATTCCACAAAATCTTTATTCATTACCTACATAAAAAACATTATTCTATAAAATAAAGACGAAAAATTGGGAGTTTCTATCTTAAAGTTGAATGTCTTAAGGAATACTTTTAATTTATATTCGGAAAACATATTTGAATAGTCGGTTTAAAAAATATTGAATATAATATAATTTGAATTCTTTAAAAAATAAATATTCAGAAATCAAAATAATTTAAAAATACTTTGAGAATATTAATTTTACTTAATATACAATTTTTAGTAAAGTAAATAAAATAATTATTACATTTATACATAAATTATTAATTATTTTTATAATATTCATACGTAAATATACTTAATCGATTTTGGCAACAAAAAAACTGGCATCGGTTTTTAGTCTTCATATTATGGATTATTAAAATTCTAATGATAACAAACAGGTTTTTTATTTATAAACGTAAATAAATTATTTTCCAAAACAGTATAAAAATATAAAATAATAATATTAAAAATTTCAGACCACGATTTTTTTTCAAAAAAGGTATTTAGGATACTTTTATTTAAAATTTAAATACTATACAAGACTGCTATTGTGTTAGCTATTTAAAATTTATAACGTTTTATATAACTTCAAGACGTATTGAATACCTTAAACTTACATAAATCTTTAACGTAATCTGGTAATGGCTAAACAACGTAATAACATAGTGTACATATTATAATTTAACGTTTATTATAAATTGTATTGTTCATATTTTTTAGTTCAGTAAACATTACATTAGTATATTAAGAATTAAAAACTCTTTTAAACACGATATTATATTGCATAAATTATAAATAGGTACGCACTGAATTATAAAGTATATTATGTTTTTCATTACTTATTTATGTTTTAGATAAAAAACCACCAAAAGGATGGCCGGATAAAGGTCAAATCGTGTTTGACAATTTTTATCTACGTTATAGTTTAGATGCAGCTCACGTTTTAAAAAATCTTAATATACAAATTCAGGCAATGGAAAAAGTAATACAAAAAATTACGTACTTTAGTGTCTTATTAATATTTTTTAACAGCTTTTATATTAAGATAATTTTCTTTTAATATAGATTGGAATTGTAGGTCGAACTGGTGCAGGAAAATCGTCGTTGATAGGAGCGTTATTTAGATTAGCTCTCAATGAGGGCAATATCACTATCGATGGTATAGAAATTCACGAAATTGGATTACACGATTTACGTTCCAAAATTTCAATAATTCCTCAAGAACCGATTTTGTTTTCGGGATCAATGAGAAAAAACCTAGATCCCTTAAACGAATACCCAGATCATGCCCTTTGGAATGCTTTAGAAGAAGTATATATTTTCATTTATTATTTACAAACACGATACATGTTTTTAATTGAATAATAATTATTATTAGGAACTAAATAAAGTTTGACAATTTATTTTTTGTTGATTTAAGGTGGAACTCAAAACTATTGTAGAAGATTTGCCCGACGGTCTGAACTCAAAAATGTCAGAAGGCGGATCAAATTTCAGTGTAGGCCAAAGGCAATTAGTGTGTTTAGCCAGAGCTATAGTGCGTAGCAATAAAATCCTCGTGCTAGACGAAGCTACCGCCAATGTCGATTCACAGTAATTGATACAAATCTTATAAAATTTCTTTTCTCGTTTAATCGTAAAACTATGTTTTATGTATTATTTTTTATTTTCAGGACCGATGCTTTGATTCAAAAAACGATAAGAAATAAATTCCGGTCATGTACAGTATTAACGATCGCTCATCGTCTGAACACAGTTATGGATTCTGACAGAGTGCTTGTTATGGACGCTGGAACAATGGTCGAATTCGATCATCCATACAGCTTGTTGAAAAATAAAGATGGATTTTTTTACAAAATGGTAGAACAAACAGGGCCCGAAACGTGTGATTTTTTACATAACATTGCAGTTGAGGTACTATATGAATCTGGTCGTATTATGAGTTTATTATATTTATCATTTAAACTAACTATGTACAATTTTTTTTAGAGCTTTATGAACATGGCACAAGAAAATAACGAATTGACCACAAATTTCTAAGGTTCAGCTGAACTTAAAAGTACATAAATGATTGTCAGTTATTGTTAATTATTGTATAGTATTTAATCGATAAGTTTTCTGCACTACTGACTGTATTAATTATTCATTTTATTAAATTTTTATTAACTTTATTGTCTTAATAATATTTCATTAGATATTATACAACTTCACACCAACTTCTAACTAGAAAACTTATTCTTATTGATACCTATTGTTAATATACGATATATATATTTGATTAGTTATATTTTCTGGTCAATTAAACTTATAACAAAATTTAAAAAAAATTTAAATATGCAAATTTTAAGTTTTAAATACGTTACTTAAAATTTGAGTAAATATACTGAAATATGTTAACTATATATCAATCAACGATTATTGATAAATAAAAAAAAATGTCATATTATATCGCTGTTAAGATTATAAAAATAATAATTTATACAGACACTTATGAAGTATAAAACAACATAGATATGTTATATAATATGTAAAATAATTAATAATTAAACAGGTATTAGTTAATATTAAGTGTTAAAAAGTTTAAAATCAAAAATTACTTTAAATACTAAAACAATATCTAAAAATCAAACTTGTTTACAGATTTATTAAAAAAATGATTGTAGTAAAAAAATTAAATAACTCTACATAGATAATACAATATTATTAATAACTAAATATTTACAATATATTATGTTTTTTGTTTTATAAATATAAATTATTCTTTAACAATCGTTGCGAAAATGTACCTTTTACGATTAATTATTAATACAACATATATTTTTGAATCTAATCAAAACTAAGTCATGTATTAAACATACAAAAATTAATAGTTTCTTTACATTTATATTGTATATGATGATTATGATGTAAATTACTTTTTAAAGTTAAATTAACCATTAATCACATTGTATTTTAAATATCGTTGCAGACATTGGATTTTTACTTGATAATTAATTATAAATAGTATGTCAACATTGTCAACGTTAATTGTATATCGGTTAGATACTACAGTATTCTAATGAATTATCATATATTTAGTTTATAATACTAACTATACAACTCTCTGATATTTAAATACTAAAAAAGTGGATATCACTCTGCCGTATAGTAAACATGATGATGAGTAGGTTACTATAATAAAGGATGTGTTAAATTTGAATGCAATGACAGGTATCATTGTATACGAAAAACGATTCTAAACGGAGATTATTTGAAAATCTAGGATAATTAGTAGGTTATATTATATTCTTGCCTATATTTAAATTGTAATATATCGTTATTTTATTCGATTTCGTAAAAAAATAAATTTCATACGCCCATACAATTTTTTCTATACTGACGTTGGAGTTTTTTTTTTTACTGTTATTTGAAGAAAAAGTAATGGAGAATCTTGTGTTGGATATTTTAACCTTAAATATAAATCACAACAATTTTATGAATTTTCAACTTCAAAATTCCTTGTCAATTTTGGTGATTTTGTAAACATTTGAATTTTTAATACTTATAAACAAAAATTGTAACTAACGATTTTTGATTTTTTTTTTACTACAATAAGAAAAATTTATAATAAACCTTGTATCAAATTTTAAAGGTTTTTTGGATAGCCAAATTTTTTTTATTGGCATTTCAAGAAAAAAACTTTAGAAACATGGAAAATTTCATGTCGTATAAATAGTTTAAAAAAAGGTCTAAATATTTTAAAAATTTAATCGTAAATAGATAACGCTAATATAGACATTTTGTGAAAATTTTAAGTATTTACAATGATTTGTTTTTGAGTTACAGCAAAATCAAAAAATCGATTTGGTCGAAAAGTGGTTATGCGTAAAAATTCCCGTTTTTCAGTTACTTTTTCAGGGTTTTTTCTGACGCTTTTGAAAATTTTTACTTTTGACCTCCGCCCCCAAGTACCAATTGAATTCAGTTTCCTTTTCAAAGAGGGACTGCAGTCAAAAATTAAAGCACTATTACTATTCCAAAACGTTATATCATACAAAAAAAAAAAAAAAAATTAAAAAAAAACACACACACACATCATTGTAAAATCAATACATTCATCACTCCATTCAGAATCTAAAATAAACATAAATATCGTATAATAAAGTAAAGTATTATTATTTATATTAGAAATTAGAATATTTACAAATTAAATTAAATTGGATTTATTTTACGAACTTTTTTATGCTAATTTCGTCAGTAAATATTTGAATTTAATATTTATCATAATTTTTTCTTTGATTAAAATTGTAATAAAATCACTTAACCTCTATTAGGTCATTGATATTCTTAAATATTCTTTTCTTATTATTAACTTAGAAAAGCCTCTTAACCCATATATCCCGGATACAGTCTTTATTAAATAATGTGTTACGTTACAACTTCATTTTGAGTAAAATTGTTGTTATTTATTATAAACTGTAATAATTTTAAAAGGGTTCTATCAAGTTTTATTAGTTTAAATAATACAATTAATTAATTTCTTTTTTCCATTGCATAATCTTTGTTTTATTAAATCCTTATTTTTTGAAAATACACAGTTGTATAAATTAATAAAAACGTTTCTATTACACTCTTAAGGCATATTATAAAAATTACTAATGTCATACAAGAACTTTCAATGATTGCAATGGTAATATATATGTTCAAACCATTTTTTAAGAGATTTAATCGCTACATCAAAATTTAAAATATGGTATTGGCTTAAAGTTAAAGTTTAATTTTTATATTAACTTTTAGTTCATATGTTATCCTAATTTTAATAAAACAAAAATATAATATTCTTTTTTTGCTGACAAATAAAATCTTGTATTATTTATGATGCTTAATTTTCTAATTAACTAGCGATAACCTAAACTTCTGTAAATAATTCATAAATTAATTTATTTTGTTTAATGATATAGTATTAGGTTTTATATTGGATGAAAATAAGATTAAGCTTATTTTTAAGATTGAATTAATTTTTATTTTAAAAACCGTAGTGACAGCCCCCCCAAAAAAAAACCTCTATTATTTGTAAAAACAATATGTAATTTCAAAGACTGCTCTGAATCTAAAAATCTATAACCTAATTAATTAGTTAATAAAATAGTTTTAAAAATATGTACCAAAAGTTTAATTCAAGGCAAAATCTATTATTTTCTAGTTTTACGAATTACATAAATTATATTAACTAGCTTATCCTCCAGGAAGTTACCTCGGACAAATTAAATGCCTGTAGATTTACCCTTTTTCAAACAAAGTAAAATGTAAACTAAACAGATTTTTATATTAAAATATAAAATCTAAATCTAAAATTGTATCCAATTAAACTGGCTATATTTTATTTATTTAAATATTCTCGGACATAGGATAAACTATGTACTAAATTACAGTACTATGAATATGATAGACTTGGCTGTGAACAGCTAACACACACAATGTATTTTATTAATAAAGATAAATTTGTGATTTTCGTTTTGATAATTTATATAAGTTATAGGATGTAATAGGTACACACTTATTGATAAATACTAAATACTTAAACAAAATGACGAAAAGAAATTTGTTAAGTGTATACTTATTGTAAATTTCGATGAAAGTATTTCCTGTTATAATATATTGTTATAGTACACTTATAAGGTTGAAAATTGAAACCATATAAATATAATATAATTACACAAATTATCCAATCATTAGTATTCAACTATATGCGATTTACCTGATATTATTTTACGAAATAAACTATTAGAGGCGGATTGGTGAAATTTTTCGGCCCAACATATATGGATCAAACTGGCTCTGTGCCAATGTAACTTTCCCTTACCTCTCCCACAAAAAAGGCAAAATTTTAAAATGTATTATTTAGTTTTACTCCTAAATTAGTAAAATATTTAATACTTATAAATTATAATTAAAGCTAACAGTTTTCTCCGCAATTATCAATTTTTAATTTCTTAATTATTACAGTTCTAAAATATAAATATATTTTAATTATAATTACTCATTATTAAGTACATACACCTTAATAATAATTAAGTTCTCTAAAAAGCATTTTATTCTTATTTTTCAATAGTCCAATTACTTGGTCAGAAGCTATATTACTCTAAATATTTTTGTTCGAATACTTATGGTTAAAACCTTCTAATTTATCTTCATTTATAGTATTTCTTAAGCGAGATTTTATTACTTTTAAAATTGAAAACGAACGTTAACAGCTCATAATAAAGAATATTAAAGCAAATAAGTATAACAAAATGTATAATAAATATATAACATTTAAGCTAAAGCAATACAAATATTATTTAATACATTAACTGGATTGAAGGATGAGTTTGAATAGATACTTATAGCCTATAGTTTTAGTAATGAATTGGCGATAAACTTGCTAAGTTTATGTGTATTTGATTATTTTTCATGAATCTTTTTTCCATGCTTTTCACTAAATCCATCACATTATTATACATTACTACAGTAAAAAATTAAAATGAATCAACGATTGGGTCATTTTTTGTCAACACTTTAAAAGCTTCTTTTATTCTTAATCTTAATTTTTGTAACTATTTCAATAGTAATGTCCAACTCTACTTCATTTTCGTGGTTCGTCAATAAGACAATAAATGACTCCATTTTATTATTAACATTAATAATAAATCTATCCAATTCTACTATAGAGTATAACAACAGTAGTAAATACCACAAATATATGTATAATATAGTAATAATTAATAATATAGACATCTATGATAAATACTCTAGTTAGTCTAGTAATTAGACTCTAGTTTAATATTAAGGTTTATAGATAGGTAATAATAGTAATATGAGTATTATTATTTTTAAACCTTGATTTAATACAATTTAATATATTTTTAAATTATCGTACTAATTCCGTCGGTCAGTAATACTACGAATGTACCAATAAGTACCAAAATAATAACTTTATATTTGATTTTTTTTTTAAATATTATGCTTATTTTACAAGAATACATCGTTTTTTTTAATAAGTATAGCGGCCCTTACTAGAACCGGCCTATCGGGAAGATTCTTGATTTACCGATAGGCCATTCTGCCCCTGTTTAAATAAATCAACTATAATCAATGATTTGGAATATTTTAATAAATACAATTTAGGTCTAAATAGTTCAAATATGAAATAAGTATATGTCTTATATTGTGGTAGAAAAAATAATGTGATTAGTACTGAAATAGTTTTATAGTTTTTTATTGTTGAACAATAAACTACGTACCGATTTTTTTAATACATATTTGGAATACTAAAACATTGGTCGGGTATTATACATATATATAAAGCTATAATGTGTACGTACATTATGGCTATCAATAATTTACCTATAGGTATATTTATAATTATAAATAATTAAAATACAATGTACTAGATCGTTTTGGCCTACAATTGAATATATATTTTTTTCATAACTTAAAAATTACATAATATATATATTTAACTACGTTGTGATATAATATTATTAATCTCTAATTGGATAACTATAACTATTATTGCACGTAATGGACAATGTTTAATTTAAAAAAAAACATAGATTATTTGCTCTGTTATATAAATAAATTGATTATCTAACTTACTAATATGCATAATACTGAGTGATCAATTAAATGTGAAGCATAAACACGAATACACGATCATAATGACTGAGTATGTCATTTGTTGTGTTTTCTAAATTCATCATATTTCGTTATTTCACCAAAAGACATTTATAAATTACAGTTATATTTATAAATTCATAATATTAATTGAATAATTTTAAAAATCAAGCCTTTTAAAATTTCTTATTTTAATGATTTTGTACGTTAAAAACTTTTTAAAACTCTATTTAAGAGTAAAATAACTGTGAGTAGTTAAAAAAAAGTATTGAACATAAAAATTAATAATTAAAACACAAAAAATAAAGAAACTTTAAAGTTTACATCTTATATGATTAATATGCATAATAATATACATTATATATTATATATTAATCAGTGTACACATTAGATCAATCACTCATTATAATATCATATTATCTGCGACCTATGTGACCTAGTCGATTAACTATAGTTACTACGATGTTCTAACAATTTTACTCACAGCAGGTGCTTCATTTTAAATTAGATATTAAACAAATTATTTAGTCGTTTTTATCATCTTGTTCAACAATATTTTTGATTGTGACTTTAAAAAAACGATTCTAACGTTCTCGTGTTTAAAAGAATGTCATCTATTAAAAGTATTTTAAACTGTTTAAACTTTGTATTTAAATAAATTATGATTGGTTTCAAGACAACATTTTTTTAATATTATGAATAATTCTGTTGTGTATTATAAATCTCATACAGTTTATATACAAACAATTGAACCGTATACACAACAAATCTGCATACATTTTTCATAATTTTTATATATTAATCGCATATGGTACGTAATCTGTTTTTATTAAAATTTGTATTACATTTTTTAAAAGTCTTATCTAGTATATATTATAAATGAGTTTTCAGTTGTGTAAAAATTAACAATAGGTTAAACGTTTGTCGAGATTAAATGATTTACAAAAACAAAGTTGATAAATTACATAAATCTGAAATATTACTATTTTTATCATTATTAATAAAATATACTAAAAGTTCTATAGAACATTCGTGAATCGATTATCGTAGAATTTTGAAAGTGCTTACAGTAATACATCAAAATTCTAAGGCAAGCCGTCTGCAATTTTTCCCTAATATATTGTTAAATTATTAAAGTATAGTATTAATATAATTAATATAATTATCCTAATTAATGATACAGTAGAACTTTATTTAACCATCATACTCAAAAATAAATATTATTAAATAAGTGTCAAATATTTTTAGTGTTGAAAATTTTCGGGTGCTAAATATAATATTTGATAATTCGGCACACTTATTTGATAATGTGTTAAAAATTTATTCGGTCGTATATCAGTTAGAAATTGATAGTCAAGTGTCAAGTCGAGTTGTTTTTGTATTGTTTTTAGAATAATTTACACAGATTTTTTTTTAAAATTACACATTACAATGTTTCATAATAAAATATATACATATACAACAATGTATGAAAATTAAAAATAAATTTTTTTCTTTTTCTTTTAACAAAATTATTCAATACATCCAATTATCCGTATATTTGAATATTTCTTAGGACTTTATTCCGGTGCCAGACGAATAATCAAAGTTCCACTAAAATATATACTACAGTGGCATAATTAATTTATTATGAATTAATAAAGTCATGCTGTATATAAAAATAAAAATTAAAAAAACGAAAAGTAATTAGTAATAGTAAAGAAAACGTGAATTATAATAATAAATGTTCAATATTTAAACAAAGTTGCAAATATGAGTAATGCATTAATATAGTTAAGTCACGTAGGTTGTTAAAACCTGTTCAATAATAATATCGACCTATTTTTTTTTTTTTTTTATAATTCAAGTTAAAAAAATTATTTGAAATTCAAAATGATCGGGACAGCAATCAACATCCAATGAGTTAATCGTTACTTACGAGTAAGTTTCAGAAATAATTTAGGAAATACTGATGACTAAAACATTATTTTTGTCCCTCTAAATGATAACTAGCATAATAGAAATATCAACAAGAATATTTGATACATGATAAAAAAATTCTTGATAACAATTAAATGAGATAAACTGATTCTAGTAAAATAAATTAACGGCCATGGCATGTCATTGTTTTTTCCATATTGTAATTACGTGCATGCCTTTTCTAGAGTATTTGTTTTAAATATTGTAGTGTATTTGTTGGTGATTTTTAAATTAACAAAATTAAACTTTCTTTAACAGATTGTGAAATATGTGAAGGGAGAATAGAAAAAAAATTATAGTATTTAAAATGTCTTTATTATATTCAGACTATTAAAAATAATTTATTAAAACAATAAATTATTGCATTATTGACTAAAGGTAAATTAATTTTAATTATTTGACCAAGATTTTAAAAAGCATAATAGTAGTAAATAAATAGATCTTAATATATTTTTGTAGTAAAAAATAAAAAAAAGTATATTTTAAAAATAACTAAATATTATTGTTTTATAGTGTATAAGTGTTTTTGAAAATATTTTCCTTTGTTATACATATTTCACAATGTATTACTAAACTAAGTTTATTTTTAAAATTATGTTTTAGATTAAAGATGGAAACTGTGGGAAATAAAGAAAAACAGCTACCAAATCCACGAGCCAAAGCAAATATCTTCGAAGTCCTTACATTTAGGTACATAATATATTGATATATATATATATATATATGAATTATAATTTAAATTAGAATGTTAACTTATAAACAATAAGAGTTGAAAAAATAAAATTGTAAAAATTCTTTACATCATCAAATAATAATTTCGTATTGGCATTAGCCGAATTAATAAAAAATTAACCAAAAATTAAATATTTTATTTTAATACTTATTATAAATTTAATAATTCATTATGGTACAGCTGGATTTTAAACCTCTTTAAAACGGGACAAAAGAAAGATTTGGAGACCAATGATTTGTATGCTACACTTGACGATGACAAGTCCTCACTATTAGGATTCAAATTCGAAAAGTAAGTTCAAATATGATTATATCCTATTATAAAATTATTTTAACACATTTACATGTATTTTTCCGATAAAAGTATGTGGAAAAACGAAATCGCTAATGCAAAAAGTACAAATCGAGAACCTAGTATATCAAGAGCTATACTACGAACTTTTGGTGGAAATATAATGTTTTATGGATTGGTGCAAATGTTCACAGAAACGATATTAAGGTGAACTTAATAAGTAAATAAAAAAAAAAATTGTTACGTTTTCACTTATACAGTCATACGTTGTGGTATTTATTGTATAAAATGATACTAGAGAATTTGCTATGCTGTATAGTACTAAGTAACTCATACTAAACTCATGCTTGAGTTATTATACAATATTATATATGAGCAATTGGGTAAGATAATGGTATTTCTATTAAATGTTATACTTGAAATAGTTTAATAGTTAAAGTACACATTTTTTTTATACAATAATAATTGTATATTATTAATAAAATGTTATAAAATAAAAAATGTTGATGATTATTATTTAATGCATTTTTAATAATACGTGTTAAAATACAATCATCTTTGTTTATAATATCTTAGACAGATTGATGAGATTAAATTTTTTATAGAATAACTCAACCTATACTCATTAGAGGGCTGTTAGCATATTTCAACCACAGTGAGTCAAACAACGTAGACATAAAACAAGCATATATGTACGCCACCGGTCTATTGATAAACATGTTAGCAAACATATTGTTGTATCATTATTCGGAACTGGAAATGTTGCATCTTGGAATGAAGATCCGCGTTGCTTGCTGTTCAGTGATATATAAAAAGGTCAATTCACTTAATCAAAACCACTAAACAATTATATCGTATTCTATTTAATAATATCATTAAATAAATACAAAAAAAATCTCCAATATATTTTTATATAGAAAAGTATTAATAAAATATGATGAGATACTCATGTGAATGGATATTTGTAGATACTTATGCTATATTTATTTTTTGCAACAGTAAATGTATTATATGTATATAATATATATTGAATATTATTTTATGATAACAGTTTTTCGATATAATTGAATATTAAAAATTCTATATAATTTATTATAACTTCTCTATTATTATTATGCGTTATACAAATATAATATATAATATAGGCATTAACATTAAGTGGGACTTCTCTAAGTGCAACTACTGTCGGTCAAGTAGTAAATTTGATATCAAATGACGTAAACCGGATTGATTTAGCATTTAGATTTCTACATTTCATATGGATAGGACCTCTGCAAACTATTGTGGTCACTTATTTTTTATGGCAAGAAATAGGTGTATCATCAATAATCGGAGTAACTGTATTTCTTGGGCTTGTTCCGATACAAGGTACATACAAAGAATATTTATATCTGTAATATTATAATGTATTTATAAATGAAAATATTTTTATTTTCAGGCTGGTTAGGGAAGAAGACATCTGACTATCGATCAAAAACAGCCCCTAGAACTGACGAAAGAGTAAGACTTATGAATGAAATAATATCAGGCATTCAGGTGATTAAGATGTTCACGTGGGAGAAACCTTTTGCGTTACTTGTACAATATGCAAGAAAGTATGCGCTACTCAAAAATATAATAATTATTGCAATGGTAAAAATATATGAATTGGATTGTTATAGGATGGAAATTAAACAGATAAAAGGAGCTTCGTGGATTAGAGTATTTTTACAATCATTCAGAATCTTTCATTTTAGATTTGCATTGTTTATAAGCATTTTATCATATGTCTTATTAGGAAATAACATTAATACACAACAAGTAAATACAAGATAAAACACTTATTATAAAAAAAGTTGTATTATAATACTTTTATTATTATAATTAACATACTGTTATAGGTATTTGTTATGATATCATACTACGGTATATTAATGACAACAATGACAGTGTTTTTCCCTCTAGGAGTTTTAACACAAGCTGAGATGATGATATCCAATAAACGCATTCAGGTACAAAAATAATTAATCATAAAACGATGACGAATACATATATTTATAAATAATCAATATTTATTACTTTTGTTAAAAAGTCGTTTTTACTACAAGATGAAAAGGAGAAACACAATAAAACATTATTATTAAAATCAGAAACAACATCAAAAAATGGTATAGAAATGTCAAATATTAACAGCGACAATAACACAGAAAACGGAACTAGTAATGAAAAAGATATGGATCAATTGGATAATTTTGGAATAGACGTTTTAAACGCTTCGGCTAAATGGATACTCAATCAACCCGAAAACTCTTTAAATAACATTAACTTATCTGTTAGACCAGGGCGATTGGTTGCAATCATTGGGCCCGTAGGAGCCGGAAAAGTATATACATGTGCTATTCAGAAAACTATTACAATTATAACACTATATTAAACGTTACATTTTTTGAACAGAGTTCATTGATCCAAGCGATCTTACGAGAATTACCACTTTGCGAAGGCAGTATTTCCGTATGCGGTACATTGTCATACGCGTCTCAAGAGCCATGGTTGTTTAACGGTTCAATTCAACAAAACATACTTTTTGGTTCACCGATGGATTATAATCGTTACGAAGAAGTATTGTTTTTAGAATATAAATTCATACTTTTATATTAAAAATATAGAAGTTATTTTTTAGGTTATAAAAGTATGTGCATTGAAAACCGATTTTAAACAACTGCCTTATGGTGACAGATCTTTAGTAGGAGAAAGAGGAGTTTCGCTTAGTGGAGGTCAAAGAGCGAGAGTGAATCTAGCGAGGCAAGTCGAAAATTAGTACTGTTTATAATAATACAGATTAATATAATATTTCATTTTTTTTAGAGCTATATATAAACAAGCCGATATTTATTTGTTAGACGATCCACTATCCGCTGTTGATACACACGTTGGAAAACATATATTTGAAAAATGCATTAAGGGTATCAATGTCAAAGATAATATTGTCGTTAGAACCCTTGTTTAATGAAATTGCATTTTATTTTTGATTTACAGATTACCTGAAAAAAAAAACCTGTATTCTCATTACTCATCAAATACAATACTTGTCGAGCGTTGACCACATTGTTTTGATGGAAAATGTAAGTACAGAGTAGGGTTATGAGTTGGAAGTTAATTTTTCAAAATTATTTTAATTTTAATAATAGCATAATAATATATTTAGTTATCGTTTACTAGGCGAATATATTAGCCGAGGGTTCGTATCAAGAACTTCAATCATCTGGTTTAGACTTTACAAAATTGTTGAAGTCATCCGATGAGACAGCTGATAGTGAAATTGATGATACAAAAGCAACTATTAATAACAGCGTGGAGCAATTATCAAGTTTATCTCGTCAAGGTTCTATTGGAAGTATTTCATCGTCTATTGATGATGATAAATTAAACGAAACTCGAGCAGAACCCATTGAGGTGGCTGAAACCCGGTCTTTTGGAAACGTTTCACGTAGTATTTATTTGTCTTATATTTCTGCCGGAGGAAATGCTTTTACAATAGCATTTTTATTATTCATATGTGTATTCACTCAAATACTTGGTACTGGTGGAGATTATTGGATAAGTTATTGGTACTTTTATTTTTATTTTGATCTCATTAATTGGCTTTTATTCAATGCAAAAAAATATTCGTTTATTTTAGGGTTAATCTAGAAGATAACGTTTTTCGTAATACAGAGAGTAAATCTATGAATATCAGTAATTTCATTACAGGCGCATTATTTGATACACCTATGGTAATATCACGAGAGTTTTGTGTTATAATATACTCTATTATAAATATAGCTCTACTAGTAGTTATTGTCATACGATGTGCTATGTTTGTATCAGTTCTAATGAGTGCTTCTATGAATTTACATAACAATATGTTCAACGCCATTACCAGGGCCACAATGTATTTCTTTAATACAAATCAATCAGGTAATGCATTTTATAAATAATTTTTATCCTTCTGTTTAATAGTTAAACAATATTTATTTTTTAGGTCGTATACTTAACCGCTTTGCTAAAGATATTGGTGCAATTGATGAAGTATTGCCAACACCTATATTGGATTTTGTCCATGTAATTGTTTATTTAATTTAATTAGCTTAATATAAAATTATGACGTTATACAGCACATAAAAAACAATTTTATATTTGAATTTTTTACTAGATATCATTGCAACTTCTGGGAACTTTTGTGGTAGTTGGTTTAATTAATTTTTATCTTCTTATTCCGACCTTTATCATAGGATTGATTTGTTACTATACGTTTTATTTTTATTTATTGACATCACGTAGTATTAAACGTTTGGAAGGTGTTTGTAAGTGAATAATAATTATTTTATAATCGTAATAAAATATATTACGATTATATAGAGTTTAAAAACTTTTAATTTTTTTTTTATAAAATAAATTATAGCTCGTAGTCCTGTGTATGGGTATTTGAATGCGTCGCTCCAAGGAATATCTACTATCCGAGCGTTTCAAGCTGAGGACGTTTTGAGTAAAGAATTTGATGGTCATCAAGTAAAGGAAATATATTAGGTGCTTTATGATAAAATGTTAATATTTTGTTTTTAAATTCAAAGGATTTACATTCTTCGGCTTGGTATCTATTTATAACATCAAGTGAAGCATTTGGATTTTCGTTGGACATAATATGCTTTATTTATATATGTATTTTAACTTTTAGTTTCTTAATCGTAAACAATGGTAATTTATAATTTATAATGTTTTATTTATTTTATTTATAATGTTGCCTAATTTTTAGATAATTTTGGGGGGGATGTTGGATTGGTCTTAACTCAAGCAATTAATATGACAGGTGCGCTCCAGTGGGGAATAAGACAATTAGCAGAATTAGATAACCAAATGACATCTGTTGAAAGAGTTGTTGAGTATACAAATATTCCTCAAGAAGCTGCTCTTGAATCTTCCCCTGGTAATAAATATTTTTTAATAAATAACTGAATGCTAAAAATTTTTACACGACAATCCTTTGTCCTGATTTTCAAAGTCTAATAGTATTTAAACTGCTATGGAACTATACTTAAAAAAAGTCAAGTAGTAAACGTAATGCGGTTTTTCTATGAAAAGCTGGTATTGGGTATATGGTTTTTTAAAATTTTGATGATAAAAATTCAGGGTTTTTATTTTAAATAAGAAAATCAATTATTTTATAAAAAGTAATTAAACTTTGACAGCATAACTATACTATTATACTAGACTACGAGAAGCATATTTTTTTTAAAAATGTTTATAGAAATATTTTATTTAAATATTTTACAAGACTGCTATAGTATTATTCAATTAAAATGTATAACCTAACATATTTTGCATAAGATTATGCAAAATAATATTTATAATAATATTATTATTTTTTTTTTCAAGATGTATTGATTACCTTAAACTTAAATCAATCTTAAACATAATAAATTAGTATTACTAATTATTATAATTTAATGTTTATTATTTTAGGGTTAGGTTATTATATTATATTTTTCATTACTGATATATGTTTTAGATAAAAAACCACCAAAAGAATGGCCGGATAAAGGTCAAATCGTGTTTGACAATTTTTATCTACGTTATAGTTTAGATGCTGCTCACGTTTTAAAAAATCTTAATTTTCAAATTCAGGCAATGGAAAAAGTAATACAAAAAATAACGTACTTTTGTGTCTTATTAATATTAAATTAACAGGTTTTATATTCAGATGATTTTCTTTTAATATAGATTGGAATTGTAGGTCGAACTGGTGCAGGAAAATCGTCGTTGATAGGAGCGTTATTTAGACTAGCTCTCAACGAGGGCAATATCACTATCGATAATATAGAAATTCACGAAATAGGATTACACGATTTACGTTCCAAAATTTCAATAATTCCTCAAGAACCGATTTTGTTTTCGGGATCAATGAGAAAAAACCTAGATCCCTTAAACGAATACCCAGATCATGTTCTTTGGAACGCTTTAGAAGATGTACGTATTTTCATTTATTATTTCCATACTCGATATATTGTTTTAATTGTGTCATAATAATTATGAAAAATTTAGACAAGTTTGACGAATTATGTTTTGTTGATTTAAGGTGGAACTCAAAACTATTGTAAAAGATTTGCCCGACGGTCTGAACTCAAAAATGTCGGAAGGCGGATCAAATTTCAGTGTAGGTCAAAGGCAATTAGTGTGTTTAGCCAGAGCTATAGTGCGTTGTAATAAAATCCTCGTGCTGGACGAAGCTACCGCCAATGTCGATTCACAGTAATTGATAAAAATCTTATAAAATTTCTTTCCTCGTTTAATCATTATACTGTGTTTTATGTATTATTTTTTATTTTCAGGACCGATGCTTTGATTCAAAAAACGATAAGAAATAAATTCCGGTCATGTACAGTATTAACGATCGCTCATCGTCTGAACACAGTTATGGATTCTGACAGGGTGCTTGTTATGGACGATGGAACAATGGTCGAATTCGACCACCCATATAACTTGTTGACGAATAAAGATGGATTTTTTTACAAAATGGTAGAACAAACGGGGTCAGAAACGTTTGATTTTTTATATAAAATTGCAGTTGAGGTAAGTATCTGATCGTATTGTGTGTTATCATATTTACCATTTAAACTCCGTACATTTTTTTAGAGCTTTATGAACATTACTCAAGAAAATAATGAATTGACCACGTGATTGCTAAGGTTCAGAGCAGATCTTAAAAGTACATGGATGATTGTCTGCAGTTATAATTAATTATTGTTTCTTATATACTCATGAAATGTTCTGCAACGCTCACTGTATATATTATTAATAATTAATTTTATTAATTTTTTATCAACATTAGTATCTTGATAGTTATTTTTTCATCAGTTCATATACAATTTATTCACAAAGATAACATTTTCTAACTAGAAAAAAATTAATATTATTGTTTCTGTGTATATTGCTTATAAGATACCTACCTATTCTTAATGTACGAAATATATAGTAATACAATTAAATAATGTATTAAAATCTAGACATGTTTAGTTTGAAATTTATTACTTAAAATTTTAGTAAATGTACCTATTTAAATATGTATTTAATATTGATAACTATATGTTAATGTGCCTATTAATTCTTTGTGATAATTAAAAAACAATATAATATGTCTCTGTTGTGTTTATAAAAATAACAAATTATGCAGGTTGGTTCTTACAAAGTATAATTCAATATCGATATTATACTGTACTTATGTGTAAAATGTTTCTAAAAATAGTAACTAGTTAATATAAAGTGTTTAAAAGTTTATAACCAACAATTACTTTAGAGAATAAAACAATATCTAAAAAAAAAACAACATGTGTGTTCGAACAACACCGACCCTCTTGGCGCGTTTCAGCCGGGTCAAAGGTCATCGCGACGTTAGTGACAGTCCGGCATCACAATTGGCCAATTTTCCTTTCCGAGTGGTCAAGGTGTGATCGGCTAGGACTTGTTCGCCGCCGTCTCGGTCGACTCGTCAACTTTGTCGCGCCATCTTGATATCTTTGACACATTCGTCAAAAACCGGTCGTGCTGCGTTGTTACCGCGGTAGGCTTTACGCACTGTATCCGTGTGCCCGGGTTCTTATGTCCGTTGACATATAAAAAGCGCTAAGTTCGCGTTTTCGTTGTTCGCGTTCGCGTTTTTACCCATTTATCGGCCAAGTACCATTTTCGGTAGTCGTAATATATACGGTAACCGCTGCGGCCGTATTTTCTGTATAATATATATTTATTATAATATTATATTACTACGTCGTCAAGTTGGTTCTAATATTTTATTATATACCAGTGAAGATTTCCAACTCAAACCCGGGATATTATATCGACACCGCTACCGGAAATCAGGTATATTTATTTATATTGCATTATACCCTTTTTTGCCTAAAAGGTAAATTAATTATTTATGTTAGAATTTATTGTAAAACTCATATGACTGTATTATTTATATGTTGTTATCATTATTATTATTTTGTGGCCCAGTGTTATTATGATATTATATTAGTAACACATTGCGACAGTGTCGTAATATCATATATATCGAAAATTTGCAACTAATTTATTATCATAATTTGTTATTATATATTGATCACCTACTTATATCTTTTCCACGCGAGTCGCGTCAAACAACTGCCTATATTGTAAGATTTATCGCGACGACAGTACAATGTGAAAATAATTTAGTGTTATATGCAAAATAAATTTTAATTTTATTCTATTGTTATATAAATAAAAGTTTAATATATTTATAGTTCTTACATTAGACTAAAATTATAATTTTTTTTTTTTTTTATAAATGCAGGGTATATATAATATGTATGTCTTTGAATTTTTTTACTGTTTTAGAAAATGAATAGAAATATTAAATGTTATAGCTAAATGTGTGTATTTAAATTCACAAAAGTGGGTATTAAAACAATGATTGTTGAAGAAAAATGAAATAACTTTATACAACATGGATAATATAATATTTAATATCTAAATATTTCCATTATCTATAAATATTTTTGTTTCATAAATATAGATTTTATTGTCTACGATAATAATTTTTAATTATACTTATATTTTTACCACAAAACATTTTTAATAACTATTTGCCATTTTATATTATATTAAAATAAAAACTTTAGATATGGTATTGAAGTGTATATCATGTATGTATTATTTATATAAAAATATATCAAGGTATATTTATTAACTATTATAATTATTTTCAAAAGCCTGGTCAAATAATTAAAATTAATTCACTTTCCATTAAAAATGAAATTAATAAATTTATCTTTAACGGTCTAAAAATAATAGAGAATTTTTAAATACTACAATAATTTCCGTATTTTGTAACCACTTGTTAGTTATTTGTGATTCATATACGATTTATGTATATACATATACCTAATATGTGTTATCATATCGTTACGCACATAATAGCTTTAGGTAGATATTATGTATATACAATACATTTACGCAGTTTTACGAGTATAATGTCCCTTATAGGTTTTGTTGCAGTCTGAATAATGTTAAATTTTTGTGTGCCACAGTTTACATGTCGACTTTTAGAAAAGGTGTTATTTTATTGCAGTTTACATATAACCGTAAAATCTAATCAATTATCAGAATATATACAAATTAAATTAATTTTGATTAATTTTACAAACATTTTTTATGTTATTTTTCTCAATAAATATATGAATTTATTATCTACCATGACATCTCTATGATTAAAATTGCAATAAAAACACTTAATCTCTATTGGTCATTGTCCATTGATATCCTTTTATTATTATTAACTTAGAAAATCCTCTTAACCCATATATACCGGATACGGCCATTATTAAATATGTGTTAGGTGACAACTTCTTTTTGAGTTAAATTGTTATAATTTATAATAAACTCCAATAATTTTAATAGTACTCTATCAACTTTTATTAGTTTAAATAATGCAATTAGTTCATTTCTTATTTCTATTGCATAACCCTGGCTTTATTATATCGTTATTTTCTAAAAATACCATGTTGTTAAAAATAAATAAAAACGTTTGTATTACCATCTTAAGGCATATTATATATATTATATTATAGTTATAGATTTTAATGTTTAAATTTGAAATTTGGTTGGAGATATTTTGAATAAGTAATTAATTTTATAATTATTATCATAATTAATGAAGATTATTTCCTGATTTCTTGACCTAATTCGATAAAATTAATAAATTATGAATTAATTAATCTATATGTACAAACATTTCGACAAATACTAAATACTTAAATACAATAATGAGATGTAAAGAAATTTATGAAGTATATTTATTTTAAAATTTGATGAAAATAATACCCTTCATAATATTTAGGTATTTATAGTACTTATATAAGTTCGAAAGTTTAAATCATATAAATATAAGTATTATATAATTACAAAAATTATTTAAACATTAGGATTTAACTATATGTTATTTGCCTATTTGAATTTTATCATAAACTAATATAGTCAATGTTTTGGTATATTTTAATAAAGAAAATCTTGGATTAAAGAATTCAAATAAGTACAGTCTTATGTTGACGTGAAAAAATAAAGTTATTAGTACTGAAATAAAGTTTTATAGTTTCTTATTTTTCAACGATAAACTACTAGTCCAGACTTTAAAATGAAAAATAGGAGGGCGGGGATTAGTTAGAAAGTATTCCGTAACTTTTTTCTGTTTTTTACTTATTATCTCATAAACTAATCATTTTCTGGGTTCAATTGAGTATAACATAGTTGTAGACTTGGTTGGTAAAACAATTTTTTAGATCAAAAATTAACCGAGATACAACCGATCAGAGTCAGATAAAGTTTCTCAAAATATAAAAAAAAAAAAAAACTAAAAACAAAGGTTTTGGGTCTACAACTATTTAATACCATAATTTCCATGTTAATTTATATCAATCACTCATCAATATCAACATCTAGGATCACCTATGACCCACCCTCCCTAATTTCTGGTGTATTAAGAATTACACTTCTCTCGATAATGACGATTCGTGTAGCTTTTAATATAATAATTCGGGTATATTAAATGCCTCTATCGATATCTAATAACTAAATAATAACATCATGGTCAGCTATTGCGAGATAATATCACGTGTTATTTGTACTGTTGATGTTGTCCATACAACTTAGAAATCGCTTTTGAGTAAGTAATATTGTATCATATTATATTGAATGCATTTTTCATGTTTATTTTATTTATTTATACTCTAAGCCAGTGGTACTCAATCTTTTTAGTACCGCGGCCCAAATTAATCCTGAAATATTTTTCGTGACCCACATGGTTTCACTTTTCAAAAAGTAGTTATAAAAAACAAAATTTGTATTATATAAATATGTATAAATTTGTAGTATATATTTAATACTTTATAGGTTTAATATGATCAATTTATTTTTATAAATGTACTTTTAATAATGAGGTAAATGCGAAATGTTTGCTTGTTTTCTCTTATGGTTAATAACAGCATTGAAATCATAATTCAAAAAATTGTTTCACAACACACTAAAAATTGATTGACGACCCACACTTTGAGAAACGCTGCTCTAAGCTATATTTATATATTAATTGTATTTATTTAAAGTAATATAGTTTGTAGAATATTTCGTAGAGGAAACTAAAAATATACTTTATTCTTAAATTGTTCTGATCTCAATATAAGTGGTGAAAAAATTAAATAATAAGATGTTTTTTTTAGTAAATTGATACCTAAGTGAGCAAAATAATTTGCCATCTAAACATTTACGATACTAAAAGATCTATAAAACATTTATGAATCCATTATCGCTCAATTTAGATAGAACGCTGAAAAAAAATTTAATATTTCTTAATAGATTACTTAAATGTAAGTAATCTACTGAGAATTCATAAAAAATATATGTGAACTGTGGTTTTAATAATGATGTAGTGGAGTGTAAAGTGAATAAATCATTATCTAAATTTGTATTGCATTTAATCTTACAGTAATACATGAAAATCTAGTGCTAAGACGTATACACTTTTCCTGGTATATGGTTAAATGATTAAAGTATAATAATTAATATAATTAGTACAGTTATATTAATAATATTAGTAATTTATTGCTAAAATAAATACTACATTTGGATAATTAATCGCTTATGGAGTAATGAAGTCATACTGAATTTAAAAATGAAGATAAAATATTAATAACAAAGAATACACAAATTACAAAAAAATAAAATATGTTCAATTTAAGTGGCAAATACGAGTAATATATTAATATATATATTTTATAGTTAGAAATGTTGGTTATAAAAATCTGTTCTATAATAATTTAGACTTATTAGTTATTTATAAATTAAGTTATTAAAAATATTTTGAAATTCAAATTAGTAGGAACAGTAATCAAAATCCAATAGGTTAATCCAATTTACGATGCGATCAACTGATTCTTGTAAAATAAATTAATGGACATGTAATGTCATTGGTTTTTCCGTATTGTTATTACACGCATGCCTTTTCTATCATAATTTATTTATATATTTTGTTGTATTGGTGTTATTTAAATTAAAAAATTCAAACCTTATTTAAAAAGCGAATATCAAGGGAAAATAATAAAAAATTGTAGAATTTAAAATGTATTTATGATTTATAGACAGTTTAAGATAAAATTAGTTTTTTCAAAATTGATTGAAGGTAAATTAATTTCAATTATTTGACCAAGTTTTTAAAACGTATTATAATGGTTTATAAACATAACTTGATATATTTTTATGTAAATGGTAAATACACTCATATTCAAGAATAAAGAAATTACATTATAGATGAAACATGGTTGAAACTTGTTTGGATACACAATGATATTAAATATATAACTGGTTTGAAAACGCAATAATAATTGTATTTTACCTATCCATACCGATCCGGTATAAAATTAGTGAAGTTTTTTAATCGTGACGTGGAACCTTTTGTAAGTAATTTTAAATTTAATAAACATCGTGTTTTGAATAGTAGTGATTTTTATTTTTGATATCCTAAGTTTATTAAGGGGAAGAATAATTTATATAGTTACTATTAAACATGTGTTAACAATTAATAATTATTAATGATAAACAAGTATTATATTACTAAACTAAGTTTATTTTTGTAATTATGTTTTAGATTAAAGATGGAAGCTGTGGGCAATAAAGAAAAACTGTTACCAAATCCACGAGCCAAAGCAAATATCTTCGAAGTCCTTACATTTAGGTACTAATATATTGATAAATATATGAATTATAATTTAAATTAGAATGTTAACTTATAAACAATAAGAGTTGAAAAAACAAAATTGTAAAATTTCTTTACATCTTCAAATAATAATTTCGTTTTAGAATTAGCCAGACTTATAAATATTAACCCAAAATTAAATATTTTATTTTAACACTTATTATAAATTTACTTATTCACTATGGTACAGCTGGATTTTAAAGCTATTTAAAACGGGACGAAAGAGAGAGTTGGAGACCAATGATTTATACGCTCCACTTGACGATGACAAGTCCTCATTATTAGGACTAAAATTCGAAAAGTAAGTTAATATATGAATATATTTTATTTTAAAGTTACTTTAACAAAATTTTTTTACATTTTTCCGATAACAGTATGTGGAAAATCGAGATCGCTAATGCAAAAAGTACAAATCGAGAACCTAGTTTATCAAGTGTTATAATACGAATATTTTTTGGAAATATCATATTTATTGGATTAGTACACGTTTTTATAGAAATGATAATAAGGTGAATATAATTAATAAATAAAAAAAATGTTGTACAATTTTAATAATGTCTTCGATATTGTATTTAAATAGTAAACAACAATTTATTATATAATATAATACTAGAGAGCTTGCTCTATAGTATAGCAATAAGCAACCTCCAACATCATATATATGTGCAATTAGGTAAGTTAAGTGTGTTGCTATAAAATTGTATACTTGAATTTGTTAAAGAACACATTATTTTTATACGATAATTGTACATAAATATTGGATACATTTTGATGATGAATAATTAATGTCTATAAAAATAATAATTGCTTAAATAAAATCATTTTTGTTTATAATATCTTTGTCAAATTGATGAGATTGAATTTATTATAGAATGACTCAACCTATACTCATTAGAGGACTGTTAGAATACTTCAACCACAATAAGTCGAACAACGTAGACTTAAAATACGCATTCATATACGCTTCAGGTCTGCTGATGACAATATTTGCAAACGTATTGTTGTTTCATTATTCGCATGTGGAAATGACGCACCTCGGAATGAAGATCCGAGTAGCATGTTGTTCAGTAATGTATAAAAAGGTGAATACACTTACACAAAAATACTAAACAATTACATCACATTATATTTAATAATATAAAAATATATCATTAAACATATACAACCAAACACAAATAAAATTAAATTTTTAAATTATTTTCTGTGTTAGTTTTAAAAATATTTTTATACAGAAAAGTCTTAATAGAATGTGATGAGATACTCATGTGAATAAATACTTGGACACACCTAAAGTTTTTCATAAGAAATGTTCATTATGAATCAAAAAAAAAGAAATATGCAATTTATATGTATATATATATTTAATATTATTTTAAGTTAACTGTTATTTCGATATTATGGAATATTAAAAATATAATATAATAACTTCATTAATTATAATTATTATGCTTTATATAAATATATTATATAATATAGGCATTAACATTAAGTGGAACTTCTCTATGTACAACCACAGTCAGTCAAGTAATAAATTTGATATCAAATGACGCAAATCGAATTGATATAGCATTTAAATATGTACACTACTTATGGATCGGACCCCTTCAAACTATTTTGGTCACTTATTTTTTATGGCAAGAAATAGGTGTATCATCAATTATTGGATTAACTATATTTCTTGCATTTGTTCCGTTACAGAGTATGTTCAAAAAAAATTTTTATCTGCAGCTTAATGATGTATTTATAAATGATGAGATTTTTATTTTCAGGCTGGTTGGGGAAGAAGACATCTGACTATCGATCAAAAACAGCCCCTAGCACTGACGAAAGAGTAAAACTGATGAATGAATTATTATCAGGTATTCAGGTGATAAAGATGTTTACGTGGGAGAAACCCTTTGCATTACTTGTACAATATGCAAGAAAGTATGCGTTACTCAAAAATATAATAATTGATGATATGTTAAATAAATATTAATTGGTTTGTTATAGGATGGAAATTGAACAGATCAAAGGAGCAACGTGGATTAGAGTATTTTCGCAATCATTCAGAATATTTCATTTTAGATTTGCATTGTTCATAAGTATTTTATCATATGTTTTGTTAGGAAATAACATTAATACGCAACAAGTAAATACAAGTTAAAAACACTTAATTAAAAAAAAGGTCAAATTATTTTATTAATACTTTTATAGGTTTTCGTTATAATAACGTATTACAGTATATTAATGACAACTATGACGGTGTTTTTCCCTTTAAGTGTTATAACACTAGCTGACATGTTAATATCCAATAAACGCATTCAGGTACAAAAATAATTAATCATAAAACAATGACGAATACATATATTTATATATAATCAATATTTATTACTTTTATTAAAAAGTCATTTCTTCTACAAGATGAAAAGGAGCAACACAATAAAACATTATTATTAAAATCAGAAACAACATCAAAAAATGGTATAGAAATGTCAAATATTAACAGCGACAATAACACAGAAAACGGAACTAGTAATGAAAAAGATATGAACCAATTTGATAATTTTGGAATAGACGTTTTAAACGCGTCGGCTAAATGGATACTCAATCAACCCGAAAACTCTTTAAATAACATTAATTTATCTGTTAGACCAGGGCGATTGGTTGCAATCATTGGTCCCATAGGAGCCGGAAAAGTATATACATGTGCTATTCAGAAAACTATTACAATTATAACACTATATTAAACGTTACTTCTTTTAAACAGAGTTCATTGATTCAAGCAATCTTGCGCGAATTACCACTTTGCGAAGGCAGTATTTCCGTATGCGGCTCAGTGTCATACGCGTCTCAAGAACCATGGTTGTTTAACAGTTCAATTCAACAAAATATACTTTTTGGTTCACCCATGGATTATAATCGTTACAAAGAAGTTATATTTTTAGAATATAAATTCATACTTTTAAATTAAAAATCGTATATTTTATTTAAATTATTTATTAGGTTATAAAAGTATGTGCATTGAAAACCGATTTTAAACAACTGCCTTATGGTGACAGATCTTTAGTAGGAGAAAGAGGAGTTTCGCTTAGTGGAGGTCAAAGAGCGAGAGTGAATCTAGCGAGGCAAGTCAAAAAATTGTATTGTTTGTAATAATGCCTATTAATATAATATTTCATTTTTTTAGAGCTATATATAAACAAGCCGATATTTATTTGTTAGATGATCCACTATCCGCTGTTGATACACACGTTGGAAAACATATATTTGAAAAATGCATTAAGGGTATCAATATAATTTACAATTGTTGTTAGAACCCTTATTTAATTAAATTGAATTTATCATTTACAGATTACTTGAAAAAAAAAACTTGTATTCTGGTTACTCACCATATACAATACTTGTCGAGCGTTGACCAAATTGTTTTAATGGAAAATGTAAGTACAGGCAGGGGCGCTGAAACAATGGGGGCAATGGGGACAATTGCCTCCATAGAATAAATACTATAGGATCAGGGCGCCTACGACTTCATGCCCTATTTTTATTTACATTTAGCTCACAATACCTAAACAGTATTCTATATTTTTGTTCAGCAAGTAATGTGTTATATCTGTCAGTAATTTAAAATACTGAATATCACAGTAATTGGCAGAATAAGACATAATATGAACTTATTATTCCTCACTCCAGAAAAATATATTTTGTATTGCGTACAATTTTTATACTTACATAATTTTAATTTGTTTGATAAATATTTGTAAGAAAAAAATGTAATTATACCTATGTACACATTTCCTTGGCAAAAGAGCTGTAAAAATTGGTGAATGGATGGAAATGAAGCACCAAAAAAATAAGCACCTCTATTTTTGCTGCTATGCCCTCTAAAAAAAAGCTTGAAATATTTTGCCCCTTCAGCAAAAAAATCGTTCCGGCACCCCTGAGCACAGGGTAGAGTTGTATGAAGGAAGTTAATATTTTTCAATAATAATAACATAATAATATATTTTAGTTATCGTTTTCTAGGCGAATAAATTAGCCGAGGGTTCGTATCAAGAACTTCAATCATCTGGTTTAGACTTTACAAAATTGTTGAAGTCATCGGATGAGACAGCTGATAGTGAAATTGATGATACAAAAGCAACTATCAATAACAGCGTGGAGCAATTATCAAGTTTATCTCGTCAAGGTTCTATTGGAAGTTTTTCGTCGTCTATTGATGATGATAAATTAAACGAAACTCCAGCAGAACCCATTGAGGTGGCTGAAACCCGGTCTTTTGGAAACGTTTCACGTAGTATTTATTTGTCTTATATTTCTGCCGGAGGAAATGCTTTTACAATTGCATTTTTATTATTCATATGTGTATTCACTCAAATACTTGGTACTGGTGGAGATTATTGGATAAGTTATTGGTACTTTTATTTTTATTTTGATCTTATTAATTGGCTTTTATTCAATGCAAAAAAATATTCGTTTATTTTAGGGTTAATCTAGAAGATAACGTTTTTCGTAATACAGAGAGTAAATCTATGAATGTCAGTAATTTCATTACAGGCGCATTATTTGATATACCTATGGTAATATCACGAGAGTTTTGTGTTATAATATACTCTATTATAAATATAGCTCTACTAGTAGTTATTGTCATACGATGTGCTATGTTTGTATCAGTTTTAATGAGTGCTTCTATGAATTTACACAACAATATGTTCAACTCCATCATCAGAGCCACAATTTATTTTTTCAATACAAATCCATCAGGTCAAACATTTTTCAAATTATTTTTATCTTTTCGTTTAATATTTAAACATTTTTTATTTTTCAGGTCGCATACTTAACCGCTTTGCTAAAGATATTGGTGCAATTGATGAAGTATTGCCAATTCCATTATTAGACTTTTTCACTGTAATTGTTTATTTTATTTCATTTAATTAGCTCTATGCATTTTATGAGGTTATACAACGCACAAAACAAACTTTTTTTTTTACATTTTTTTATTAGATAACAATGCAGCATATAGGAACTCTAGTTGTGGTTGGTATAGTTAATTTGTATTTTCTTATACCAACCTTCATCGTAGGATTGATTTGTTATTCTACTGTTTACTTTTATTTATCAACATCACGTAGTATTAAACGTTTGGAAGCTGTTTGTAAGTGTTAAATTATTATTTTATAATTGCTTACTATAAAACATATTACAAGTTTAAAAACTTTTCATTTTTTTTTGTAAAACAAATTATAGCTCGTAGCCCTGTGTATGGGTATTTGAATGCGTCGCTCCAAGGAATATCTACTATCCGAGCATTTCAAGCTGAGGACGTTTTGAGTAAAGAATTTGATGATCATCAAGTAAAGGAAATATATTAGGTGCTTTATGATAAAATGTTAATATTTTGTTTTTTAATTCAAAGGATTTACATTCTTCGGCTTGGTATCTATTTATAACATCAAGTGAAGCATTAGGATTTACGTTGGACATAATATACTTAATTTATATATGTATTTTAACTTTTAGTTTCTTAATCGTAAACAATGGTAATTTATAATTTATAATGTTTTATTTATTTTATTTATAATGTTGCCTAATTTTTAGATAATTTTGGGGGGGATGTTGGATTGGTCTTAACTCAAGCAATTAATATGACAGGTGCACTCCAGTGGGGAATAAGACAATTACTAGAATTGGATAACCAAATGATATCTGTCGAAAGAGTAGTTGAGTATACAAATATCGCGCAAGAAGCTGCTTTTGAATCTTGCCCGGGTAATATACATTTTCTATAAATTTGTTATTATGTCAAGAATTATTATAATACGATCCTGTATGATGATATTGAATATTAAATTCTATTTAAAATTCTTGGGAATTATAATTATTAGAAAATGCCAATTAGAAAATGAATAAAAAAATGTTGGAAAATTTATAATTACTGTTACATCCTATTAATTGTATGGTGCAATAGTTAAAATAGAAGCAGATACTTATAAAATAACTTAATATAGAGTATGCTAAGCTTTTTATAGTTATAAAAATAAAATATCAATTCTTTATTATTTATGTATTTTTGTATGTTGTATTTGTCATACTTGACAAATTAGTATTGTCGTCAATGCTGTAATTCATATATTTGGTTTAAAGTATTTAATATATATTGCAAATCACAACATAAATATTGAGGACTACCAAATTGAATTTTTGATTTGAAAAATCCATGTATTTTAATTTAAATTAGTAAATAAATTGTTTTAAAAAAAATATTAAACTATAACTAGACTATTAAACTAGGTTACGAGAAGCATATCTATAAAAAAAAAAGTATTTAGAATACTTTTATTCAAATACTTTACAAGACTACTATACTGTTAATTATATGTATCGAATTACATGTTTCGCATAACATCAAGATGTTTTGAGTACCTTAGACTTATAAATACTTAAATACAAAAAGTACTTAACTACTTTAATTTAATCTGGCGAAGGCAAAAAACGTAATATATGAGTGTTTCTAATTATTATAGTTCGATGTTAATTATAAATTGTATTGATCATATTATTTAAGTTTAGTAAATATTACAATAGTATATTTAGATTTCAAACTCATTTAAAAATGAAATTACAATGTATAATATAATATAAGTAGCGAATTATAGATATAGTATATTAAAATTTTCATTACTTACTTTTGTTTTAGATAAAAAACCACCAAAAGAATGGCCGGATAAAGGTCAAATCGTGTTTGACAATTTTTATCTACGTTATAGTTTAGATGCTGCTCACGTTTTAAAAAATCTTAATTTTCAAATTCAGGCAATGGAAAAAGTAATACAAAAAATAACGTACTTTTGTGTCTTATTAATATTAAATTAACAGGTTTTATATTCAGATGATTTTCTTTTAATATAGATTGGAATTGTAGGTCGAACTGGTGCAGGAAAATCGTCGTTGATAGGAGCGTTATTTAGACTAGCTCTCAACGAGGGCAATATCACTATCGATAATATAGAAATTCACGAAATAGGATTACACGATTTACGTTCCAAAATTTCAATAATTCCTCAAGAACCGATTTTGTTTTCGGGATCAATGAGAAAAAACCTAGATCCCTTAAACGAATACCCAGATCATGTTCTTTGGAACGCTTTAGAAGATGTACGTATTTTCATTTATTATTTCCATACTCGATATATTGTTTTAATTGTGTCATAATAATTATGAAAAATTTAGACAAGTTTGACGAATTATGTTTTGTTGATTTAAGGTGGAACTCAAAACTATTGTAGAAGATTTGCCCGACGGTCTGAACTCAAAAATGTCGGAAGGCGGATCAAATTTCAGTGTAGGTCAAAGGCAATTAGTGTGTTTAGCCAGAGCTATAGTGCGTTGTAATAAAATCCTCGTGCTGGACGAAGCTACCGCCAATGTCGATTCACAGTAATTGATAAAAATCTTATAAAATTTCTTTCCTCGTTTAATCATTATACTGTGTTTTATGTATTATTTTTTATTTTCAGGACCGATGCTTTGATTCAAAAAACGATAAGAAATAAATTCCGGTCATGTACAGTATTAACGATCGCTCATCGTCTGAACACAGTTATGGATTCTGACAGGGTGCTTGTTATGGACGATGGAACAATGGTCGAATTCGACCACCCATATAACTTGTTGACGAATAAAGATGGATTTTTTTACAAAATGGTAGAACAAACGGGGTCAGAAACGTTTGATTTTTTATATAAAATTGCAGTTGAGGTAAGTATCTGATCGTATTGTGTGTTATCATATTTACCATTTAAACTCCGTACATTTTTTTAGAGCTTTATGAACATTGCTCAAGAAAATAATGAATTGACCACGTGATTGCTATGGTTCAGAGCAGATCTTAAAAGTACATGGATGATTGTCTGCAGTTATAATTAATTATTGTTTCTTATATACTCATGACATGTTCTGCAACGCTCACTGTATATATTATTAATAATTCATTTTATTAATTTTTTATCAACATTAGTATCTTGATAGTTATTTTTTCATCAGTTCATATACAATTTATTCACAAAGATAACATTTTCTAACTAGAAAAAAATTAATATTATTGTTTCTGTGTATATTGCTTATAAGATACCTACCTATTCTTAATGTACGAAATATATAATAATACAATTAAATAATGTATTAAAATCTAGACATGTTTAGTTTAAAATTTATTACTTAAAATTTTAGTAAATGTACCTATTTAAATATGTATTTAATATTGATAACTATATGTTAATGTGCCTATTAATTCTTTGTGATAATTAAAAAACAATATAATATGTCTCTGTTGTGTTTATAAAAATAACAAATTATGCAGGTTGGTTCTTACAAAGTATAATTCAATATCGATATTATACTGTACTTATGTGTAAAATGTTTCTAAAAATAGTAACTTACTTACATACTTTAGAGAATAAAACAATATCTAAAAAAAAAAAACCAATATCTGAAAATAATTTAATCTTATATGCAAAATAAATTTTAATTTTATTCCATTGTTATAGAATTCAAAGATTAATATATTTATAGTTCTTAAATTAAACTAAAATTATAAATTTTTTTTTTACGAAAGCAACGTATATATAATATGTATATCTTTGTATTTTTTTACTGTTTTAGAAAATGAACAGAAATGTTAGTATAAATATTAAATGTTATAGCTAAATATGTGTATTTAAATTCACAAAGGTAGGTATTCAAACAATAATTGTTGAAGAAAAATGAAATAATTTTGTATAATATGGATAGTACAATATTTAATATCTATATATTTCCAGTATCTGTAAATATTTTTGTTTTATAAATCTTTGTCATCAGTGAAAAAGGGCATGAGTCATAATTATCAAGTTTTCAGGGCGAGTAATTGAATGTTTAAAAAACTCATTTTCTAAGACTTATGGCTAAATATTTTGACCAAAAATTGCTATATTATTAAAAAAACAAGCTGTTTATGATTTTTTCCACATAGTAGTTCTCGTTTTTTTTAGATAAAGAGATATTAATTCATAAGTGTTAGCCTTTTTAGTCTCAAGTCCTAAAAATTATTAATTAAGTCATTTTGATCAATTTAACTTGGACATATAATATTATTATAATATCATTATAGTAATATTTTATACTCGAGTAGATTTATAATATAGGTACATAGGTAAAATTAGAATTTTAAAGATAGTATTCGATAAATTTTTTGCTTCACTGACTGTATATATTATTAATAATAAAATTTTTGAATTTTTTTATTTCACTCTCTCACGTATAAAGTATTTTATTTATATAGATAAATTGTTGATTTTCGCTTTCATAATTTATAGATTTTAATGTAAACATTGCTCCGAGATATTTTGAATAAGTCATTCATTTCATTATTATTATCAATGATAATTTATCATATTCAACGTAGACTATTTACCTGAAATGTTGATCTAATTCGATAAATAAGTTGATAAATTATGAATTAATTCATCTATAGGTACATATCTGATAAATACTACGTAAATACTACTACGTAAATACTCAAACACAATGAGATGAAAAGAAATTTATTAAATGTATACTTATATTAAATTTTGATGAAAATATTGGGTTTCATAATGTATAGTTGTAGTACTTATAAGGACGACAATTTAAACCATATAAATAAAAGTATAATATAATTACCATTTTTTGTATTTGAATTATCTAAACATTAATATTTAACTGACACGGTTACGGCGGAAAAGTCGACGGTGTCGTTTCGTCGTTGCCTGTAGTGGTGGTTGATAAGGCGTAGACCGGTGGCTGCGGTGCTTATACTTTGTACCGGCGACTGTTGCGTACCGTGTCATAACTTTATGCGATTTGCCTAATTTTATTTTACGAAATAAACTACTATAATTAATGTTTTTGTATATTTCAATAAAGAAAATTTAGGTCTAAATAATTCAAATACGTACATGTCTTATGTTGGTGTAGAAAAAATAGGAAAAGGAAAAGGAATATCTACTATCCGAGCGTTCAAGCCGAGAACATTTTGAGTAAAGAATTTGATGAACATCAAGTAAGGGAAATATATTAGGTGCCTTATAAGAAAATACTAATGTTTTGTTTGATATTTTAAGGATTTACATTCTTCGAATTGGTATTTATTTATATCATCAAGTGAAGCATTTGGATTTTCGTTGGACATAATATGCTTTATTTATACATGTATTTTAACTCTTAGTTTCTTAATCGTAAACAATGGTAATTTATAATTTATAATGTTATTTATTTTATTTATAATGTTGCCTAATTTTTAAATAATTTTGAGGGGGATATTGGATTGGTCTTAACTCAAGCAATTAGTATGACGGGTGCTCTCCAGTGGGGAATAAGACATTTAGTAGAATTAGATAACCAAATGATATCTGTCGTACGAGAAGTTGAGTATACAAATGTCGCGCAAGAAGCTGCTCTTGAATCTTCACCGGGTAATGTACACTTTCTATAGATTAGTTATTATTTCAAGAATTATTATAATACGATCCTGTATGATGATATTGAATATTAAATTCTATTTAAAATTCTTGGGAATTATAATTATTAGAAAATGCCAATTAGAAAATGAATAAAAAAATGTTGGAAAATTTATAATTACTGTTACATCCTATTAATTGTATGGTGCAATAGCTAAAATAGAAGCAGATACTTATAAAATAACTTAATATAGAGTATGCTAAGCTTTTTATAAATAAAATAAATTTAAGCAGTTTGTAAAATGTACCTTATTGGTTTTGTCAAAGTCTGTATTATGTTAATTATTTTATGCCACAGTTTACATATCGACTTTTAGAAAAAATTTTATTTTGCCGCAGTTTATATACAGCCGTAAAATAAAATTAATTATTAGAATATAAATAAATTAAATTAAATTAAATTAGATTTATTTTACTAACTCATTTTATGTTTATTTCATCAATTAATATTTGAATTTAATATCTACCCTACCATGACATCTCTCTGATGAAAACTGTAATAAAATCACTTAACCTCTATTGGGTCATTGATATACTTAAATTTTTTTATTATTTTTAACTTAGTTAAGCTTCTTAACCCATATTTATATATATCAAATACGGGCTTTATTAAATAATATGTTACGTAAAAATTTCATTTTAAGTAAAATTGTTATTATTATTTATAAGAAACTGCATTAATTTTAACAGGGTTTTAATAGTTTAAATAATGCAACTAATTAATTTCTTATTTCCATTGCATAATCGCCTGCTTTATTGTATGCTTATTTCTAAAAATATGCATTTGTTAAAGATCAATATAATGTTTATATTACCGTCTTAAAGAATGTTTTAAAAATAACTTATGATGACATACAAAAACTTTAAATTATTACAATGGTTATATATTTGTTCAAACTATTCTTCAAGAAATTTAAGCGCTACATCAAAATTTAGAAATATAGTATTTGATTATACTTTAAGTTTCATTTTTATATTAACTTTTGGTGCAGAGTTTATACTAATTTAAAAAAAAATAAAATATAGTATTCTTTTTTTTGCTGACAAATAAAATCCTGTACTGTAAACTAGTTTATTTTTAAGATAGAATTAATTTTTATTTTACAAACCGAGGTGATAGCTCTCTAAAAAACAATGTATTATTTTTAAGTCTGCTCTGAATCTAAGAATCTAATTTCTGATTAATAACTTATGATATATTTAAAAAAAAATTATATTAAGTTTAAATAATAATGGCAAAATCTATTATTTTCTAGTATTACAGATTACATTGTTTATATTATACCTGTCACAAATTAAATTCCTGTGAATTATCCCTTCTTAATCTATGTTAAATTTTTAAGACAGTTTTATAGGTTGTTTTAACAGGTATAAAATATTAATCAAAAATTGTATGCAATTAAAATAACTATTTTATTTTTATTAACCAATGACAATTCTACACAAACAAAAAATATAATTTTTTATGAGCCAAACAACTCACAAACAGGGTATTTTATTAATAAAAATAAATTGTTGATTTTTGTTTTGATAAGTCGTCTAGTTATAGATTTTAATGTTTAAATTTGAAATTTGGTCAGAGATATTTTAAATAAACCATTAATTTAATAATTATTATCATATTCAATGAAGACTATATATACCTGAGATCTTGACCTAAATCGATAAAATTGATAAATTATGAATTAATTAATCTATATGTACACACATTTTGATAAATACTAAATACTTAAACACATTGAAATGAAAAGAAATTTATTGTAAAATTTGATGTTAATATTATCTGTTATAATATATTGGTAATTATAGTCATTATATAAGTTTAAAAGTTTAAATCATATAAGTATAAGACAAGTGTTATACTCGTAATATAATTACAAAAAATATTTAAACATAAGTATTTAACTATATTATGTTATTTGCCTATTTGTATTTTATTAAATAACCTTCTATAATAAATGTTTCGGTAATTTTAAATAATACAAATTTATCATAAGTAATTCAAATAAGTTTATGTCTTATTCTGATATAGAAAAAACAATGTTATTGGTACTGAAATATTTTTATAGTTTCTAATTTTTCAACAATAAATTACGGGTTTTCTTAATATTTTGTATACTAGAACATTGGTGGTGTGATATATAATATAAAAAGCAATAATATATATTATACACTATGACTATATCACCAATTTATCTAGGACAGGGCCTCTCTAAGTTCTCTAATTTGTGGCTCACTAGGTCCATAAACAAAAATAATTATTTTATTATATAATATATTATTTTACATTAGATTTTTGTTGCAAAACCGACATACGCTTACCACTATCTAATCACACCTATTCGTGTACCTAATTCAAACTAAAAAAAAAAATTGAAAAATTAAAAACATGAGATATTTCAGTCATTTAAAATTTTCTATTGTTGAAAATTTCAATGAAAAAAATGTTCATACCTAAAGCTTTATAATTATGGGGTTATCTTATGTACTGTTGTGAATAACACTAGGTGATCAATTAAACGCGTAGCCTAAACATGATCAGAATGATTTAATATATCATTTATTGTGTTTTCTAAATTAACAATATTTCGCCAGCAGACATTTATTTATTTCAGTTCTTCTCATAACCAGAAATAGGTACTTGTAAATATCAAGCATTTACCAAATTTCTTATATCAGTGATTTTGTACGTTAAAAACTTTTTAGTACTATATTTAAGGATAAAAAAAATGTGGATGATTTAGAAAAATATTGACCCTAAAGAATTAATAATTAAAATAAAAAATAAAGAAAGTTTAAAGTTAAAATCTTATATGATCAATATGCATAAAATATACATAATAATATTACATATTAATCAGTGTACACATCAAATCAACCGCTCGTTATAACGTCTTATTATTATCTGCAACCTATACGACCTAATCAACTGATTGTAGGTACTAGTTACTACTATATTCTAACATTTTTACTCACAACAGGTGCTTAATTTTAAATTAGATATTAAATAAATTATTTAGGTATTTTTTTTCATCTTGTGCAACAGTATTTTTGATTGTGGCTTTAAACGAAACCTTTTTACTTTAATTATTACATTCTCGTGTTTAAAAAAATGTCATCAAATTAAAGTACTTTAAACTGTTTAATCTATATTTTTAAATAAATTATAATTGGATTCAAGACAACATTTTTTTTCATATTATGAATAACTTTATTGTATATTATAAACCTCATGTAATTTATGTATAAAGAATCGAACCGTATACCAAACAAATCTGCATAAATTGTTCATAATTTTTCTTTTTTTAATTACATATGGTACGTAATCTGTGTTTTTCTTAAATTTTTATTGAATTTTTTAAAAGTCTTTATCACGTGTATATTATAAATGAGTTTTCATTGATGTAAAAAATTATACTTTATACGATATTCGATTGAAAAAAGTTAAATGTTTTACAAAAACAAAATTCATAAACAACATGTAAAAAATGTAATAAATCTGAAATATTAATATGTTGATCATTATTAATAAAAGATACTTAAAGTTCTGTAGAACATTCATTAATCGATTATCGTGTAACTTAGATAATACTTTGAAAGAATATTTAATATTTCTCAATAGATTACTCAAATGTAATTAAACTTTTTATAATTCATAAAAATAATCAAAAATAAATTAGAATTGTGGTTTATAAGGTGAATAAATCATCATCTTAATTAGCATTGCATTTAATCTTACAATAATCTAATGCTAACGCGCCTAAGACGTTTCTCTGATATATAGTTAAATGATTAAAGATGATGAATGATTATAGTAATCAATATAATTAAAACAATGTTATTAATCATATTAGTAATTTGTTGCTAAAATAAATACTACAATTGGATAATTAATCGTTTATGCAGTAACAAAATCATGCTGTTTATAAAAATTAAAATTAAAAAAAATTTAAGAGTAAATATTAATAGTAAAAAATACACGAATTATAAATAAATATGATCAATTTTTAAACTAAGTGGCAAATAGGAATAATATATTAATATATAGTTAAGTAAAGTCAAACATAATTTTTGTCGCTTAAAATGAAAATTAGTATAATTTAAATTCAACAAGATTATTTGATACGACATGATAAAAATTAAATTAAATAAACTGATTTTTTTGTAAAATAATTTTATGAATATGGCATGTCGTTGTTTTTTCCATATTTTTATATATACTTGCGTTTTCTAGAGGATTTGTTTTAAATATTTTAAAATCAAACCTTATTTAACAAACAGTGAAACATGTGAAGGGAAATTAAGAAAGATTGTAGTATTTTATGTGTCTTTATTATTTTTAGACTGTTAAAGATTAACTTAATTATATAATTATTGATACGTATTTCACATTATATTATTTAACTTAGTTTATTCATAAAATTACGTTTTAGATTAAATATGACTGCAACTGGTTTGAGCATATTTTTATTTTTTACTCGAAAAATCAGAGCTAGTTTGCATACACGGTTATATTAAATAAATAACTGGTTTGAGCACACGACAATAATTGTATTTCACCTGTCTATATCGATCCGGAAACTAATAATCATTGATAACGATTACAGAAATATTATTAATTCCCTACAAACAGTACACCTCGAGAACTTACAGTATGCGTACATATATTTTGTGACCCTAACCTATATATACTAAACATGGATATAGAAATTAGTGAAGTTTTCTAATCGCGACGTGGAAATGTATGTGTTAATATAAATAATTTTAAATTTATAATAATTTATAATTTTAAAAAGTGGTGATTTTTATTTTTGATGTCCTAAGTTTATTTAGGGGAAGAATAATTTATGTAATTACTATTAAACAAATATTAATTATAAACATAAATCAATGAAAAACAAGTTTTAACATATAAATTAACTAAAATGTAACTGTGCGCAAACCACGTGTATAATTTAAGCCTCAACTATTCCCGAATCAGTGGTAATTTGGTGCGCAAATAAGTTGTATTTTTGATATTTGTGCGCAAACTAATACCGCCCTTAAATATGGACGCTGCTAGGAATAAAGAAAAGCAACTACCTGATCCACGAGTATAAGCAAAAATCTCCAAAATCCTAAAACATAATTTTTTTCGTTTTGAATGATAACTAACATAATAATTATAATATTTAATATACCATCAAAAAGATTCCTGACAAAATTAATTGAGATAAACTGATTTTTGTAAAACAAATTAACGGCCATTGTTTTTTTCTATATTGTAATAACATGCATGACTTTTTAGAGTATTTGATTTAAATATTTAGTTATTTTTATTGGTGTTATTTAAATTTAATAAATTAAAATTGTAAAGGAAGAAAAAAGAATTCAGACCGTTAAAAATAAACTTAATTATTTGACCAACAATTTAAAAAGAATTATATTAGTTAATAAATAGAACTTGATATATTTTTGTAGTAAAAAATTAAACTGAATACAATTTAAAATTATTAAAATATTAATGTTTTACAATAGATAAATATTTTTGAAAATATTTTCTTTTGTTATGCGTATTTCACATTATATTGTATATCATCTAAATTTATTTTTAAAATTAAGTTTTAGATTAAAAATGGAAGCTGCAGGCAATAAAAAAAAACAACTACCAAATCCACGAGCTAAAGCAAACATCTTCGAAGTCTTTACATTTAGGTACTAAGCTATTGATATATATATATATGAATTATAATTTAAACTAGAAAATAAATTTGTAAAAGTTTTTAACAGATTCAAATAATAATTTCGAGTTGGCATTAGCCGCATTAAAATATTAACCCTAAATTAAATATTTCATTTTAATATTTATTATAAATTTACTTATTCTTTATGATACAGCTGGATTTTAAACTTCTTTAAAACGGGACAAAAGAGAAATTTGGAGACCAATGATTTGTACACTCCGCTTAACGATGACAAGTCATCATTATTAGGATTAAAATTCGAAAAGTAAGTTAATACATGAATATATTTTATTTTAAATTTACTTTTACAAATTTTCTTACATTTTTTCGATAAAAGGATATGGAAAATTGAAGTCGCTAATGCAAAAAGTACAAATCGGGAACCTAGTTTATCAAGAGTTATAGTACGAACGTTTTTTGGAAATATCTTATTTAATGGATTAGTACACGTCTTCACAGAAATGATATTAAGGTGAGTATAACATATAAATAAAAATAAAAATGTTATACAGTTTTCATGTCTTCGACATTGTATTTAAAGTAATCAACAATTTATTGTATAATATAACACTAGAGAACTTGCTCTACAGTATAGTTCTAAGCAACCTCAAATATTATATATATGTACAATTGGATAAGTTAAGTGTGTTTCTATTAAATATCATACATGAAAAAGTTAATGACCGCATTTTTTTTGATACGAAAATTATATATTATATTTATAGGTATTAGACAACATTTTTAATGATTATTAATTATTAACCTTAAAAATAATAGGTGGATAAGTAAAATCATATTTGTTTATAATAGTCTTGGTCAGAATACTGAGATTGAACTTATTATAGAATGATTCAACCTATACTCATTGGAAGGCTGTTAGCATATTTCAACCACAGTGAGTCAAATATCATAAACTCAGTACAAGCATATATGTACGCATCCGGTCTATTGTTAAATATGTTAGCTATCATATTGTTGTATCATTATTCGCAAGTGGAAATGATGCACCTTGGAATGAAGATCAGAGTTGCATGTTGCTCAGTGATATATAAAAAGGTGAATTCACATACTCCAAATTTCTCAAAAATTACCTACATCATATAATATTTAATAATATAAAAAAGTATCATTGAAAAAATACAATAAAATATAAAAAAAAATTTAAGTTAACAGTTTTTTCGATATTATTAAATATTAAAAATACCATATAACTTATTTATTATTACTATGCTTTATATAAATATAGTATATAATATAGGCATTAAAATTAAATGGAACTTCTCTAAGTGCAACCACGGTCGGTCAAGTAGTAAATTTGATATCGAATGATGTAAACCGGATTGATATAGCATTTAAACATATACACTATTTATGGGTCGGACCCCTTCAAAGTATTTTGGTAACTTATTATTTATGGCAAGAAATAGGTCTATCATCAATAATTGGAATAACTGTATTTCTTGTGCTTGTTCCGTGGCAAGGTATAAACAAAGAAAATTTTTATTTGCATTTCTATGTATTTATAATTTATAAATGATAAAATGCTTATTTTCAGGCTGGTTGGGGAAGAAAACATCAGACTATCGATTAAAAACAGCCCCTAGCACTGATGAAAGAGTAAAACTAATGAATGAAATAATTTCAGGCATTCAGATTATTAAGATGTACACGTGGGAGAAACCCTTTGCGTTACTTGTAAAATATGCAAGAAAGTATGCGCTACGAAAAGCATAATAATTCATGCATTATTAAATAAATATTAATTGGTTTATTATAGGATTGAAATTGAACAGATCAAAGAAGCGTCGTGGATTAAAGTATTTTTGCAATCATTCAGAATATTTCATTTTAGGTTTGCATTGTTTATAAGCATTTTATCATATGTCTTATTAGGAAATAACATAAATACACAACAAGTAAATACAAGTTAAAACACTTATTATGACAAAAGGTAATATTATAATAACATAACTGTTATAACTAATATACATTTAAAGGTTTTCGTTATAATATCATACTATGGTATATTATTTACAATGACAGTGTGCTTCCCTCAAGGTGTTATAACACTAGCTGAGATGCTGATATCCAATAAACGTATTCAGGTACAAAATAAATTATTAGTCATTTTAAATTCTAATAACGATGACAAATAAAATATTATAAATAATGAATTATTATTACTTTTGTTAAAAAGTCGTTTCTACTACAAGATGAAAAGGAGAAACACAATAAACCATTATTATTAAAATCAGAAACAACATCAAAAAATGGTATAGAAATGTCAAATATTAACAGCGACAATAACACAGAAAACGGAACTAGTAATGAAAAAGATATGGATCAATTGGATAATTTTGGAATAGACGTTTTAAACGCTTCGGCTAAATGGATACTCAATCAACCCGAAAACTCTTTAAATAACATTAACTTATCTGTTAGACCAGGGCGATTGGTTGCAATCATTGGGCCCGTAGGAGCCGGAAAAGTATATACATGTGCTATTCAGAAAACTATTAAAATTATAACACTATATTAAACGTTACATTTTTTGAACAGAGTTCATTGATCCAAGCGATCTTACGAGAATTACCACTTTGCGAAGGCAGTATTTCCGTATGCGGTACATTGTCATACGCGTCTCAAGAGCCATGGTTGTTTAACGGTTCAATTCAACAAAACATACTTTTTGGTTCACCGATGGATTATAATCGTTACGAAGAAGTATTGTTTTTAGAATATAAATTCATACTTTTATATTAAAAATATAGAAGTTATTTTTTAGGTTATAAAAGTATGTGCATTGAAAACCGATTTTAAACAACTGCCTTATGGTGACAGATCTTTAGTAGGAGAAAGAGGAGTTTCGCTTAGTGGAGGTCAAAGAGCGAGAGTGAATCTAGCGAGGCAAGTCGAAAATTAGTACTGTTTATAATAATACAGATTAATATAATATTTCATTTTTTTTAGAGCTATATATAAACAAGCCGATATTTATTTGTTAGACGATCCACTATCCGCTGTTGATACACACGTTGGAAAACATATATTTGAAAAATGCATTAAGGGTATCAATGTCAAAGATAATATTGTCGTTAGAACCCTTGTTTAATGAAATTGCATTTTATTTTTGATTTACAGATTACCTGAAAAAAAAAACCTGTATTCTCATTACTCATCAAATACAATACTTGTCGAGCGTTGACCACATTGTTTTGATGGAAAATGTAAGTACAGAGTAGGATTATGAGTTGGAAGTTAATTTTTCAAAATTATTTTAATTTTAATAATAGCATAATAATATATTTAGTTATCGTTTACTAGGCGAATATATTAGCCGAGGGTTCGTATCAAGAACTTCAATCATCTGGTTTAGACTTTACAAAATTGTTGAAGTCATCGGATGAGACAGCTGATAGTGAAATTGATGATACAAAAGCAACTATTAATAACAGCGTGGAGCAATTATCAAGTTTATCTCGTCAAGGTTCTATTGGAAGTATTTCATCGTCTATTGATGATGATAAATTAAACGAAACTCGAGCAGAACCCATTGAGGTGGCTGAAACCCGGTCTTTTGGAAACGTTTCACGTAGTATTTATTTGTCTTATATTTCTGCCGGAGGAAATGCTTTCACAATAGCATTTTTATTATTCATATGTATATTCACTCAAATACTTGGTACTGGTGGAGATTATTGGATAAGTTATTGGTACTTTTATTTTTATTTTGATCTTATTAATTGGCTTTTATTCAATGCAAAAAAATATTCGTTTATTTTAGGGTTAATCTAGAAGATAACGTTTTTCGTAATACAGAGAGTAAATCTATGAATATCAGTAATTTCATTACAGGCGCATTATTTGATACACCTATGGTAATATCACGAGAGTTTTGTGTTATAATATACTCTATTATAAATATAGCTCTACTAGTAGTTATTGTCATACGATGTGCTATGTTTGTATCAGTTCTAATGAGTGCTTCTATGAATTTACACAACAATATGTTCAACGCCATCATCAGAGCCACAATATATTTTTTCAATACAAATCCATCAGGTAATGCATTTTTCAAATAATTTTTTATCTTTCTCTTTAATATTTAAACAATGGTAATGTTTCAGGTAGAATTCTTAACCGGTTTACATACGATATTGGTGCTATTGATGAAGTATTGTTAATGCCTTTATTGGATTTTGTCTCTGTAATTGTTTATTTAATTAAATAAATACAATATAATATTATGAGTAAAGACTGGATATTGCAAACAATGAATGTTCAAAATGCATATTTTACATAAAAACGTATGTTTTTACATACTATTTATATATTTTAATGTTTTTATTTAGTTTTATAATTATGTATACAAATATTATCTATATATTTGGTCCTCAACAGAAAAATTACAAACTTTATTAAAAATATAATATTACGTTTTTTTAGATCATTATTACTTATTAGTTGCATGGTAACTTGGTCGGTATACCTAATTCATTGCATACTGATTTTCATATCGAGTAGTTTTATCTTATCTATTTCGTCTAACATAATCAACTTAACTCGGAGCTATAAACGCAAAATGGATTGACACATTATTGTTATTTATTGTTTTTTCAATAACGAACAAACTGTCTATTTTTTCATCACAAATTCATAAAATATATTGTATATATAATATTTTAGTTAATTTTTTATCATTAATGTAGTAATTTTATACTTTTACAATAAATAAATACACAGCTGTTATAATGAAAAATTATTTTGCATATTTTGAGCATTTTATATGCATATTTGATACTTTTGAAGTGCATATTTTCATGCAATTTTTAAATGCACATAAATCTGGTCTTTAGTTATGAGGTTATACATCAGCACACAAAAACATGTTTATAATTGAATTTTTTTATTAGATAGCATTGCAACTTCTAGGAACTCTTGTGGTGGTTGGTATAATAAATGTTTATCTTCTTATACCGACCTTCATCATAGGATTGATGTGTTATTCTACTGTTTATTTTTATTTATCAACATCACGAAGTATTAAACGTTTGGAAGCTGTTTGTACGTAATTAATTATTATTATATAATTGTTTACTATAAAACATATTACAAGTTTAAAAACTTTCCATTTTTTTTTTTTTTTGTAAAACAAATTATAGCTCGTAGCCCTGTGTATGGATATTTGAATGCGTCGCTCCAAGGAATATCTACTATCCGAGCATTTCAAACTGAGGACGTTTTGAGTAAAGAATTTGATGATCATCAAGTAAAGGAAATATATTAGGTGCTTTATAATAAAATGTTAATATTTTGTTTTTTAATTCAAAGGATTTACATTCTTCGGCTTGGTATTTATTTATATCATCAAGTGAAGCATTTGGATTTTCGTTGGACATAATATGCTTTATTTATATATGTATTTTAACTTTTAGTTTCTTAATCGTAAACAATGGTAATTCAAAATGTAATATTTTGAAATGTATTTTATTTAAAATGCAGCTTAATTTTTAGGTAACTTTGTGGGAGATGTTGGATTGGTCTTAACTCAAGCAATTAGTATGACGGGTGCTCTCCAGAGAGGAATAAGACAATTAATTGAATTAGATAACCAAATGATATCTGTTGAAAGAGTAATTGAGTATACAAATGTTGCACAAGAAGCTGCTCTTGAATCTTCCCCGGGTAATTTTAATAGATAAGTAATAGTGTCAAGAATTTTATATTACCATCCTTTATGATGATATTGAAGATCAAATTGTATTTAAACTGCTTGGGAAATGTAATTAGTTATAACAAATTGATAAAAGTAAAAAAAAAATGTTAGGATATTTATATTAGTACTACATCGTGTTAATTTTATGGTGCAATAGCTAATAAAGAAGCAGATATTTATAAAATAATTTAATATACACTATAGTTAGTTTTATATAAGTACTTATAGAAATATCGTATTAAGTTTTTAGTATTTATGTTTTTTTTTATGTTGTATTAGTCATACAAAACAAACTAGTATCAGATCAGTGATAACTATAATATATTTGGTGTAAAGTGTATAATATATATTACATTTTACAACATAATTATTAAAGTGTAGATATTTTGTCATTTTTGTTTTATATAAAAAAATCCACCAAAAGTATTTTTTGATATTTATACATAAATATACTTAATTAATTTCGATCATAGAAAAGATAGTAACTCGTATTAATATTCCTGATATGTTTATTAATTTAATGATATAACAATCCCGGTTTTTAATTTATAAACGTAAATTAATTGTTTTCCAAAAAAATATGATAATATAAAATAAAAATATACTATGAGAAGCATATCTTTTTAAAAATATTTATAGGATACTTTTATTTAAATTCTATACAAAACTACTATAGTGTTGTATGATAGAAATGTACATCTTTACACTTTTTGTATCGAAACGTATTGAATAACTTACACTAACATGAATCTTAAACGTAATATAGAAAATGCTAAAACCGTTATAAATCAGTGTTTCCAATTAGTATAGTTCAATGTTAATTGGTAATTTTTTTAATCACATATTACAATAATACATTAAGAAGTTTTTAAACTCTTTTAAACATGATATTATAGTATATACATATAAGCACTGAATTGTAAAGTACATTACATTGTTTATTACTTATTTTCGTTTTAGATAAAAAACCATCAAATGAATGGCCGGATAAAGGTCAAATCGTGTTTGACAATTTTTATCTACGTTATAGTTTAGATGCAGCTCACGTTTTAAAACATCTTAATATACAAATTCAGGCAATGGAAAAAGTAATACAAAAAATTACGTACTTTAGTGTCTTATTAATATTTTTTAACAGCTTTTATATTAAGATAATTTTCTTTTAATATAGATTGGAATTGTAGGTCGAACTGGTGCAGGAAAATCGTCGTTGATAGGAGCGTTATTTAGATTAGCTCTCAATGAGGGCAATATCACTATCGATGGTATAGAAATTCACGAAATTGGATTACACGATTTACGTTCCAAAATTTCAATAATTCCTCAAGAACCAATTTTGTTTTCGGGATCAATGCGAAAAAACCTAGATCCCTTAAACGAATACCCAGATCATGCCCTTTGGAATGCTTTAGAAGAAGTATATATTTTCATTTATTATTTACAAACACGATACATGTTTTTAATTGAATAATAATTATTATTAAGAACTAAATAAAGTTTGACAATTTATTTTTTGTTGATTTAAGGTGGAACTCAAAACTATTGTAGAAGATTTGCCCGACGGTCTGAACTCAAAAATGTCAGAAGGCGGATCAAATTTCAGTGTAGGCCAAAGGCAATTAGTGTGTTTAGCCAGAGCTATAGTGCGTTGTAATAAAATCCTCGTGCTAGACGAAGCTACCGCCAATGTCGATTCACAGTAATTGATACAAATCTTATAAAATTTCTTTTCTCGTTTAATCGTAAAACTATGTTTTATGTATTATTTTTTATTTTCAGGACCGATGCTTTGATTCAAAAAACGATAAGAAATAAATTCCGGTCATGTACAGTATTAACGATCGCTCATCGTCTGAACACAGTTATGGATTCTGACAGAGTGCTTGTTATGGACGCTGGAACAATTGTCGAATTCGACCACCCATATAAGTTGTTGAAAAATAAAGATGGATTTTTTTACAAAATGGTAGAACAAACGGGGTCAGAAACGTTTGATTTTTTATATAAAATTGCAGTTGAGGTAATAAGAAACTGACTGTTTGTATTGTGTGTTATCATATTTACCATTAAAACTGTGTACATTTTTTTAGAACTTCATGAATATTGCTCAAGAAAACAACAAATTTACCACATGATTATTAAGGTTTAGGTGATCTTAAAAGTACATAAATGGTTATTAGATAGAATTAATTATTGTTTCTTATATTTACTCGGTAAATTCCTTGCACTACCGACTTTATATTAGTTATAATGAATTTTATTAATTTTTTATTTACTTTATGTCTTAAATTTTGTTTTTCAATAGTTATTATACAAATTTACCTCCAACTTCTAAGTATATAAAATGTATTTTTATTTTTCCCGTATATATTGCGTTTATGATTCTTATTTTTAATGTATTTGATGAGTTATATTCTCAGACGAATGATATATATATATATATATAACAATATTTTAAATAATGTATTAAAATCTGTAAATTTTTAGTTTGAAATGTAATATTTAAAATTATAATTAATTAATTAAATTATGCATTTAATATTGTTAACCATATGTTAAAGTGCCTATCAAGTCGTATTGATAATTTAAATACAATATCATATCTATGTCCTTGATACATTTATAAAATGAACAATTTATACAGGTTGGTTCTTACAAATTACTTGTATAGCAATATAGATATGAAATATATTTGTATTTTATTTTTATAATTATAATTTAATAAATATGTGTAAAAATAGTTAGTAGTTAATATAAGGTGTTAATAATTCTAAACTAATATGCAGAATAAATTTTAATGTTATTCCATTGTTACATAAATTAGACTTTAATATATTTACAGTTCTTACAATAAGCTAAAATTATAATTTGTTTTCTATAAATATAGGATATATAGTGTATGTCCCGTAAAGATTTACCCATTGCGATATCTTCTGAAATTATGGAGATATCATAATTTTGATTTTTTAATAAGTTTCACATGGACAAGAACTACAAATATTTGATGTTTTAATTTATTTTAATATTATGGTAAAAATGTTAAAAAATTTAGATAATAATTTAGATAGAACATTCATAAATAGATTATCGTATAGTACTTTAAAAGAATATTTAATATTTCTCAATAGATTACTTAAATGTAAGTAACCTACTAAGAATTCATAAAATTTTCAAAAATATATAAGAATTGTAGTTTTAAAAACGATTTAGTAGTTTATACAGTAAATAAATCATTTTAATTCACATTGCATTTAATCTTACAATAATATACCAAAATTCAGTTCTAAGACGTATACAACTTTTCTCTGATATGGTTAAACGACTAAAGTATAGAAATTAATATAATTAATACAATTGCATCAGTAATAATAGTAATTTATTGCTAAAATTAATACTACAATTGAATAATTATTCGCTAATGGAGTAATAAAATCATGCTGTTTATAAAAATAAAAATTAAAAAAAGTTAAAAGTAAGTATTAACAACAAAAAATACACGAATTATAAAAAAATATGATCGATTTTTAAACTAAATGGCAAATAGGAGTAATATATTAATATAAAGTCAAGTAACGTAAGTTATAAAAATGAGTATTATAATAATTTTGATCCATAAGTTATTTATTAATTAAGTTATTAAAAAATGTTCTGAAAGTCAAATTACTTGGGACTGGAATCAATGTCCAATGGTTTAATCCAACTTACAAGTATATGGCATGGTTTCAGAAATAATTTAAAAATTATTGATGACTTAAACGTTTCAAACATAATATTATTGTCGCTTAAAATTATAATTAGCATAATATAAATTCAACAAGAATACTGGATAAATGATAAAAAAAAAGGTTATAATGAAAATTAAATTAAATATACTGATTTTTGTAAAATATGGTAATTAACATGTAAATTAATGGCATGCCGTTGACATAGTTAAATAATAATAAATACTATGGTTGACTTATTAAAAACGTTGTTTGGTAAAAAAAATAAGTATAATTAAATATTAACAAAATATTTATGTTTTACAATGAATAATTTTTTTTGAAAATGTTTTCCTTTGTTGCACATAACGAGTATATTTTTATATTAATTAACTAAGTTTATTCTTAAAATTACGTTTTAGATTAAATATGGATGCGTCTTGTTTGGGCACATTTTTATTTTTTACCTGTAAATCGGAACTCTTTTGGACACACGACCATTTTCAATGTATAACTGGTTTGAGCACACGACAATAATTTAATTTTATCTGTTTATACCGATCTGGGAATTTAAAATCATCAATAAAGAGTTTGGAAATATTATTAAGTTCCATATAAAACAGTATATCTTGAGAATTTACAGTGTGCGTACATAAATTTTGTGACTCTAACCTATATTTACTGAGCATAGATTTAGTAATCATTGAAGATTTCTAAACGCTACATGAAAATGTTTGTATTTATATAAATAACTTTAAATTTACTAAGTATCTTGTTTTAAAAAGTGGTGATATTTAGTTTCATTGTTTTAAGTCTGTTAAGGGAAAAGGAAATTGTATGTAAATATTATGAAACAATTATTAACTATTAACAAGTATTTACATGCAACGTAACTAAAAGGTAACAGTATGCAAATCACGTGTATAGTTTAAACATCAACTTTTCCCAAACCAGTGGTAGTTTTGTGTACAAATAAGTATCACCCTTAAATATGGACGCGGCGGTAATATAGAACAGCAACTACCTAATCCAAGAGCTTGGGCAAATACCTTCGAAAACCTAAAACATAATTTTTGTCACTTTAAATGATAACTAACATTTTTGAGTAAAGGATTTGATGATCATCAAGTAAAGAAAGAAATTAGGTGCTTTATAATCAAATGCAAATAATTTGTCTTACATTTGAAGGGTTTACATTCTTCGACTTCATATCTATTTATAACATCAAGTGAAGCATTTGAATTTTCGTTGGACATAATATGCTTTATTTATATATGTATATTAACTTTTAGTTTCTTAACCGTAAACAATGGTAATTTATTATTTATTATTTTGTAATTTATTTTATGTATAATGTTGCTTAATTTTTAGATAATTTTGGTGGAGACGTTGGATTGGTCGTAACTCAAGCAATTAATATGATGGGCACGCTACAGTAGGGAATAAGACAATTAGCAGAATTAGATAACCAAATGATATCTGTCAAAAAAGTAATTGAGTATATAAACATTCCACAAAAAAATCATGAATCTTCCCCGAGTAATATAAATTTTCTATAAATAACTAACTGTCAAGAATTTTTGTATTATGATATTAAAGATCAAATTATATTTAAACTGCTAATTAAGAATAGCCAATTGGTAAATGTAAAAATATAAATAAATATGAATATTCATAATTAGAAAGTTTTTAGTAAAGTAAATAAAATTATTATTACAGTGATACATTGATTCTTTTTATAATATTCATACTTTAATATACTTAATTGATTTTGGCAATAAAAAAACTCATGTTGGGTTTTAGTCTTTATACTCTGGTTTATTAAAACTCTAAAAATAACTAACAGGTTTTTAATTTATAGACATATACAAATTGTTTTGCAAAAAAGTATTAAAATATAAAATACAAATATTAAAAAATTTAAACCACGATAAACGTATTTTTAGAAAAAGGTAGTTAGAATGCTTTTATTAAAACTCTATACAAGACCGCTATAGTATTACTTAATTAAAATGTATAATTAACACGTTTTACATAAGATCAAGATGTATTAAATACATTAAACTTACATAAATCTTAAACATAATCTGGTAAAATCTAAAAAACCTAATAAAGTAGTTTTTCTGCATTCAATCAATATATTCAAATCATTCATCGATTTTATTGATCATATTATTATTTAGTTAACCTTTTAAAGAGGTAAAAATAACATTAGTATTTTCAAAATTTAAAACTCTTTTAAACATGATATTACATTGCATACATTATTCATAGGTACGCTGTAAATTATAAAGTATATTACATATTTTCGTTTTAGATAAAAAAAAAAAAAACCACCTAATGAATGGCCGGATAAAGGTCAAATCGTGTTTGACAATTTTTATCTACGTTATAGCTTTGACACGTTTTAAACAATTTTAATATTCAAATACAGGCAATGGAAAAAGTTATATAAAAAACTATGTACTTTTGTGACTTATTAATATTATTTTAACAGCTTTTATATTCAGATAATTTTCTTTTAATATAGATAGATATAGTAGGTCGAACTGGTGCAGGAAAATCGTCATTGATAGGTGCGTTATTTAGGCTAGCTCTCAATGAAGGCAATATCACTATCGATGACTAAAATACTTATTCTCATTTGTTCTGTGTATATTGCTTGTAAAAATCTTATTGTTTATATACGATATATATATATTATATATTTTGTGTGAATTATATTTTTAACAATACCTTAAATAATGTATCAAAATCTAGAAATTTTTAATTTTACATTTAAAACTTTATGTTTCTGTTATGTTTATAAAAAGGATAATTTATGCAGGTTCCTACAAAGTATAAAACAAGATAGATTTACTGTACCCTTGTTTAAATTTTCTTTAATTAAAAAAATATGTGTAAAAATAGTTATTATTTAATATAAAGAGTTGAAAATTCTAAACTGTTTTTCTGAACGAATTTTAATTTCATTCCACTGTTATATAAATTACGTAATTAAATTTTGACAAACGAAGTAGTGGACAAACATTTTGCCACAGTTACCTCGTACCACTCTACTCTGCGCATCTTAACTTTAAATACTTATAACTCATAAACTACTCGCTCCAAATTCGATTCTTATGTATCAAAATACTCAGAAAATTATTAATATGAAATTAAAACTATGTTGTCATTCAAAAAAGTAAAAAACTTATATTATTATATATATTATATATACTTAGTTATAACTTATATAACTTATAACTAATGTAAGGATAAAAAATATTTAAAAATATATTTTTTTTAACAACTTGAAACTGTGTAAAAAAATGTTTTCAAAAACATGAATACTTTTAGAAATAATGAATGTACAACGATAAAAGAATCACCTTGTATACTAATTAAATTAAATTAAATTAATTTTACGAAACTTTTTTTAAGTTTATTTCGTCAATAAATATTTGAATTTAATATCTACCATGACATCTCTCTGCTTAGAACTGTAGTACGATTACTTAACATCGATTTGGTCATTGATGAACTAAAAAAAAAATTGAAAAATTGCCTAAAGCTCTATAATTATACGATTATCGTATGTACTGTTGTGAATAACACTAGATGATCAATTAAACGTGTAGCATTAACATGATCAAAATGACTGAACATGTCATTTATTATTGCGTTTTCTAAATTAACCATATTTCGCTATAAGACATTTATCAATTTCAGTTATACTCCTAATCATAAATACTTGTAAATATCAAGAATTTACGAAATTTCTTACCTTAGTGATTTTGTACGTTAAAAACGTTTTAATACTGTAGTTATTTAAGAATAAAAGAATTGTGAGTAATAAAAAAATATTGAACATAAAGAATTAATAATTACAATAAAATATAAAAGAAACTTAAAAGTTTTAATCTAATATAAATGTATAATAATATTCGTAATATTATTATTTATGATTCACACACTAAATTAATCATTCGTTATAACATCATATTATCTGCGACCTATACAACCTAATCGACTAACTATATATCGGTACTAGTTAGTATTATATTCTAACATTTTTAATCACAGCAGCTACAAAACTTTTATACTTTAACTATTACGTTCTTGGGTTTAAAAAAAAATGTCATCTATAAAAATTATTTTAAACTGTTTAAACTGTGTATATAATTAAATTATGTACAATTTCAAAACAACATTTTTTCAATATTGCGAATAACTCTGTTGAATATTATAAATGAGTTTTCAGTTGTGTAAAAATTAATAATACATTTTACGAATGTCGATTGAGAAAGGTTAAATGATTTACAAAAACAAAATCCATAAACTACATGTAAAAAATTACATTAATATGAAATATTAATATTTTATTAATTATTAATAAAAGATACTAAAAACTCTATGGATTAATCGCCTATGGGGTAATAAGTCATGCTATTTATAAAACTTAAAATTAAAAAATATAATATGTTCAATTTTTAAACAAAGTGACAATTACGAGGAACATATTAATACATGTTAAGTAACGTCAAACATAATTTTTGTCGTTTAGAGTGATAATTAGCATAAAAGAAATATCAAGAAGAATATTAATTGATACATGATAAAAAAAATCCATGATATAAATTAAATGAGATAAACCGATTCTTGTAAAATAAACTAATGGACATGGAATATTATTGGATTTGGTATTTTAATTACATACATAACTTTTCTAACGTATTTAATTAAAATATTTTTGTTTAATTGGTGTTATTTAAATTTAAAAAATAATCATGTCAAGAGAAAATAAATAAAATTGTAGTATTTAAAATCTCTTTATGATTTTTAGACTGTTAAAGATATACTTAATTATTTAATTATTGATTGAAAGTAAATTAATTTAAATTATTTGACCAAGTTTTTAAAACGTATTATAATGGTTAATAAACATAACTTAATATATTTTTATGTAAATAGTACATATATAATATATTATTTTACTAAAATATGAAATTGTGAATACTTATTAAAACCACTTTGTGGTAAAAAAAATAAATATAATAATAAATTATCGAAATATTATTGTTTACATTGAAAATAAGTGTTTTTGAAATGTTTTTTTTTTTTTATTATACACAATTCACATTATACTAATTAACTAAGTTTATTCTTACAATTACGTTTTAGATTAAATATGGATGCGTCTTGTTTGGGCACGTTTTTATTTTTTACCTAAAAAATCGGAACTCGTTTGGACACACGACCATTAAAAATATATAACTGGTTTGAGCACACGACAATAACTTAATTTTATCTGTCTATACCGATCTGGACATTTATAATCATCAATAAAGAGTTTGGAAATATTATTAAATTCCTTACAAACAGTATATCTTGAGAACTTATAGTGTGCGTACATATATTTTGTAACCCTAACTTATATTTACTGAAAATGGATTTAGAAATTAGTGAAGTTTTCTAATTACGGCATGCAAATGTTTGTATTAATATAAATAGTTTTAAATTTACTAAGTATCGTGTTTTAAAAACTAGTAATTTTTATTTTCGTTGTATTAATCCAAGTCCGTCAAGGGGAAAGAAAATGTATGTAAATACTATGAAACAAGTATTAAATATTAACAATTATCAATGATAAACATGTATTAACATGCAAAGTAACTAAAAGGTAACTGTGTGTAAGCCTCGTGTATAGTTTAAACCTCATCTGTTCCCAAACCAGTGGTAGTTTTGTGTAAAGATAATTTGTCTTTTTAGTATTTGTGCGCAAGTTAATACCGTCCTTAACATAATTAAAATGATAATTAACATAATAAAAATATTCAAATATTAACAAGAATATTTGATACGTGAAAAAAAAGTTCCTAAAAAATATTTAATGAGATAAACTGATTCTTGAAATATAAATTAACATCCATATGGCAAGTCATTGTTTTTTCCATATTGTAATTACATGCATGCCTTTTCTGGAGTATTATTTGTTTTAAATATGTTGCTCTACTTATTAGTGTTACTTAAATTTAAAAAAATTAAACTTTGTTTAACAGATTGTGAAATATGTGAAGGTAGAATAAAAAATGTATATTATTTTTCTTTATTATTTTCAGACCGTTAAAAATAAACTTAATTATTTCATTATTGATAATAACCATAATTAATGTAAATTAATTTTAATTATTCGACCAAGATTTTAAGAATTATTATAATAATTAATAAATAGAACTTGATATATTTTTGTGGTAAAAAATTAAACTGAATATAATTTAAAATTATTAGTGTATTATTGTTTTACAGTAGATAAGTATTTTTGAAAATATATTTCTTTGTTATGAGTATTTCACATTATATTACATATTATCTAAATTTATTTTTAAAATTAAGTTTTAGATTAAAAATGGAAGCTGCAGGCAATAAAAAAAAACAATTACCAAATCCACGAGCTAAAGCAAACATCTTCGAAATCCTTACATTTAGGTACTAAGTTATTGATATATATATATATACTTATATTTATATGAATTATAATTTAAATTAGAATGTTAACATATAAATAATAAGAGTTGAAAGAAACAAAATTGTAAAAGTTATTTACATCTTCAAATAATAATTTCGTATTGGCATTAACTGAATTAAAATATTAACCCTTAATTAAATATTTCATTTTAATATGTATTTATTATAAATTCACTTATTCTTTATGGTACAGCTGGATTTTTAACCTCTTTAAAGCGGGACAAAAGAGAGATTTGGAGACCAATGATTTATACGCTCCACTTGACGATGTTAAGTCCTCGTTATTAGGATTCAAATTCGAAAAGTAAGTTAATACATGAATATATTTTATTTTAAATTTACTTTTACAAATTTTCTTACATTTATCCAATAATAGGATATGGAAAAACGAGATCACTAATGCAAAACGTACAAATCGGGAACCTAGTTTATCAATAGTTATAATACGAATGTTTGGTGGTCATATCTTGTTTTATGGATTAATACAAATGTTCACAGAAACGATATTAGGGTAAATATAATAAATAAATTGTGAAAAAAATGTTTAATTTTAACTCGTGTGTAGACAACTAATACTGTCTTTGACATAATATTTAAAATAAACAACAATTTATTGTATTAAATGATACCAACGTACTCCCTCCGCTATATAGTATACAAGGAACCTTTTTTATATATAAAATTTGGTGTACGACGCGTACGTCTGTGGCGCAATCCCAAATATACTGAACCGATTTTGACGAAATTATGATCGATTTGTGTGATTTTGTCTCCTTCGTAAGATAGGATAGTTTTTATCTCTTTATTAGGACTGTGTAATTATTCAAAAAATCGATTATTTTTACGAATGATATAATCGGTTAATCGATTGAATAAATGCAACGCAAGGCGGAACAGCTATGTAAAGTTGATATGTCAAAAATATCATCTTTACACCAAATCAGAAAATCAAAAATGTTATTTATCCTCACGCTAAATGTTAGCAATAGACAATCAAATTTACACGAATGCATTTTGTACAGGCGAAAATGCATGGTGTTTAGATCCTACATTAAATATAATAAATTATATGTGCAAATAGAAAAAGTCTGTTTCTATTAAATTTTATATTTTAAATTAATGGAATACAAATTTTTTTGTATACAACAATTGTAAATTAATATTGGACAATTGTTGATGATTATTAATTAATGTACTTAAATATAGGTGCTTAAAAAAAATATTTTTGTTTATAATAATCTGAGTCAGAATGCTGAGATTAAACGTTTTATAGAATGATTCAACCTGTACTCATTGGAAAACTGTTAGAATATTTCAACCACAATGAGTCAAACATCATAAACTTAAAAAACGCATACATGTACGGATTCGGTCTATTGATAAACATGTTAGCCATCATATTATTGAATCATTATTCGCAAGTAGAACTGTGGTACCTCGGTATGAAGATCCGAGTTGCCTGCTGTTCAGTAATATATAAAAAGGTGAATTCACTTACTTAAAATTACTAAACAATTACAAAATATTATTATATTTAATAAAATCATTAAACATATACAATCAAAAATTGAATTTTAAAATCACCATTCAATTATATACAATTATATGCGATTCAATATATATATTTATATACATATAATAAATATTATTTTAAGTAAACAGTTTATTTCGATATTATTGAATATTAAAAGTTCCATATTATGATTTATAATAATTAATAAATTATTTATTATTATAATGCTTTATATACATATATTACATATTTATATAATATAGGCATTAACATTAAGTGGAACTTCTATATGTGCAAGCAAAGTCGGTCAAGTAGTAAATTTGATAACAAATGACGTAAACCGGATTAATAAGGCATTTAAACATATACACTACTTATGGATTGGACCCCTGCAAATTATTTTGGTTACATATTATTTATGGCAAGAAATAGGTGCAGCATCAATAATTGGAGTGACTGTATTTTTTGTGCTTGGTCCATTACATAGTATGTAAAAAGACAATTTTTATCTATAGTTTAATTATGTATTTATAAATCATAACATTTTTATTTTAAGGCTGGTTGGGGAAGAAGAACTCTGGCCATCGATCAAAAACAGCCTCTAGAACTGACAAAAGGGTAAAACTGATGAATGAAATAATATCAGGCATTCAGGGGATTAAGATGCACGCATGGGAGAAACCCTTTGAATCACTTGTACAATATGCAAGAAAGTATACGCTACTGAAATATTAAATAACTATTGTTTTGTTACATAAATATTAATTGGATTGTTATAGCATGGAAATTGGACACATCAAAAGAGCATCGTTGGTTAGAGTATTTTTACTATCATTCAAAATATTTCATTTTAGATTTGCTATATTTCAATTATTTCCATTATTTACAAGCATTTCATCATACACATTAATAAGAAATATTATTAATACACAAAATGTAAATATAAGTTAAAAACACTTACTATGAAAAAAGGTTATATTACAGTACGATTAATGTTATGATTAACATACGTTTACAGGTTTTCGTTATAATATCATATTTCAGTATATTAAGGAAAATAATGTCAGTGAGTTTTCCTCATAGTGTTTTAACACTATCTGACATACTGATAACCAATAAACGCATTCAGGTACAAAAATAATTAATCATCATGAATTCAAAAAACGATGAATAAATACATAAATAATTATTATTACTTTTGTTAAAAAGTCGTTTTTACTACAAGATGAAAAGGAGAAAAACAATAAACCATTATTATTAAAATCAGAAATAACATCAAAAAATGGCATAGAAATGTCATACATTAATAGCAACAATTACACAAAAAACGGCACTAGTAATAAAAAAGATAAGAACCAATCGAATAATTTGGGAATTGACTTATTTAACGTGTCGACTAAATGGATACTCAATCAACCTAAAAACTCATTAAATAATATTAATTTATCCGTTAGACCAGGCCGATTGGTTGCAATCATTGGGCCCGTAGGAGCCGGAAAAGTATACAAAAGTGCTATTAGGAAATAATTAAAACAATAATACGATTAAACGTTACTTATTGTACAGACTTCATTGATCCACGCGATTTTACGAGAATTACCACTTTGCGAAGGAAGTATTTCCGTATGCGGTACAGTGTCATACGCGTCTCAAGAACCATGGTTGTTTAACGGTTCAATTCAACAAAACATACTTTTTGGTTCACCGATGGATTATAATCGTTACGAAGAAGTATTGTTTTTAGAATATAAATTCATACTTTTATATTAAAAATTGTATTTCATAGAAGTTATTTTTTAGGTTATAAAAGTATGTGCATTGAAAACCGATTTTAAACAACTGCCTTATGGTGACAGATCTTTAGTAGGAGAAAGAGGAGTTTCGCTTAGTGGAGGTCAAAGAGCGAGAGTGAATCTAGCGAGGCAAGTCGAAAATTAGTACTGTTTGTAATAATACCGATTAATATAATATTTCATTTTTTTTAGAGCTATATATAAACAAGCCGATATTTATTTGTTAGACGATCCACTATCCGCTGTTGATACACACGTTGGAAAACATATATTTGAAAAATGCATTAAGGGTATCAATGTCAAAGACAATATTGTCGTTAGAACCCTTGTTTAATGAAATTGCATTTTATTTTTGATTTACAGATTACTTGAAAGAAAAAACTTGTATTCTCGTTACTCACCAAATACAATATTTGTCGAGCGTTGAACAAATTGTTTTGATGGAAAATGTAAGCACAAAATTGGATTGTCTGCTGGAATTTAATATTTTTTAATAATAATAATAATAGAATAATATATTTTATTTATCGTTTTCTAGGCGACTATATTAGTCGAGGGTTCGTATCAAGAACTTCAATCATCTGGTTTAGACTTTACAAAATTGTTGAAGTCATCGGAGGAAACAACCGATTACGAAATTGATGATATAAATGCATCTATTAATAACAGTGTGGAGCAACTAACAAGTATATCTCGTCAAGGTTCTATTGCAAGTATTTCGTCGTCTATTGATAATAATGAATTAAATGAAACTCAGGACGAACCCATTGAAGTAGCTGAAACCCGGTCTTCTGGAAAAGTTTCACGCAGTATTTATTTGTCATATATTTCTTCCGGAGGAAATGCTTTTTCATTATTATTTTTATTATTCATAAGTTTATTCACTCAAATGCTTGGTACTGGTGGAGATTATTGGTTAAGTTATTGGTACATTGATTTGGATTTTATTTTATTTATTGGCTAACTTTATTTAATACTAAAAATTTTAAATTTATTTTAGGGTTAATCTAGAAGATAACGTTCATCGTAACAATACAGAGACTAACTCTACGAATATCAGTAATTTTATTTTTTACGTATTATCTGATACACCTTTGATAATATCAAGTCCGTTTTATGTTATAATGTACTTTATTATAAACATAGCTATGCTGGTATTTATTGGCATACGATGTGCTATGTTTGTAACAGTTCTTACGAGAACTTCTACGAATTTACATAACAATATGTTCAACGCCATTACCAGGGCCACCATGAATTTTTTCAATACAAATTCATCAGGTAATGAATTAATCAAATAATTTTTTATCTTTACCTTAAATATTAATTTTTCAGGTCGAATTCTTAACCGCTTTACAAACGATATTGGTGCTATCGATGAAGTATTGCCAACACCTTTATTGGATTTTGTACACGTAATTGTTTATTTAATTTAATTAGCTCACTATAATATTATAAAGTTATAAGGCACGCAATAATCTTTTATATACTTGTATTTGTTTACTAGATGGCATTGCAACTTCCAGGAACTATTGTTGTGGTTGGTATAATAAATTATTATCTTCTTATACCAATATTCATCACAGGATTGATGTGTTATTATACTTTTCATTTTTATTTATCAACATCACGTAGTATTAAACGTTTGGAAAGTGTTTGTAAGTGATTAGTTATTAATTAATTATTATTTTATAATTGTTTACTATAAAACATATCACAAGTTTTGAAACTTTCAATTTTTTTTCTTAAATAAATTATAGCTCGTAGTCCTATCTATGGGTATTTGAATGCATCGCTCAAAGGAATATCTACTATCCGAGCATTTCAAGCTGAGGACATTTTGAGTAAAGAATTTGATGATCATCAAGTAAAGAAACAAATTAGGTGCTTAATAATCAAAAATCAAATATAAATATTTTGTTTTTAAATTATAAGGATTTACATTCTTCGAGTTCGTATTTATTTATATCATCAAGTGAAGCATTTGGATTTTCGTTGGACATAATATGCTTTATTTATATATGTATATTAACTTTTAGTGCCTTAATCGTAAACAATGGTAATTTATTATTTATTATTTTGTAATTTATTTTATATATAATGTTGCTTAATTTTTAGATAATTTTGGGGGAAATGTTGGATTGGTCTTAAGTCAAGCAATTAATATGATGGGCCCGCTACAGTTGGGATTAAGACAATTAGCAGAATTAGATATCCAAATGACTTCCGTTGAAAGAGTAGTTGAGTATACAAACATCCCACAAGAAGCTCTTGAATCTTCTGCGGGTAATATACATTTTTATAAACAACTAAATGTCAAAATTTTTTGTACTATGATTCTTTAAGATATTATTGATTATCAAATTGTATTTAAACTGCTTGAAAACTGTAATTTTGAATAACCAACTAGTAAAAGTAAAAAAAAAATGTTGGAAAATTTATAAATACTGTTATATCGTGCTAATTTTATTGTTTAATAGCTAAAAAAGAAGCAGAAATTTATGAAATAATTTAATATAGTATTGGCGATTTCGTGTTATGAGCAATGGGGTAACCGCGCGTTCTAGGTCAGCGAGAATTGTTGAAGGAACTAACTACTCTCGCCGACTTCGGACGGTTACCACATTGCTCATAACGTTAAATTACCAATGTTTAGCTTTATAAAGTTATAATCTTATAGAAATATAGAATCAAGTTTTTATTATTAAAGTTGTATCGTATGTTGTAATTGTCATAATAAACAAACTAATATTGTGGTCAATGCTGACCTTTATTTATTTGGTGTAAAGTATTAAACATTTATATTATATATAATAAAACATAATTTTTTAAAATGTAGATATTTCCTCATTTTTGTTTTAGATAAAAAACCACCAAAAGAATGGCCGGATAAAGGTCAAATCGTGTTTGAAAATGTTTATCTACGTTATAGTTTAGATACCGCGTACGTTTTAAAAAATCTCAACATTCAAATTCAGGCAATGGAAAAAGTAATATAAAAAATAACGTACTTTTGTGTCTTATTAATATTAAATTCACAGGTTTTATATTCAGATGATTTTCTTTTAATATAGATTGGAATTGTAGGTCGATCTGGTGCAGGAAAATCGTCGTTGATAGGAGCGTTATTTAGACTAGCTCTCAATGAGGGCAATATCACTATCGATAATATAGAAATACACGAAATAGGATTACACGATTTACGTTCCAAAATTTCAATAATTCCTCAAGAACCGATTTTGTTTTCGGGATCAATGAGAAAAAACCTAGATCCCTTAAACGAATACCCAGATCATGTTCTTTGGAATGCTTTAGAAGATGTACGTATTTTCATTTATTATTTCCATACTCGATATATAGTTTTAATTGTGTCATAATAATTATGAAGAATTTAGACAAGTTTGACGAATTATATTTTGTTGATTTAAGGTGGAACTCAAAACTATTGTAGAAGATTTACCCGATGGTCTGAACTCAAAAATATCGGAAGGCGGATCTAATTTCAGTGCGGGTCAAAGGCAATTAGTGTGTTTAGCCAGAGCTATAGTGCGTAGCAATAAAATCCTCGTGCTAGACGAAGCTACCGCCAATGTCGATTCACAGTAATTGATACAAATCTTATAAAATTTCTTTCCTCGTTTAATCATTATACTGTGTTTTATGTATTATTTTTTATTTTCAGGACCGATGCTTTGATTCAAAAAACGATAAGAAATAAATTCCGGTCATGTACAGTATTAACGATCGCTCATCGTCTGAACACAATTATGGGTTCTGACAGGGTGCTTGTTATAGACGCTGGAACAATTGTGGAATTTGACCACCCTCTCAATTTGTTGAAAAATAAAAATGGATTTTTTTACAAAATGGTAGAACGAACGGGAACCAAAACGTCTGATTTGTTACATAGTATAGCAGCTAAGGTACTTTTCAATAGTTAATTATACAGCTAATATTTTTTCCATAGAATATTAGTTCTTTGTTAATAACTTGATTTGTACATAATTATTTTTTTAGAGTTATACGAACATGAAGAGTTAATTGCATAACAATTTTGCTGAAGATAATCATTTATAATTATTTTTGGTTTTTAAATTTTATTTTTTTTTTTACCAAAATAAATTAGATTTGTGATAACGTTTAATGTTTTACAACTTACACTAGTAAATTTACCACTACCCCAAGTCCACATACTTTTAAATTATATTAACATCGCGCATATTATTTTATAATTTTATATTTAATAATAGTAGAAGGTAATAAGATGGTATTTTTTAGTACATTAGAAATACATTATAGTAACCTATCCTAATTTTTCATAGTGTCTTCCTAATAACTTAATCTATATGTATTACATTTATTGTATGTTCAAACTCCAAATGATTAATTACTTAACTAAATAATAATATTATGTGGCTATTGAAGGAAGTATGTAAATTAAAGTATTCATAGCTAATACAATTTTAATTTAAATTGGTGTAAAATGTTTGGATATATACATATTACGTATAATCTGTTTCAAATATTTCAAGTATTTTATACATAATATATGTACGTATTTATCTTAAAAATGGAATTTATAAAATTTATACTAAATAATTTTAGATAAATGTTATTTTTTTTAAATAATTACTAACACATATTAATCAAAACTCTTAAAAATATACTGTCATTGATAAAATAATAGTATTTATATGATTGTATTGCTGTGGAGTCGGGATTAATTTATTAATATAATCTAACCAAGTTTATATGATGGTGAAAAAGTTTAATTTTCATAATTTTTTAGTTTTCAAAAATTACAATTGTTTAGACTGCGTGGAGGGGAATTTTCCAGGTGGTGTATTCAAAGTTTGTGTTTCTATGAGTAGTCTATAGCGAAACAATGCAGATATTTGTTGATAAAATTTTTGTACGAATTTATTTTAAGCGGATAAGTAAATTTTAAATAAAATGTTAAAGTCACAACAAATGTGTTATATTATGTCAATCAGCCATCATTGAGTCTAACATTTTTTATTTTTTCGATTTCATAATACTCATATACATTACATTTTTTTTTGTTGCACGATAAGTTTATAATATTATATTTACTTGCGCTCACAAATAAATAACTTACTTTTCAATACATTTTTATTCTGAAATTTGCATAAAAAATTCCCCGCAACGTTCGTATAATTATTAATAGTAAACAATAATTACGAATATAAGAATTTTCGTAAAGATAAAATTATTTTTAAAAAAAACATAACTTTTCGGAATACCATAAATATCATAAAGAGGTATGTTTACTTTTAAATATTTATATATTTTATTTAATAACAGTTATAACAATATTATATCATATTAAATATCGTGTAAGTATAATGCAACTATTTCAAACGATTGTTTGTAAAAAAGTCACCTATTAGTGTTCAGTAAATATTTTTTTTTTTTTTTGTCTGCGGCATAATACATTATAGCATAACTCAGTCTAAATTGCTTGGCAAACTTTTGGTGTATTACAATACCAAACAATTTAAAAATACTAATATAAAATAAACATGCATATTTGCATCTGGTTTAGTATTCACTATTCAGCGTACTTAAATCTACAGTTGTATTCATTTTAATGAGTCAAGAGTACTTGAACAAAGCGATAAAGTTATGAATTGTGCTTACTGTTCGTTAATATTCAGAATGGTAAACCTGTATAATAATATTTTTAAAGATAATAATTTACAATTATTCTACTCATATACAATAGACTAAGTAAAATTTAAAATTTAAAGAAGTTTAACTTGAATTTTTTTATTAGGTTTTCTTATTACAGTATTACGAGTCAATTATAATTTTTAATTTTATTAACCTTTCTTTTCTACGATGTTTTGATAATAAACTGATAATTAAATAACCATATTATTTTATTTACTTTTTTTTACAGTGTTTCAAAACAGGCCAAATGATAAAAAATCTCCAAACAAATAAATTATTGAAAAATTGGTGCTGTTTAAAGAACAATCCATTAGATCATGGTTACTATTTTAATTTTTATCAATATAAGATTGGCTTAATTAATATTTTTCTTGAATCTAGAGTCTAAACCAAGGCCGTAGCAAGGGTGAGGCAACTGAGGTATTTGCCTCAGGCGCCAATGAAATGAGAGCGCTAAACTTTGATATATTTTTTAAATTAAAATATTATTCTACCAATATTTAAGGAGCATTTAAAAAAAAAATATTTAACTATTCAATTACACCACTTGTAACTGCCACCAGGAGCGCTGACTACCCGATGAGGGCTCAAATAACATACTAAAGTTTGTATCTTGTATAGCATATAATGCATTTTAGCATTTATTCTTACTTTAAGCTCTCGTCTTCTATCGTTTTATTTCCTGCTATTTATTTATTTTATTATGTTTGGGTAACTCAGAGTTACATCCAGGCACAAAACGCTTAAGAGCAGTCTTCCGCATTACACATGTACACTCATATCAATATAATAATATAGTCTATAATGCATAAAATTAATTATTGTCCATGACGTATCATAATTTATTTATTTTAATACATCAGCCTGCACACCGATTAAAATTTATAATATTTCAAGATAATAGTTAGGTATTCAATTCAAAATATATTATATTGTTACTGAACTTACCCGTAATAAAATAAAAAGCTTATGAATTTTAAGTTATTTGAAAAATACATATTATTTAATTATAAACGTATAAAACGATTAATAATTTATTACTAAGATGATCATTATGATCACTTTAATATTTATAATCTACACCAATTATTCACAGCCGACAGTGCACAATAAAAGGATACAGATCAATAATATATATTAGAATTTTTTTTATTTTTGTTTAGTATTTACTATTTAGCATAATTTTTTGATTTTTTGAATAAAAATGATGTGTAGACTGTTGTAGACCTACTTTAAAAGCTATCTGGTGGTCCATGATTACAAAAATAATAAAAATCATTATTTGACGTTGTACATAGTGCCAAACATTATACCACGACCTCAATAACAACGGACGTATTCTATCACCCATTGTAAAATAATATATTCTCCAAAGCTCCACCCATACCGTTTCCCATCCAGACTGGCAGTATCACTAACACTCATGGTCATATTGAAGCACAGACCAACACGAATCGCACGCATGTATTTACATATAATTTCTGATTGCTATATAATTGAACTCCTTGAACACTGTCCGTTTATATTCTCATCGTCAATAAAAGTCAATGTAACGTGTTTTTTTTTTTTTTATTTTAACGATACTAGCGCTTAGTACCACACAACAGTATGTAAATGCCCTACTCTAGAATGAAACTAACACAAATCCTAAACATGAATAGTAAGTATTGTACGTTTATATTAATTAATATTTTAAAAGCCGTATAGTCCATTCGCGCAGCATACATTCACGATACATTTTACATAAATATTTAATCATTTTAATATTTATTTCAAAATGGTATGTCGCAAAATATTTATGTCACTATGTTATTGTTCAAAACTGTTTGTTACATGATGTGATACCAACTCCACCTCTGGTAATGTCCAATTACCGGATTATAATAGTCGACACGTTTCAGTAATTTTTAAAATTTTAAATTCATATACATGATATTGTGTTCATCACAAAAACGTACACCTATAAAAATTATTCTGAATTACAAATAATTAATCCCTTATAAACATCGTGATTATAATTATAGATCAGATTTATATTCTCTTAAAATATCTAAAATATGATATTATTATTCACTAATAAAATCTACAAATACTTATTCTCCTTATTATTTTTTAAAAATTTAAAAAATATTCAATAAACATCAATATATTATACTAATTTTTGTATTATTATTTATTCTTTATCTTTAACAATTTTTCTTTAATAAGAATTCCAGTAAAAAATAAACTTTCATAATAGAATAATTGCACTATGGTGAAAAACGCAATGACATTACAAAGTATTTAATACTCAATAAATAAATATGAGTACTTCTCGTGAGTATAACAATTACTCTGACAGTATAACAGGCTAGCCACAATGATTTAATTATCACTCTTACTGTGCGTTTTTTTTATACCCCCCCCCCCACCCACACAAAAAAAATTATATTTTTCTGCATATGTCACTGATTGCACATATAATATCACATATTATTATTTTTAGTAACTTCCCGAATGAATAGGCTCATTGAATAAATAGGTTGCTTAAAATTATTAAAAAATTTTGAAAATTGCATATTGTGTGCATAAAAATAACAGCAGTATACGTGATAAAAAAAATACGATTAATATATTATGTTAAAATATTATTAATTTTTTATTTCATTTGGTCAAAACTATACCATCAAAAAGCATGCCTATAAAATAAATTGTGATTTTCGATATTTTTAAATTTTTAAAAGTAAAGATTTTTAATTTTCTAACTAATTGACCATGCATATAACAATTTTAGTAATATATTTGTAGTAAAAAAGTAAGTAACAAATATGTGACCGCACTGCTATACTGTATTTACTATTTGTTAAGTGTACGTTAAATGTAAAATCATTTCTGAAGAATTCATTATTTTACAATCAAATATAAAATGTCACCACCATTGGAATTTCTATTGCTCATGAAAAAATACGGTGACTTTATACTTTTAATTTTTATCGATTAACAGATAAAACTATGAGAAATCTTGTATACAATTTTGGCGAATTTTGTAAACATTGAAACATTTAATATTTATAAAAACAATTTGTAACTGCATTTTATATTTTTATAATTTGTATATGCTTTATAATAAACTTGCTAAGAGCTTTGTACTCAATGAATTTTCAAGGTTTTCACTTGTAAAACAAAATATTATTAATTATTATAATAAATCAAAAATAATATATATATTTATATATATTTATATATTTAAAAAAAAAAATAATGTTTATAAATAGCACCTAAAGAAACAAAACCTTTTGAAAACTATGTCACGTTTAGTAAATGGTAGTATGAATATTTGGTGAAATACTCACAGCTATTCAATTTTAAATTTCAATAACGTAAAAGAAAAATCTTGTCAAATTCTGTTTTAAGGTAAAATTTCTTATTTTTTACAAATATATTGTTTTTGGTTTTCCAACTTTTTTGAAAAATACTAAGAATTCTACTTATTTACCTCCAAAAAGCATCTATTTCATTCAATATGGACAATATGCTACCAAAAATCATTAGCAAAATTATAAATTCTCACTTAGACGTTCAAATTAAACGCTTATAAGTAAATTTGTTTTTTTTTTTTTATTATTATTCTTGTGAATTATATACTTTGAGTAGGTATTAACATAAAATTAATATTCGTTATTATATTTGTTCACTATAGCGTTAATATTTTATCCTCACCTATTTTTTATTTTTCTTCTAATTTGTTGAATTTTTGTTTATTCTAATAGAGGGAAATGTGCGAAATTCAAAGGTGCAATAACAATAATTCCTAAACATGATGACGCAAAAGTAATTTATGCGTAACCTGTGATACAAAGCATGGAATTTTTGTCTATGGCCGCAAATAATATTGACCATAGAAGTTTGGAATATATAATGATTAATGACATAAGAAAATTATTTTTATCACTCTATATTGTATGTTTTATATGCGCGTTTATTTTCTACTAACCCTCTAATAATAGACATTTATTCTTTAAATATTATAACCTATTTTATATTTAAGATAACCTTTGCGAATCTAGAAAATTATTATTCAAAAACATTAACATTTCAAACGAAGCAAGAACAAGGTCATGATACAGCATTTTCAGATTTATTATAGCAGTAGAATTCATAGCTGATTCATGAATTCTTCATTTTTATTCTAACTTATGTTTTTATTAAATAAAAAATTGTCTTACGTTTATTATTTAACTATATAATATTTAGATCATAGACAGAGTGTTTACCAAGAAGTATTGATTTTTATGAACAAAAATCCGAATATCATAAATTTTCTTATGAATGGACATGATTTTTGTAGTTTTCTATATTATATACTAATTTACTACTTAATTATAACTGAATACCATAGTTTGTATGTTAAACATAGGTGAGCGCACAGAGGGTTCCGGCTGTCCTTGGGCATCCTCCGATATGTAATTGGGGCCTTAAAATTAAAATCCTATAACATATGTATGGGTCCATATTTTAACTAATGTTACTAGAATAAAAATGATACTTTTTCTAAAATATGTTGTAAAAAATTATGTTTTGAGATAAAAAAAAAACAATTTGACTTAAAATATTTTAAATTTGCACGGTAAAACTTATTATGATTGTTTTGATTATAACAACTAGATTTTATTGACTACAAAAGTAAAATTAATAAATAAAATATAATGCAATTATCTTGAAAATAGATTTTAGATCCAACTATCTAATGAAATATTATATAACTTGGTACTAGTAATAGTAGCAATACTACTGATTAATATGTAATATAATATAAGTAATGTTTATTCATGCATTATAATTTATTAAAATATGTACATGTCTTGTTAAGAGAAGGCCCGAATTAAGAAAAGGGACCGAAAAATTTGTAGCCACCCCCAAGTCTGCGTACGCATATGATGTTAAATATCACTAAGTATATTGTTATATTTACATATACACTATGTATAATATATACTAATATTGTTAGCTAATAATGCTTCAAAAAATTAGTTTTTTATTAAAACATCAATATTTCTTAATTTTCTTATAAAAGACTGATTAAACGTCTAAATATCAAATTACCAAATTATTATAATATTGTATAATAGTTGTTAATCAATTTCTGCAGTTTAAATAATTTTCCTATGTTATAGTAGAAGAAATAAGTAAATGTTTGTTAGACTTTACTGAATATATGGTAAAATAACTTGTTCCGAAAATTAGGCAAGGGGTAACATTATTTTATTAGAGAACTTCAGAAATGTATAGGTAGTTATTGCATTATTACTTTAGATATTTCTAAAATAGTAGATATATTGCAATTATCTAAATTAATATTAGTTTTTCAGTAAACATGGAGTGTATTTATCTACCTCTTTTGAGCATAGCCAGTGTAGAACGTTAATATTAAAAATTACAATACAATTTGTTTAAGTAAATAGTTAAAAATAACTATTTACTTTCTACCAGAAAAGAAAGGCTAAAAAATATATTGTATTTGTGGGACTAGTGCGTGATCCGACAGCCGTTGAGCCGACAACCGATGAGCTGACGTTGGGTATTATTATTACGATAAAGATATTATTTATGTTCCTCCCCACCCACTTTAACCTAGGAACTTCAAACCCCTTTGGAAAAATTGAAAAAAATACCAATAATATATTCACAGATACGTTTTTACAACAGTATAATAAATATTAAATTATAACACTATAATAATTTGACTAGGTATATCATGATGGTGACGTCATTAAAATATCATTAGGAGTCAATATATAGAAATAATATTGAAAAGTAGTGATAAAATCGTTGCTTACAAAATTCTTGCGATGAATACTTATGACTTAAGTAGAATGACAGATTATTACATAATTTTTACTACAGATAAAATACGTATATATTCAAATTAAGAAAAAATTGAACTCAAAATAATATTTTATATTTTAAAATTTAAAATTACATTTAATGTCATTTTCATATGTGTTGAAACTTGAAATGAACGGGCGAAAATGGTGAACTTTATGCAGTTTTAGGTGTATTAGAACAACTTCAAAACAATTGTCCATTTTATCGGTCTGGTGAATTTCTTATTAAATTAAAATATCAATGTGCGTTAAGTAAAACATTATTTTCATCTAGTGTTTCTGATATTTTGAATCAAATACAAAGTTATCAAGTTGGATTTAAAGAATTAAAAAAATTAACTGAACTTATTATTGTAATTCTTGTATCTAGTTTTTCAACGAAAAGAAGCTTTTCAACAATGAGAAGATTGAAAACATACCTCAGATATACTATGAAAAGTTTTAGACTAAATAATTTGACATTACTTTCTATAGAAAGTGAAAATGTGGACAATTCATGGATAATCCGTCAGCTGTCATTGACGAGTTTGCTGTCATGTTAGAATTTTTACTTTGAAAATATATTATAAATTTACAATAATACGTATATTATTAGTTACGAGTATATTAATTAATATTTATAATTGTATTATGTAAAACTGTTTCGTATTTAAGTTAATAGCATCTTTTGAAACTATCTAATTATTTTTTGGTTCAATTTATTTTAAATTAATAATTATTCAATTATTGATAAGAACAATCATTAACAACTTTAAAATTATGGTAGGCTAATAAAAAAATGTCCATCGGTGAGTAGGTTTATAGTGGCCCTATCCCAAAAAAAAATCTAGCTACGCCCCTGAATGGAGTGTTTTTTGTTGAACAACAAACTTTTTATAAATGATGACTTTGTTATGATCAAAAATAAGAAACTGTTAAATAATATAATTGATGATACATTTAATAGGACCACCATAGATTTTCTAAAAAGTAAAGCTTATAATATAAAGTTATAAATTTAATTTTTTTCTTAACTTTTAATTATTAAAATGAATATTTTTTAGACGATTATAGTAATAATATGAAATATAAATATGTGTACATAAGTGTAATATGTGTAATATGTGTAATATGTGAATAATACATTGTAATTTAGTGATAATTATTTATTTTTAAACATACAAATTAGAATTTTAATACCCAGTTGTCCTGGTATCTTATCGGACAAATATTCTTCGGCCTGATATCCTGACAGCCTACTAGTTGTCGACTCAACGTCGTGATTCCGTATTTGTTTATATATAGATAGGTACGTGAGTACGTGACAATAGGACTGTTTCAATGAGAAATTATGTTGATATATATTGTACATGTTTATGGTTTTCTGTGTCGATACCAAGTACCAATATATTCAAAGTTATAGTCGTTGTCGAGATAATATTCGGAATTGCAGTACGGATATTTTTATTTTAGTACACAATGCCCTTTTTTTGCTATTTTTGTGAAATAATGATGAGTTATGTTTTTTTCTATAGATATGTATCTTCACCCGTCATGCAAAAGTTGTGTACACTATACACCACTAATTATACTACATAACAGTAATACGTAAACTTACAATATCATTTATGTTAATTACACATGTACACCCGTATTTAACACAAAAAATTAATATTATCTATAATATATAATTATATAATTTATATATAGTTTCATCTAAGTTCTCTGGCTACATAATCATGTATGTACCTATTTTATCTTTAGTTTTTCTTTTTTTGTATAATTTGATTATAGTTTATTGTTTACTTTTTCACCTATATTATTTTGACAAGTTCCGTTTGGTAGTGTCGTAAGTATATGTATATAAATATTATTAAATATATTAAATATGTATATTACGTATTTACGTATGTAATAATAGTTATACAATTGATAATATCTATATATTTTATTATTTATTATTGCCTGTGATAAAATAAAAATGTTCACTAAATGCTTTTTTTTACCAATCCGCCGTAAAAGTGTAAATCCAGTACACCATTAATTTTTGTAATAAAGATAAATTTCCACGGCCATGCTTTAGTAGAATTGTTGAAGATTTTCAATTAATTTTCAAAATTAAAATTCATCTAACCCAAGTCCCATAGTTTTGTCTAGCTTTTGAACTGTTTTATGTGATTATTTGTACCTGTTCCAGCACACTAAATTATATTACACTATTGTTGATCCGAGGAGAAAAACAAATATTGCGCTGGCATCCTCTTGATTTTACATATATTTTGAAATTTTTTTACATACATTTTTTGCATCCGGCTGCAGCATATTGTTTTAATTATTTATGTAGAAAAATAAGGAAAATTCCATTAGTCATGGTTATACATAACAGCTTACTCACACCTAAATTTAACCTAATCGGTAAACTGTTTTATTTAAATAATTAATAAGAATACTATATAGCGCTTAATACTATACCAGTGGTTTTCAACCTTTTTGGGTCTATGGCTCCTTTTAATTTTGATTTTAGCTCTCAGACAAACATTTAAAATAATCAAATTTATATTATTAAATCTGACTTTATTTAATGATAAAATAAACATGTAATTATTAATAATAGAAACCATTTTTAAACAATAATAATAATAATCTTAATATTTAGTGGGACGGCTGTGTTTGTTTTTATTGCATAATATTATCAAAATATCATGGTGTAAATTTTTGAATAAGCGTGATTCTCATTTCCTCATTTCCAGATCATCCTTTGAAAAATAATTTTGGAATTGAACAATAAGTTGTGATAAGTGTTCCATGAGTAACAATATGACAGATTCTATCAAGTTTCTATTTTTTTATTTTTTTATTTCTACTGCGAACGCGGCTGCCTTGATAATAATCAACGACGCCCCTGCAGGGAGCCGCGACGCACAAGTTGAAAACCACTGTAACTAGTGACACGTAATTAAATACCCCACTCTAAAATAAAATTGATGCAAATTATGGACTTTGAGTAATAAAAGTGCTGTGTGTTTATTTATATTGATAATTTAAGTATTTTAGTTAGTAAGTATAGTTCATTCGCGCTGCATACATTCACGATACATTTTACATAAATATTTAATCGATTTAATATTTATTTCAAAATGGTATATCGCAAAATATTCAAGTCGCTGTGTTATTGCTTAAAAATTTTAAATTTGTATGTTTTAAAATGCTGAAAAATATTTGAGAATACTTGAATCCAACTGTTCGTTAAATAATGTGATACCAACTCCACCTCTAATAATTTCCAATTTTTATTGGAAAATAATGAAAGAAAACAAATTTAAGGCTTTCATTCCTACAACAGATCGCATTGTTTATTATAATCTAGAAGAATACGATAGATTCATGACCATCGATCAAATTGACGATTACGGGTTAGTATACGTATATATTATATATAATATATGCAACTATTTATATAATTAAACTATATTATTATTTATTATTATATAGTGGACATGGATAAGGGTAATACATTTTTAAAATTTAAAATACATGACTTGTAATAAAATGTATTACACAAGATATAAACCTATAACGCCTATTGTCGTTTGCACATCACTATTGTTAATTTTAACCTTTTTTGTAAGACACTTGCGCAGCGTTTGATATTTGGGTTATCATCTTTTGCTCATCAGCTGTTTAAAAGGTCTTACATCATTTGAGTATCAATATTATTTACATAATAAATAATAAGACTACACAAAATGTGTATACCCAAAAGTGATAGTTGTTTTCTAACTTCGATCTTAAAATTTACACATCTCCAAATGTACTCTCGTAATATTCAATTTTAAAATATTGTATAGGTATTTCTGTTTTAAAATATATATGTACCGCATTAATACTGTATCATTAAGAAGTTAACAATAACTCGACAAGATTAACAACCAAAGTATACGGATGACCATTCGAGTTGCGATAACTCGAAAAACTTGACAACTCGATTTTTTTTATATTCCCTTAGAAATTAGAAATATAAATTATACATAAATGAATATAAATTCGAGTTAGATATCTCGAATACTACATAGCTCGAAGCGAATTTTTATCTCCCTTCAATTTCGAGTTACCACGACTTGGGTGTATATATATTTATTATATTTACGTGTGTATTATAATAATATTAATATATTAATATGTGAACATATCATTACACAATATAAAATAGGCCAGAACCAACATTTAGACAAAATATTAATTTTCACCGACGAATCTACATTTTTAAGAAATGAACGAATTGTTATTATACACTAGACTAGATGACTATTGATCAGACTAAAACCAACATGAATCCATTAAATATTGAAAAGTTAAATGTTTGGAACGAGAAAAGTATAGAGATAAAAAAAAATATGTGTGGGTAATAATTTTTAAATTAATTCATATCAACAGAATAGATATCATTTTGGGAGGTCGGTAATTGGGCTACATTTTATCTACGATAATGTTTTACCTTTTTGACCAAACGTTTGAGAACATTTAAAATTCACAAAGAATTTACCGCTAAGCCAAAATAAACTAATACAATTGAAAACGGATTTTCGTGTAACGTTACCATATAATTTATTTGGTAATCAAAAGATTAAAATGTTGTATTATATTGGTCAAACCACCGAAGACCTTAGATATAGCTACAAATTAATCCCTATTAGTTTAAGAAATAGTTTTTTTTATTAAACTGAAAACATAAGTGTAATAGTGAAAAATATTAATATTTAATATAATATATATTATTAAAAAAATGTCTTTATAATAACTAATGTAAATATGTAATTAAAAATATGTTATTAACGTATGTAAATTAAACGTGTAATAAAAACATTCTTAAAATAAGTCTCAAGTTAATAATTAAAATTTTATAAAAATATATTAAAACAAATATAACAAATATTAAATTATTTAACAGACTGTTAGACTGTTTATATACCATTTAGTAGCGTTTACTTTAATTATATACTAATTATCCATAAATCATAATAATCGTTGTAACTAGTAGTTATTAACGTAGTATTATAACGTAAGTTTTACGCTTTAATGGTAATCACTAATCCGTCATTGGTCGCGTCTTTTGTTTGTACTTCTTTGGTCGCGTGGTAAGAGATTCTCTCACCTTCTTTAAATGTCATATAATATATTTTAAATTACCAAAACACATTTATTATGTAGATGAACACTTAAAAATATATACATTACATATTACAATTAAAATAATTTTGCATTAACATATTATAGTTATGACAAAAAAATAAAATGTTTTTGAATTTGCGTATTACATATACAGGAATCGCAGTTTTAGCATTTTTTGCTACCGTTTTTACACCAGTTCTTAGTATTACAACATTTCTTTGTGGAGTTTGAGATTTTCTCACCACGCGACCAATGAGTAATGACAGTAACAGCTCTAGGGGAGGGGCTCAGAGGGCTATGCCCCCCCCAAAAAAAAAACAGGTGAATTTAATAATAATATAATACGCTTATATTACAATTTATAATATTATATTATATTAGTTTACTAGATATCATTTAATTGTAAATTCTCATTAGTCGTTATCTTATATTTTCGCATAGTACACTAGTATGTAGTATTGTAGTATGAAAAAGGTTTTCCGATAAGGACTCTCGGATTTTCTATATGGTATATTTCTAATTTAGTTGATTTCTTATTGTTAATATGTTTGACCATTTGACGACTGTCGTGTTTAGACGTTCAAATTAATATCGTTTTAAATGTTTTAATTTTTGTAGCTTCATTTTACCACAGCCATTTTACGCGAGCAGACGACCAAAATAGTTACCATTGTAAAAAATTTAACCTCTGGCTTTTGTAATTTGCATTGTAATGATACTTTGAAATTTTATTTCAGCATATTAAATTATAATTATTTGATTAATTTCTTTACTCTAAACTCTTTATTTCATTTCAATAAGTGTTTACTATACTATAACTTTAGAATTTAGATTATTAATTTAAAAAAAAAAAAAAAAAATCTTTTTATAATTAATGTTTTCAATGATTACACTAAACGACTAAACCATATAAGTTATATACAATGAATTATTGTATACAATAAAAAACGATTGTGAACGGAAAGAACGGAGATGGAATAAAGTTTCTTTTATTAGTATAGAATTTTGACAAATTTTATAATAATTCTAACTTCAAATGCTAAAAAAATATAGTGCATATTATGTATTTTAAAGTTTTTTAAACTACTGTAGGCCATATTTTTACCTGCGTTATACAATTATTTTATATGGTAATATAATCAATTAAATATATTTTTATTTTTAACATTAGACATAATATAGTTATATAGATATAAATTTAAATAAAACACCAATAACTAAAAATGTTTTCAATCTCACTTTAATGAACAATTTTAAAATAGCATCTCAATTCCCAATAGGTATTTTTATATTTTTGGAAGTTTTAGTCAAATTGAAATTATATCAAACATAATATGATCATATAAAAATCAATAACAGCAGTAATAACATAAAATCATTAACCATTAAAAAAATAAAAATCATAATATCAGTTTAGAAAAAATGTTAAAATTATAACCTAACCTAACCTCGCTCTCATGCACATTCATCGAGACAATCTATGGATATAGATAAAGTTATAGATAGATTTGCTAAAAATAAAAATCAAAAATTAGAATTCGTTTTATAAAATGTAATTATTATATATATATATTTTGCACTAATGATTAATGTGGGTAATGTATGGCACTAATTTGAATAAATATATTATAAAATATTTTTAAAAAAATTGTGTGATATTTATGCCCCTCTCCCCCCAGAATCAAATTCTAGAGCCACCACTGAGTAATTATGGACTAATCATATTATTTATTTTGAAGATGGAAATATGCGAAAAAATGTGTACTATTAGCTGTATCGAATATATATACAGAAGATCAACAGTTTATTCAACAAATGGAGTCAATAATTGGTAATTTAACTGCTTGGCAAGAACATAGTAATGAAAACGTTACAGAATTATCTAACGGGCAAAATTAACCCTATAAACACACAAATATACATTATGTCATTACCAAGTACTTTGTGAATAAAATAATAAATGTTCCAGTCAGAGAAAGGTACATATATCTAATTTATACATTATTAGTAATAAATGATTACATATATTTTATATTATGTTTATGTATTTTTTACACGATTTTAAAGATTTTTTGCTATTCTAACACGTTAGTTGTTCAGTATGTTAAATTTATTTATCCAAAGAACATTGCACATACCTATTTATATAATATTATATTAAGATTATTATAATATGTTATCATTTATTATTATTTTTAGTAACTATTATTGAGTAAATAGGTTTGTTGAATAAATAAAATATATAATGGCAAATAGTTAAAAGTCAATACGATTAATATATGTTTGATTGCAACTCATTAGATAAAATTGTATAATTCGTTTTATTTTATTTTGTCAAAACCTTTGATAAAATTTAATAAAATCACAGAAATGTATAAATTGTTTTGGTGTTAAAAATGTATAAAATGCTAATAGCCAAGGCCTACAATTTAATACAAAATTATTATCAATTATCATGATTCCTTATAAATAATTCTACTAAAATCAAAATCTTAAAAAACATTCTAATTTGTTGAATTTTTTGTTTATTCAACTAGAGGGTATTATGCAGAATTCAAAGATACACTAACAATAACTTCTGGACATGATAACGCAAACATTATTGATACAATGAACATTGCATTTGAATTACCTGCAAAACGTTTTGTCGATGATTTAAATTGTAAAGTATATTCTTATCCAGCTTTTAGTAATTAAAATATGTGTATATCAAATGATCGTCAACAAGAAAAGGCTCACACTGAAATAAATATATAATATAATAGTATCTATTACCTCACGACCGCAGTCACTATAATGATAGTGTACCCACTGTATTATATATTAGTCTTCAACGAATTGTATTTACCACATACACACACAAATCCATTATGACTAAAATATTACATACAATTATTATTGTTTAAATATTTTAGTCTCAAAACCAACATAATATATCTATTGTTTACAATTATACTGTTCACGTATTGTTTGGTGTGAATTTTTTATATTATGATATTATGTTGTCTGCTCTGTATAAATTTAATAAATGAAATTATTTTATTTATATTATTATTTATTAATCCTATAGTGGATTTTTTTGAACTATTTTATTATATACCCTGTTAACTAACATTGATTTATTTATTAATTTTTGAAATTCAAAATGTATGGTCTAAATAATAATTAATAAAATAAACATAAGCTATTATTATTCTAACTGAGTTAAAAACACAGTTTATATAATATACATAATATATTTTCAATATTAACAAATATTTGAGAAAATGCGTTTCCTACAATGCGTATTAATCGCTTATTACAGCATCACATTTGCCATTGATGATTTTTTTATCAATTTAAATTATTATATATTATAAATTATTTATACAGTTTTCTAGACTTCTTACATTAAATGTTTCATTTTCAACAGTTCAACAGCAAGGTTGTAGACGTGTATATCCGCACGTGTGTACGGCGGATTTATTACGTTGTCTAATGGACGATAGTACATGCAAACCAGGTACGGCATAACAAAAACCACGATATAATATTTTAACAATGCACTGTATTCCGTAAACCCATATATAACAATGAATAATAAAATCAGTACGAATAATCCTTACCAGGTCGACCTACTCTAATGTAATATAATATATTGATCTTAAACACTAATACATTTTTTGTGATTTAATAACATAATAAAGATATACGTAACAAATATATAAATGAGTCTGACCTTATCAGCGACAGGAAAGGACAACCGAAACGCATCAAATTGAATCACCGTTGAGCCATATTACACCATACTATGCTATATTACAATAATGTAAGTTCAAACGCGGTTAACTACACCCGGCGTGTAATAATATAATAACCTAACCGCGAATAAGAATATAGAATTGAATATCGAGCCGAATATAATATATCAGTCGAATCGCGTTGACACTATATAATATTATAGTTTATAGTACACACCGTGTGTACTGCATGAAAAGAAAAACGAACAGCGAATAAAATTAATGTACACCGTGTACATTATTAAAAATGGCGTAGGAACGACAACAACGACGACGACGCATCGATAGCCACGGATGACCGGCCCTGTGCGTTCTAATAATATTGCTCAGGCGGTTGGTGGAAGCACCATCAGTCCATCAAGTCATCGATACCACGGTCATATTACAATAAATTGATAACGAATTCCGATAACATCAAATAATATCGAACAAAGGTACTCATATTACATATAAGTTGTGAGAGCGGTTTATTGTTATGTAAGACATCGAATCCCTTACTGAAAACACCCGATCAGAATCTTCAGTTCAAAAATCATATTTGGTAATTTATTTAAATTCAAAGGTTAGTTTGACTAATAATATTAAAAATTAAAATATTATATTACATAATATGATAAATGTGACGAGACCGTGCAATAAGAGTTACTGTCAGACAACGATTCGAGGTACAGAGAGTTATGAAATATTCTTCTACTATGACATTACAGTGTTAGACACATTTTAAATATTTGTATATTATAAATTTTTATAAGATTTCATATCATGCTAAATACTATTTTCACCCGATACTACATATCTACCTAAATAAAACCTCTATTGTGTATCAAATATAAGAGATACATATGTAGTAGAGGCGTGCTATGATATTTTATATTGTGTAAGCGTTAAAATAATTATATATAAAAATATAAAAAAAATCTGTATAAATTAATTATGAATCTTACCTAATATTTATTATTTTTTTAATTTTGCCATTAAATGGTAAATTGCGTAACTACGAAACGATGAACAGCGTTGATCGACACAATAATACAGGGTGCGGCAGTCAAACCCGACGATTTTAACAAGAACTGGTGGGCAGGGCTAAAGTGGTAGAGATTTCAGGAATGTTCTTATCGCTTTTAAATACCCGGTATTTAGTAACCACGGAGCATTGGTCGAGTAAACAGAGTGCGTTCGCGGTAAAAGCGTATTACAAAAATAATGAGTTTCGTAGGCCTAAGTTATCGGACTGTAAAATAACATAAAATTCCACTTGTGTAGTTTTTATTTGTTTGGCGAAAAATTAATAAAAAATTTTTTTCTATTTTTCTAAATCGTCAGATTTGACTGCCGCACCCTGTATATAAGCAAAATACGATTTAGAATTTTTGTTCAGTTTACGGTCAAGCGGAAATGTTGAAAATTAAAATTTTCTTAGTTTTAAATTTTTAAATACCAATTTAGTTATTGTTTACTTTTTATTAGTCACCATACACATAGGTTCAATAATGTGGTTCTCCAAGACAACTCTCTGGTCAGATCGTATAATATTTTGTTCCGTATTTCTAACGGTGCTCGGCGCTAACGCAGTTTGGTCAGGACTGTTGTTAATATATACATATATTATACAAGACACCCAATAAAGAGATAACCAAACATTAAATAAATATATAGCTATCGTTCAATCATAACTAGACACGTCCGGATTGGTTCAACGAGTTACAGAGTAAAACTTAGTGGACCGTCACAATTTTGGGCAGTTCCAGTCATGAGTAGCCGCTGACTTAAAATACGTCATGAATTAAAAGTCGATGAAATGGAAGCTGTTGGGAATGTTGGACTCGCACAGACCATAATATAATATGGTTGTAGGTTTTCGATATTAAATATTATATATAAGTACGGAAAACTCTGTGGGTCGAATTTGCCCAATCCGGCACTGCTAAGTTATTTTTTGTAGTCTTTTTTTAAAGTTTTTTTCAATTTAAAATATTTTATTAACATTTACTCTTTATTGAATGTCTTGAAAATACATATTTTTTGTAGGTCCCAATATTGAGTATGTAGTTCTACACTTCTACGTGTCACCGCACTGCTACTATTTACTATTATAATAATATGCACTTTGAATAATTGGATGTAAAAACAATGGAAGCCCAAATAATTACCGGTATAGAATTTATAAACCGCGATTTGTTAAACAGTTTACTTTATATGCAGTAATAGCTGGTTTTTCGTGGTGATACACGGAGCGTACCTAGGGAGCAGACAATTAAGTGCCAAATTCGCGAAGTAAATTGAAGTTCTTTAGACTTCCGATAAATGATTTAATCACACCAATGCTTAAATTTAAAAATGAGTAAATGTAAGTTTGTTTTTTGGTTCTACGATTACTTTAAATATCCAACTAGGTGAAATGCCGAAATGGGACCATTGAGACCCGCTCACTGCAGTAGTGCAGTGATCGGAATGGACGGACATCTGAAGTAGAGAAAAATATATCAACATTTTAATACTTAAGATAATACATAATAGCTTACAAATGTATTGAACTTATAGAACTAAATAAATTATAATTGAATAAAATATTATTTAATGTTTTCATATGTATGGTAAAAATTAATCCTTTTATATAACAAGGCATAAGTAAACACTTACACCCATAGTCGTATCTCAATGCGGCAATGTATTCATTATGTAGTGTATGAAGTTGCACTGTGCACCTGTACAAACGGTTTTTATTAAATAGGTTGTGTCACACTTGTCATAGAAGTAATATATAAATTGTTTTGAATATATATTGTTGATTGTGATTAAGATGTTATATTAATTAATTAGTAATTACTAATTACACGTTAAATTACATTTATTATTAATAATTTTGTGTACCGTTATTTACATTGACCTCGACATTACACATTACCTATCTCAAAATGTATTAACTATTATAAAAATTATTTTTTTTTCAAAGTTTATAGCCTACCAACATTTTTGAAAAAAAAACTTTATTGTTTATTATTATCTTTTTTAATTTTCTACTGTTTTGGATGATAACATACATTTTAATTTTATATTCTGCGGTAAAATATTTTTTTAGGAATTTTATCTTAATAAAAACTTTATTAATTACAAACTACTTTACTTTAAAATTATTTTGAACGAGTAATAAATTATAATTATTTATAACTTTATAAGTATTAAAAGTTTTGATGAGCGTATTGGAGTACTCACAGTGGTATAAGTAGTAATGCTAAATATATATATACTGTACATCATTTAAGGAAAATAATAAAAATAATTGTATAATTTTGATAAATGTGTTAAGTGCTGCATAGAACAATTAAGAATAAAATAATATAAAACATAATATATAATATTATAGTTTAATTAAAATATTGTAATAAAAACTATCAATTTAGATAAAGCATATTTTTATTATGTTTTCTTATTCGATCATGAACGATATACTTATCAAGGTACGATATACATTTTTACCAAACAGTTAGGTTAGGTGGTTAGGTAAACCACCGGTTAGAATCTAACCGTTGATTATCAATACTTTAATGTTCATAACGTAATAAGTTTACACGGCGCTTTGTATAGGCAATTTAGAGCCATTAGTACAATATTAAAATGTGTGCACTACCTACTTGTTTGCTTTATTGATATAATCGTAATAATTATCATATTTTATGATAATACGTTTGGTGCCTTGGTTTTTCCATTTAATATAAGATAGAAATAAATATGGCCTCAATATAAAAATTATTTAATTAAGTGGGCAACAACTACTCTTGAGTATCTATTTATTTAAAAATTGCGCTTAAGAAGACGCTGTACCCGCATGTGTAGTTTCAATCTTACACCCGCGCAACATTATTGTATATCTACGTATTGGATTCATATTACAGTTTAATTCTAGTTATTATATTTATAAGAGCGAATTTAATTCACATAATATCGAATTCGTAGTGGGAATATAAACTGTAAGAGAAAATGTTTTTTTCATATTTTCATTTTAAAATGAGTACCTACTTAAATAGTCTTAAATAAATTGAATATATCTTTAAAATAAAAATATGAGAAAAAACTTTTTTAGAATGCAGTTTATATTTTCAGATTTTTAACAAATTCCATTTGTAAAATTTTCTCTAATATTATATAAATAACTATAAATAAACTATAGTAAACATACATGGAACCTATGTTTTTTATGTTAAACGTGTATAAGACACACACGCTGCAGGTCATCTAAATATATTATTAATTTAATTATTTATTGATTCACGTATCAAGTACGCATACGGAGCCTCTAACATTTTTTTTATTTGAGATTTGTTTTTTGTTCATACTTTATAAACTGATTTTACACATTAATATAATATGGTTTAAAATCGAAACTTCTCAGCACGCCTGTGAATTACAGAGCATATTTGCGTACGATAAGGTTCAAGTTCTCCCGTCGAAAAACTCTTGAGATGTGATCGATTCGGATTTCAAACACGTGACCTTCAACATGCAACGGTTCGTCGATTAACCTCTCAATACACACACACACACATAATAACAACTAACGCGTTACGTGCATATGCTGTGCGTATCATATTATCATTTTATAACGAAAACGTATTAACGTCAAGACCGCACCGTACACTGTACTATACGGCATCATCGTCCATACGCGTCATAATAATTTATTACACTATAATAATATTATATATAGGCTCATATGTATGTGTGTGTGTGTGTGATACCGCGCTGTTATCGTAGACGCCGCCACCTCCTCCTTGTCCACGTTGATAAGACATCGTAGGTAAGACGTGTAGCCGCAGCTCGTCACGCGTGATTGGAACACGCGCAGTCTGCACGTTGAACGCGTCCCGCCACGACGTTGAGTTGTCGTCCGTCACCAGCCGCTCGCTCGGCTCTCCCGCAGCACTCGTATTATAGCGCGACGGCGATTAGTCAATTATTAAATAAATCGAATAGACATTATACTATCGTTCTGACTACGCCGACCGATATCGTCGATCTTTCGGCGGCATTGCATATATATATTATATTTATATACAACACTATAAATTATATACGTAATTAATATAATATTGTCGGCCATCGCTGGCGAAGACACTTTTGGTCCTGTACTGCCGGTCATCCTCGTGATACGGCTACTGCGGAATACGTGAGCGAGCAGAGCGTGCAAGTGGCGGGCCCGCGGTGACGTCCGCGTGATCCTGCGCACACTACGTACCTACAGCTGTCTACGATATAGTACGACGATGGCGGTCGGTAAAAAGTTGAACCGTAAGAAGACGATGGCGGGCGTGGTGCGCGAGTCGTCCATGTTGGACAGGGTGCTGACCACCACCGACCTGACAGCGTTGGGCGTAGGCAGCACCATCGGCGTGGGAGTGTACGTTTTGCCCGGTGCCCTATCGAAGTACGTGGCCGGTCCCGCCGTCGTCGTTTCGTTTTTCATCGCGGCCGTCGCTTCCGTGTTTGCCGGTAAGTGCGGCGAATATATAAAGAACGCCAGATTTAAAACTGCTATAGATCGAATTTATTTATATATAAATTCAAAAAAACATATATAATTTTCATCAGAAGAGGTTGAGGTTTAAACATGAAAATAATACCGGCTCTCCCTACTATCCCTACAACGCGATCACTCAGTTCATGAAATTCTTATTCATCGCCTGATCACATATTGATATTTCATTACTTTAAGATCCAACAAATTGCATGGTTTGTTCTGGTAAATTCATGACTTATAGTGTATCCCCATAGAAAAAAATCACACGATGTCAAACCGCAAGATCAAGGTAGGTAGGTTTGGTGTTTGGACGTGTTCTCTACGAACTTAATGGGGTAATAATATGATCGGGTTTAAACCTCAACCTTTTTTTAAGAGAATGATATGCTTTTTTTGATATGTTTGCATAATAAAAATTGATCTATAGCAATTTTAAATCTGGTGTTCTTTTCGAGACACCCTATATAAATTCAAAATTGTATGTTATTTTTAGTTCAATTTAACTGATCTATAGTGTTAGTTACCTACGTCAAGACTTACGATTTGCATTGTCGCATATTGATTGATATACTTGTAAATACTGGCGTTAAATGATTGATTTGTGTTATATAAATATTTGATATAAGTATTACGTGTTTTTTAATATAACATTTGCGTTCAAAGTTCATAATTTATTGATTTGTTATTGAAAACGTATTTTTTCATATTAATTTAAAAACTCGGTCAAGAATTTTTAGTATATTAGTACCTAACTTGTTAATCTACATATATTATAAGTTTAAATTGCAAATTTTAAAGCTCTAAGTACATCAATTACACTAGTTTTATATTCAAGCTGATTACTTACTAGAGATGATATTAATAACATAGATTAAAAGCAAAGATACTATTTTATTTAATTATTGAATATCGCCTTTTAAATACTTGTACATAGTAAATATTAACATTTATTCTGTTTTTAAGAATATATAACACTCCGTAAAAGGTAAAAATACAAATAATTAATAATTATTATAACATTGACTAAATTCTAAAATTTAAGTTTAATACAACAATATATAAAATACGATTAAATGATAAAAATAAAAATAATAATATGCGAAAATCAATAATTAATAAATAGTAGGTTATTTTAATTTTCCTAGAAAATCACAACAAAAAATCAAAGTTTTACAAATTATTTCTTTGGAAATTTCAAAAATTTCTTTTTTTGCAATAGTAATACGTACCTATTATTTGTATCCAATTTAATATCTATAAAGATGTTATATGGTAGATTTTCAGAAAATAAAAGTTTTTTATTTACAAAATGTTGCATTATTTGATCAAGAAATAAATTATTTTCTATAATATTTAGGCCTTTACGCGAGTATTCTCAGTAAGGATCAGTATTCTTACGAAAAATTTTAAACAACTAAATTTGCATTCATAAAAGTATCAAAAAAAATCATAATTTTAAATTTGTGTGAAAAATAATTAAAAATAGTATTAGACTAATAATATACATGCATGATATAAATAAATTATTGTATTTTATTTGCAAACGAAGATCAAATTAAATTCTAAATATAAATAGATTAGTTAGGTATACATAAATATCTAAAGTGATAAGTATGATAAACTAAGTAGAATATATTTTTTTAATATTTATTCTGTTATAACTTCTTTTATACCTACCTACTAATTTCATCAATATTTACATATGAGATAGTAGCCTCGTAGTTATAATGTTAAATTAAAATATACACAGATCTGTTATACACATCAACAATAATTTTCGTGCATATTTTTAAGGAAAAAAATAAGTACCTAAAATCAAAATACCAATAAAAGTGAAATTCCATATTAGATGCAAAACTATACTTGCAAACCTAACGATTTATGACTATTAATATTTGTAATTACCAAATTACATTTGAAACTATTATCAAAAATGAATAAGGTGTAGACATTTTGTAATCTTATTACTATTATTATTTAGTGTAGTTCATCTGTTTATTCATATTTAAAATGTTCATTAATAACATAAATCATATATATCTAAATACAGGTAGGTAGATAAATATTAAATACATAAAGATGTTTTCTTCGTTTCAAACATGTAAATAAAATACTTAGATATAGTCATAACTCATAACATATATAATAATAAAATATAATATAAATTAAGAAGAAGACTTATAAGCAGTGATGTGTTTTTTTTGGGGGGGAGGGGGTATCCACGGTGTCTGGGCACCCCCCAAACCAAAAAAAAAAATTCAATATTTAATGTCGATAAATTTTGAAGGGAATTTGGCAAACAATAATATGTGATTCGTTATGAACTAATTTAATATTATATAAAGTCATAAACTAATTTTAAATTAATTCACAACGAATCAAATATTATTGTTTGCCAAATTCCGTTCAAAATTTATCGACATTAAATATTGAATTTTTTTTATATTTAAATAAGTCATAAACTAATTAAGAAGAAAAATAAATTTAGTTTTAAATAATGTACTTATTATCCTATTATATTTTTAATTATTTATAAAACTGTTATTCTTATAGCATAATTGGTATCGAATTTAACAAACAAAATACATAGTAATAATTATGTTTACAGTAGATATTTTATACCTGTATGATTTAAATTACATAAAAATTACTACTTTTAATTAAATAAATAAAAATGTTTCATTACAATATTTGATGAGTATATTATGAGCTTTGTGGTAGTAGATGTAAAATAGAAATATTGCAACCAATTAACAAATAAGTATATACCTATATTATCTGAACACCCCCCCCCCCCCCAAAAAAAAAAATACCTAATATTATAAAATATTACCAACTATGATGTAAATTATATGTATTTTGTCAACAAACTTTATAAAACAAATATGATAAATATCCAATCTAATTTTAATATAGATACGTAGGTTCGTAGGTGCAGTTTGAGATTAGGTAGGTATAATAATCTAGTAGAGACGTAGTAACATATATCAGTACCTATTGTGTAGATTATATATTATTAAGTATTGATCCATAAATGGCAAATCACAAAATTTGCTGTTATTAATACTAAAGTCCATCGACGGATCAAGACAGTTGATAATATTATGGTTTCAGAACAATAGATAATTAGTTATAAATATCCATAAAATATATAAAGATTGTACAAAAATAAATGTATAATAATAGATTAAACACATATTTACACAAATCACGATTATAAAATTTAAAGATATAAGTCAATGACTATAAATTTTACATGTGTTTCTTTTACTACTTCGTAAAAAAATTAAATTCGATAAACATTAGTTTTACTTCAATATTATTTTGTATATTTAAGGGTTTAAAAGATATGATTGTATTTTAAATAATTTATAGTAATCCAATATTATATTATTTGTTTGTTATATATAGTTACTGTATTTCGAATAAAGGTGTACTTCAAATTATATTCATTTATATTTTTAAATTGCATGTTTTGAGAATAATTTTACTGATTTCTAGTTTACAAGTATTTGATCATTCAAAAATAAATAAATAGCCTAGGTTAGGTTGAAAAATAAAATGATAATCACTCCACGATTCATAAGATATATGTTTACAATGTATAAATAATATGTATATTATATATTATACAAAATTATATAAATTTATATTTGCATGAAATATCTATTGAAGTTATTTTATGGTTTATTAATAAGAATATTTTACGCTTTGTTTGAACTTTTTGTATATTTATGCATAAACCAATACTTTAACTTTTTATTTAAGTACCTATGATTTTACAAATCATTAATTGTATTAACGTTAATATTTTTCAGGATTATGTTACGCCGAACTAAGCAGTCGAGTCCCTAGGGCAGGATCGGCTTACTCGTATGCTTATATAGCCGTTGGCGAACTAGCAGCATTCATAGTTGGATGGAATTTACTTCTAGAATATACAATAGGTATTATTAATATAAAGCGTTTATAACAAAATAATAATTATTAATAAAAAAGTATGGGAACCAAACAATATACAACTTAAATTATTTTTAAACATGAAAATATCATTTAAAAATGTTTATTTTAACTAAAATAGTTCAAATATAAAATGGCAACCAACAAATCTCCTTTAAAAACAACTTATGCCAGTTATTTAAAAGTAATTTAATACTACAACTACTTAGTGCTTACCCTTGATTTCTACCACAGTAGTAATAATAGTATACATAATAATATGAAGAATAAATTAAAATATAATAATATTTTTTTCTTAATTAACTTCGTCGTGTTCAAGAGATTTATATTAGGTTTATCGTTTAAGGTATTTACATTAGATCGCATCTATTTAACTATTTTATAAAAACTCGAATTGTCTAGGTATTTTATTTAATATATGTAAAATAGTAGTTTCAAAGTTCATGTCTAACTTATTAATATGTTCTTTTATAAATATAAAAACAAATTTAAAATATTATAAAATTTAATAATGAGTTTTTATCCAGGTGGAGCTAGTATAGCCAGAGGAATGAGTGTTTATATCGATTCGCTGACAAACAAGACAATGGAAACAGCTTTCAGAGGGCTTTACGAGATCGAATTACCATACCTAGCAGAGTACTTCGACTTTTTCGCCATGTTCATTGTTCTTGTGTTCTCTGGTAATAACAACTTACTACCTAGGTTAGGTTAGGTTAATAAATGGCTAAATAGGAATAATTTTTTTTTCCTTAAAAATTATGATCGTACATTGCAAATATAAATTGTTTTAAACTGTAAGTATAAACCATCAACATGTGTAGATACATAAACTTCTACTTTTAAATTTTAAAATAAAATTATAATTGACTTAAATCTAGTGATTAAGCCATGAATATCAATACAATTACGGACGTGTTCACAATCACATAATCGAACTCGGTCATAAAAATAATCTTTTTGACTAGAATGAGCGTGATTTTATTTTATTATGATGTCTCAATGAACAGTCTTGCCTTAATTTTTGTTATATTTATATTCATAATAATAATTAGTTTAAGTATTAAGTACAAAGGTTAAAATAGGAATACAAGTAATAAAAAAAATTGATAACATAAAAAAAGTTGTTATAAAAACCTTTATAATAATAATTATTTATGATAATTTCATCATGCCTTTACATTCATGTATGTGATGTGTGTATTATAGTATAAATTCCAATATTTCACACGCTATATCAGAAACCGATAACGAAATATACATGTATTATCTATGTATAATTTTTTATTATACGTACAATTAAACACACATTTTTTTTGCAATAATATCTCGTTGTTGGCTTTTATAAATATATTGGTAGATATATAATTTATAATTAATTACATACAATTTGTCGTATAAACTAATAGCATTGTTGTTACTAATTGAATATGTGTATTATAAGTACGGGTAACATACGTATTTTTTATGTTCTGCATTCTATCTGTAACGTTTAATATTTTATGTACCTTGATACTTAATATGTATTTTACATCTTGAGCATAGAAAAATTACAAAATAACAGGATTGAGTGTTATTAATAGGAAATAAAATTATAAGACTGCATAGTAAATTTAAAAAAAATAAAATAAAAGAAAGTATGAAATTTTTAAAATTTTAAATCTAATATAACTAATAAAATATAAAGACTCATAAAGGTAAGTTTTTATGTGCATACATATTTTTATATTTATAATCATTAGGCGCTAATATAAAATATAATACACCATATTTAGATAATATTAACACTTATAGCTGTAATAATAGCATACATATAATTAATTGCTAATGAATAATAGACTTATTGTCATTATGACATCGAATTTACATTCGATCGATAAGAAACTTTTGTGTGCAGTTGCAAGTACAGTGCATTGCAATATTAAATTTGTCTAAGTATAATATAGGTGCCAAAACGGTAGGTAATAGGTATATATAAAAAGTATGGTAAAAAATTAAAACTATACAACGCTTCAAAAAATAATCTTCAAATAGTTAATGAAAATATAAGATATTCATATTGATTCTATTTACACAATAGAAACTTGAGTTTTATACGTATTAACGTACAATGCATTGTATAAATTGTAACTAAATATAATAAGCTCTATATGAGATGCACGCGGTTAGATGTGATAAAAAATAATAATATTTTACCTATTATATTATGTTCAAAATAAAATAAATACGTTTTCTTCATTTTACCATTTACCACAAATTGTTATATGTACTTGTTTAACGTAAAATAATAATTGATTAATTATACTTGTATATATATTAATTATATGTACATTGTTTTACATATATAGTATCAACAATTGTAAAGTTTAAGTTAATACCGTTATTTTTTCACATACAAATCGAAAGACCCTGTTTACAGCTATATTTTATATTTAAACGGTTAGATTTTTGTGTTGAAAGTGTAAAAAGAACTTATAGAATTAATCACAAATCATATTATTTATTTATTTAATGAATATGCAGACATATTTTCTATTGTTTACATAAATATAAAATTTGAAAATTTAATTTACAAAAGATTTCTTAAATAATACATACAAAAAAAACTTATAAAGTTATAAGTATAACTATTGAATTTTAAAGATAGACATTAGAAAAGAGGGATCGATATTGATACTAGACATTATAGCCACCTTTTTAACACGTGAAGTTGATGATAGAAAGGGGAATAAAAAATTTAGCAGCAGTAGTTTTATATAATATTAAAAACTAAAAATTAACAATAATGCTAATGAAGTTTTAAAGTAAATGCATACGCATAAATTAACACCTATATACCTTAAAAAAAAGTATCAATATTATACATTAGCAACACGATTATTGTATAGATGCATTGTATAATAGCAATACCAAACCGGCCTAAAGGATAAAATCCGTGATATTTATTAATTTTATCTATCGTTAAAATTATTTTACTTTTTAAAGCTATTGAAACAATGATAAGACTTACGTAAGAAGTCTTCTTGGTTATTTAGGCACATATTTCAATTTTTATTTGAATAATCTTGTTTGCAATATGCTAATTTTTAGTTTTGACCTATTGACATTAATTGATTATCTAAATTTATTATATCTTCATCAAGTTAACATTTAAATATCACTCGGTCAATTCGTGAATTTTATTGAATCAACATTACCACCTACATACCCACATACCTGACCGTAGGTAATTTACGAAGTGCATGCGAAATATGTACTGTGGCTTGTCGTGTAAACGTGTAAATAATAATAAGCGATATAGTATAATGGGATAGTGTAAGAGATAAATTAATTAAAAAGTAAAAATCCAAATAATTTACTTTATAAATGAAAAAAATGTTTAAAAATAGGAAAAACAAGAATTTTTACACAATAATACTACCAGTTTTTACTTTTTTAGTAAAATTGATTATATTATTTTGTACATTATTTTGTTGTGAATCAAAAACGGATAACAGTTTATGCGTACATTAGCATAATCTCTAGATGTGATCATATTTTAAATATTTAGGCATTTTAAAAATATTTATAAAAATTTGAAATTTTTTTTTTTTCTATTAATGAATTTTTTCCAAAAAAACCACAAATATACGTAAAATCCACAATAAAATTCATGTTTTCACTCTTAAATATTTTAGTCTACTTATAAACATAATAACTAATAGTTTAATCGCAATTTTAGGGGAGCTAAGCCCCCCTTCACCTTAATGGTTTATATATATATATCCCCTTTCCCCTTTATATATCACAGGTAGTATACACACATTACATATATGCAAATTATAATAGCCCCCCCCCAAATTTAAAACTCAAATTGCGCTGATGACTAATAGGTGTGTATTATTAACTATTAAAATATTTAACAACCATGCAATATTAAATATTAATAATGTATACAATATATTATATTGTATTATACCTTTATTATACTTATACGCAGCACGAATATCTAACATTTAAATTTAATTTCCTTGTTACGTTTTAAGATCTTAGTTCTTCGCTCTTTACCTATATAACAGTATTATGTACAAAGTATTTAATATGCCTATCAAATTAAAAAACAAATAAATTATTTAGATACCTATACATGGATATTTATAATACAATATAATTATTTATTTATTACCTATAAATTATGTGTTTCAGTCGCTCTGGCTTGCGGTCTCAAAGACTCAGTGCGTCTCAATAACTTATTCACGTTGTTGAATTGTGCAATCATGGTCATAGTCATCGTTGGTGGATCATTTCACAGTAAAAATTATTTAGTTAAACGATTTGCCTTTCGCAGAATTTAGTGACTTTTATACTTAATATCAATTTAATGTTACTTGGCCACAGTCGACTTCAAAAATTGGTCACTACCGAAAGCTGAAGTACCCAACTGGGCAGGTGAAGGCGGCTTCTGGCCGTACGGTCTGCAGGGAGCACTACAAGGGGCGGCCACTTGCTTTTATGGATATGTAGGATTTGACTGTATAGCTGCGTCTGGCGAAGAAGTGAGAAACCCTCAAAAGTCATTACCGTTGGCTATCATATTGTCACTGTTCATTGTGTTCCTCGCATATTCCGGAGTGTCCGCCGTCCTCACGTTAATGATACCGTACTACGCGCAGGTAGGTAACGCTATTAAAAATAAACACATCTAATTAGAAATCACGAAAAAACAAATATAATTGATTATTTTTACAAAAAACTTGTAATTTAATAATTTTTATTGAAATATATAAAAATCAAATTTATACTAATACCTAACCTAAGTCCATCGAACTTTTTATTTTAGTTTTTAAGTTATTTTTAGTATGTAAAATTTAGGACTTTGTTAGATAATCTTAAAATCATTTATGTACATAAAATCCAGTTCTTAACTTTACTACTTGTGAGTTATTATGGAACAAAAATTAAAGGTTTTATTATATTTATATATCAAGCATAGGTGCAACTAGAGCTCTATTTCTGGGTAAGCTAAATTGATATATCAGCTTTTCCCCTACACCACTAGTATTGATTATTAACACTGAAATAAAAAACTGAGTGAGTTAAGCCCACTCAAATCCTCCCTCCTAGTTGCGTCTATGATAACAAGTAAATTAATAACTACAACTCGGCTACAAGGTGTAACCTTACCTATTTATACTATTGAAATAATAAAGAATCTATGATATATTTCTATTTTGTTGAGAAAATATTTAAATGTATTAGTAGACGCTATAACAATGTATATTAAAACACTTATATTTATTACAAAAATTGTTTTATCCCAACTGACGTGTTTATATCAACGCTTCTAGTTTACCAGTTTTATATCGATAATATTTAAATACATAGGAATATTTCAATTACGTATCTATTTATATGTTTAGGACGCAAATATGCCATTAAGTCATGCGTTCGACGTTATTGGATGGACACCTCTGAAATGGATCATAGGTGTGGGAGCCGTTTTTGGGATGTGTGCCTGGTAAGTAGAGTACATTGAACTAGATATAGAAGTATAATTATATGTTCGGAACGTTACTATACAGCCGTAGCTATTAAAACAATAACAGAAATAATAAAGTTGAATTACGTTTTCAGCATGTTCGGTTCAATGTACCCGCTGCCGAGGATTTTGTACGCCATGTCCAACGATGGTCTGATATTTAAAAGTTTGGGGAAAGTACACCCTAGGTTCAAGACTCCGTTTTTTGGAACGATATTTGCTGGCATCATTACAGGTATCAAATTATTTACACTCATATAATAATTTAAGTATAATATAATACGGTGGTGAATGGTGATTATACAGTATAAAATAGATACTTCATTTAGCTACACTTAATGTACAATAATATTGATCATTTTACGCTTTCGTTTTTTCAAAAGGTTTTTTCTCCGCTCTACTAAATCTCCAACAACTAGTGGACATGATGACAATCGGCACTCTGCTCGTATACGTCATGGTCGCTGTGTGTGTACTGTACACGAGGTAAACTCAAAATTTTTCGCCTTTTGGTTAAGTTTTCCTCAGTTTGACGATAACTGTACAATACCATTTTATTCATATTAACATCTTACGGTAATTTTTATAACAGATATCAAGAACAAAGTGACATGGACTACGATATATTAGCTGACGAATACATCGAATCTACGTCGTTGGTCACGATAAAAGTAAAATACACGAAGAAGCAAATACTGAAACAGTTATTCAACTGCCACAAATTCGTGAGGGCAAACAGTCTTAGTAGCTATGTAGCGTCTTTACAGACGACATGTTTCAGTAAGCAAAATATGCATATTATTGTTTAAAAACATTTAAAACCAAGTTTACATATGCATATCATGAACAAATTGTAATTTCAGCAATAATATGTTTGCCTCTTGCTCTCTATCTAAGTCACTGGTATGAGCTAAACAGTACCCATTGGATTATTGTCCAAGTTCTCGTAGGCGTCATGATTTTACAGCTTATATCCATCGGTATGCAACCGACGTCTAAAACGCCAGTCGCATTTAAAGTAAAGCATTAATTAATTATAATAATCAAAATTGTATTGCTTTATAATTATTTTAGTTAATTGGATTTTTTTTTTCATATTTTATGTTACAGGTGCCATTTGTACCACTTACCCCAGCACTGAGTATATTTATTAACATTTATTTAATGTTCTTTTTTGACATATACACATGGACAAAATTCATCATTTGGATGATCATTGGTTGGTATTTATTACACGCAAAAGACTGTAAAATTTTAGACTTGCAGCTTGTTGATTAAAACTAATTAATAGTAGATAGGTACTTATCATAATATAATTCAGGAATTGACATATTTTAAAAATTTTAAATGACTAAAATATTTAAACAAATTCATGTCAACAAAATACAATATAAATATTGAATAAACATTCAAATTATTCTTACAAATATTATTAACAAAATAGTTATCTTAAAATCGTAGAACAAAAAATATAATAGGTATAATAATATTTTTTATTCTTGCACTATTAAACTAATATTTATTTTTAGGTTTTGCAATTTATTTTGGATATGGTATCACACACAGCAAGGAAAACAATCCAGAGATAAATATTGTCAACAGTAATCAATCAAAATCTTCATTAAATATAGATTGACATATTTTAAATATTTTTAAGAACATGTTCTCATTATAATTACCTACTATCAAAGTATCAATGAAAATAATAAACAAATAAAAACATTGTTATTTATAAATATATAATAATAGCAACAAATGTACCTTCTCTATTCTCATTTAGGTAGCCAGTTTTCCTGTTAATTACTAAAGTACCTAATCACCCAAGTATTCTAGCAATTTGTTGCTACATCCTATAGTCTATACAATAGTTAAGGTCTCAAGGGTTTTGGCGCCAAACTTGGAGTTTAAGTCTGGTCATGACGAGACCAAATTTTTAGAGGTGGTTGGTATGGTATGCGAGTAATGAATGTGAATGAATCAATCCTATAAATCACTTATATTTTGATGGGGTGGATGGTAAAATTTAAATAGGATGGCTGTTCGTCAGACTATCCAAAGTTTTGTTCGGTGCCACTGGTTAAGGCTAATGTATTATGGAGTTGAACATCACTTTATTTGTAAATATAACTAATATAATAGTATGAGCTAAAACCATAATACCTACATGGCTACATATTATTAAGTTAGGTTAAAGTGGTTAAACTATAAAATACTAAATCTATCCTATATATATATATATTTAAAGAAATAAACATACATTTTCAAACTTAGTCGCATACTAATAAGTTATAAGTGCTGTACTATTCATGTTCAATGTTTATAAGCAATTAAAAAATAATATTATGTGGAAATCTTAAAAGGGGCCAATAATGCAATCCAAACATTATTTTTGAAAAATTTGGTTTTTTAACATAACTATGTAACATTAATTTTTAAAAGTTTTATAGCTATTTACTTAAAAGTAGGCTATAGTTAATAGTTATGGATATTATCCATTGGATAATATATTATATTATGTATGATCAATACTAAAATTTACTATTATATCAACATATTAAACTGTTTGGAAAGTAATAGGCAAATTAATAATTACCTCAGGAACATGACAATCACAAATATATAATATTACGTCATAAGATTTTTACCTTTTTTAAAATATAAAACCCTTATTAAAAAATGTATTCATGCATTTAAGTATTTATTTTTATTTTTATTTATATAAAACATTTAAATTCATATTCACTGTCCTCCACTGTATATTTTTACTCATTATTTAATTATTTTCACCTATCTAGGTCCCAATATTTTGTGTCAAAAATATAGGTATTTATTATATACAATTAATGAATTATAATTTTCAGAGTATAAATTGGTCTGCATATTTAAATTAATTATAATATTTGAATAATAAATAAAATATTGAAGATAGAAATTACAACTATAAAAACCATAATTTAAAATAATGCAAAATACTTATGCATTGTCTATTAATAATTTTATTCGTTTTAGTTGTTCTTCTTATTTTTTTATCGACACAGTTTTTAAATTATTTATAATAATAAGAGAAGTACTGATAGACAATCAATTTTTGTTTACGGCAATCAGATGCTTTTTCCACCATTTTAAACGAGACCTTCCGGCCTTCAGAACAAAACATATGCGCACAAGTCAGTTGCCTGGTCCCAAGTACCACTCTTAATCTGAATAGACTAAATACTAAAATAACAACTATAAAATCAAAAATGTTTGATATAAGTTTACAAAATTTGTTTATTTAATTTTAGTAAATACATAAACAAATATATTTCTTATCACTAATTTTTATCTTTAAATATGACTTATAATGATCCTTGAATTTTACGATCACGGATTTCATCAATCCACTGGGCTAACAGAGCTGGGCCTGTCTTAGGCCAGCTATAATAATAATTTTCTGGAGGTGTCCCTTCTTCTAATCTTACAAAATAATGACAGTGCCTGTACATTATTTCACCCATTCGCATCCTTGCATGTCTACGCATACCTTTTATCACAGGTCCTTTACCACAAAATGATTCGGCTAAAATAAAAAAAAATTATTAAATTTTAACATACTGTTTCACATGTTTGTTCTAAATCAAAACCATAGCATATAAAGTAGTAAACCTTTAAAATGTATTTTTAATTAAAATATTACTTTCAACGATCATATTATTACAAACATTTAAATTAATACTTTCTAATAATCCATTTTTCATTATAACCTTATTATTGTTGATTTTATAATAAGATGAAATGTAGGTGTATTGTTTTCAACAAACAGAAAGTTAAAATAATTCTGTTCTAAAAATGAAGTAATTTATTTTCCTGCGAGTGTCTACATCTCTATATATTAAATTTATATATTTAAATAAATAATAAATAAATAATTAGAATATTGAATTAAAGTAATTTAAAAATGAATAAAAAGTATAGATTACTGAGTATTCATTTATAGTAAAAGATATTTAAGATAATGTTAATATGTTAGAACTAAACATAGAAACGTTACAACAAAAATGTGAGATATAAACTTAAAGTTGCTGTTCTTACCAATCCATAGATTTGTCTTAAATTCGACATTATGGTTTTCAACAGCTAGCTGTTGAGCTTCTAAAATAGTATCTTTCACTATAGTGGCACCTTTACGACCGACCATGGGTAATTGTTTAAGTGCTTCGTCAACAGACATGCCACGTACAAAACTTGCGACATACCACATTTTTTTTGGACTATATTTGATATTTAACTTTTGGTGACATACATACTGTAACATTCAAATAAAATACTGAATTCAACATACATAACTGCATAAATACAATAGTTAACATACAGCTGGTCTTCTCTCTTCACCGGGTTCTTGTGGTGGATAAATAACATCGTTATACGCTAACCAACGTTTAGGATCTTTCTCTGAACCGGCTAATTTGATAGAAGAAGTGCTAAAATCTGTTTTGGGTGTAGTAAGCAGTGCCACACATTCCTTAAGATTGTTGTAACTTGATGGAGGTCTACTATGATAAAATAACGTCAACTTGTTGGTTATACAATTTAACATTTCTATAAAAGGAATAGAACTGAAAAAGTATGAAATGGGTAATAAATAATGACTAAATTAATCTAAAACACTAAAATCTCTGGAATTTTATTTGTAGTAAATATTAAATAGTAATGTTAACAGAATATTATTATTTGATAAGAAATAACTAATAAGATCCGCATGGTCACATATAAAAAGATCAGATGAACAAACATTAGTAATTTTTGTTATAGTATTAACTACTAGATAGCGTTGAGAATAGCATGTAATACAATATTTTGAAAAATTTAGACAATAATGAATTTGCCTAGTTAGAATAATGTTTAATTTAATATCAAATATTATCGATATTTTATTTTTTTGTAGGGGTAGGGAACATTTTCAAAATGGTATTTAAGGATTTACAATATTTTTGTGAATGCATCATTATTTTTTCTTTTTAATTATTCCACATGATGTATTGATGTATGTATTAATATATTATGTACATGTTCTAAATAATATAGAACTGGTTTATAAAAAAAATATTTTGTTTTGTATATAAGTATTTTTGTATCTAATTTGGAATTTTATCAATCATCGGGTACTTTTAAAAATAACCAAAAACTAATTAGTGCTCTAAAAATGTGAAATAAAATTTTTAAAGCATCTATTAGATTAAATTAATTAAGTAGGTACTTGAAATTCATTGTTATAGAATCCCAAAAAATAATGCACTTTTCATTGATATCTTAGTCCTAAACATAACAATAACACTATTCAATCAAACTTTAAACTTCAAAGTAATTTGCCACAGATATGATGTACAGTATATATGGTTATTGAAAGCACCAAATTTCAATATAGATCTGTTTTTATTTACTTCCGGTAAACTCATATATTGTTTTCATCATTTATTTTGAAGAATCAATAATGGTTTGTTTAACACATATAAATTAATAGCCAATGGAAATATGATACAATTTTCAACAATTTTATCTCATCTACAACGTTGAATCAGAAAATAAGTATCATCTTCTTTGTGGTTTCCGATAAACTGTTAATTTATGTTTGACTTGATTGGCCATTACATATTATACGATAACTTAACAAAACCTAATTTAAAAATATTAACTTTAATTGCACTCAGTATGGCCATTATATTACTATTGTAAACATACAATTTAAAACAATAGTATTGCTAATATACAATTAATATTTTTAATTAGTTACCAAATAATGCATTTCATATATCAATAGTCAATAAACTATAATTATTATTCGAAATATATTATTAAATGATTGGATTTTTCTTTTTTATCAATATTATTATTATTATTATTATTAATTACACATCCGAGTAGTTATTAAAATCATAAAAATAATATTAAGAACATTATTGAATGGAAAAAAAACAAAACCAAACACTAAGTGTTATTGACAAAAAATAATAATAATAACAATAATTTGAACATAATAGGGTACACATTTGAGTAAAAAAGATATAGATACACATTTTTTTTTTTTAAATTCACTTTCTTTTATTTTTATAATAGTAATAATAATAGTATCAATAATAATTATACAATGTTTGTTATTACTAAAGATAGTAATAAACCTTACAACAAATCTAGTGTGTCTAAAATAATAATTATAAAGTCTCATTGGCTCGAAAAAAAACCGCCTTTCAATTTTTCCAAATGTTAAGGAAAAACTATTATTATTATTATATATTAATATTTCTTTTTCTCCACAATTTCTTTTCGCGTATTTTTTTTTTTTTTTATCACAACAAAATAAACATTTTTGTGTTAACAATAAACAAACTAAATAACATTTTATCGTCGAAATTCTTATATCGAATTCACATGTCATTTACAAAAAAAAAAAATCAGTTAATATATACAAATATTTTTATACAAATATATATACAAAAAAAATAATAATAATAATGGTGAAACTGTACAAAGCAAAAAATAAAAATAAATTGTGATGATGGGACAATTATATCATTATAATGAAATCTAACATATTAGGTATTCGCAGAAAATAGTATATAAATTAAAGCTTCCATTCTTTTTCACATTTTTTTTTATCAAAATCTAATCTTACTTTCATAGTGTGTACAGAGTACAGTTAAAATTGTGTTCTGCAAGAATCAAGTGATTCTAAAACAAGTATCACTATTTTAATTTTAGGTAATAGTAAAACATAATCATAAATGTACTCAGGAACTCATTTGCAGCAGTGACAAAAACGATTTGACTAGTACATTCATATAATAATATTATAATAATAATGATCATTCAATTAAAATTTCCTAAGGCCGTTTGTGAACACCATTTTTTATTTGGTCAAATAATTTAATCCAAATGGCACAAGGCGTGTTTAACATATTGTCCGTTCACATAATATTATATATAATTATTTAGTAATTATTGTTAACTATCTTGGTCTTAGGATGAACTAGATGCATTCATGTTACCGAACATGCCAGATGCAAAATTAGCAGCTGATATTTGTTGCTGCTGCTGTTGCTGCTGTTGTTGTTGTTGCTGCTGCTGTTGTTGATTGTTGGCTGACTGACGGCCATGTTTTGGTAATGGTGGTTGTAGGTATTCATGCCTAGACAAGGTGAACACATCAATACGATCTTCTTTACGGTACGCAAGACAGCAACGAATAAAGCTCTGTAAAAAAAACATCTTATTACACCAATATCTTATATATTAATATTTACTTTTTTTAAACATTGTTAGATTATTTAGTCCCATACAATTTAAATGTCAATGGTTAATCTAATATTAATAAATCATAACTAACATGTAAAAATACATGTTAAGTTGATATATAAAATTAAAAATGTTTATATACCTTAGCTTCATTACTGACGGTAGGTTTGTTGGCAAACTGTACTTCAGTAGCCTTTAATATTGTATTTTCTTCTAAAATTGTAGCTTGAGATTGATTATGACCAAAAGGCTGTAAGAAATAATAATAATAATAAATAATTATTATCAAGTATAAAGCAATTTTAATAATAAAAGTTATATTACCTTTTTGCCGTACAGACATTGATAAAATATTACACCAACGCTCCAAACGTCAACTTTAGATGATATTTTAGGTGGGTTTTTACCAACTACAAAACATTCTGGTGGCAGATACCTAAAAAACAATATACAATTATTTTTTATATTACATTTTTATAAAAATATACTTTTTTAATTCCATTACTCACCAGTATGTTCCAGCTCCTTGTGATGTTAGGTCCATTCCATGATCTGGATTATAATTTTCTTCATCCATCACTTTACTAAGGCCGAAATCTGTGATTTTTATTTCACCACAGACATTACCTTCAGTTAGTAATATGTTTCCTACAACAAATTTCAAAATGAACAATTGTTTTAATTTACATAATTGAAATAAATAATACATACCAGGTTTTAAATCATAATGTATCACAGGAGGTTTGATCTCATTCAAATATTTAAGTGCGGATACCACTTGCATAACTATTGATCTAGCTTCTCGTTCAGCTATCGTCTTGTGCTTTAAAGATTAAAAATTGGTAACATTATTTTAGGTACTATTTATGAAGTAAGTTATACATTATTTTGGTGATTTTAGTTAGGTATTTGTCTTACCTGTTTTAAATAAAAATCTAAATCATGTCCATCACAATATTCGAGTACAGTGCAAAACGAATTTGCATCTATTTCAAACACATCATACAATTTAACAACCCTTGGATGGTCCAAAGATTTATGAATATTGTACTCTCGCAGTGCATGCCTGAAAAAAATTATTTATTAATTTTCTATGAACTAAGACTTTAAAAATGCTATGATTTACTTTATATAATTAGCCTTTTTATCCTCTTTCCAGTCTTTATTCAGTTGGTGAACCTTACATGCTACATAACGTTGTTCTTTTAAATCAAACGCCTGTGAAAATAAATAAAAATATAATTTAAATGAATACAAGAAAAGAATTAACAACAAATGGTAACAGTTTAATACTCACTTTGTGGACTTCACTGAAGCCACCTTTCCCCAACAACATGAGCAACAAATAACGGTCATTTAACACAGGGTGATTGTTGAACCTAGATTGGTCTTCATTATGAATCCTTTTCAGTTCCCTTATGTGTAAATTTCTCTCTCGCTCCAACTTCTCCATTTCTAGCTGCAAATCAGCATCTTCTTTTTTCAATGCTGACTGTCGCAACTATACACATAAAAACAAATTTATTTATTTATCATTTCATTGATTATATGGCATAATGAAAATTACCTTGAGTATCTCATCTGCTTCATAATACTCTTGCCACGATAAACCCGGAACAGCTTCTGGCTTTAGGAACGTTGCTGTGTCCAATGCGGACGATGGGGCTACAGTACCGTTGTGCAAGACCGTACCTGTTGTAGCACCAGTCACTTGGTTATTGTTGATACTTGCACTGGGTAGCGTTATGGGTGGTGTAGAAACTGAGGGTGTTGAATTGATAGGTACACTGTTAGTACTCGAACTACTACTTCCTGTACCCGACTGACTACTAGCTCGTTTGCGTCCACCAGTTTCGCTATTTGATGGCCGCTTTTTGACCAGCATCTTTTTTTGTCGGTCAATCTCTTCTCTTTCTGATGTTATTTCTTCTTGTCTTCTACTCAATGAATAACAATATATTAACCATAAATTATCTGACTACGAAAAAAAAATGTTTCACACATACCTAGACAATTCTTGAAATGCATAGCCATCAGTCCAATTTTCTTGAAATTGTGCACCAACCCTTTGCGTTACAAATTGACCAAGTCGAAGTCTGTTTTGCATACACCGCTGTCTTGCTTCTTTTTTTTCAATATTTGACTTTTCTTTCAACAGCTTCTTCACCACTTCAATGCACTTATTTATATGCGACTTGTGCTGCTCGATTGTTTTCTGTTGACTGCTTAATTGGTGTTTCAGTTCTTCATTTGTCTAAAATCAAATATTTATTATTATTATTATTATCATTATTATTATTATTATTATTATTAATCAATTATGTAATTATAATATTATACAAGCGATTAAAAACTAATGGCATTACCCTATTCAAATCATCAATTTTATTATTTCTGAGTTCCAAATCCGAAGAAGCCTGACATTCAAACTCTTGGATTGCATGACTCGTTAAATCAGTCTGTATACATTTTGTAATGGAACTAGAGTTAATCCTAGGTGGGTGGAGTATGGAAACATAGTCCGGAGTCAGTACGGGACTCAATGCTTGAGGCCCACTCGCCGGATTAAACTAAAAACGAAACGAGAAATCATTGTTATTGTTATTGCCGACAACAGACGAGTTCTTCTTCGGTGGAAAAATTTTTATTTATGTTTTGGTTTTGGTTTTTTTTTTTTTTTATATATATAAACATTTTTAAAAATTTTTCTTCCGAATTACACTCACCATGGGGTAACCTTGTTGTGGCGGTCCGCCTGGCGACGGTGACTTGGCCCCGCCGTGTCTTATCGGGTTGGACACGGGATGGGCGCCATGCTTGGTGAAGTAGTCGTTTATTTTCTTGGTGTCGGCGACCGACCTTGGCGGGGGTGGAGGGGGCCCCCCAACCACCATATTTGGTGGTTGCGGTTGCTGCTGCTGCTGTTGCTTGTTGCTAGCTATATCGTCTATTTTCCGTTTGCGCTTGCGCTCGGTAGGAGTGCGAGTGATACTGTTGGCTTTTTCCGGAGTGTCCTGCTCCTTATCGCTGTGCGACGAACCTGTACTCATATTCGAGTCTTGGCTATGAATAGTACTCCCCGGTTGAGGGTGTGGTAGGTGCATTTGGCCAGCCTGCGGAGCCATCTGCAGCTGAGTCCCGGCCGACATCTATAAAATGCACAAAACGGAAATACAAAATTAAAATTATATTACATAAGTATACATTATTAGATTAATACAATATAAACGACGACCAACGCACGGTAACAATAATATTATGTCACAGTCTATAATAATAATTACTAATTATCGGGATAGAATGGAAGGGATGTCATGTTTATTTTTTTTTTCTATGAAGCAGTTTTCGCGAACAAGCCTTATCGTAGCATCGATTTCAAATTTTGATAATAACGTGTATTTATAAGTTATAATAATGATATTTTAGGTAATAGGTATTATTCTTCTTCGACGACTACAAACAAAACCCAGAATATCATGCTTGTAAACATACGAAACAGTTAGCTAAAATATCAATAATTTATAAAGTCCAGTTTTTAATTATTTTAAAGTACGAAGTATTATTATTGATCAAGCTCGAGTTATGAAAAAAAAACACCCACACAAACAGCACATTAAATAATTACTGTACAATGGACAAGTGTACAAAATACAATTTATAGTAGAGTAACGTAGTAAAAATCGATAAAAAAAAAATAAAAAATAATAATCATGAAATAATATTATATGATAAAATCTATCTCTTTATGTATAGACATCGAATCATCGGCCACCTCGGAGAAACGATAAAATATACAACATGACTTTACGACATAAATATTTCGAATAAGCAACACTTTTTCTCGATGAAATACAAAATAAAAATGAATGTAAAAATAATCACGAAAATCGTATATCTAATTTTTTTTTTTAATTTTTACGCGTTGATCCTAAACAATATTATATACATTGTGCAATACATACAACTAGAAAACGATTAAATCATACTTTATAAAAAAAAAATATGGCCGGTAAGAAATACTATTAGATATGACGTCATATTATAATAATATAACAACGACATTTATAATATGATGCTAAAAACGGACGAATAAAATTCACTCTCGTTGCAAAATATATCTTTAAAAAAAAATTTCTTCGACGAACGTGAACCATATACTGCGGAAATATCTCGATCGACAAAAGAGGAAAACCGTTAAAGTTTATTTTTCGTCGACCGTTACGCGCGCGGTTCTAAACCGGAATTCAAAGCGATATCCATTCTGGCGTTAACCACGACACAATACCAGCGATATTGCAGTACTGTTATCTACGAAACGTATATGCGGTACATATTTGGTCGATCAGCCTCTCGGAAGGCATTTCTAAAACGACGTATTAAATCACTGTATCATCCACACGTAGAAAAACGAGTAAACGCATCACAGTAAGAGGCGATGACTTCCATCGTCGTGTAGTAGGGTTAGGCGCGAGATATCGCGATGTACAAACGAAGTACGGGTTCGGTTGACGCATTGTGTATAATGTCGATAGGTATAATCCCATTTGAAAAATCCTAAACACACCAACGCCGTCGCAGCAAAAGCACTTTACTATATGTATACAAACTACACGAGTGTAGTACGCACACACACACACACACACACACACACACACACACACACATAACAACGCCGCACGGTCTGACCGGAAAATCGGTATCCCTTCTCTCGAGCGTGACCCCGGAAGTGGCCGACCGCCGTCAACTGTACCTCAGCGGTATAAAATATACCTATATAAAATGCCTACCAACTACTGTGCAAGCTACACATAATTATATTATTATTTGGCGTATCCGCGTCATCGGAGAAAACTTTCGGACGAGTATCATATGTTATATTATTATTTGTATACACACGAACGGGCGTCTTGTGGACAACAACCACCACGTCGTGTGAATTCGCCTTTGCTGCAGCCGTCGCAACACCTAGCTATTATCCATTTGGACGCGACGCGGCTTGGGACGGCTCGTATAATATATATATAACATATATAATGTACAATATTGTTACTCGCCGAGAGGAGGAAATCGGTCGATTGTCAACACTGTCGGCTTTACAACGAATCGATGTGTATACGCGAACGACCGGGACACTGCAGGGGCGACGGCAGCGGGGGTGGAAGCAAATAATATATATATATATAAGTGTAAGTGTGTACGTGCGTGTTGTATATAAATATATATGTATATATACACAGATAAATACACACATACACAATAGTCGGGCCAGAGGGGTAAGGAGGATAAGTTCGGTGTAAGGAGAGGGGGTAGATCGCACTACGGTGTGTCGGTTGGTATGATGATGACGACGACGACGACGGCAATACGTGGTGCACGAAAGAGAGGAGTTACGGGGTACCTACTATGTGACTGGGGGAGATGATGACGGCGAGGGGAATTACATTTCTGTTATATTCATTTATATACACACAGTTTTCTGCCGGGCAGCAGCCACAAGCCCACAGCACACACACACACACAGCTTCTGTTGCCCGACGTTGCCAAACCGATTCTTATAATACCATGACGACTGCGACGGGGTGAAAGGTAGTGGTCGGAGGGAGGGTGACGTGACCGATCCCCCCCGCCGCCGTCACCAGCGACGATTCAGTAAATCCGTTTTTCCACCTCGCCTACGTATTTAGCCGCTGCCGCCGCCGCCTCCCGACAACCGGGCACGATAACCATACTGCGTCGTGCACTATATTGTAATTTAGCTATGGTATGTATATATATATATATATAATTACACCGTGCACAAGTTATTGTCGTCGTCTTGGTCGGGCTTTTCATAAAAGTCAATCGATTACACGCAAACCTTACGGCGACGACAACATACACAGTGAGGGATTTTTCGACATAAATTTTAGCGTCGCTGTAAACATAAATATGGCGATCAAAATGTTTGATAAACCATCGCCAAAGTGTATAACATCGTATATAAACGAGTAGTGCGAAAGTCAATGACTGGAGGCGACAGACTGGAAACTTCGGTCTGTTTAGAAGGAGTGTTCACACGCGTTTTGGGGTCGTCTCAAAAACGAAGGGTTATAATATAATGCGTAGACGGAGGATATGTATGCCGATGCTGCCGAGAAAGAGGACGTATCGATTAGAAGAAGGCCTATACCCTATATACAGCTGCTGCAGCTAGTAGTAGTGCTATACTACTACTACTACTACTATACCCCTCACACCCATCACATCCCTATATATTATATATGCGTGTTTGTGTGTGTGACCGTTACCCGATTTTCCACCTTTTACATACATATAACCCGTGCGAACTATTGATTTTGTAAATAAACACATACATATATATATATATATGGTTTATAAACTACCCAACCCTTTTCGGTACATCCCCTTGTTCCTCTCCAACTGTATATTGGCAGGGAACGACTACAGCTACGACGACGATGACGACGAGACTATATAATACTATATATAATATATATATACACACTGTGTGCACAATACTGGCCACTGCTACGGCGGATGGTATATGGTAAACATAATAATAATATCCAAGTATCAACGACATAAAAAAAAAATAATGATAAAAACTAAAAGCAAGTCCAGCCGAAGTATTATTATAATATTATAGGTTATAATCATTGACGATGGTGGTCGCAGTGTCCAATGGGTTTCGAATTTATTATTATTTTCCAATCGACGTGGTGGGCGTAAAACTTTTTATTTTGGTTTTAATTTGACGAACGCGAATCGATAAATAGGTTGTAGTCGTCCCCTCCCTCTCCCTCTCATCGACATCGCACATTCGACAGAAAACGGCATCTTGGATCCGGCGCGTTTCGGCGGACAAAAAATAAACACGGCCGATCGGCAAAACGAAAGGTATTTTAAACATAATACTATTATTGCTTACGATGCAACGTTTAAAATAATTATAATAATATAATAATGTAATCCCGGCGGCGGATGTACACAGCCGCGACGATGGCGGGTCACCGAACCTTATTAAAACGCAGCGCGCGGGCTACATTCCAGTCGACATTTAACCCGATTTCCTCGCCTATTATTATTTACCATTATTATCAATAATTGAAAATATTTATATTCATCTCATCGTTACCGTCGAAAAATGGAAGGTGACCGTCGGTTTTTGAAATCTCCGAATTGCTTCCCGACACATAACAAATATAATACAACGATAATAATTAATAATAATTGCATCATCTCTTCGGTATATGCGCACACATCACAACAATATCGGTTATTAGTAGTCGTTACTTATACATTGTTTCAAACGCATAATGTGGTTCACAAAAGTACAACGCCGCCATAGACGTTCTCTTTCCGAACGAGATATTTTTTTTCTCCGCGTATTATTGCGCGCGCCGATACGTTTCGTAAATAAAACGACGACGACGAACTGCTACTATTACTGTGTATATATAATACCACCGCCGCCTGTACACAACGACCACGTAAATGGAAAACACTAGCGTCCCTCCCTTAGGTCCTCACCTTCCCCAGTTTAACGACAATAGGGTGTGCCAACCCGGGAGATTTCAATTCCTCGATTACACACGCAGATACACACACAATGTAATAATGGAAACCTGACAACAGTGTATAATACACTACGACGCCAATGTTTAAAAACATTCGGTCCAATAAATAATAGTGCGACCAAAAACTTAAATGGAAATTATATTATTATTATACGACGAATATCCAAACACCGACGGGGGTTCCGTCTGTTTTTACATCGTGGTGAAGATTTAACGAACGACCCTCGTGGAATTCGGTACTATACAACAGCCATCACAGTGTTTTTGTACCTACTACCTAGTAATAAGTAACAACCAATGCATTTTCTATTGTCAGTTGGCCAAATCACGAATAAAAACGTATACTTAAAAGCCGTTTTTTACCGGTCACCCAGATACATGTTTAGCACCTGCTCTCGACAGCGGCGGGGTATATTGCGGAACACGAATACTAAAACGAACAAAAAAAAAAAAAAAACACACAACACACACATTTTGGGGATAACGAACGGAGCGGATTCGAAAAACCTAGTTCAGTTCAAGGGTTCGTAACCGGTTTGGAACACGACATTTACCGATTTCGGGTATGGTATAAAATCGTGATTTATTTTTTTTACATAATATAATATGATTATACCCCACCTCATCCTAATACTGTCGAGTAAGAGACAATGTGCACAAATCGAGAAGCAAAAAATAAAACCTGGTGCGCCAGAATCGGAAAAGCAGCATCGATTAGGTAGACCAAAAAGCAATATAATGTGTGTGTAGAGAGAGAGAGAGAGAGATAGCGTCGACTGGGAATCTGAGAAAATTGCTGTCGTTCGCTGACGGAAAAATCGTCGTAAAACCTCAGACAATGGCCGACCACAATAAAACGGTGCACACGGCTATGTATACATGATGAAAACGGAATACGGGAAAAAACCGTTTTTCTAGACGAAAATCGGACTGGGGCGCGCAATAACGGCGGCGGTGGCGACCGTATAAATATGACGACGATTATATTATTAAAATAATGAAATGAAAAGAGACGATGATATCCAAAATGGCGGTCCGATTTACAGACACACACACATTAACGTACACGGCGTTTAATTAGAAGAGGCCGAAGAGGCGATCAGGGTACGCACACAAACACACACACACACACACACACACACACACAGATAGCAACACGGCAACGTCGAAAACGGGTCGGTGGCGGCGGCAGTAGTCAGAGAGAGAGAGAGAGAGAGAGTGAGAGAGACAGAGATGACGACGAAATGGTAACGCGGCGCTTCGGAGAGAGGTGTCGCGGCGGCGGTAGATGGCGGTGCCGGTTTTGATTAGCCAACACAATAACGCATAAGCGAGTGGCAAAGCGGTTAGAGGTGCCTACTTTTCCCTTCACGCGCCCGCCAGCCGTTCGACTCACCGTAAATACGCACCACATCATCGGCGGGTGACGGCCGGCGGTGGTGCGCGCACGTTGAAACCCGGTCGTCGTCTGGTCGTCGTCGTCGTCGTCGACGCCGCAGCCGATACGGAACAACAGCGCCATCAAAACGAGAACGACAGTGCACTCGACTACGGTGTAGTGTAAGTGTAGTATACTACTACTACTACTACTACTACTACTACTACTACTACTACTACTACTACTACTATACTACTACTACTATTACTATTACTACGCCGCTAAACGGTGTGTGTGTATTGTTTTTTTTTTTTACAGGGTTCTCGCCAAGCACTTTAACACACGGCGCGCGCGCTCAGATAACCATCGGGCAAAACAAAACCGTCCGCCGTCGCGCGTATACAGAGCGGTTCAAATATCGACCGACACGAGAGCGCATCGTCTCCGATAAACAACACAACGATTAACAATATTATTAACCACTAATACAATTAAAATTATTTTTATTTTTCGTCGTCCGGCGGTAGTATTACAATAGGGCAGGCATGTCGGTGGTATTTTGAAACAACGCGCACGCACACAAGCCGACGCAGCTTTAATCAATCGTCATCGTTTTTTTTTTTTTTTTTTTTTTTTTTAACTATTTCATGTTTAAATGAAACGATGTAATTGTGTGCTAGCCGAGTTTTTTTTTTTTTTAGAAAATTCATACCTCGTCACGACAACAGCTGACGCCGCCATTGCAGCGTCCGTTTATTCGACGCGAAACGCAAACCAATAATATAATATTATTATTAAATAGGTATGTGGGAAATTAGCAATCGAGTAAATATTATTTACACAACATTACATTTACACGAAACAGTATAATATTATAAAAAAGAAAATAACGTAGTACACTGATATTGTATCAAACCGATTGGCCTTGTGTCTTTCCCCCTCCGCCAATAAATTAGGAGGCCTATAGTGTATGGTTAATTGTTAAAAAAACGTCCGAATCAGCACAACGATTGACCTTTTAGGTATTTTTCGACCAACAATCAACATCGTTGTGCAAAATCCTAAAACTAAAACTATGCACAAAACGTTCCTTGCCAGCTGATTAAGTCCCTAATGCGAAATGTCAGTAGTAAGCGCACTACACACCATTGAACAATTTTTTTTAAGTGCATACATGGTATTTTCTCACAATATGATTTTATTAATTTAGAATACATTAGAAATCAATTCATCATGGAATATAAGATTCCATCACAATGAGTAATTGGAAATAGTATTTTTTTTACATTTAAAGATAAAAAAAGTTTTTGGTATTATCATATCTGCAGTAGGTACATAATTTTAAGACATTATAAAAATGAACAACTTTAAAATGTAATAATTTAATAACACATTTACATCATGCATACTCTTATAATTTATCTCAGAAATACGAACGATATTAATAAAACAAATTGCATGAATCTTATATTTTTTTATTTTAAAATTGAGTACTTTAAAATACATAAGGTATTAAGAAATTGATAATCACTAATACACTGTTATCTAACATAAATTGTAATAATTAATAATACATACTGAAATCGTAATAAAAAACTACGATTTTATTTAAATTAAAAATTGAGTTTTTACAAATAAAATTCGAATTGATTTAAATGTTCTTCGACGTGGATAACCCGACTATTAAGTGATCTATTTAACTGAAGAAAAATTAGGATGAAATTTCAACAAAAGCTCAAAAATAATGTTTAACCTGATTTAAAGTTTTAAAATTTATATAGGTAGAAAAATATACTGATCAATATTTAAGTCACATTATTCGTCAAGGTGTTAATCGTTTTTATAAAACTAATTGACTGAGTAACCCTGGTAAATATTAGGTTAGGTTAGTGTTAGTATATTTCTTAAATAATATTCTATTCACGTTTGTGATCGAATTCGGGAATATATGGATCGATTTGAAATAATTGTTACTAAATATAAAATATAAATATAAAAACGAAAATCGTTATACCAAACAATTATAATTTATAATCGTGTGTATGTAAGAATCACAAATAGTTTGCATATATATACTTAAGTCGGCCGTTTTGTTAAGTATACTTATATTAACAAATGCACAAGTGGCTACAAAGATAAACAGGTATTACTTTCAAGTTATACTCGCGAAGGTGGTTCTTGGATTGAATAAAAATACATTAATTACATCAGTTTCAATAAAATATATAATAGTACCTACACATCGAAAACAGTTTACCTGTTATCAATTCAAAATAGGTGAAGGAGTTGCTTATCAGCGAACAGGTTTTCGACCGAATGACCTTACACTAGACTTTAGGAAATTAGTGCGCGTCCATTAATTACGAGAACATCACATATTATACACGTATTACACCTGTATATAAATAAATGGACCCGCAGAGCAAGCAACTAGTAACCAATGTAGAAACCGAAGTTTCGAAAGTCGTCGTGCGTGCCAATAATATAAGTGTAAAAAATGTAAACGAATTTAATTGTTGAAACGGTTATTAAAACCGAATTATATACTCATGTATAATAACATAATATAGCAAACCGACCGGCACCTATATAGCGGCGGACTATAGTCGCTCGATTGAAAACAATAAATACAAACCTATGGCGTGCGATGTACCTACAATAATATTATTATATTATAGGTACCATGGGTCCATATGTACGCGGGTTACCATATTATATTTATTATAATAAGCTAGTCGGAGAGAGATAAAATATTTTCTAGTGCGTTGACTCTCGCCCGGGAAACGAGCAAACTTATATACCGGATTCCGTTGCTAGAACATAATGTAATAATATTATTGAGTGTATGTGTAAGTGTATCGGACGATTTCCTTTCATGTACACACACACACACACATAAATATAATATTGTTATGTACACGTATAAGTATAAATCGTCGGCTCGTCGTCGTCGTCGTCGTCGTCGCCAGCCCACTCTCCTGGCAGCCCCCTACATGGAGCGCCGTGTGTCCGCAACAGCAACGACGACGACGTTCGGTTCAATTCAATTGTCTTGTCTTGTCTTGTCGGTTGGTCATTCGGTGCGAGGGGTGCAATAACACAACAATACGCACGCGCATCAATCACAAGCAAGGAAACATCACGAGATATTCTATTTTACCACGGTTAGCAACCAACATGGTGGCTGGTCGGCCACGCAAACACGAAGGAAAAAATGCGAAAAAATATACTGATAATAATGATATTACATAAAATTATGATTTGTTTTTTGGGAACGCGTCGGGAAAACCTTGACCCTAACCCCTCCCCCCAAACGTAGAACCGACACGAACACACACGCTTGCGGCCATTAAAAGTCAACATAATATATTAATATTAACATAATAAACATAACCACCGATCAATTTCGTATGTAGACGACAACTCACCATTAAATGTTATATATATATATATATACAAATCGAACGTCGTCGTCCGACGGATTCTTGTCGGAAAGTCGTTTTACTCATCGTACATTCCGTCGAATATAAAAAAAATCCACCGACGACGAATACTACATACATGATTATCTATTATATATTATTACTATTTCGCATATCGGGGAAATCGACTGTTGATCGACCGGACCTGACGAAAAACGACGTAAATATTGTATTATAGTGTCCATAACCACCCGTCCAATTAGCACGAAATATACAATAATAATAACACTGGACTTATACACTATTACAGTATTATAATCAGAAACCGGTCCGACGGGTTTTCGTCACTATGCACACAATATATTATTGTATAGCGTAAGTATCATATTTAAACGCATCTCTCGTACACGCGGCTCTCGAGTACAATATAATATTATGTACCTACCTACACGCATTATGTACCATAAATATATAAATACGACGTACATATTATAATAGCAGTAAGTAGGTATTAACATTATTATTGTGATCGTGACCGACCAGTGTAATCCGGCACCGTTTAATTTGGTCAACCTGTCTCATATACCGACCAATTTTTCTACGAATGACAATATATAATATTATAATACACCTATATTAATGTTATATATTGTATTATTGTACACACAACACTGCAAACGCCATAAAAACATGTCGGACATACACACACGATTTCACTAAAATTCATTCTTAAAAAAAATAAATAAACTAAATTATTTTAAATCTTCTAATTAGATAACTGTAATCTAATGATTCTAATGGAAAATAATTAACTTTTCCGTATGGCTATCTTGCTAACCGTTGTGGCCCAGTTGCATAATTAATAATATATATTAAAAATGTTTTGCATTGTTTGGTGGTTTAATTGATAGTTAGAACTCATCATGGCTATTCGTCGTAGTTACTTTTGTATATATTATGAAGACTGTGAAGTCCATTATTTAGCCGTACGTGGAAATATAAAATAATATCTGCATGAGTACACACCCCAACGAGCGTTTTTTAAGTGATAAATATTTTTCCACAAATCGGGATAAACTATCAAACACATTATAATATCATGTACTACGAATAATTAACAAATTTGAAACTAGTTATAAAGTAATCTATTTAAATAAGACTATACGAAGGAGGCCATTATAGAAGGTTCAATATTTTGGTGATAACTGATAAGTGACTGAGCCCTAAAAGGCACACCCCATGTTTATATAACTTTGTGCATTTATATATTTGCCTTTAAACATTTAGATGGAGTCAATTAAAAATCCCAAGCTGAGGCTATTTGTTTTGATGAATAAACAAAATGAATTATCAATAACTTCGTCGTGTGAAAGAACTCAAGATTTCAAATTAAGTGAACATAATATATTTAACAACGTCTGTATTATAACTTATAATAGTAGTTGAGTGCTTATAATTTATAAACACTAAACTTATGTATATGTCAGGCATCTTTAAAACAAACCACTATAGAAACATTTACACTACGGAGGACATACTACAATAACGCCGCCTTATATAATATGGTATTAAAAACTAGTAACGGATATATAGATAGAAAGAGTTCAAGCAACGATCATAAGAAATTCCGAAATTATAAAATAAAAACAACGATTTTTGATCAAGAAAACAAATACAAAATATACAGCGCGTGTAGAATTAATTAAATAGTCTTTTATTTTATTTTCTATATCGTAATATTACGTTTATAAGAATGCGACATTTTAGTATAACCAACAGGGAGGATTCACTACAAACAAAGACGATATCTATACTATACCTATATGAGCTAAGTGTATTTAAAATAATAACATTTATATAGAATTAAAAATCCTAGAAAAATTTCAGTAGTTTCAGTTAATGAGCTAAAGGAAAATTCAAGGTAAGCTAATCGTTAATAAGAAAGGGGGATGTTATTTTTTTCATAAGAGACAAAACTTTAAAATGTATTCGTCAAAAAAGGATAGGAGAAAAATTAAATTAAAATAAAATAAAAAATTATATATTCGCAATGTGTCTTTGATAGGCAAGGTTAGATTAATATAAGGGCATGTGAGAAAATAAACGATGCGATTTCGCAAAAACAAATGATTTCATTACGAAATAAAAATATGGTGTAAACGAAAAAAGATCGTGTGGGCGACGAGGCGATCACTCGGTATGTGTGGCGGCGGTAGCGATTACGTGGCACGCCGGTTGATCGGCCGTGGCGCAGGTTATGTCTGTCAACAACCGGTGCCCGGGCGGCGAGAGGAACAACCAGCCGGTGATCATATGGCCACGCGCGTCCCGAGCCCACAGACTGACTGACTGTGAACATGAATGGCGAGCCGCCGACGTTCCACGCACGCACGCCGCCCGCCCACCGACGCACCGGGTTACTACGTCACACGATATTACCGTGCCGCGGCGTACGATAATTACCGTACTCATTGAGCTTCGGCTGGCCGGCCGGCGCGCACGCTCACGCGTCGGCACTACGACACGCACACGCCGAAGCGCTCGCGTGACGTCGCGCACAGCGTATACACTACGGGGACGGGGTAACGTGTAAATATTATATTATGTATATATTGTGCTCGTGTATCAAAATATTATGTGTACAAGTGACGTGCATCGTTTCCATCGAAACGCCGTCGTCGAGTATCGGTTTTTTTACCCATCGTTTCCGGGACTTTTTCCGCGGGCGATCCACGACTACTTGCAATCGGACGCGATCAAACGAGCACTGCTGCTGCTGAAGTTGCTGTTGCTGCCGATAACACGCGGGTCCGACGACACGACACTTGACCATTGTGGCGACGATATCCGTTAATGAACGACGTCGACGACGGCAGACGATAACGACACATGCCTCGGCGGCGATGGTTCCGGTGCAGCAGTGGCCACACTACTACTACTATTACTAACACTACACTTAACGCTGTTACTATTACACGTCATGTATGACTAAAAGCGCGTATTGTTGACGGGCGGTGTAGTGGCGGTGTGTGTGCGATGACGGTGGGCGGTGTGGTGGCGGTGGCGGTGGTGTCGTCCACCCTTTCCGCGCACACCACAACCGTTCGTATGGCCCTCCGCCGCCGCCTATACTGCTCCGCGACCGACGTTGATCAATAACACACGCTCGAAAGGCAGCATCAACTGACTGAAACGTCGCGGTCGTCGTCGTCGGAACGAAAACGAAACGCCGACGAACAACAAAACTCTGCCGCGGCTAGCCCCCCGGTCGAGAAATGCGCGTCGAGAGCGAGTAATACACACTGACACTGCACCGTATGTGCACCACCGGACACTCGAAAGTCGTATAGTCGTCGTCGTCGCCGCCGCCGCCGACAACTGCTGGCCGAGACACGCGCCGCTGTGGCGTTCACCTCTCGACGACGACGACTCAAGGGGTGGATGGGTGGGCGGATTGAAATTGCGTAAGCGAGATAAAATAAAAAAATATCGCGACCAACAACAACAACAACAACAACAACGCACACGCAAACAAACCGGGCGCGACGACACAAACTCGCGGCGTCCACGAGCGCACTACTCCGTGCAGACCCGGCGATCGCGCGCGTTATACGCACGTCGTGTATATGTCATATACGTGTAGAGTTGGTGTATAGTATTTACCATCGAAAGTATACACAGTTCACACACACCGAGAGAGTTTACGGTACGCACCGCCGCGCGGCGCTACGGTGATTTTCACTTGTAAGCGGCTTACCGGGGAGAGCTCTGCGGACGGCGGCGTTGTTTACTACTACCATAATAATAATAATAATAATAATAATAATATTATATATACATATTAGTTGTTATTATTATTATGACGACGTCGCGCGCGCGAGAGAGAGAGAGAGAAATCTAAATTAAATATGGCGTTCCGCGTCTATGTGTGTATATCCATAATGATATAATATAATATTTCGAGTTAGCTCAATATTTTTTTCAACGTCTTCCTCACCCCCTCCCCCCACCACAACACTTATCACGGCACGACGACCCTCAATAGTATACACCTTTCCAAAAAGACACACACACACACATACGTTTCATAAGCGTTTTACACAACAGAGCGTGTGTGTATCTGTGTACTAGCGAATGGATGGGTGAGAGGAGAAAAAAATCGACGAATAGTATTATACGAATGTATATAATATAATGTACTATTATACACTCGTTATGATATTATGTGTGCCGTAAAAAATATATTATGGGTCGTATCGTTTGAAATTATCCCACCTCCGCGTTTTACATACCAAAAATACACCAGGTAGATATATTTATATATATTTATACAGGGTGTGCAAAGTGTGTACAGTTGACCGTTCAATCAAATGAAACATTTTTAAACATAAAACTTAATGACTCTTTTCGTTTTTTTACACGTTCACGAGAGTAACAAAAAAACGAATCCTTTGTATCCTAAAAGCAATGTTAGCTCATATTTGGGCTTTTATTCCGTACTAAAGTGTAATGTATCACTACAATGCTGTATCAACGAGGAAAGTTCTCCTTACATCGTGTGAATGGATGTTGTGAACGTGAACGTTCAACGTTTAAACTAGGAAATCAGCACCGCGGCGATGTCGTTGATAATAATACGCACAGCTGTTGTATATAGTACATCCAGAGTTATTCTCTGTTTGGGGAAGGGAGAACGATTGTGTTAAAATGTTTCAAATGATACTTGACGCGTGCGCGTTCGTAATCGAATGTTGTTTGAAAAAAAAATATATATTCAATTTCAGAATTTGATTAAATAAACATTATTTTCGAAACATGAACACATTTTTACATAATATATCACCGTTAATAAATTATCGACAGAAATTATTAACCAACCTAACTATTAGCGTTAATCAAACACGATGGTTCAAATTTCATAATACATTCTTTGAAAACATGAATTATTAAAAAATATTCATTATAGTCAACGTTTTAGATAAGGAACATTATTAATAATTATGAACTAATGATCTAGCAATCGATCAAATTTTCTTAAAAGTTAAAAAATAAGTTTATTATAAATTTCAAGAAAAATTGAGATAACGATGATTTGAAGTTTTTCTGTTATATATTAGTATATATAAATAAATAAATTACATTATTATAGAAGCATTTAAAACCTCGATATTTATGATATCGTTCATTAGTCGCCATCATAATTAAAGCTGAAACAATATGAAGGGGATTTTTTTCTTTAACTCCGCGGTAACGGAACAAAATAATGAAAACGTTTGAATCAAGTTTATGGTTATAAAAATTAAAACAATAAAACAGTTTTTGAAAATAAAAGTTATTGGCTGACGTTTAATAACTAATAAGCAGTATGATAGGTTGGTATTTAAGTTTTAAATATTTTATTAAAAATTTCCTAAATTTTTTAGAAGAAAATACACGAAATAAAAAAATTATAAAATACTCTATAAACAGCTTTAGAACAGATATTCTTGTAAATGTAAATAAAACAAACATGTACAGATTTTTTCATGATGGTGTTATAATAAAAACACGTTTCAATATTTAAAATACCTGTGAACTTTATATCTTTTATTACGAAAATTGTTAGATAAAAATAACAATAAAATATATTAACGATGAACATTATTTCATTAATGAATATTAATGGGAACGTTCGTTTTAAACGTTAAAAACAATCTAAAGTATCGAGACAAGCAACACGTAAACGAGGAAACCGCAAACTTGTACAATAATGTTGTGAATAATCATAACATTAATGAATAGTATTTATTAGCCGCAGCAAAACGTTTGTATTATAATATTAAATATTATTTATTTCTATTGAATCGTACTATACAGGATATGATGATGATGACGATGACGAACTCGTTCAAACTTCCTCGACACGCAGTCGATTGGTGATTACCCCCTCCGCAAACAACGATACCGTTAAAAATAACCATTAACGTATAAAAAGACGCGTACGGCTGGTTGGCTTACTACGTATACCTATATAATGGTGATATTAAAATATTATGCTCGGAGATCGGAGAGCAGTAAACGATTGCGGTGTGTATGCATGTACCGATTGTCGTCGACTGGGGAATGGGGATTTATAAATAGAAATAGAAGACTCGTGTGACTTACGGGCTGGAATGACGAACATAATTATTGTAGAACACCAGCACAATCATGGTTGTTGTGATTTAACGGCGGTTTTCGAAGACGATCTTAAAATGACACGGGCAAAACGCACAAAGCAAAAGAAAAAACCGTCACATGTCGCCGAGGGTCACCTTGAAACGCAATAAAATAATACTGGTAATCGATCGTTTCCTGTTCCGAAATGATTAACACTATTGTCGTGAAAAAACACGGAGACTAGAGAAAAAATACAAATTTTGTACGATAACCGACGACGATATTGATGTACAATAAAAAATTGTGTCGTTTTGTCTAAAAGTCTACGCCCCGTTTTAGAGTCTAAAAGAATTCTCGGGAACTGTTTCGAAACACAGTTTTAGCGCTCATTAGAATTAAAAAAAAAAATAGAGACGAGTATGTGTAAATGGCATTAGCAACGATGACGACGACTTTCGATGATAACGATAATTTTATATTGTAGTGTATACGTCTACGAGTTTGCTGGCTGGATGGTGATAACGTCAACGCGACGACAATTTTATGGACATTATTATTAGCCGAGTAACGACGTAACACGAATCGACCGATTAAAGAAAAAGACACGTCGGCTGTGGTCGCGGTGAGTATGTTCGAGCTGTTTCGTATATATGCAAATAAATACAAATCGATCGATAATATTTTAAATATCGAGTGCGCAAATCACGTACCGGCGCATAATATAAACGTATATTATGTGTATATATATATATAATTTTTTTTCGTCGTTTCTGAGCCAAGTTTTGACAGCGTTATCGAGCAAGCAAACGGAACACGCGACTGTTGCCATTTACACGGGCGGCGGCCGTAACTCTATTTCGATTCCGCGGTGTACCTACTACCTACACAATAATACTCGTCTCCCGGCAATTATAATATGTTTACTATTGGTCTATTATTCAAAATAATAATTTGCTACACAATTTTCCAAACGTACGGATTAGCGTATTTTTTACGGTTAATATTATCATTCAACATTGTTCTTTTCCTCCAGGCCCGAATTTTATACAGTTTATACGATATAAATTTGTTTACGTTTCCCGTCCGCATCGTCGTGCTCTGAAATTTAACGATAATAATATTACTACTACGATATTCCAGCGATGCCGAGCACACGGGCGCGCGGTCAAAACTGGTACTTGTGGGAGGGGTAGAGGGGAAGCTACAGCTCAGAGCTCACTACTATTATAATACATACAAACCGATGCTGACACGGTGTTATTTCTTTTAAAAGACACCACACAACGATGGATAAAAATTATTTTATACAAAACATTAATAATATTACGATACCGTGCGCAGACGATTTTTACATTACGGTTTTATGTGTTTTTTTTTGTGTTGACTTACTCGTGCGCCGATGAACCTGGCTTCCAGTAATTCTTGTTTACGTGGATCCAGCGCAGCTTGGAAGTGATGCTCCATTTTGACGCTAGCACCTATACGAAACACAAAACCTTGGTCAGAGAAACTATCGACAAATCAGTTGAAAACGTGTAGGCACAATAACATAATATTATATTACGATGGCGCGCGGTGGCGTATATATTACTATGTTTTGTCTCCGGTTATTATATTTTACTTGGTTTCCGAGCTGCGCGCGACGGCGGCCTAATTAATCGCCCGCCAGTCTATCCGACTGATCTCGCCCGCCCGCCCGCCCGACGATCGGATTTCGATTAAACCACATACAGAAAACTTCCCAAATCGCGAATTTCCATCGAACAAAATGTTACATAGATACGATTTTTGTTTACAGGAAAGGAAAACGAAAAAATGAGTATACAACACAAACACATCATTCGACCGTCGTCAGGCACTATTAGTTATTATTATCGGTAATCGCCACTCGCAATATCGTTCGGGGAAATTTCGTTTATAGGTATATGTGATGATTTTTGTGTGCGGCTGCAATATTGATGGACAATCCGATTGCCAGCGATCGAAATTCATATTCCACCCGGCGGCCTGTTAAGTCGAAATAACCTATTTTTAAACGGGTCGCGCGAAAAATGCCGAAGGTCAACTGAAAGTTAATTTTAACCAATCGCCGTATTTTGTCTTCAACACACTACACTTTGATGGCAGCACCAGTAACACGATATTATTAATATCATCATCACTGCAGTCGTCGTTTTGTTTTGCAATCCGATAAATGAAATTCCACTCGTTCCGTGCCACAAATTTTCTCGACATTTCCCGCCGCGCAAAACACAACACAATATTGCGGTACTTTACCACCACCCGCCACCGACGGTCGTCATCACACGCACACACACAGGCTTGCAAACCAAAAATAAGCGTCGACGGGTGCGCGCGGGGGAGGGCAATCTATTCTTATCGGGTTATCGCACTTGGGCCAACCTAATCAGAGCCTCCCCGGCCCAAACTCACCCGGTGGTATCATTACGCGAGAGCGCCATACAACACACCACGTCGGGATGACGGTGTAAAGTGGAAACGCTCATACGGAACAAACCACCGCCGCCTGCAACGGGTTCTGTACGCCGGGGCGACGGTTATTCGAGGGGTTACGACGTTGCACGTTGTCGGAGAATTATTATTCTTTATATTATTTGTACTCGTCTCGCGCGCACGCCGATGTCGCGGCGTCTTGTTATTGGTCTCCGTCCCTCCTCCTCGAGACGGTTATTTCCGTGTGCACGGAAAACCGACAACCGACGTCGTCGTATAGGGTTGATGTCGGCGTCGGGACAGAAGGGAGATCGGGGTGATACCCACGGATAATTATTCGTATTATTATTATTATTATTACTATTTATACTTAATACGCATAGCGGTCGACCGGAGAAACGGAGATGACGGCGGTGAGTGGTGTGTGTGTGTGTGTGCACGCAGCGGTCGTACACATAATTATGGACATTTTCATCCCGACATTGTGTTCGACCGCCGCCGATAAAACGAAGAGCGACGTTGCCGGTTTGCGTACGGTCGAGAGGGCGGCGGCGGACTCGCACGCACACACACACATACGCGCGCGCGTACTATAAGACATCGACGGCGACGGCAACGGCAACAGTCAGACCGAAGAGAAATGTACTAAGCTTAATATTGTGTTGTTTTTTATTCTATTTCGTTTTGCTTTTTATATTGTTATTGCGTGCGCACTGCAGAGCACACCGATATTCGTATTTTATAATACACGTGTATAATAATAATACACATAACACATAATAGCACCGAGCGCTGCGCTCTCTCCCTCTCATTCTGGCGCACACCGGCAGACGGATTACTCACACACACTCGCGTCTCACACACAGACAGATACACGTACACGCCGGCACACAATACGATATGTTATACATATATTATTATTATTATTATCGCGTATGTGTGTGGCGTACGGGAGTATTTAGAATTCACACCGATCGGGCCGCGGGAGTAGGACCCGGAGCGCGGAGAAGAGGGTTTGTGCGCGCGGGGAGGGGAGGTCATCCGTCGGGCTGCGTTGCCGGATCGTGTCCGTTTCACGGTGCGTCTACGGAAAAGGGCAGGACCCCGCCACCGCCCGCCACCGGAGGGAGATGGACTGATTCGTGACACGAGGTATATACCGAATAGCAACGGCTTACGCGTGTGTGTTGTGTGTGTGTGTGTGTGTGTGTGTGTACACCGGGTTAGGCCGGCGGCGGGTGGATCGGCGATGGCGACGGTGGCGAGTGGCGACTGGCAGGACTGGCGGGTGGGTGCCAAGAGAAAACGATCGATTCTCTAGCTATTCTAGCAAACTCCGTTTTATACATATTGTACATACGCGCGAGCGTGCGTGTGCGTGTGTACACGTAAAAGCCACTGTGTCGTTGTCGGGCGGCCATGCATAAGTAACACACCGGAGCGGGCACACAGACGTTTGAAAACTCCAGCGGAACCCCCCCCGCGCACCGCCACACCATCAGTCAAGGCAGTAACGGTGCAAACAAAACCCATCGCCGCCACCCTCCTGCCACCGACGTTACCCGGTAGTACCCGGTTACAGCCGATTTGACGGTCGTCGAAGACTCCGCCGCCGAGATTCTCGTCCCGTCAAAAAGACGCGTCCTTCTCGTCCCCGCCAACACCACCGCCACGCAGGGTCCTCGAGTAGTCGAGCATCGTGATATCCTCTTCACGACCACTTTACACGATATTATTATTGCAGAATGCGACCGCGCGGTATATTGTTGACGCGAAGTATAATATCATCGAGTCGAAGTGGAAGAGAACAAAAAACAAAAAAAAAAAAAACACTCATCGACTCTCGGGCGTAAGCACACCGCCGTCATTCTTCCATAATGTACTGGAAGAGGTCGTTCAAAAAACCTTAATCGTGTTATTTTTATACGACACACACGCGCGCGCGTAAACAAACAAATGTGACGTTAATTCGACCGTGATCAGCGTCAGCCGCCGAGAAAACGAGCTTTTGAAAACATCAGCGAAACGTCACAACAAAAGCTATTCGCAACAGTTTAAAACCGAAATGGCGCAAGAACGCGGAACCACCCTGATCGAAAACTACTACACAGCCACCGCCGCACGCCGATCGAGCAGCGTAGACGCCACAAAAAATAATACCCAGCTTGACCATATAAATAAATGTTACGGATTTCGAATACACGCCACCTGCGCCGTGCAAAGGTATAAAACAATAATTTTTCGAAAGAAAAAAAAACTGTGGTGTGGACATAATATGATATAGTTCTGGAATCCAGCGGACGTTTTTAGACGCATTACCGAGACGGCAATAATGACGTTTTACGACATAATACTACACTTATTGCCTATGGCATACCGTTTACGCTCAGCACCGTCGTCGTCGTCGTCGTCGTCTCTGGCGCATCGTCGGCAGTACGAGTGTAAATCATAATTTTAAAATTATTGCACTGTTATAGCATTACTTTCAGACGATATTATTTACATTTCGACATAGCCGTCAAAGGCGAATCGATAAAAACACCACGACGTCGACGGAGATATTTTAATAATAATGTCTACGTCGTCGGCTTAGTTGGTAATGACGAATGCGTTTAATTATAATGATTTTGAAAATACATTCGTGGAGCACGACGTCGACGACGACCGGTTGAAATTTTTCAACGAGAATGAGAAAAAAATAAATAAAACACTGGTGTTCTCGTTGACGTGGAAATAAAAAAATAATAATATCGCACACTCGACTGCTGCGCAAATTTCGAAACGCAATTAAATAACAGTCGCCCGGCGGCGGCATGTATAATACTCAATGACAAACGAGAAAATATTCGTATTGTCATATATGTATATATAAATTATACATGCATTATTATTATATGTACCTACGTGGTATTTTTATTAATACACACAAATAAGACTCCCACCGACCGACAGTCAGACAACGCGACGTGTGCGATTCGTACGTAACGTCCGCAGTAGTGCAGTGTTATTATATTTTACCTTACACTATTATAAACACAATATAATAATAATATTATATTCTAAAGAAGGCAATCCTGATTTCAACTGATCATGCACATCAAATATGTAACCTAACCAATAGTAGCATACTATATTTTAATAATTATACTAGCCTAAAAATAAGAACAATGTTGAAATCATTTATCGATAAATATTCTGTTGTAGATAGGCATTCACAAAGTATAATAATATACTTTCCCGCAAATTAAAATACTCCATAGTCTCTCCTCGAGTGAATGACAGTAAATACAACCTTATTTGGGCGAGGAGTTACCTAAGAGCATAACGCGGGTTTTAGTAAGTTATAAAAAAATCGGATCAATTGTATTAATCTGCGAGACGCACAAGTGGCGGCGACGGTGGTGGTTTTTTAAAATCGTTATTTTTTTAGACGAATGATATTAGTTGGGTTGTTTTGGGGATTTAAAATAGAGCCCCGCCCGGTTTTCTCACGGCGTCACGTTACCGAATTACCGACATTTTACCATGTACGACACTATGCCGACGACAACGTAGGCGGAGGTGAATCGTTCAAATACGACGACAACGACGACGATCGTTCTGTTTTCTGTAGTCTTACGTTCTCTATAATATAATGTTAAATGGTACGCGGCCACGCGGGAGAGTAAATTATTTTATGCTGTGTTTTTTTAAACGCAATTATTATTGTCGGCCAAGAAAATATGTTCACTCGTTGTTCAACTCGGTAGAACACTTTGGGGTCAACGAAACTATATTATTACTATTATTATATTATAGTCGGACGATCGAGTACCGTTTTTTTCTATTTTCGCAGTTGTTGTAAATTTGATCATGTCGGTAATAAAATAATGGTTGAAAACAATTTGCACACGGCAATGTATAATATTCACCGATCCAAGTCGAAAAATGCGAACGACGACGGTATCTCCGCCATTCGCGAAACTATACTGCTATACTACAATAAATTGTATACCCGTTCAAAAACATTTTTATTTCCATTTTAATTCGTTTGATTGTATGATTGTACCATCGACTACATTCTCAAACATTCTGCGCTAATAGATCCATCTATATGTAATCATCTATATTTATTGACAACATAATAGTATGTTGTTTTAAGATTATTTTTCTAGTAAACTAGCGCAGAATACAACGGTAAAACTAATTTATATCGATTTAAATATAAAATATAAGACTCGAGTAGGTACTCAAGACACTTATAATACGATTATAATATACTTGTCGGATGATTATTGATAAAACGTTTGGTTAGATACGAAGTGAAAAAAATAACTACCTAACGTTTATTAATATTATAATCTTACAGCGACACGTCGACAACGCACGGTAAGAAAATAAGAAAAATAGCTTTTATAATCTGCCCTCTCTAGGTCACATACATAAAATTAGTCCTTGGTCACGTTACACGATGTCGTTTTTTATCAATTAAATATTCAGTACAAATGTCATTTCAAATGCGGCAAACGTAATTTTTCGTGTGCAACGTTGTTAGACATATTTTATTAATTATTCACCAAATTATAACTTATCAAAACTGTGAACTCGTCGCTTGATCTACGGCTAGAGGTTTGACGACGGTGTGAAACGTACGTACAAGTTCACACAGTAAATATAACAATATTATTTCTTATATTGTTCATTAAACGGCGCGCAATAATTTTTCAATGTTTTACATCACACACATGGACCGGTAGAGACGTGTTTTCGAAAATTAACACGAAAAAACGTGAGAAACGGTCAAAAAGTCTCGCGCGACCGACCGTCTAACTAATCGCGGATTGTTGTTTTTTTTACATTATATCTTTAAAACGGAATTAAATCGTAAGCGATTCTCATGAACGCGCGCGCATATGTCACTGCAAATCGACTTAAAGCGTTATGGACATTGAAACTACGTCATGCACTCGTATATATATATGCCTATACGTAACATACTATTATAAAACGTAATGTATATGATCGGATTCGTTTCGTGCCCGGTACTGCACAACACACAACAGTGGTCTCGTCGTAATAATATTGCTACGAAAACGATTTTTCGAGCACACAAAATAATAACGACGGTCCTTGGACACAAACGTCGAGCAGCACCGCGCTCCAACCACCCACCCACCCACCTGCGTACCTATAAACCTACCTACATACACGCCGGCCGTCCGTTCGCCTCTCGGGCGCGGAAATGACGCAAAGGCGGAAAAAGCCGACGAAACGGTCTCTCGGTGCATGCGTACACGACGAAAAGTCGCGGATTTGGGTTATAGTCGTATGAGACGCGCGCGCAAAAATAAAACACATCGGAATGCGGCGGCACAAACTTTGGCCGGTCATCTCTCTCGCTCGCTCGCTCTCCGTCTTTCCCGTCATCGGTGCACAACACAAACACACACAAACACATATGCGCGCGCATGTGTGTGTGTGTGTGTGTGTGTGTGTGTGTGTATTTGTGTGCGGTGTTCGGCCGCCATTGTTCGCGCGCGCCCGGTTACACTTCTCGGCCGCTTATTTATTACACGACGTATTTATCCAGAGCACATCTCCTCTCTCGGCTCTCGCTCTCGCACAAGACACACACGCACACACACACAAGCGTGCGCGGTCTCCCGCCCTCCCTCACTTTGCGTACAAAAGACGACACAGGCGGCGGCGGCCGAGTGTTCCACGAATGTGCTATGCGAACTTGCCACGTACACGCACACGCACACACACACACACGATGACGACGACCTATGGAGGAATCCGTTGCCAGAGGCGAATGCGATTATAAAAAAAATAAAATCCACACGAGGTTTACACAACACACACATAAGTATAATATATATTATATACATATGTATTATGTATATATATATGAGTTCTTGGCGTATAATAATATTGTAGAGGAATCGAAACGCGTCTTTCGACGACGATGCAGCAATATCGCCATTTACGGATTTCGTCGTTTAAGCCGTCGCTACACTACCGTACAACAACCTACCAACTGGCACGTGTGTGTATGTGCATCGATACATTATTTTATATTTATATTATATCGTGTAGTTGTGTGTGAGCAGAGAAAAAAAATAACATTTAATTGAACCTGCAGCGGCGGCGGCAACGGTGAAGAAATATTTTGCGGGGGGAAAACGGTCGGAACAAGGTAGTGTGTACATAGTAGCGCGCGGTGTCGACTAATATATGGTGGAGGGGGCGTGGTACGGCGACGACTACGACGACCGTCGTGCAATTTCTCGTACATTTTAGAATAAACGCAAACCGTATTTAAAAAACCCACAGAGAGGTCGAGGCGTTATCGATCGGCGGTCGTCCGAAAATAATACGACTACTACAACTATAGAATACGCAACCAACACCACTACGACAGCAGACGGTGCGGAGCAACCCTCTCGTCGTAACCAACCGGGTGGGGGTTGTCTTTGTACGGCGTAAGCGTCATGTGTGTTTTCAGTACACAATAATAGTAATAAAATCAGGACGACGGATGTTCACCTAAAGAGAGGTTATATGATATTACAAGAAAGTAGACATTTTCGATGTGAATGACGAAAAGCTAGTCCCGCCAAGAATGCGGAAGAGACGACGCGACCGTAGAGCATAATATTATTGTTTGTACGCGATACGCTTAAATTATGATACTAAATTATAATATATTGTAATTTAGTATAATAATATATTAATAATACTATAATAATTATATTATTAAATCGCAAGTTTTCGAAAAAGATTTCTTTGAGATATCACCCGATAACGATGTTTACATACATCGACGCACACCGTATCATCGTGGCATGCAATCGATTTACAAACATCGTCGAACGACAATTTATTATACAAAATATTGAAATATAATATACGTGTTATATATAAGTGCATATATTATTATAAAATAATAAACGTATATAATTGAATTGCACGGTCTTGTGGAACACATAAAATTGTACAGGTGTCGAACTAACCTTGGGAACACATCATCATCGATAAATGCGCACCGGTCGCTGCTGCTGCTGCTTCTGACAACGACGGCGAAGGCGGCGGCAGCGGCACGAGGTAACACGACATATGCACTGGCGACGCAACAATATGAACTCTGCGCCTCTTCCATGTGCCGGTGCGAGTAGGGTAGTGGCTGTCGGTGACGGGAAAGATGTGTCGGCGGGGGGAGGGGTAGGACGGCGAGGAAAGTACACCCCACCGCCGCTCAATCGCTGCCGTAACACTAGTTAGGTATAGTACTACTAAAACGGCAGCAGCCGTTGGCGGAACTCATCGTCCGAATTTCCACACGACGTAATATTGATTTTACAATGAAATTCGCCGACGACGGCGGAGGCCGTTAAAAAAAAAAATAAATAAATAACAAGAAAAACGCCTCGCGACGTCGGGCGTACGCGTCTCCTCCAGTGGCACAAGACGAGAGCGCCGCCTCCGGTGTGCACAGGGCGCGAGTGCGCGCACGCGAATTCGGACGGGAAGAAAAGCGCGTCGTGCGTATATTAATTACTATCCCGGCCTCGGGATAAAATAATAACAATAATAATAATGAAAATAATAATATTATTATTATTAAAACAACAATAATATTATCATTATAGTCGTCGGTGTTATCACGCCCGCGGGTGGCTTTAGTCGGAAACCATAGGTACGACGAAGACGAAACACGATACGGACGGAGAAGAGATGTGATCGGAACGAACGGACGGACGACAACGACGGACGGACGCGCACGCACTGCCGACTGGCGGTTTTGTGAAACGATCACTGCGGCCCGTACGACCCGATGACCGGACTCAGAATGGGAATAATGACTCTATATCCTCCCGACGATAATATAATACAATATATATGTATATAATATAAAATAATAATAATATATAATATGACAGTGTGCACACAAGCAGCTGCTCTGCTCTCCGGGACCCGCTCTCTATAAAACGCGTATCATACACTGCTGCAGTGTTATAGTATACCGCAGTATAGTAGTAGTAGTAATAGTAGTAGTAGTAGTAGTGTGCATTCCTTTCCTGTGTTTGGTAATAATAATAATATTCAACTACTATAATTTTTATTCTCTCCTCTTCTCTTTCTTTTTCGATTGCGCGCAATGCCCAATGCTGCGCGACCTTCGCACACCGCGCCACCACCGCACCAGTGTAACCACTCACTGGCTCTTCCCCACCGACACTCTCACACACTCTCTCCTTTAGTGGTGTTCCTACCCTGTTGCGAATTTTCATCGACAATTTTCAACCACCTACCGTGTGCGTATCACACACCGCGGCCCGCAACACTACCATTGTGTAACGCGTATCTAAGCTACCCAACTACGCACAACGATTTTTCGATCCCTTCCACCACTCGGTTCGTTTTCGTCTTCTTTCGGTTTCATCACGAAAAGGGTCGACGAAAAGACGTATACGACAATGAAACGCGACAAACGGTTGTCCCCGACTTGTAAACGAGAATAGCAATCTCCTCCGATGTCATGATATACTATGTATATAGTATCAGTATAACGCGCTAAATCCGCTTAAGTTTAAACTGATACATTTTTTTTTCTCAAATTTTTTTCGAGACGAATAATTTATAAATAACCGACAGTGTTAACACGACGCCGTAGAAATCATATTGAAACTATTTTTGGCCACTAACCGACAGAGCGGCAAGTACAACTAACCCTTTTGTGTACCGATCCGGTTAGGCTGAACGGAAATTATTACAGCTGATCTATCCGCTCGCAATGACGTTATATCAAGAACATTCGAGATTAGAAGAATCTATTTATAGCCTCTACGAGAGACTTTCGAATATGCGTACAATGACTAAAAATATGTAAGGTACGTGCGTGTAGAGGAAAATCGGAAAATAAATCTCACTGATAACGCGAAAAATATAATATTAATAATGATATGTATATGGGAACCGTGTGCTAGACGTATACGGAGATTACAATATCGTTACGTAGGTATAACTTATCATTGTGTGCGAGTAAACGTTATGCACCGCAGTGTTGTTGTGCACTATAACGACGCAGTAGTTGTACCTAATATTATATTGTGTGGTATCGTGAAAAAGATATCGCCAAATGAGGTTACACGATCACATCGGCGGCGGCGATGGGGGAAAAACAAAACTAAGATGGCGCCGCCCATCGGTTTTTAGCGAAGTGGTAAATTGAAATGCACACACGCGCGCGTACTAGCTGGCTCGGCGTCCGGTGTTGTATACCGTGTACATTATAATAGTCGTGATTTAGTGCAACGGGCAACGGCCGCGTAAACAACAAAAATCCTCGACGAGAGTCCAATATGGCGACTCCTCCGCCAACGGTAATGTCGGCCGGAGAAGCGTACAACACCACCGACGTACGGCGATGCGTTCCTCTCTGCGCATATATAATATAATATGTATACACGTAAATTGTATTATATTAAAATAATAATAGTAATAACACCGGAGAAACACGAAAGGTATAACTAAGGAATAATATAATGGTAATACACGACGTCCTAATAGGAGACCCGAGTGTGTGTATTATATTATATACATATTATTATGTGCATGTGTCGGTGTGCGAGCGCGCGAGACATTGGGAAAAATATATATATAATAATAAAACGGGAGGACGAAAAGAGGAAAAGAATGAGCGAGAAAAAATGAAATAAAACCGACGGAGGAAGGAAGTGTGTGCGTGTGTACGTGAAAAGGTGCGGACGGGGAACGCGGGGATGCACGGTTCGACAACACCGCCGGATCCGTGACGTCACTGCCGCGGCTGGTACGGCTGAGTGGGCAGTCAGCTGACGACTACTACACGGACTCGAACGGTAATGCTACGATTATTTTTATCAGCAGGGCACTGCGGGGCACGTCTGATGTCTGGCGCGCGTACCGCGGCGGCGTTTGGTCGCGCGCGCGGACCGGGCGCCGCATACACGAAACTTCACAGATTCCGACACGTCCGGTGAGATGCAACATGATAACAAATATGTTGATTTAATATTTTAGTACTCGAGTAGTCGTAAGAATAAAAGATGCAGCGAAATAAAAAACGGGAATCGCGTCGACGCTCGATCGAAATCTGTAATTGATCGATCATCGATTCGCACAAAATTGTAATCCTCATAGCATGACTAACATTGTACAGGAATCTTATGTGCACGTCATCTTATCGGTAAACGGGGCCGTATACGGAGCAGGGCAAGAGGGCATGGGCCAAGGGTTCAGATTTCAATACTAGTTATGTAATAATTTTTTCACGTAATTTTTGAAAAATATATATTTAATTTAACAACTTACCACGGTAATCTCGCTCTATTTTTATAAGGCTGTTGAGTGTTGGAGTACAACATTTGAAATATTGACAATTCATTATGCATGAAATATGTTATATATTATGCGTATATTTGATGTGTGTGGTGATATTCTCGTAAAATAGATATTAGGTAAGTATGTATGTATTTATAGTATAACTGTGCCTATACGAAATGTACGTGGCTTGTCAAATGCAAATTTACCATTTGGGGGGGGGGTATCGCAAATGCATGGGCGTAACTAGGATTTAATAGTTACAGGGGCTAGTCGTAGAAAACCAAAATTAAAAATAACTTGAAGGCTAATTGAGGCTAAAAAGTAAAACCCTGTAGGGGGGCTAAATACCCTAGTTACGCTGATGCGCAAATCCAGTGGTTCGCCAGTACGCCACCAAAGATCAAAGCTCAATACGGTCCTGTCGGTAATATCGGAATAATGTTTGATGGCTACAATATAATAATATCATTATCGTCGTACGGATGCACTAAATCGCAATCGCGGCGTCGATAACATCTGAAGACGAGTTTATTAAATGTTAAGAGTATAATATATAATGTAGATTAAACAGGGCACTCCAGATGTGAATGTTTTAATTTCGAGTGTATATGTCATCATGACCACCAGAGGTGGCGGTTCGGCCTAAACGGTATCTTCGATTAATGCAAAGGAAAAAATAATAATAATAATACGATATGGCAGTAAAATAATTCGATCGCCAATCTATAACCCGGTTATGGGTTACCTAAAATACAACGACGCGTGCGCGTTGACGTAATAATATTATTATTATGGTAATTGTGTCACAGACGTAAACGGCGTCGGCCGGTAGAGGAAACGTAACCGCGCTCCCCGGTCCGAATCCCACAGAAACCACCTACGCCGCCGTATTACTACACTATTACTTCTATTCGGATGACTCGCGCGCGCGCGATCGTCGCCGTCGGCGGCCCAAGCGCATATAAATGAACGACTGGTCGCGCGCGCGCCGCTGAATTGAATTATATCGCGTTTATAAGCTCCCCGTGTTTTTACGCCCGCGGGACGACAACGGAGGGCGGCCGGCGTACGAACGGAGCGGCGCCGAGTCTATTGTGTCCGACGGGTCGGGCGGTTGTGGATTGTTCGATGGGGTGGGGGGAGGGGAGGGCCTCAAGGACCGGTATGTGTGAGGAGTGTGTATACCGCCGCCGCCGCCGCCGTCGTCGTCGATGTAATTAGCGAATTCGATTCACTCTCGGCGTTGCCAGACTTACGACAGATTTCACAATCGGAATAGAAAAAACCATAATAATAAAACATAAAACATAACGGGGCAAAACTGGTTGCCGGTTCGTCGTTTTTTCGCTATGTTTGCATAGGCCACCACCAACGGCGGCTGCACGGCGAACGTTTTTTTTCCATGCACACGACCGCCGTTGCTGACTGCTCTACTAAATGAACGGGAGCGGTTCATTGGTATTTAAATAATATTATTATTATACGATATCACGATGGGTATAATATAATATTATAATATTATTGTATTGGTCCCAGTCTGTTGCGATCGAGTAGGAGACACTGTTTCCGAGTTGTGAACCGAGCGCAATGTATTCGTTTTACAACGACGATGACGTGTGTAATTTATACATAATAATAATAATATGACGTCTGCGGCGATATCATTTTCTCTCGATGTGTATATGTAGTTACTCGATGTATCTTATTTCCGATATCGAAGATATTGTAAGTTTGGAAAGGTAATTTTTCTGGATTTTCTCGCCTTTTAGTGTGATGCGCGCGTAAGATAAAACGACTCCACCAATCATTTGATAAACCTGTTTTTCATAGACACGAGATAGGTTTTTTCGATACAATTAAAAACAATAGAAAGAAACACTCACCAATTGAATTCAATTTTGAAAATAATAATAATTTATTAATCATAAGGCCAACTAAAAACCGGATAAACTCATTGGTAAATACAATATAATAAAATATACAAAATACAATACATAATACCCCCACTCATCATTGAAAAAATTATGTTATTGGTGAAATAAGCTAATAAAAAGAAAATATGTAAATATTCTTACGTGTTTTTTTTTCTTTGTATGTTACTGAGGTACAGTAAAAAACGTTAAATTTTACCAAAAATAAATATGAAAGATATTATGTTAATAATAAATATTATACACATAACGTACTACAATCAGTTTCACATTGCATATACTATAAAGATTAAAACATGTTTATGCCATTAATTAACCAAATTGTTTTAATGGTTATTAATATTTAATAAGTTAAAATCTACTTGTGAAAGACATTGGCTTGATTTTAACGTTCAAATAGTGAAGATATCTAAATTATTTGTTCAACATGTTTTATAGAATGGTATTGGATTTACATTCAACTAATATCTAAAACACGGGGCATATATGTACCTATGAAATAAGTGTTATAAGTATACATTGAACACTAAATTCTTTGTACAGTTTACTATAGTAGAATATGATTTGGTTTTATTTAAAAATATTTTGATTATCTGAACAAAAATAAAATAACAAAGATTTTTTATGAGCGATTCTATATGGGTAGTAAAAAAGTTTTGCTCTGTATCGATTTTTAAAAACTTTGCGCTAACAATGCTACACAAAACACGATAAGGTATTAAAGCTGCTTTCAGATAGTTCAAACGAATAGTCAAACAACAGGGTGGGCTACAACCGTAGAGAAATGGATTTTTCAGATTCGGATGCAAGAGCGGAAGCGCGAAAAACGAGCGCTCACGTCACAGCGTTCAACCACGGCTCTACAGGAAATAAAAAAAAACGCCACCACCCACACACAATCCACCCCACTAAAATACGATAGGATTTACCTTTGAAACAGCGTCGGTGTTTAATAAATACGAATATTTAAATTTTACCGTCGGAAAAAATGCGAACGTAAACACCAAATGTAATAACAAATCGAGTTTACAATAATATAAACGCACGAGGAGGAGATTGTCCTAGATACCAGAGATAGCTTGTGCGATAGGCTTTAAGATACGTTTAATCAAATAAATGAATATAATGACGTTTTTTTTTTCTATACTCGGTTTGTGTAACCCACACTTCTGTCAGCCCGGAACAACATGTCCTCTTACTCTTCACTCCGACCGACGCGCCAACGTATTAACATCGTAGGCACAACACTGAACAAACGCGCGATTTTATAGGAATCCGTTATTATGTATTAATTTTTTTTTATGAAAAACAGTACGTCATATTATTAGTGAAATATTATACCTTCACCGGCGCGCGTGTCTTCCACACTCGCCCATCCAATCATACACCCACCAACCACGAAGACCGATTATCAGCTGACTATGTAGTACATACACACCACAAAATGATGTGCGGCGGCGGATAGAGATATTTCGAACAAAATATAAGCTACTGCGAAGCCCAGTCGTCGATAATAATATTATATATTATATATATTTATTTTTTATTACAGGCAACTCGACGGTGCATATTATATAGCGACACGATTCGACATCATATACAATATGCTTAGATTTTGTTTGACACAAAACATTTATGTACATTGTATACAACCGATTAATAGGTAGTCATTCGATGGTGATATTATTACCATTATTATTATTATTATTATTACACTGCGGCGGCGGTATGGAACGAGTCGACCTAAAAAAAATAAAACAGTACATAAACTGCTAAGCGGGGAGGAGGGGCGCAGGTTGCAGGTCTCCGATTTTACATACATATATGATTATTGTTTCACAAGAGTATAAATGTCAAACGTTATATTATATATATATATAATCAACGAGAACTATCCGTCTACGCAATACTAATAATATTATTGAAATATACAAATATCGAGCAGCCGAGCCGTACGATTAACGTGAGGTGAAAACGCCTTTTACGGTATTATTATTTGTACAAAAACTGGGTCTCGTAAATGCGTGTATATAATATTAATAATATCATATTGTTTACGCCATTGCGCCGTAGTAGTATAACCCAACAACGCCATTGTGTTTTTTAGCGGCGTTAATCGAGCCGAAGAAGGCAGAAAACGTATTATGTAGGGCGTCCTTATAATTAAATCATAGTGTCAACATAATTCTCCTCCGATCGTTTTTCCGTGGATTCTGCGCAGAGAGCGCACGCGGAACGCGACGAGCAGACCAGTTTTTGAACGGAAAAAAATGCGTTTTTTTCTATCAAACGAGTGTATAACATTATTTTATTAATAGCACGCGTTAAAATGTCAACCGGTCGTTAAACCAAAAATCTTTCATTTTTTATTTCTTTTTCTCGTCATACCTTCGGGAAAATAATATCGGACCTGTGTCGTGTTCAGAACGACACGAAAATTATCATTACCATCAATTACACACGGTGAGGTGTATGTGTGTGTGTGTGTGTGTGTGTGTGAGTGTGTGCGCGCGCGCGCCGCGGGCCCGCTTGTATAATGTAATTTGCGTGCGTGTGCAGTAACGCAAGTCTACGCGGCGAGGAAAGGGTTACCCGTCGAGCGTTTATCCGGTCACGCTGTGACAATGATCCACGGCCATTCAACGACCTTCCGAAAGCATATTGGCACGACACAGTGTTGCCATACGGCGTGTCGGAGATTATTTTTAAACACGATAATATTCTCGTCCGTTTCCCCGGCCCGCGCCACCGCCGTCGCCCACGAACACCGTGCGCACCGGCAGAGGCTATTTAACTCGTATCATAACAAACGCGACCGTCCCGCGTGCACACACACACACACACACACACACACATGCACGTCGACTCAACTTGATTTTCGATGCGTTTTTCACCGACGCTTTGCGACCGCCGATTTCTCGACCGCAAAACGAGCGGCGCGTTCGGATTTGTGAATTTTTTTTTTTCGTCGTTCACGTCCGCGTACCGCGCACACGTCGTCTGCTGCTTGTGTACGAGTATGATGCAAGGGCGCAAGGCGCAAGCCCATAACACTACAATATTATTAACAGGATAATATTACTATCATTACTATTATTATTCATTGTAGTCGCCGGCCGCGGATAACGCTCTTGAGAAGTCGAGAAAATCCGTGTCCGTTTTGCGATGACCTACTTACTTTGGGTAAACGTCAGTTATTGATCAATCTCTTTCTCTCCGTCACTGTCTCTCTCTCACTCTCTCACTCTATTTCTCTCTCTATCTAATGGATACATAAACACGGTGTACACACACATACACAAAACGTATACACTGCAAAACGTATACACAACAAATAGTGTGCAAAACGTTTTGAACACGTTCGCTACAATCAAACAACAACAATCCCTCTGCCACCGAGCAAACAACTTTTGCAACTCTATTTATTACTGTAAACCGTAACCTATCTATCATGCGCCGTGAACGCGATAAGAGAATAATAACGATGCCGTTCAAGCGCGGCTGAAGAAAATCCAATACGAAATACGCGCAAAAATACGTCCCTACAATACCACTTTTTGAAACGGCACTAGCGGAAGGGTGACAAAATTGAGGACGGAGTTTTCTCCCACCGGGTGTAATTCAGCCCACTTTTGGTTGTGGGTACCCGTGCGAAATGCGTGAACGCGGCGGTGTTACAAATACAGTATAATATGGTGCAGGACGAGCGAGAGCGTATAAACCGAATCGAAGTTTAATGTACGGTAGTAGAAAACGAAAAAATATATAAAAATAGAGGCCCAATGTAATACATTTCGAAGCTTATTGATCGTATTTTAACACACACACGCACACGTACGCACACAAAAACAGTCAGCCAGCTGCCTGCCACCGAGAGGATAGAAAAGGGATCGGTGGACACAGCGGAGTCGGGGGATTGTGGCGATGAGGACGGCGAGGTGGACGGACTATATACAACGACGTCGAGGTGATGGAGAGGAGGTGTAACACGGGGCGTTTTACATTATCGCGGGCGCGACGGAATTCCCGGCGACATGGGCAGAGGATTTGCCCAGCGACGGCCGTTTGACTTTGATTTCGAGACCATTATGCGTGGGGAGGGTGGGGCGGTAAAACGGAGTCAGTGGCGGCAAGGGACGACCAGAGGGGTAACGGAGCACACCAAGATGGCGGACACCCTGGGATCGTTTGTTCGGCCGGGGGATAACTTAACTTTAAAACCCCTTCCCCTCCGCCGACCGACAACGACTCACCGTCGCCTTTCGCATCATCCACCCCACACACACGCACAACGTCACGCCGCCGTAAACGGTAGCTATACCATAGGTCTCCGATACCATACGTCGTCTACTGCAGCTATGCGTGTCGCTCGCGCTTCGGCGAGCGTTGTCCAAGAGAACGATGTGCATTAGGCGGCAGCGGTGGTGGTGGCGCGAGAACGGGCCACCAAGTTGCTGCAGCCGAATGCTGTGTGAAAGACGTCTCCCAGTCGCGGCGATTGCACATTCCTCACGCATATATACATGCACACACACACACACGTATATATATATATATATTTATAATGTATACGATCGATGAGTGTGGGATCCACAAACGTGTGATGCTCACATACGTGAACAAGCTGGCGAACGGTCGACGGCTGTGGGTTGAAGTTTTACAACATTCGGTGCTCCGGCGTGTGTATATAGTTATAGTATTGTATACATATATATATATATATAGTATATATATGTGTGTGTATATGTATGTGCGGCTATGTTTAACGAAACGACCGGAGCAGTGTGCCCCTCACATAATAAATATACACGTCTCTCCCCGCGTCACCCCGTCACCGCGTCACCGCTGCCCTCCTCCTACCCGTCCACCTAGTCATCGCACTTCCTCCTGCTCCTCCGCTCCGGTTACGGCCACAGCAGCCACCGCCGCCGCCCGTCCTTCCGCGGAGCTCTCTGCCGTTCAATAGAAAACGCCATTTTATTGTATTGTACACACGCACACGCACGAGCGTACGTACATACAACCTCTCTGGCGGTTCAACCGAGAAACGACGACGTTTCGCCCCCCCTCCCCCCTGTTGAATATACCACCGCTGTCGCTGCCGTTTTTGCGCCCCAAACGTACCACTCCACATACACCACATCCCCATCCACCACCAGCCATCACCGTTACTCTCCTCGTCCGATATCCTCTCTCATCTACTACCGACGTGGTACCTGGCCGCCGGTCGATATATTCACCCGAGCGCGGTTTGTCGTATTGTAAGGGCGCGAGCGAGTTTATATTATTTACAACGGGACGTTAAGACGTCTGCAGGTGGTAGTTGTATTGATGATAGTAGTGGTATGGTGGTGGCGGTGGTGGTGGTGGTGGTGGTGGTGGCGGTGGTGGTGGTAGTAGTGGTATGGTGGTGGTGATAGTGGAGATGACGGTCGTCATATTATTAAGAATATGTATATAAATATAATAATATTACCAATTACTGGGGTGGCGACGACGAAAATATGTTCGAATCGTTTTCGTCGTCGTGTAATTCATAATAATACGTGATTTCGTTATTTATCAACGAGTCATCCATAAACCAGTACTCCAGCACCGTGACCCCTTGAATATTCATTACATATGGGAGCAGCGGTTACGGAGTCGCGACGGAAGTGTTCTACCATTTGTGGAAAAAATGTTATCGTCTCGTTGAAGCTGTGTACGGCAAAAGAACGACGCGGAACGCGATTTTCGAAGGAAACCGTCCAATGCGACGGACGGCGGCGATTCAGGAATGTCGTTCCTTCGTCGGAAAAATACAACCTTTCGACCGCTGGCCGGTGTCCACCACTACGGCAAATTATCGTCGTTGCATTGACGTAATATTACATGGGCGAACCGACTTCTCGGTGTTGCAATAATATTCTAATAGTTTTTATAGTGGATTGGGAATGAGTATAGTATCCAAGCGGAAAGCGTAAGATAAAATCTCTCGATCGGGTCGTCGCTATTTTATGTTTAACCATATTAGTATCGTAAACGACGATTTCGGGCGGCGGCGGTCGTTGTGCAGCCATTCGCACGCACACATACAATCGTCTCGCCGCCGCTCCGGTTTGATCCCGATACTTGCACGCAAACAGTTAAACACCGAGAGAGGATAGGCGGCGGCGTCGGCAGCCCACAGAATCACCGGTGTATAATATTATTACGCCGTCGGCGAGGGGTCCGAGGGGGGTGGGATAGGACACGACGGAGAGAAGGACCCGCGACTGTCGGTTTTATTATATTTTTTTCACGTTGGCCTCACTGATTATTAATAGCAACGAGTCGCATCGTGTATTATTTTTTATTATTTATTTATTTATTATTATTTTCGTAACAGATTATTCGTAACATCATATATTCTATGCGGTAATGTATTGGGCGCGTGCGTGCGTGCGTGCGTGTGACAAAATCCAGCGGCATCACACATGCACGCGCATTCATAAAGCTCCGTCATGACAGAATAAAAATCGATAAGATAATAATATTATTGTATGGCATTTCGCGAAAAACGTACACGACTACGGCGGCGGCGGTGATTGAAAGTCAGTAGTACCGAACGATGAAATTTATTTTCATAGTAAATAAAGAATAAAATGCAAAAAAAAATATTTTTGTTTACTCACCACCTCCTGATAGCCAACGGATCTCCGTCATCCCGTCAGTTCATAACGCCAATGTTTCATTTGTAATCTGGAAACAGAAACCAGAAACTGTTTTTCAAAAAGTGCAAAATAAGAAAAAAAAATAAGACGTCGACGGAATTAAGCAACACGGGGGGGATTCTCCGAGAACTATCGGATCATTTCCGTTATCAGCGCATAGAAACTTTCGCGTGTGATAACGCGCGACTGTTGATAATAAATCGTTAAAATATTATTATTTATTATTATAACGAAACAACGGCGGACGGACATTAATGTTGACAAAAACGACGACGTCGATACTGAAGAACACATATATAAATAATAACAACACAGTAACGTTGGTGATAAATACCGTTGTCCGAGGTGGTCGCCGTGGTAAACCGAGATAAAGCGAATCGGCTGCGGCGGCGGCAGAGCGCACGCACACGCCGGATGACGGTTTTCGACGATTTTATACGATATAAATCATCATGACGGTACCCAAAACTCGAAAAGGATAATTTATTCCTTAAATTTTCAAAGACTGTCGACGGCGACGGAGGACAGCCGTGTGTACGATTACATACAGACCGTCTCTGACTGACACAACACACACAAACACACTCACACTCGCATACACACGAACACCAAAAGTGAAAAATCGAAAAACTCAAAAACAAACAAAACAACACGACACCGGGTTATTAATATTTTTGTTGCGACACTCGTTTATCGGTAAAATAAAATTAAAAAAAAAAAATAAACGTATCGTCGGAAAACAAGGAATTTGATCTCTCATAGATCTCTCGAACGAGACACGACGATAATATTACTATTATTATTATTATTATTATTATTATTATTAATATTATGACACGCGCACCGCACGGACAAGTAAACTCGTCGCGTCGATTAAACGGCGAACACTACTACAACTATAATACAATACACACGCACAACACCATACTATAATAATAATAATAATAATAATAATAATAATACTATGCGGTGGCGGGCGGCGACCACGGTCGACGACGACGACGACGACGGCGGCGACTACTACGACGACGGTGGTGGCGGTGGTAGTGGTGGTGGTGGCGGCGGCGGCGGCGTCGACGACGACGACGACGACGACGACGACGACGGGTAAGTAGTGCGTGCGTGCGTTGCCGATACACACACACAGTCGCGGGCGGTGGTGATGACGACGGCGGCGGCGGTACACATGCGTTTGCGGCTAAACCGGCCGAATTAATAAACAGCGCAACCGACACTGAGCTGCTGCTGCCGCCGCCGTCAGCTCTGTCCGCTGTGCGTGTGTATGGTTTTTACGGTGTGTGAGTGCGCGTGCATTTGTATGTGATACTCCGTGTATTGGCGATGCGAGCAGGTGACAACGCGCCGCCACCACGACCCCCCCTCGTCCCCCACGCCTGTCGAAGGTACTGTCACCACGGCTCTCCCCTCCCCCACCCAAATCCTAACCGTCACCAATGCTGCTTGATCGGCTCCGAAGCGGTGCGGTCCGCGAGCGGCGAAAAAATCTTCGCCAGCCATCGTCGGGCCGGATTCCCTGTTCCGGGTTCCGAGGGGATGGAGACGGCCGCGACCCGTTCGTTGCAGAGTCTCGCGCGTTCGTCGCCTGCACGTCCCTTCACCACCGGAAAATAATAACAACCCGCCGTCGTCCTCTCCCACAGTTACACCACCACCCCACTCCCCGGACCCGTCAACGCAGCAGCTTCTGCTCGGCAAAAGTATCTCAAGAAAGTTTATGAAAATCGGTAACGTTATCACAAGCGTTACCCAACGTACTTAAAGCCGTCGTCCCGCGATACCGTTCACGTTCGTCGTATATAATATTATCACGATTATCCGTCGATTGCGATCTCTTCCGTTCTCAAATCGCTATCAACCGGTCGAAATTGAGCGCTTCTTCCGAACCCACAACAATATACCGTCCCGTCATATAATATATACCATTTGTGTACCGTATACGTTTGAATAAGAACATTTTTTTCGTTTTATCGATGACATTTACCAAAACGTCGATTACCACTGTCGCTTTTATATCCCGACATGAACACTGTCACCTCGAACACGGTTGTTCGCAGACTACGGTTAGAATGTTGTAAAGCTGGTCGACATCACAACTGTTGCGGTTAATCATACTGATATTTTCTACTGACATAATAATTGTATTGCCTAAAAATGATAAATACTATTTTAATCAAAATTAGCAGGAAGTATGGCGTGCATATTATATTGTTACCAAATACCAATCTTAATAGTTATCGTGTAGCACTTTTTACCGAATAAATCGATGTATCATAATTATTAGTTATAGAAACATACGGATTCAACAAGTCCTGTCAATAATTCTGACAGACAATATAATACACAATAGTTCGCAAAAATATACGTAATCTTTATACGTTAATTTATTCAACGTAGTAATCTAATGACGTTAAAAATATAACTTCTCAAGCATATTTTTATCTATATATGCCCAAATATATTATTGGTTCTTGAAGAGTAGTGGCATACCTAACGGAACTGATAATTTAATTTCGTTAATAAGCTAAGGTTAAGTTCAAATGTAAATTAGCTTAAATTAATACCATATGATCACATACAATCACGATATTAATTTAAACATGAAAACAATTTACCATATATATACTATATTTGTGGATAGTATAATCTTGATATCTATCTTGATTTATACTAGCTAGGAGTTATAGAATTTCAGGATGGACTGGTTAGTGGTTAATAACCCTGTTGTTTGGCTGTTATTTGTGATTTTTTTTCTTAAATACGTTAAATTGATTATGAGACGACATTATCTTTGATTGGTGTGGTATACGATCAATGAGAAAAATGAGAACTGAGAAATACTGTACCTAACTATATTACATAAAAAAATCTGACATTATTTTAAACGTAGCCGCCGAACAAGGTGCATAATTGTATAAATTGATTTACTATATTTATAATTGTATTTTATAAACGATAAAGCGCTGAATAAATTTATATTTCAAGTTTGATTTAGAACTATAGAAAAGTTAACATTAAAAATTAATTATATGCTGAATACAATAAATAATGATCTATATTTAAATTGTATAGTTAGTGCATTTATATATAATTATATAAAAGAATTTTTATACTCATTCAGTGATTATGCCACTTCAGATTTTCATTAAGAATGTCAAAGTTCGATTGATTTTTTACAATTATGCTAATATGATATAAAATAAACTAATTCAATATAATATACAATAAACATATGGATACCACCAATTCACGCAATATTTTCTCCCAAACGGTGCCTCTATCGACTCTATCATGATCACTTAATACCTATTATAGTTTTATTAAATAAATAAAAAAAATTATGTAAGTAGTCATAACTTTCCTATTTTGATTTTTTAAACAAATATTACTTAAAAACTTTGTATTATGATTAATATTCATCAAATATTAGTTATTAATATTATACTTTTAATTTTTAGAATTAATGTAATATCATTTATATGCATTTATAAGAATACTGAAATAATAGTGTGAATGAATATTTTTGAATAAAAAAATAATGGTTACAATAGAATGTAGGTACATAATTGTATTAATAATCATTGTATAAATATATTATAAGTCCTATTAAGTACATTCGAAAATAATGGTGTTAAACAATTGTACAATAGCCGTACGTGTACTCATCAGTTATCAGTCATTGTAGTATCATTATTCGGCAATAGTCAGTACAAAACTACAAACTGAACGTGCATCTTCCTCATATACCTTGAAAACTCAACATGTCAACATATTATAAACATTACACCTTTTCATTTTTAGTACGCGAACATTACCATTAAACGGTAAAATCGTAAGAATACTCGTATGTTCTATTGTTTATCGATTGTGTATTTTTTTATTTTTTTTATTATCGTTAATCACTTATCAATTTTACTGTTAAAGCTTATTGTTGCTCATTAGTTACTCTTTAAAATTATAACTTATAACCTATTTAGAAGTTGGAATTAATTCACTCTGTACTTCTTCAATTTTATATTTTTATTTTTTGATATTTCTACTGTTGTAGACAAAATACATAAGAACAAAATTAGTATATATATTATATATACATTATACTTTATAGATATTTTATATTAATTTGAATTTTAAGCTATGTTTTTCCTATGTATAATAGCAAAGCTATCTAAGTTATCTGTATAAAATCAGATATAGGCAAAATGTTTAAAGGTACCCAAATTTATCTATATTCCTGTGTACAATTTGTCTTTTGTACTCCAGTATCTTGTCGATGCAATAAATGAAAACAAATAGAAAATATTAACTACCTATAAATAAAACAATCTTCACATTTGTTTTCATAAATTATTATTAAAAATATTTAAATCTGTTAAATTGTACTGATTTACTTATAATGAACATGCCAATAGGTACGAAGTGCTACACACGGTCTTATAAATTTTAGATTAGAATAGTGACTCACAAATATTATTATTTTTTATTTTTAAAACTGAATGAGAACTGTACCAATTTTTCATTTTATCGTAACGCAGTTTAAACTTTTAGAGGTTAATTGAGAGATCTATTCTTTAAAATTATAAAAAACTTAATATTAAAACATTGAAATGTTTAATTATAATAACCTATAAATTAGAAAACATTTGTTACATGTTTGAACAAATTATACTCAAAAAATAATTCAACTATCGGGCCATCTACGTTCTACACAATCAGTGGCTCTATTATATCAATGAAAAAATTAGTGGTTTGAACCTCTCTTTTTTTCAGTTTATTTTAAATAATCATGGTAAAATTTTGAAGCATTCCACTATTACACAATAAATTATAATTTTCTATAAACAATTAAATTTTTTAAATATTTATTCTAATTTTAAGATTTTTATATGCATTTGATAACTTTGAATTTTTTCGATAGATATTGATCTAAAATATTATATAATGTTCCTCATAAGTACTTTTTACACCAGTTAAAAAATATCATGTATAAGTAGACACAATTTTTATATATACGTGTGTTTGAAGTTTAGAATTTGACAAAAATTTTTTAAATTTGATATTTATAAGGGCTGAAAAAAATGTATTAAATGCATATTTAATTCCTCGAAAATTTCTCACACAACAATTTTACGCTTTCCTTAATTTTTTATTGATTTTTTCCTAATTATTTTGAAAAGTATTAAGAATTTTAGACCACTTAAGCTTTTACCATAAACTATTATCAAAATTGAAGATTGAAGCATTTTTACCAATCCTTTAGGTGACGTCGGATACAGAAATAAAACATACATCATTGGAAAACTATTACATGCAACGCTGAATAGTGAATACATACGTAAACGTATTATTCCGTAGCAAATAAATTATAAAATATATATAAATAAATATAAATAATATTATATATTACAATATGTATAATCGTATTTTATATATAATATGAATGTTATATTATTTTTTTTTAAAAAAACTCAATACTTAGGTATTAATTAATAAAAAATTGTGCAAAGTTATGTTGGTACACAAAATAAAGATTTTTCTATTTAAATTAATTTGTATACAGAATTAGAGTTCTATTATTAATGACTACACATCAGATGATAAAAAAAGGTTCTTATCTCATTTTATGATATAGGTATACATTATATTTCATAGTGAAAATTATTTATGATCAAATGATTATTTCGCTCATTATCTTTATATGTATTTAATATAATATTATGTATTTATGTATATTGACATCGTTTTATACGCGTCTATAATTTGAATACCCAAAATCGTATAAGCCAATATACTTAATCATCGTTATAATTATAATTTAACTACCTATTTTGTTAGATATTTTATTAAATATACGTTAAACATACCCTTTTTGTTACAGATTAAATCGTAGGATTTTCAAGTTTGATTGAATAATTAATATTTAAAATATTAGAAAATATACAAAAAATAAAAATAAATATTTTATTATTTAGGAATTTAATTTTATCCTTAGCACAATATTATAATCGAATAATCGTATAGTAAATTAAGAAAGTGTAATATAGTTTATGCTTAATTGGACTAAATCATTAAGATCTAAATGTTATCTGTTATTAACACACGAAAGAGACGCATTAAATATCATTTATATTTTCATAAAATATATTATTATATAGGGTGTCTTATACAAAATTGCTAATTTAAAACAATAATATGGCTAATAATGAAGTAAATCATTTAATCATTGCGGTACTTGCTCTTATTTTTTGTCTGTAAGAATTCATAATACTCACTAAATAAAATATGGAATTGTATAACATTATAGGAAATTGATATTTTAGTTCAAGTTCTTTAGATCAATACCTACATAATTATACATTTATAATATAATAATAGGATGTTGTGAGAGATTCGACATAATTTATTTGTTAGTTTGTTTTTATCTAAATTCGCCCAATAATTTTGCCCTAGCTACTATAAAACAAATGTACCTAACTCCAAGTAGGTATATATGGTAATAATTTTTGTTGAAATTTGGAATCGAAACAGAAATAAATCGTAAGAAATTATTTAACAAGAAACGCGTTTTCTTATATAGTAAAATTAATTTAAAACTAGTCTAAATGCTAATAAATAATAATCGTACAATTATTGCAATTATTGCCAAGTGTTCACTGTTCTTGAATGGTTGAATACATAGTTCAAGTAAAAGATATAAATTACAAAAACAATGATATATCAATAGTATTAATGACTGAATTTTTAAATATTTATTTAATCGTGTATGTCGGTGAAGAATGATAAATATATTTAAAATATTATATGTTTATTGCAATTTAATATGAGATAATAGCTTTACTTTTTATTACCTATTATGATATAGTTAGTGTCGTTAGTGATTTAGGTTATGTATACCTGGGTACTATTTAATATTAAGTTTAATAAAAACACATTTTAAACTTGATGAAAAACTATAACACGGTAATGATTAATATGATTTATAAACTAATGATAATTTTGGAATATTATTTATATTAGGTTGCTTATACAATTTGAAGTGTAATCTGTAAAATGTATTGATTTTCAAAAATGTTAAATTTATTATTATTTTTATATTATATTAGTTGTTGGTATTGAACTAAAAATTGTTGTTGAAAAGTTAGTGAAAATAGAACGTAATTATTTACTTAATGCAGTATAATGATACATATGTTTATTTTATCCAACTAGTTATTTCTAAACTCGACAAAATATGCAAATGCATGAATTTCCGGGCTTTATACATACTATTTCACATTGGGCTGTTTCTAAAAAAAACCTTGGAAAAAATACCACGCATTCACTTAAGGTTTACATAATATTTGTTTAAATGTTGATAATAATTTTACATAATAATAAAACCCATGTTATAGGTATTATTATAATGCATGTTATCATTTTTTTATATTTAAAGTTCATTCCAGAGCCAATGCGATTACAATTTGATGATGTTCAGCTATATTTATAATTAAGTAGGCATGAGAAATTTGATCAATATTATTCTATTCATCTATTGTAAATAAAAATCATTAAAAATTAAAAAGTATTTTAGAGTAGGTATCAGCAAGGGAAAATAATACGCTATGTTATATACTCGTTGCCGCTATACAGTAGCCGGTTGATGTATAATGTGACAAGCATTATATTTAAACGGATATTAATTTTTACTCGATATGTTTTTATGCATAATAACGTGTTAATTTTTGATAAATTACCATTTTAATATGCTTTAATGCTTATCATAGTTTTAATAGATCGATAATGAAAAATTATTAAAACAAAACTAATAATATTATTTACCACAGAAAAAATATGATTACGTGTGGTGTGAGTAAATGGATAATGCAATAATTAAAACATTTAAAACAAAATATGTTTTCAAAAATATTTTATGGATTAATTGACATAACTTCAAATAATTTTTATCATAAAATATACATGTATTTTTAACAGCTAATTTTTTAAAATTATGTTCGAATAATCATATTACATTATGTATATATTAAATTATAGAGAATTTGTGTTATAAGTTATCTAAAAAAAATTTAAGAGTTACCAACAAATATCAATTAAATAACAAACATATTATTATTAAAAACAAATAATAATGAAACAAAAAACAAAGGATGGTATTCCGCTCAAAGTCCAAATTTAAATTTTAAATATATTAATACTAATACAATAACTGAATAACTAAACAAACAATATTATACTAATACTAGCTACTCTGCGTTTCAAGCGAAATATACATGAGTGTTCTATTGAATGTGTATTAATAAAAACGAATGATAATAATAATTATTAGATAAATAACTGATGCTTTTATATTATGTTTATGTGCAAATAATTGTAAATTAGGTGAACTAAAAAAAAAAAAAAATTATATTTCTATATATTACGGTGATGTAACTAGAAATTTTCTATGGCGAGGGAGGACGCTAAATATATGAAATGAAAATTAGAAGGTTTAAAGTTTTTTTTCATATTTACTTATTTATAATTGCATTTTTCAGTGTATTTTTTGGAAATAATTTTATTATAATAAAAAGTAATTTTTATTTTTGTAGAACATCCATAATTATGAAAAATATATTTTATTAAAAAAATTATAGGTTTTATCATTATTATTTTTTACTGACAATATTCATTTTTAATTTCATATTTCAGAAGTATACTATTTTTCAGAAAATTGTATGTATAAAATTAAATTTTGAACAAATAGTAAAATAAGTTGTGACTTTGTAAGAATATATTTTAAAGTTTATAAAATCGAAGTAGTGGACACACATTTTGCGGGATTTAATTTGATAATAAATAATAACGAAATTTCAACTAACGATAAACTGTTATCACATTTAATAATATTTAGTATTACATGTTTATCTAATTTTTGATAAAACATTTAACATGTGGTTTATTGATCAATATTGAATACAGACGTATGCTCAATATTGCATTATATTATGTTTTTTTGCTTCTAGTTTTCAATACTAAAAACTAGTGATACAAGTTAAAAAAAATGTATAATATAAAGAGGTCAATAGGGAACTTAAATCACCTTAGCCCCTCCCTGGATACGTCATTGATATATTAGAGGTAAATATAATAAAGGCATATAGAGATATTATAATAGTTATATCTTATATAACTTATAAGTAATTATTATTTGACATTGACATGCACAGTGATAAACAGAAATATGTTTAGATAAATATTCTATTATCATATTTTTATCCCTTCGCCAATCCTTATTAATGTCAACTTTCTATGATAAAAATTACTTTTATTCATATCATAATTATATTTATACCTAAAAGGTAAAATAGGAAAAATAAATTCTCCAAAATGATTCATTAGGGAATATGAGCACATAAAAAGGTAGCTTAAGACGTTTGAAGCACTTGCCAAATATTCGCCATTATCATGCCGTATAAAAACGATTCACTTGTACTATTATTTATCAATGGTGCTTTTCAAAGATTGTCAGTAAATATGTCAGAAGTCAAAGAAATGGTTATTATATTTGAATATATATAGCTACTTGACAAATTTGCTATTTGTCCGTAACAATTTATATTTAAATTATTAGCTTGTTTTAAAAATTGTTTTTGATATGTAACATAACGTGTCCAGACCTCATTTGCAGGTCATGCACAATAGTGCCGTATCCTGTAGAAGAGCTGAGGGTATACAGACAACCCCCTCCAAAAAAATAGGTTAGGGTTGAGGGATATGACCTACAAATTTCGAAATAAGCTTAAACATATAAATATATTGTATATAAAATAATTAAATCAATTTTTACTTTTTTTGTTAGGAATAAATAACAATTCTCTTTTTATCAGATAAATAAATAAGTTATATGAAATTATATTTAGTGTTTTAAATTTCGCAGGTCATGCCTGTGCATGATAGGCAGGACCCGTAGACACGCCTATGGCACTATATATAGTACAGTACTTGGCCAGTCACGAGAAGCCGGATTAATATGATCGGTGCATGTAGTAATAACGAGATTAATTTATTTTAAAATAATTTCCATATTTGTAACAACAAATTATTAATAATAGCAATGTCCAAATGTTCAATTACCCACAAAAAATTAAAGCCAAATTTACAAAGGTGTCTACAGCCTGTAATATACACTCATACAAATTTTAGGGATGTGGTTTAATATGTTATCTACCATTACGACGATATCTACCATATTATATTTTTGGTTCAAATGTTCAATATGTTATCTACTTATAAAAAAAACTATAATTTAATCGATTTAAAATTAATATAATGCAGTTCTAATTGTACTGACAACATACAACTGACAATAAGTACATAATAATTCCTGTTGAAAAATTGTTTTTAGCTTTTTTCCGTAAATACCGATAAAAATTTATCGTTTGGTAAAAATGCTAGATAATGTAATACAAGATTTCATATAAGTTTTTATATAAGAATATTAAAAATGCACTAATTTTTTTATGTACATTTTAAGCTCAAATTTTTACAAAATTCGTCAAAATTACGAAAATTGTCAAACTACAAGTATTATTATTATTTTTTGTTATTTAAGGATTCAAAATCTTAGCTTATTAGTCTGTCATTGTACTAAACATAGGTACCTATTACATTTTTTTAAAATTAAACGTTACATCATTGCAGACAAATTATAACTTACAATTTTTTTTATAATTTTTGTGGTACTTAAAAATTCTATTATTTTATTGGTTTGGCTTTCATTGAGCGCTTCTGTTATGTTGAGTGGCATTATATGTTCAAATCAGCGCGTGATGGAGTGTATTGTGTATACTCCTCCACTTTGTGTTTGATGGTTAATACTTAAAGCATGTCGTGTCGTTTATGGGTTGAGGCTCTTTACTAATATATGAATGTGTAAGAAAGGATAAGTATCGGATTCTGATGCGTGTGATCGCGATGTCTATCATCGGTTGAAATTGGTAGGAATGTGCTATTTTTTTAAAATATTTTTGAATTTTTGATTTTGGTATCAAGGGAATATTTGAGGGGAGAAGGGGGCATTTACCCCCTTCCTCATCCCATGTATTTTTTTCTATATAATACATTAATTAATAATTTATTTAAACAATTTTTCGTTTGATACAGATCGTAAATCGTAATAATGTAATGCTAATTACTAAACATAATAAGAATTTTATGGCTATTTAGGTAATCAACTGTAAATTATTTTTAGTTTGTATAGAAAAAAAATTAATTTTGCCCCTCCCCTAGTCACAACTCAAATATGCCCTTGGTTGGTATAGACTTCTAATGATTTTGCCAAGATGAGAGGATTTTTTTATTAATAGAATTGTTGATGTCGTAAGTGGATAAGTTATTTATTGTAGGATTTAGAATAGTTTTCATTGCATGGTCGGCATATTTGTCTACTTTTTGGTTTTCTGCGATACCAATGTGTGATAGCACCCACATGAATTCAATGTTATTTTTTGTTTTGTTCAGATTAACTGCGATACCTACTCCATGTTCAGATTAGATGCGTCTGTGTATATTTTGGTGTAGTTAAGGAATGTGTGCTAAATTGTATTTTTAAATTAAAAGATAATAATGACATTATTTGTTTCGATTTTATTAAGTTGAGAAGTTCGGTATTAATTCTTATTTCTTAATTCCAAGGTGGTAACACTTGAAACATAATTTTGTTAACGATTGAGATGTGTATGTCCATTGTTTGATCATTTGATGTAATTTGGTAAATATATCTCGTATATAGTTGGATTTTTTTATATTCTTTGTTTATTGAAGGTGTTATATGATTGTTGAAAATGGTTTTGTATTTAATATGGTTAGATGTGCTTTTCTTTTTGATGATGTATTATAGTGTGTCTATTGGTCTTTTTGGAGTTAGTGGAGTATTTCTCCGGCATAATTTAAAATGCTGTCAAATGTGTTGATTGCCTTGAAGGCTCCAATCAAATTCCTTCGTTGTGGATTGGGTCCAATATCTTGAAAAGGTTTGATTTAGCTGTATTGTATGTTTGTGAATTATATTTTATTTTAGATAGGATTAAAAAGTTGTTTATAATATATAGTTAGTAGTAACTTTTGATTTGCTCTTCATATGTGTGGTGGGTTAGATTTTTAATTAAATTATTTTTATTTTTGTAGGAGTTTTATAAGTATTTTGTAATGACATTTTTTAAATAATATTTACATATTATTATGTAGATTAATTTTAAGATATTATCTGTAGTTTTTATTATGATTCTAATCACACTGTCTTACGATTAGGTAGTATTAACTCAAAAGTCTATTAATTTTGTTATTATTAATAAAAATAATATAATGGTATAAATATATATTATTATAATAATTAATTACTTAATAATACATCAAATGTTTTCTGTGAAAATTAATTCAACATTCGGTAATACTAATATATGAATAAATGACTAATAGCTATATTATGAAATATATTTAGACTATTTATAGTGATATATATGAGTATATGACTCAAAACTCAAATAAAACTTTCGGTAAAATAGCTAGGTTTTATTTTAGTATATATTTAAAACCATGGCATATTATGTACCTGTATCAAAAGAACTGTTATCGGAACTAGAGTTTTAAAAAGACATAACATTATTAACTGCAGTAATAACATAATATATCATAAAAATTAATTTTAATGGTTAGATAAATCATAATTAAATTGACGAGACAAATAATGAAATAAATAAAAGCATACATTTATAAAAGTTCAATAAGCAATTGCAATCAAAATATGACAAATATAGTAAAGAAAAAAATAAATATAAATAAATTAAATATTTAGTGGGTTTGGAGTAAACATTAGATAATAATATAATATAGGCATATAAAATATCACATATATTGATAAAAGTTAATAATACATCGTCCTATAGCTGATATATGTTATAAAATACTGCAGTTATCGAATATTGGAAAAACTAAGTCCCTAGGATTTAGTCATCTAATGCGCTATACTTTCATTTTCAAATTCCTGATTCCCGATTACCTATAACTTTTTTTCCTAGTGTGTATGACAAACAAAAAACTTGTGTATATACGAATATTATTATTATTTTTTTTTTTTTGAAAAAAGACCTATTGTGAACTAATTCTGCAACACGAGTTGCATTGTATTTTTATTACAATCGTAGTTTTAATCTTACTGAAAAGTGAAAATATAGGTACTTTTAATTTTAATATATTAATATATTACTACAGTTTTACGATTTGTTAGTTTGTTAATAACGATTGGGATTATTTATTTTAATTCATTATATCTGTCGCCTTGCTGTATTGATTGAATTATAAAACAAATGTTATCCGCGAAGAAGATTAGTATTACTAATCATTTCGTTTATGTATAGGTATTTTATAATATTTTATTGTATAGGTCAGCGGTTACCAAACTGTGCTTCGTGGAGCCCTTAGTACTCCGTAATGGCTTACCAAGGGCTCCGTTTGTAATACAACAATACATTTACATAAAACACAGACAGATAAAAATTAACGTTAAATATTTCTTGAAGGCTCCACAAGAAACTTCTACTTAAAAAAAGGCTCCGAGACTAAGAAAGTTTGGGAACCGCTGGTATAGGTACTTACACGAAACTATAATACTATTATATACTATTATACTAATACACATGTTGATGTGTAACTACTAACCCGTACAAACAAATCGTGTGGAAGTGTAAATTGTGCTTTCAGATGTTTGTTTTTTATATTTACAAAAAATTAATAAATCCTAACATATGTAGGATCATTAATATTGTTCGTAGTAAACACTAGCAAAATAATAAATTGTTTAAAAATGTAAAAACAAATGCATGTAAAAATGTATAATACTATAACTATACGTCTATAGTCTATACACACATAATGATAGCTGGGATTGTTATACATTTTTATTTTTACCTACCAGGCAGTGTACCTGTATGTTGCAATACTTGTAAAATATTAAGTGATAACTGATTACCAATTATAATAATCATACTAATATTATTTAGTAGAAAATGTCTACATAATTGTATAATGAATATGAGATTCCGTATCTATTTTTTCAAGCATCGGGTTCTGTTGATAAAACTTCGAAATATTATTATTTTTAGGCAATCATTTATTTGTTCTAAAATTTCAACTAGGGTTGAAACTTCAACCTATTATTATCTGTATAATTCAATATTGTATTATGCACTAATGAATGTAATATGTGAATCATTATTGGCGTGGTTAGAAAATATTAACTGACGTATAAAAGATTATTATAAAATATTTACTGTATGTTGTATGTACTATGTAATCACTAATAAATAATAATAAATAACTAAATATAAAATGAATCATAGGGAATCGAACTATCGAAGTGCTGTATGGGGAGCTATAACAGGCCAGGATAATTATTAATTAGGAATACCTTTTACTCATCTACAAAATATTAAAATTAATGATTGAGCTAAATTTCAATTACTATTTTCCTAATTATTACATCAAAATAATTCACTTAAATGGAATGGGTTTTTTGTAATTTACAAAGTACTAATAGTTTTTTTTACAGCTTTTCGAAAATATCCAGAAAACTATAAAATTCCAATAACCACTAGTACTATTTGTGTCAAATGATTAATATAAATACTGTGTGTATAACAATATTTCGGATTAGCCCGTATAATATAATAATAATAATAATAATAAAATAATAATAATATTTAGTTGTACAAAACTTTCGAAACGAATTTCCATTTATTAAATTAAATGGTTGACAATATTTTTAAATAAAGCTAATCTAAGAAATGATTATTAATTTTTCATTAAATGTATTTGAACGCTACATTAAGTAATTAAAATAAAATGTTTACGGATTACAATGAACAATTCAATGAACATAAATACAAATTTAATGTACACAAGTATATTAATATAATAATGTGAATTATAATCATATTGATATTATGTTTACGACTTTATGTCTTGACTTCAAATTTTGACAGCAAAATTTTTTTACAAAAGATAACATATTTAGTTCAAATATATATAATTCAATAATTTTTTGGTGGAGTAGGATATTTTCTCTTGAGCACAATAAATTTTAAGTTAGAAATTTCTATTTTTTCCGTAAAATAAATATTTCTTAAGCAATTTTTTCTTGTATTGCATTAAAAAAAAAAAATAATAGATACTTGAAGTTTTCATCAAATATTTAAATCATCATTTACATTATATAATTAAATTAATTATTTAAATTCTTTTTGAGTTATGTATACAGTATACTGTATAGGTATGAGACATTTTTAAAATTTTAATTTTTTTTCTATAAAATATGTTGATAAAAAATTATTATTCTAAATAATATGCTAATATGCTAGACAATTTTAGGTATATTATTATATTTTATTATAAATGGGCTTATGATATTTTTAAATCATAAGATTAAAGTATTTCCTAATTATATTATAATACCACGAATTTTTTTTATGGAAAGTTTATATTGACTTAAAAGTTAACAACAATAATATTTGATCAATGATCATTTTAAAATGTATAACTTTTAGTTTCAACATAAGCGTTGTCACAAACGACTTCAATTATCGCAATCCTCTAACCTCTTAAAAAGGATCTTTCCATATTCCATCTTATAAAAATGCCAGGAAATCAGATTTACCTACCCGATGCAGAAAATAAAGTGGTGCAATGTGTCATGTCCAGCTACTAAGTATATAATTATTTTTCAATAATATAACAAAATAAATTTGAAAAAAATATAATGTATAATATAAGTGCATACTATAATCATAATAGGTATAATTGATAATTGATAATACTATAGTAAATGTCATGTTTTTAGGATTGTAATGGAGAATTTCTAACATTGAAAATAGCCGAGACAAAAAATGTCTGTAGGTAAATTGTCTTACAAGTTACAATCTAGATATATTTTTAAAATTTTGGTGAATTAATAAAAGCTTCAAGCTGTATATAAATAGTCTAATGGTTTCTATAACACAAATAAGTTGAGAGAATGAGGTAACTAGGAGTCTAGTAGGAAAATTTCCCCCCATGACTACCTTTAGAAGTTTAGACCATGACATTTAAGCTAAGTCCTTGCGAAAAATTAACAACATTTTTGTTATGTATTTAATGTGTATAATAATTAATTATTATATAATATATATATTAATATTTTCAATATTTTTATGTATATGGTTATTATTGGTTATTCCAGTTTTTGACGAAACAATTTAACAATCATAACTAAGTATGGCCAGTATGGGTATTGAGTATCTCTACACGATGACATTACGTAAACATAAAATATTAGTTGGTTCTTTTTCATTTACTAGAATAATTAAAACGTACATAAGGTCGACCACGTGTCCACTCCACAAAATAGATTCAAATATGTAGCTGTATTAAATATGGTAAAAAAATAAGATTGAGAAGTAATAATAATTGATAATTTTTTTAAGGTATTCGTTTCAAAATACAAGCATATATAATGTATAATTTTAATATTTTGTAAACAATAAAATAACATTTGATTTTTGATCACTATTTTTAATGTCGATGACACTCCTCCCAACTTAACTTCATGGCTTATTTTCGGGCGTCGCCCAAATGCGGCCCAAAGTAACCTTTTTATCTTTTCACCAATCCCGATTGCAGCCTGTACATAGTAGGTAGGAAATACTATTTAAATAGTTATCAAAACTAAATAAATATTCCGATTGCGTAGGATACGTATTTTGACATAATTATAAATTTATAACTATTGGTTATACACGATTCACACGATCACGTGGTAATTCGGTGCTGCCATAGATTTAGCTTCTATACAACCTTCAACGGCTAAAATACAAATATTTTGTGATTATATTGATGATGATTCTGATTTTCTACCTGAAATATGGACTACTTGTAGTTCCAGTATGTATTTAACGCCGAATGCGTGTAAAAGTTTTCATTCGAAATTTAATTTACTATTTTATACTTCACATCCAAGTATATTTCAATTTTTGGAAATTTTGAAACAATGCCAAACACACGCTAAAATAAAAATTCAATCTATAATAGTTTTTACTCCTCGGGAAATAACCATAAAAAAAAAAAAAAATGTATACAAACCAAAATTACAAAATTAAACAACTTGAAAATATCTAATTTTAATTTTGTAAAAATAATGAGTTTTAAAAATTTACCTTTAACACTATAATTAGTAATTATTTTACTATTTATTGACACATTAATTATATTTCATATATATTTTCAAATACAAATATGTCCAGTACAGTATTTAAAATATTTACTTTATTTTATTAATTATAAACTATTTTGTGAACCAATGTGTGTTTGGACACAATCGGGATACTTATATTTGGGATAAAATATGAATACCTGAATTCGGGCTGCAAACGGGCAATTCCGTTATTTTCCTCGCAGGACTCTGTGACTACTAAATGCTAGTTACATCCATAAAGGTTGATCTCCCACTGCTTATTTTTGAACTTTGATTTTGTAGGACTAGCTAACCTTTTATTTGTCTATAGTTTTGAAAATTCATCATTATCGATCAAAAATTAAAAAACGAGGCCACTGCCGCGATGTGCTAGGGTTAGAATCTAATAGTCCACGCGCGCGGTTATAGATACGTAAAGGTACATTTATATAGTTAAGTAGGTTAACACTTACTACTGGCTACTGATGTAATCAATAATTTTTCAAAAATGCTCTTCTCTGTACACAGGAAACCAACGACGGAGAAATGGCAATAATAATTTCTGACGACAGCTAGTGTTGTGTTTGGGGATTTTATATTTAGCCGTATCTACAAACGGAAAGTTAGCTGTGACGGCGGTTGATAAATTTGCTTATTTGCCATTTTTCTTTTTTATAATGTATGCGACGACGATCAGACCAACGCAGCTTTATAGTATATTAAACGATTCGTTTATTATTTCACGAATAAAATACCACAACGGAGCACTGAGCGTGCGATGACACTACGGGGGCCACTAATCACTAGACACTAATCAGTATCATATTATTATAAACGTTACAAACACAGAATTCCATTTAAGGGGATCGCAAGCGGTGATTTGCTGTCCTCGTCTATGATACAACCAATATAATATCTGAGATATCTATAGGTATTTAAACGAACTGATCTATTTATGATGATGCGATAAGAATTCTGAAAACGTTTCATTGTTTCAATTTCTTAAGTTTGAATTATTAATTTAAATCGTGAAATTAAATATATCACATGATAATATTATGTACCAATTTTTACCAATTTACTCTATTGCAATATTTGTACAGATCACAGGCGTAAATTAGGGAGGCTCAGCTTTAAGCCACCCTATCTCAAACATTTCCGAACTTAATATCACCAGTTAATAAATTATGTTAGTTTAATACCTGTTAATTGTATTTCTAACCCCCACCTCAAAATATTTTTAACATTACGCGTATGATACAGATAAAATCGATAATGTGTGATACCGATCTAAAGTTAACATTTCGAATTTGTTTTGACAATAATAATATAATATCCTTATAGCATTATCGTTTAATCGATCGATTGCTTTGTTGGAAAATATAAAATAATAATAAAATTAATATTGACGTCATAAACTAGTGACGTCTTAAGGTCGAAGGTCAATTCCACAGTAGGGTAGGAAACATAATTTATACCTATTTGTTAAAAAACTTAAAAAATTTACTTATATTAACAGTAATATGGAACATCACACGCCTCTCTCTAGATTGGATTGAGGGTTGGCTCTTTTACAAAGAGTTGCGTCTTGTATAGACATTGATTAAATATATTATGTATTATGTACACTGTACAGCCCGACAGTAGCGTAATTTGGAGTACATTATTTTCCTATTTTGTCTTAAAATAACGTGGTAGACCAGGTAACATACTTCTTGGTCGCTCACAAAAAATTAATATTGTAATATAATGGCTTAAAAATAAATAAATGTAATAGCTATACAATAAATTAAAGCTTGGATCAGGGATCAAAACAGATTCTTTACTACTACAATAAAATATCAAGGGGCAATTGGAAATTGTCTCCGCCCCATACTAGTCCATGCTAAACTTGATATATATAAATGATGATGTAAATTTACTATATATGGCATAATTATATTATAATACATTATATATTTATAATATGTTAGGTATAATTATTACTAACACAGTAAATAATAATAATACAAATAAATTACTCGCAAAAGTATATTTAATATAGATAATTAAATTCAATTATATAGGTACAATGCATCATGATCTTGTATTTTAATGAGTGTACAAACACAATATCACTACATGATTGCAATTGAAAAGGAAACTTTTTGAGCAGAAATATAGTAGGTAGGTATATTATATAAAAAAAATCATCAACAAACCATGAAATAATAAAAATAAAAATAATAATAAATAATAACATAAATACAAATAACTATCACATTGTATACCTATTTTTACTATTTAATAAACTAAATAGTAATTATTAGGTTTTTTAAATTATAAGTTTCAGGATACTAGAATATTGCAGATTAAGAGTGGAAATAATGTGCCAAAAAACAAACACATTAAAGACTGTTGCTTTTTTTTTAATTCATGGTATCTAATTGATCCATGAGCAATCATATTTATATGTAACGAAAAGAGTGTAAATTAAATTACAGTACTAGTCATCGTGATGTTATCCAATTAGTAATTAAAAAAATTAATTGAATATAAAATGTATTATGTTATAGTTTAATTGGATAGGTAGATTATTAACTTAAAAATAATTAAGCATGCAGATTCATGTCTTTAAGAATTAAGATGAAATACTTATAAAGAACTGTAAATAGTTAAAACAATTTAAAAAGAGTAGTTAAATAAATAATTTTCCAACAATTAGAAATATACTGTGGTTTAAAATGACAAATATATTATCTGTAACAACAATATTTGTATCTTACAATCGACAATAATTTTAAATCCTAATAGAATGGGTACTTAAATGTGATCACATTGATTTTAATAAAAGTATATTCTAAAATGAAACCAAGAAAAAAAATAACATTAATAGTGATTAAGTTCCTCAATTCAAATGTTATGCAAGTTATGATTAATTTGCTATTAACTGGTGAATAATAATTCATATTAAGTGACATCAATTGTATTAGCTAACAAGTATTCAAATATTCGCCAATAGTCATCATTATTAACAACTATGACAGTAAAAAAATATTTTATTTTTGCAAAATCTTGTTTTTATACTAGATTTATACTGATATTTAATAGATTTTTATCATAGTAGGTATTGTTTAAATTAAATATAATTATTTAGATGACTTAAATTAATTTGGAAATGACTGTAAAATAAAATGTATCAATAATTATTGTTACAAATTATTCTTGTAAATATTAAAATTTACTTGGTATGGATAAGTTAAAAAATATGGCTTTTTATCAATCACCACAGTTGATATAATCTAAGCTAGGAGATTCTAAAAAGTTTAAAATAAGGAATATACTAGAATTTTTTGAATATAACATAGCATTATGGTATGTTTTAAAAAAGATATATGTAAAATTAAAACTTATCAATTATAAAAGGTATGTACTATGTATATTAATGTCCAGTTATTCTAGAATATTTTATATAATGTAAAGTATACATGTGTAAAGCTATTTAAAAATAGACCTAGAGTATAATTATTTGAATTTGGTAATCAGTAATAGACCTTTTTAAATAAACACAAGTATCAATGTAAACACTGAGAAAGGAAATAAACAGAAATGTATAACATACTATATATACACTGTTGGTACTGAGTCTTTTAAAAGATAGACTATAAGGACTTATAATTTATAGCAAACCCGCTCTAGGTCCATAGTTGTCAATGTCAAATATAAATAGATTTAAAATAATTTACTTAACCTAAATAAAGATTTAATCATACAATAATACAAAAAATAAAATAAAATATAAAATGGTATAACTGAAAAAATTCAGAAGAAACAGTAGATGAATACTCTTTTAAAGTATAAAATTCAGGGTTAGACATCCTGAATAACAGGTGTATTTTTCTCATCTTCTAGATCTTGAGTTGTAGTTAAGTTACTCCACCAATTGGTTACTGCACCCTTAGCTTGTGAAATAGCACCTCCTATTAAAAATAAATATAATGTTATTATTAAAAAAAAAATAAAAACAAGGATGATTAATATAATTATAATATTATTTATTTCCTTAACATGTATTACATACCAACAACTTTACCCGTGGATGCAACTGCTCTACTTGTATTTTGGACTGCTTGATTTAACTTTCGACCACTTCTACTGCTTTGCATTGTGCTATTGAACATAATACATTTCTTACCTTAATTATAATTTATTACTTAGCTTATACATATAATTTAATAATATTATTTTTAGTTATTTAGCTTACAGATGATATAATATATTTTTCACTCTCAGCCAAAAATTGAGTGTATTTTATTATCAGTGACAATTAATAACTATTAACTTATAAATACAAATTGTATTTTATTTTAGAATATTTACGGGCTGAGCTGTTTTGTACATAATAAATTGTACTGCTTACAATACAAAAAAATCAGTTTTTTAATGATATATATTTTTTAAATTATCTATTAACTAATATTAAGTTTTATTTTAAACGTATTACTTATTGCAAAATGTTGAAGCTTGTAAGACAAGATATGGAATAAGCTTTACATTAGATAATTTTATAATCTCTATTTACAGCTTATTTAACTTTTTTCTACTATCCTCTAACCAGTCTAATCTAATTCTGATTTTATACTATCAAAATTTAAAATCTTTTATGCATAAGGTAAACTTTGTAAAATTATCTACAGTTAGAAAAATTTTCATCAATTTTGATATAGAACTAATTTGAAAATATTAAAAATAATTAAAATGAATAATGATTTAAGACTCCTATTAGTGCTATTATTATAATTTAATTTTTTAGTTAGTAATATCATAGCTAAAACTAATCAAATAAGAAGGAACATACTTCAGTTAAAAAGGATAGTTATAAAACTTATTTTAAAAGTTATCAAAATGTTTATATACCTATTTTTTATTTTTTTAGTTTTTACAATACAATATTTCTTAAACATTTATTACATTACTAACTTATATTTTTAATTTAATATTCCTAACTTTGAAACTATGTATTATTTTTAGGCTAGAGCCTGTAATCTATTTTGATGTAAAAAAATTACATTTTAAATATAATATATATTGTTAATTAGTTTAAGTATTTAAAGCTTAGATGGGTATAGTATTGAACTAAATTTTTGTAGGATATCATTGTAAAACTACCTTTAAAGTATTTTTAAAAGTATACGTAGTAGTGTACCCTGAAAAATAAAAACTTAAAAAAATAATTTTTTTTTTCAAAATTTGTATTATAGTAAATCTTAAATTAGTTTATACATAGATTTTGAATTAATAATGAATGTTTTTTGAGAAAAGTATCAATCAATATATATCTAAAAATTTAGTTTGTATTGAACCATTTACATACTGTGATATTCTTAGTCTCATATCAGCTACAGACAATTGACCAGCAAATGGATGACAAGGTTCAAGTGCCATAATTGCTTGGTGTTCTTGGTTTAACCAAATTTGGTAATTTTTTGTTTGTTGCCAAGCAGATATAAAAGATGGATTAAAGTGGTTTAATTCGGGTGCTCCTTCTATTATAAACATTAAATACATTTCATATTTTAATAGTTATGGTACTTATAAATTATTTCAAAGCTAGTTGTTAGAAAACAAGAATATAATAATTAAGTATTAAAATGCTACTGACCACTTAACAGTGATGTTCTTAATAAGGATAACAAATAAGCCTTAAACTGTGCTCTTATCCATTCATCTCCACCTTCCCATCCAACTCCATCCAGAAATACATCTTCTTTTTCTGGTTGGACAACATGTCTAACTAGATAATCAGCAAAACGAAGATCTTCTGTAGTTAAATGTAAATGTCGTTTAAGTTCAATATTTTCTATTTCTACTTTTCCTTCATCAATCTAAAATGCAATTATTTTATGAATACAATACATTATTAGTTAATTTAAAAAATAAATATACTTTACCTCTACAATGACATCAGCTAAATTTTTCTTTTGCTTGAACAATATATTTGATGCCCCGATTACATATCCTCGAACACTTGGATCTGTTAATATATCCATGTATGATAGGCAAGAATATGGTTGACATAAATTACCCTAATATAATTAATACTTTGAAATTATTATCTTTCTTGGAAAATATTGAATTATTCATACGAACATTATCAAAAATAGACATTGGAACTCCACAGTCTTCAGAATTGATTTGGGCGATACTAATCATATTATACTGTACAGCAGCTTCATCCAACGAATCAATACTAGGATCTTTAGGAATGTTTGAAACAAAGGTATTGTTAGGAACTAAGTCTTCATCAACAACTTCATTTGATTTTTGACTAACTATGCTATGATCATTATTTTCTGCTTCTGGACTTATATTTGAAACATTAACTTCACACTTGTTTTCAATAGAGGGTTGAGTAGAACTAGTAAGGCTAAGAAAAATCATATATTTTGTAATAATTGTCAATTTTATGAATGATTATAAATATTTAGTTACCTAATATTGGCAGATTTATTGAGCCCATTTTCAATTAATCCAGGGTGAAGAGATAATAAGGTCAATATTGTAGAACAGAGTGGACGAACAGGAGAGTAAAAAAATAGTACTTTATTTTCTAACAACATTAGCTTAAATAGCAACAATACTTTATGTCTAAACCTTGTCACAAGTTCAACTGCAGATAAACCTGTAAAAAAATTATAATCTAGTAATAAGTAGTTAATAAAAGTCAAAAAACAAATACGAACCAACAAATAGATGAGGACTGGTGCTAATATTGTCTATACTAGATAAACAGGCATTAAGATGGTGATAAGTGTCATGTAGGAGTGATATTTTACTGAAATCACCCTCTTCAAAATAGGCATGTGTAATTAGAGACATTTTAACTTGAATATGTCCATATAATGGTAATGTACTAAGTACACATACTGATTTTTGGATTGTACTTCTTGTCATATCAGGAGTTCGGTTAATAATTTTCTTTAAAAATAAAAATACTTTAAGCAACTCAATAGTCAAAATTATTTGTTATTTACTTCTAATGGTATTTGTCTGTAACATGAAATCCCATAAATTGTTTCATTCGGATCTTGCTGACTCGGTAGATGAAAGTATGCAGTGTCTTCATCAAAGTTGTGTGAACCATCAGGTAATGCTAAATATGGCAAATGCTTCCAAGCTGCCGGACATTCAGCAGAAACACCAGTGGTATCTTCAATAAATGGCGGATAAGCATATTCTACCTAAACATAAAAATTAATTAATATCTGAATCAATTTTTTTTAACAAATTATATAAATTTACTTTGAATGATATTTGTTCTGTATTTATTTTATTTATATACCTAACCTTTACCTATACATACACATATATACATTGAGCTACTCAATTTTGTTTAAAATATGCAATTATTTAATTTTGGCAGAAGCCAACATCTTTTATCTTTTAATATTAATAAAATAGCTTTGTAGAAAATATTAACAGAATTATAACATTGTACACATTAAGTATAAAACATACTACCTACATATTATTATATTGCATAAGTACTTATTTAGTCATATACATATTGTTTAGACAAATCAGCATAAAGACAAAACTATTAAATCTAGCAAAATTTGGACATACTGTTGAATATTTAAGACAAAACCATTATTACCATGAGTGGGTAGTCATTGAAACATACCTGACATCCTTTTTTATGATGGAATCCAACCACCAAAACGTGTAGAATTGGATTTTCTGTCATGACGATGAACGCAGTACAATACTAGTTCGCGAGTGTAAACATATTGATCGCAGTGTGTACATACGATGTACTTATTTGATACAATTTATTTACAACTCTTTGGACGGATTCGTCATTTGTGGTTGGACATTCGTATCGTTATTTGTTTTGAGTTCTATCTTACGTTTATTTTGACAGGAACGTAGTACAGTGGATGTGCGGTCCCTTCAACGTGAGTAACGTCTAATTTTGAACGACTGACGTTGACCCACCGACAACACGTAGAACAATTTGTTTTCGTACCTAATGCTGCGAATTTTTGTGTTTTGTCGTCGATCGATGATAACAATTAATATTGTCACTGAAAGAGCGGAACGGTATTATCGATTTGATAAGGACATATTGATAACAAAAGAAAAAACCCATACTACGTACTACATAGACCCATAGTAAATAAATTGTGGGTTTCTGCGCACGCGCTTGGCACTTCTCGCATTTGAAGCGCGTATATAATCGAACTGTGATGGGATTCCAAATCAGTGCCCAAAAATGGAATAAAGTACTGAGATCTCTTAAATATTTTAAGCGTACCATGCGTTTAACACTTATACACTAGTACTTAAATAATTTATGTTAACCTAATCTCCAGTCGTTGACCACTGTATTTTTTATAACACGAACATTGATTAAGTAATGACATCAGACATACATATAATTAATAATTACACTGTTTTGAATAAAAAAAAATATAGTATATCAGTATATGCAAGTGCTTATATTAATATATTAAAACAAATGGTCGAAATGAAAAATTATAAATGAGTTTAATTATAAGGTTTTCAATTAGCGTTTTAACATTAGAAGTGTTAAGAGTATTCTATAGTGACTATACTCGTAATGACGTGATTCTTAATCGATGTGTCACTAAAAAAATTTTGCTTTTTTTTTTTGGACTTAAATGTTATTTATAATAATCGTTAGACATATACCTCATGATTTAAGTGTGTTGCTATTTAATTAAATTAAATTTAGGATTTCGAGAACCACTGCCATAATAAATTGTAATATTATAGTATGTAATACGATGGAAGTAGGAAGAGATTTATAAAACAAAGGCAAAACAAATATAGTTTTGAAGGGAAGGCATTGTTTTATGTTCAGAATGCTTATCACTTTTAGAAATTATTGCTACTATTTTAATAGTTCACAAAATGCTTATGATTTTTCTGGAATTTTGACTAAATTTAAAATTCTGTGTATGAATGAGTAATCGTTTTTCATAATACAAATGTTTTCTATTTAATATTTATTACGATTCAGCTGATTTAAAAATGTATAATTCATTATTAAAATCGTATTATTATTTATTATGCATTATTTATTATAGTATCTATAAATAGATATAAATATACAATTATTATCATCATAGTAGGTATATACTTCTAATTTTCGTTTGCATGTGAAACTATCTACATCATGGTAATTAGGTACTAATCATAATTACAAAAGAATACCGAAAAAGCAATTAATTTTAAAATTTAGAAAAAACCCGTATATCTACCATTTGTGTAAGATGATATAATAGTATCTTATTTGTTATTTTAAAAAGAATAAAAAAACTACAAATTACAATTTGGTTTCTGAGCTTTTTACTGCTTATGTAAAGTCTGCAGTGCCATAAATTGTATTACATATAACGGACAACGGTCTGTCGGTCTACTATGTATATTTCCCCACTGCACCATACTCAATTCGTCTTACGCTAATACATATACACTTAAATTAACATATAGGCTATACGCCTATACATACACTCATACATAATAATATATATTACTGTAAAAGTACGAATACTGGCGAAACCTCGGATTTTACCTATAAATCTTAGTTTTCACCGACTGATGTCGGAAAGTTATTATTTAAGTACATTACAATATTTACAGGTGAACTGGGTGAACTGAAGGTACCCGCACCTACAAATTACATATTACTGGCTGTGGCGTTACAAGTTGTAGATGGAAAATTTTATCACTTGGATACAAAAGCGAGAACATTTCATTCCCCTAACTTATATTTCACTTAGAAGCAATAATTTTAGATAATGAAATTGGTATTCCTTCTTCAAGTGATAAACTCTTTGACTGTTGGATATGATAAGGTGTGTCAGGTGTGCGCGTGTCTGAAAAAAATGTAATACAAATCAATTTAATAGTCTATCAAAAAATGTATTGCACAATTCGAGATGTTAGTATTACAGTAGTCTGCATAAATAAATAATCATTTTTGATATACAAATATAGCTACCTAAATACTTAATATATAATAATAATTCAAATTGTTTAATAATATATAATAAATAATGATATAATATATATAAACTAGCTGCCCGAACTTCCTCCGGAAGAAATTATTTTTTTATAGTTTAATTTAAAAACTTAAGACTATTTTTTGTATAACTACATATTGTAGTTATTATTGTTATTGCTAATTTCTGAAAAGTATATATCCTACATTTTGAATTTAACCATTGGAGTGGTAAATTTTATTCTTTTTACTATAGAATAGAGATATGGTAGAAAAAAAATGTAACAATAAATTATTTGTTCAATGAATAATATATATTTCTAATGGAAAAATGCAAGTTCAAACAAATAAATAATTATTAATAATAATAACAATAATAAATAAAGAAACAAATATTTTTATATATAATAATTATTATTATGAGAGGAAATGATAAGGTCAGATATGTTCAAAATCGGTTTCCTTCGTCTCAAAAATTATAGTAGATTCTTATATATATAGATTTGTGAAATATAATATATAGTTATAATGAACATATATGTATCTAAAATTCTAAAATACTAGTAAATAATACTTTACGTAATTTTGAAGTTAATGTTTAAAATTGTAATTATATTACAAATACAAAGTAAGGAAACAAAATATCACACAATTGGTAAACAATTTCGTACTTTTACTAAAATTGACTGTTTATCTTAAGTCTTAACAGTTAACATATACCAAATGTCCAAATCTCATTTATAAAAGTCCAAACTACAAAAATTAATTGATGTAATTATAAATTTATTATAAAACTATAATATATTTTACATTGCCATTTGTTGACACGTATATTGATGTCGTTATTATTATTTTTACTTTAATTTGTATTGTTATACCTTATTCTTGCCGATATTTGTCCGATCGATGTTTAATTATATTATAGTATGTCCATTTACGTGTCATTGTGACCGTCTCCTCACTTAAATAAATTGTTTATAGATATACAAGATAATTAAATCTTAATATAAAAAAAATAACAAATTACACCTATACAGTCCACTAAATACCATTTAAATAATAAAATTAAATAATGACTTAATAATAAACATAGTCCATTAATGATATTTATCAATTTTTAAATGATTATGGTGCTTATTAAATAAGCTTTTTAAATTTAAAAAACAGAAGGTGCAGCACCCTGAGTGAAAAACATGTCTAAGCCCCCTAAAAGCCTAAAAAATAAATTTTGCCGATGTGCGTATAATTTTACGAATATATATATAATATTAAGTGTAATGTAAAAACATAAAACAGCCGTATAATATCTATTTTCAGTATACTAGGTGTCTAGGTGCTGTAGAAACATTGCGGTACACTCTTAAATCTGTTTGCTGCTGCAGTAGGTGTAATGCTTTTCGGACGTGGCATACGAGTAAAACGTATGACGCGGAAACACGTTGCTATATTTATTATATATTTATTTTACTGTAGGGTCCAAACACCACAAAGTTTACTACTATTTGTAGTTTATGTTTGTGCCGCCAGCGAATGTAAGACCGGACACGGCGCGCGTGGTCGTCTACACACGTATGATACAAACACACACACACACATATGACATATACAAGGATTTTAAGGTATACCACGCGATAATGACCGTAAAGTCAGTATCTATGTGCCTTCGGAGATTCGGCAGCGAGCACGATACTTACTACTTTATGTCTTCATACCCTCCTCCATTAGGAAGATGACGATTTTCAACGAGGTATTAAATATGTTGGTTGAACATTTAAAATAACCGGAATCATCGTGAATAGCTTGGGTATATAACATGGTATTGCAACAGTAGGAGAAAGGATGTTCCAGGACAGTAATTCAGTTGTGTTAGTGTGTGCAAATGTTGGGGAAGGGGTCAATTTGAAAAATCACTCATATTACCTACCAACATCATAATATGATACCTAATCGTGATGCGTTTGTAGTGTGTATCTATTATCAAAGCCGTATCTAGGGAGAGCGAACTGGGGCATTTGCTCCGGAAGTCTTTATCGGAGGGCGCCAAATTACCAAATAATACGTAAATACCTATATTAACATTTATAGGCATAATAGAGATTAGGTAAGAGAAAGCGCTAATATTATACTTTACCCCAGGTAGAAAATAAACTATAGATTCCCAATAGCCTATTATAATATTATAACTCAATATAAGTAAGCCTAATAACTAGAATCACAAATAACAAGGATTTATGGTTTTCTAACTAAGTACAAAATTATTAGGAATTTATTATACACCTACATAAAGGTATACAATTATTCAATCAACTACCTGTGTATATTAAATTGATTGAGAATAACATTAAATTTAAAGTAATTTTAAAATATATGCGATCATTTAACTAATATTTTATTATTATAATTACTAATTATTGTTATAAGAGTTGTTAATTATTTAGTAGTATGGCTTGATGTAATTATATATTATATTATTGCTATGATAAACATATGTAAAATTTAATAAATAATAATTAGATTATGATCTCCCTACTCTCATCACCAGCTTACTTACATGCAGAGAGTAGGTATCAACTTGTAAATATAAATGTAAATATTGCGTGTTGTGTAGTTGAACTTCAATAAATAAATAAAAAAATAAATGTAAAACCAATACAATAATTCTCCGCTCAGAATCTAAAAAGTTTAAGTAAATAATTTTAATTAATGATACAATAAATTACGGCTTTCATTGCAGTGGACGGTTGTTTATAATTTAAAAAATAATTATGTTTTGAAATTTCTTTGTTTATAGATTTCGATTTTCATCATAATATTGAATAATAACGATTTTTGATGCCAACAAGGCATCAAATAAAACTTTACGTATTTTGTACCCAATTACTGTAACGTCTGTAGCCTATGTAGACAATTATTTTAATTCAAATATTAATAGGTAATATATAATCCATGAAAATCGTTGAAAAAATTGTTATGATCTTTTCTTTTCTTCTTCTTTAATTAAATCACAGTTGACTGGCCGTTACTTCCAAGCTCAATACAGCTCCTCAAGCGCCTCTACTTCAGAAATTTTAAAACTTAATACTGGCGTTCTTCAACCACAAGATGGTATTTTATTTCTCCTACTTTTCAAAGTTTTTACTATTGACCAGTCTATCACTTCGCAGCTAATTATTGTGGCGGTCGACGAATTATCTACCAAACTGTTACATCATGTCAACTCACAACCCTTAGAATATAAGCTTATTGCATATATTTTAGTGTATAGATTGTTTATTTAAAATAAAAAAAATATTATCTTATCACTCCTGATAACGAATCGTATTTAGTTTTGACTACTTCCTACTGGCTATTCACAACTATATTATACACATTGATGATTGGTCGATTGGTGTACCATCATCCATCAATGTCAATATTTCTAAATTCTAAAGTAAATTGCCTATTAGTCTGCCAAAATTATTTTGATTCAAAAATTTATTTATTTATAGTTTATATTATAAATAAGTACACGATTCATAAAATTTGTTGAATTGACAATGCATTTAAAATTAATTTTATTATTGTCTACACTCTATATTATTATATTATAGGTACCTACCAATAAACTTATAACTATTAATGTACATTAATAGGTGTAGTCCTTATAAATGATATTAAATGTAAGGTGATCGATAGTAATGAGTAATGACAAATGAGACTTTATCAAGCCAATAATTTAATAACTTATATAAGCTATGGTAATTTGTAAATCGTATGCATTTGTATTGCTACTATATATTATTTGAAAGGATCACGGGTCATGGATGGATAATAGTGATTAATGGGATGTACATACTCTCAATATTTTATAAAATATAATAAAGATCCATGCTTTGATTGGCGTTCAACATTTCAAACAAAAATTGAAAATAATCATATTTATATAAACATTTTTACGCGACCTCACTATCCGGTCTACAGTTCTATCTATTGCACTATTTTATAGCAAAAATATTGTTATTTTTTATTACATTAAATTGTACAAAATAATTTATAAATACATTTTAATACATACGGGGTAAATAAAATTAATATAATTACTATTTATGTTTATAAATTTATACTAACCCGTTTATATAAGGGCTTGAATCAAAATAATTAATTAATCGCAAAAAACTGTGACGCTATATAATATATTTTATAGAAATACAAACCAAATTATATCATTATTGAATATGATATAATATAATAATAAAATGTATGGGATTGTGGAAGTCTACGTTATCGCCAATTTTATTTACCGGTAGTTGCTATTTTATCAATAGGTATCGCAGAACGAATTGGTTGTATTATAGAGTGGGGTGCCGCCGCGGCCAAAATTCTTAAGATTGCAGTTAAGTGCCTAAGTGTGTATATCAGTTGACAATGTTAACACTTTTTTGTAAAATCCTTTTACGTATTTTGAATGCTACGAAGTCTTCAAAGATTGTAGACTCATACTCTAAGTCTAAGTAATATTATGCTGATAGAAAAGTATTTTGAATAGTAATTTTTTCTATGTTTTATTGGAAACAGATTTCTGAAAATAGTATCAATCAGCGAGCATTACGGCATAATAAAAGAGCGTTTTATAAATATTAATTTGCATATAATTTAGAAAAAATCTATTTCTAACAAAACATAGTAAAATTATTACCCTAAAAACAGTGTATTACTATTATGAGTCCGCGATCATTAATGACTTTGTAGCACTTGAAATACGATCACATAATTTTTGATTAAGAATTACAGGTATGGTGTCGTCTTAGTATATAAGAGTATAATTCTCGTAATCATAGTACATATAGAACCTATGTCCTATAGACTATAAGGTATTTATCAATAGTTATTGAGTATAGGCAAGCTGATAGAGGAGGTAATGACGAGGCAAAAAATTAAGAAATTTAAGGATGTTGTAAAAGATTAGCCTCTCAAAATCCTCAAAAACTCTTTAAATTTAATATTATTGGTTCAAAATCAAAATTTTAATTAATTAAAATTATAGTATATAATTATATATTTTCTGAATTAAAAAAATATCAAAAAATATTTGAATGACTGATATTATTATATGATTGAAAATTGTAGTGGAAGTATAATAACAAGAAGATTGAAAATCCATGCACCATACTTAGTCGATTTTTTATAGTTCATACATTAAACATTCAAGGTATTAAAAATCCCTTTTTAATAATTATTGGATAATCTTATAATTTATAAGCTATCAAATTAATAGAAATAATTGTGAATAATAATTATTAATTAATAATTATATTGACAAATCAAATTATTTGTAAAAAATTGTGTGGTAAGAATCTTTTTTTTGTAAATTTATACTTTAATTTAAAATTATTTGTTTATCTGTTTATTTTTAACACACAATAAAATATATGTTAAGGATGTCACATACCAGTATGACACATACCATGTATTATATCATTCATTAGATGCACAACTATACGTAATATAGAGTTTCGTTACCGTAAATTATAAAATTAATAATATAAAATAATAAGTAATAACCAATAGATAATCATATTATAATAAATTATTATTTTATATTGAATTTCAATAGACGGAAATAATCAAATTGGCAATGTGGGTTATGAGTTAATGAATCACAAAGTTACGTATAGTTTTAAAATATGATTAGGCAATTGTAAAACCATAATAGTTATTTAAAAATATATTAAATTAGGTGGTCAATGGGTTTATTAAGTAATGACCATTGACCACCTAATTTAAGTCAGAATACTAAAGTATTGAGGGTTTGAAAATATATAATTTATAACTATACAATGTATGGACAATGTACATGTTAGTCATGGTACACGATGGTATTATTTTTAATGGCGGTACCCCTTATATTCAAAATTTACTTCATTTTTGGTCCATGTCTTCTTTCGATTAAAGATATGATAAAGACTTTATTCACTTTTCTCCTAAAAATAATCGCATTCTTTTTAGTTTTTCACCCACGATATAAAAATTTAAATTTATGTATAGATAAAAAATAAAAATAATGTATTATTTACTTCAATAGTTGGCGAACATCAATACATAATAACAATGTATATGATAAATAGAGTGTTAATTGCTAAGTATAGTAAACTATACACCGGCAGCATCATGTAAATGAAAACATGTAGAAGATCTTCATGCAACAATATTTCATGATTTTACAACAATGTTAACATAGTGTTCTATAGTAATTTCACCTAATTATCAAGTTTTTCTTAATTAGTTAAAAATAATTACTACATACTTTACAATTGATTTCTATAATATCATTATTTATTAAGTGTCTCCATTAAAATGTTTTAAAGTGATTGCCGTAAAACAGTGTTATATTATCTGAGTGATGATATATTTTAAATTGTGTTATATGTCGTCAAGGCGCAGACGATTTTCGAGTCGTGAATAGCTCGTTAAAATGGTTTCATGATATTTTCTGTGGTTACGTCTCCAAGAAAGGTCTGTAATTGTATTTGGATCGGGAAATTAAGTTTAAGAAACGAACAGTAACTTAATGGGTTTTAGTGTTTTAAGTAGGTAGAAATTGCAAATAGGTAAAAACGAAATGGCGAATGACCAGTTTCAAGTACACTATATACTATATAGGCTATGTAAATACTTAACACGTTATTAGATTTTCTCTATAATGGAATCATAAACACAATAATATCTTATTAATATTCAGTAACATACATTTTAAATGATAATATTTAGAATTTTTGTTTGTATACACGCCAATACGCTATTTACACATGAAGAAACGAATACATTTAAAAACATTATTTTTATATGGAAAATAGTCTAATTGAATCGAATATAAATAGATATAGAATGATTGATACCTACATAACTTGTATTTGTAGAATATTGTTCAGCATTCTAAGTAATATTAACGTAAGGATAAGGATTTAAATTTCCATATTGTATAAAATTTAGAAAATGAATATTTATCACAATATATAGTTTTTGTAAAAATTATAATTAATAAATATAGGTACCTATAATTTATATACATTATAGGCGGAGATTTGATTGAATTTTAGGGGGGACTATATTTGGCAATATGGTTGTAAAATAGGTACCTATTTAATACTTTTAAAAATGTTCAATAATTTGGGGGGATTTTATTTTTTTTTGAGGTAAGGGGAACTTATCCCCCAAGCACTCCCAATAACCACCTATGTTTATACATATAACATTTATATATTTTTAATTATAATTGTATAATGTACATGATTTTTGTTTTTTTCAATTAAAACTGAAACTACATTCAACGTATAAGCGATATTAATGATTTTGAATGAGTATATATAGTTTTAATCAAATCAAAACTATAGGTACTAGGAAAACGGCAAAACACGCATCTGATACTGATAAAATAATTGATTTCAAAATATAAAACAACAAAAAAGGAATGTTTTAAAAGGCTTTTAAATTCCAATGATAGAATGAGTATTGACAGAATGAAAGAGCCAAATCGAAAAGTTATGGAAGGAGTTAAAATAGAAAGCTTTTTTGACAAAAGGACTAAGGAGAATACTACTTTGACAAGTTTAACATTAAGAAAAGTCTCTAGAGATCTATTGAAGTCGGTAGCACATCGTGAGACATTAAGAATATAATGAGAACAAATGCACTAAGTCGGATACTTTTCTCGTAATGAATATAAATGAAATTGATTGGACTCCTGAATATATAGGATCAACAATATTTAAAACAAGATCGTTTATATATGATTTAGCTGGGTAACAGTATGAAGACAAAGATATAATATAAACCGATTATATTAATGCTTCGCATAAACTGTATAATACAGTATAGCACATATTGTTCTGTATTTAATACAATTTTTAGTGGTAGAAAAATGAATAAAAATTTATAAAATAATTAAATTTGTATCATAAAATAAAATAACTATAGTAATAAATTATATAAACTTAATTTTTAAGGAATTATTTAGATACGTTTATAATATATATATAACTATATAAGTTATTGGTTTTGTAATTTTTAAAAATAACATTTATATATTTCGTTTTATATAACTACTTAGTACAGTAGTTGTAACTTAAACCTAAAATTATTTTTCTTTCACTTATAATTTTTATTTTGTTTTTATTACAATACATTGCAATATAACTTATTAATAAGATTAAAATTTATAGTAAAATAATTGAAATATAGTTAATCAAATTTCAAACAATTATAATTATAAAAGGATATATATGTGTTTAGGGGTTAGGAGTATACCAGTATATGTGTGTGCCATCAGGGCTATTTTTATTATTTGTTTTTATTGTTTAAGCAGCAAAAATTATATTTACTCGAATTTCGATGGCGTTGTTCCAAACTTAATATTATGTTCGGGTTTGGTAAAATAGTATATTGTACCCGAGAAAACAGTCAGTTTTGGTTTTAAAATGGATGATCATCCGATAAATTACACATGGTCTATACTGTTGAGATACTAAATGTGTTATAGTAATTGTAATACTCGTAAATTTAAAATAATATATCTATTATCTTAAATAAATTTGCTTGATTTCATTATTAGAATATTTATTTTTGCATGTGTGAAAGTATAATATGTAGGGTCGGCAATAGGCACCTATTAATGAGCAGTTTAAAATAATTTTAATTAGCGATGATAATAATAATCAAAATTATTAAATAGGTGGGTATACTTAGTTAAAAGGAAGATTAATGAAAGAATACTTTAATTTTTTATAAACGACCTAAGGACATTTTTAGGCAATAAACCATAATATTATTTTGTTATTGTTAATTTTGACACGTAGTCTTAAAAAGGATTAGGTACTCATTGGTCATTAATGACACGATTATTTATGATAATTAACTATAAAAGTTGATAAGACGATGATTCTTCTTATACACGGCGAGGATATCCATTATCCATGCATAGTTTATGCAGCTAACATCAAAGTGGATTTGTGTGTCTTTAACTGTTTTGCCATGGAGATCGAAGTTAACATGTAGTTTAGTGTGGGACATATTAAGGTACGTATATGACTAGACGAAAGATTTTTGACTGAAATTTTTGATTCTTATTTTATTGATATATTTTACTGTATTTTATTATTTATTTAAATAAATCCTTTTTATCAAGTTTTAGTATTTTTGAAAACTTTATGTATACAAGAAAGTTATTTTAATTAAAAATCATAAAGAACAGTAAATAATACAATTTTATGTTGATTTTAGAAATTAAAAACTAAAACTGTTTAGTAAAGGAACTTTAGAATTGTTTTTAAATATCTTATTATTTTGGTGATTTAGGGTTACAGGTATAAAGATTAAATAATAATTATAAAGTGAATACATTATTTATGTACCTATTTAATAAATTTATTTATTATTTATACATATTTCAGTTATACTACGGCACCACGCAGTGGAGGCTCTATAAGAGGAGGGCAGCGGGTCATACCCCCCAAAAAACCAGGTGAATTTAATATAATATACGCTTTTATTATTACGGTATATAATTTTACATTATATAGATATACTAAATACTAAATAGTAAATATCGTTTAATTGTAAATTCTTGTTAGGTAGTATTTATCTTATATTTTCGTGTAGTACTACGCCAGTTCGTAGACTCATAGTACGTAGGTACGTAATTTTTGATTTGTCACTTGTTTACTATTTTTTATAATATATTGTACTAATGACTAATGTGGGTTATATGTGGCACTGATTTTTAAGTATTTGAATACATTTATCATGAAATATTAAAAAAAAAGTGTGATATGTTTATCCCCCCTCCCAATCAAACTCTAGAATCGTCACTGGCATCACGCGTGTATTAGACATATAATATAGTTAATATACTATACATAAATATACATATAACTATATATTAGTATTGTAATAAATAAAGTATGCTTATATTGTAGTAATAATAATATATAATAATAGATATGTAGTTATTAGAAACATTGTCGTTGAAAATAAGTCATTGCAAAACATTCAAATACTGATATTCGTTAGTTCATTAATCATTTAATATACGTTCAAATATTAGTATATTTTATCGATTTGATGAGGTGTGAGCAATTTAGTAGGACGCTTTAAAAGCAATCGATATAATATAGTACCTATCCCTAAGAAGTACAGTAAACTGTCTTATTTAGACAAAACTTCAAACTTGGTCCAACTTCCGATAGTCTCGTCTTGATCTCAAAGTTGGCGCCCCTGCAGTGCTATTGACGCTAAAAGGAGAATAATATGTCCTTAAACACACCGCGTGTTCTCTAATAACACCAACTGCCTACCCTTTCAGTTCAAGCGTCTCAAATTTCCCCTGAAGCTGGCGTTTGCAGTTTCGATCGACAAAGCTAGCAGAGACAAACTACAAAACACATTGCATTTATCGTGGGCATTACTCGCTTTGCGTAGTGGTTTAGACGCTCGTACCCATAGGTCAGAAACTCAAAATGTTCATATTATAAATAGTATAGAAACACCAGAAGCGTCAAAAGTTTGAACTATTGAGAGAATTGTATTTATTTTACAATTTAAACGAGGTTATGTTATTAACAAATTGTTTATTTATGTATGGAGGTTTTGAAGTTAAACAAAAAATATTGCAAAAATACATTTAATAATAACTTTTAAATAATTACGTAAATAATTTTTATGAGTATTTAAAATTTATAAAAAAAAATATTTATTATGCAATAAACTACCAAAACTACACTCAATGAACATCGGTTAGATATCCTTTATCCAGTTTGTATATGTGTATTTGTATCTCAGTAGCCAGTTTGATTTTTTGTTTTGTTATCGATAAAGAAATTTAATCTACACAAAGCTCGTACTATTACAGCGAATATCTTTACCCAAATTATAATAATATGTGTAATATATAATTTTACATATTATATTAGATTATTGTATCGTATATATAGCTGTGGGACACGTCAAACGAGGAATTTCGTAGAAAAGTGGTAAGAATTTAGAAATACACGAGTATATCCTCTGCAATAATGGTAACGGCTCTTTCGAAACTCTATGTATATGTCTATAAATGTTAGTATGTAATGTGTTACAAAATGTTACTTCAATGTTATTAATGTTACCTGTTAACAAAACAAATACAGAAAACAGAATAACAAGTGCAAATGTTTTTCAATACATATTTGTATGTATTTATACCTATGTTCATTTTAAATTAAATTCATGTTGTTTATTAAGTACATGTTCACTTAAATTTTGTACTTTATAAATGATCAGTTACTTTGTATTTTATGAGAAAGTTATTTTTCTAATTGCCTAAAGTGAATAAAAATCTATGTACTGGTATGGAAGATTATGAACACTTATTGTATATAAATATATATTAGTATTTATACAGTCACTTGAAGAGCAACTTTTATATATTTTACTCGAAATAAAACTAACCAAATACAATTGTGCGCATTCATAAAATGAAGAAGGTAACTAAAAGACTTTTATGTTTTCAATTATCGTGTTCAATATAAAATTGTCATTATTCTTGTAGATTTTTTTATAATTTATTAATACTTGTCAATATTTTCCATTGACATTTTTAGATTCAAAAATGTTAAATTATATTAATAATAAGTATGGCAAAATCGTTCAACCTTTCATCATTCAATATGTATTCCAGTATATTTTTAGTCTTTTTAGAACATAATGGGTACCTACCTACATAAGAAATTCAAACGTGATAGACATTTTACACGTAGAGTAGTAAATAATATTGGAGCATTGTCTTAAGCTCTCATAATTCCTATAGTAATACAATACTTATTGTATTACTATAGGAATTACTGTAGTATATATATTTTTTAATCTACTTGATTGAAATAAAAATTAGTGAATCTCACTAAATTATATTATTTCAACAATAAAATTCAGGAAAAAAACATAAGTATCAACTAGATCCAATTTGATACCAGAAACTACACTAAAAGTAAAATTATGAAGCATTTTTATTTCTTAAAAAAGTTATAGGTTAAGAAATGACAAAGAAAAAAATTTTTAAAAAACACATCATGATATAAAACCAATACATTCATCGTCTCGTTAAGTATCTAAAATACAACCTTACTTAATAATCATTTAATCAATTTAAATTCTGAGAAGAGCAAATGTACTAGTTTTACGTATTTATACGTAATTTATTAATTTATTAACTATGCCATTGCTTATACTATAGTATTTTCTTTAAATTTTGCGTAAAGTTAATAATTTATGGATTCAAATTTTAACTTTAAGCTTCACGATTCATGACCCTTTTGCTTATTAAAATTAAATAAAAAACATTAATAAGAAATTAGATTGTTGAATAAATACATATTTAATATGTTTATTTTTCATTAAATACTATTTTTAATCAGCTTATACACATTTATTACTAACTTGACATTGATAATGTTATGAACTTAAGAAAATATGAATACATAACTGTTATGTATATATATTATGCATTTTAAGATACATCATTTAAAAATGTACTATTATTATATGTATGTCAAAACATCAATTGTATAAAACCAAAGTAAGTTTATGAAATAATTACAAATAGAAATATGTATTAATTTAAAATAAATACATAAAACAATATCAAACGATAGCAACAATTATATATAATAAAATACACAGTATAAATTATGCAGTAATGTAAATATCCCCCCCCCCTAGAAAAATGTCTGGGAGCGTCCATGCTGGTATAGCTTATATAAATGTAACAATTTGAGTTTTGAACTACAATCAAGGTTCAGTGTTTTGGTATTAGCTATTATAATTAAAAATATAGATGGCTACACATTGAAGTAAAATTTGCAATTATCATCACGGTATTTTTCACTATGGTTTTCTCTACAAACTGAAACTGAAAGTATCAGTGTAATATAAGAGTACTGAAGCATTTTTATGTTTTGCAAAGATAATTTACATAATTTCTATTTTTATAACTTTTTCAATAAAATTAGAATTTCTATTTTATTAATAATATTATCTTCAAGTTATAAGTTTATTATGAACACAAAAGTTATATTATGATGGTAGGTGCACTACTGCACTAGTACTCAGTATTGGTAAAAGTTAAAAAAAGAGATACAAAAATATTAGTAAAATGAGAAAACAAGCCATCTTTAATTATTGAGTCTTTTTTTTATGTATTCAATTTATTATTAATATAAGGTCCATTTGTGAAATTAAAACTTATTTAATTTTTTACAAGTTTGAACAAAAAACATAATTGCAGTATTTTTTTGACATTACAGTTGTATTTTATTTACCTTTTAATTATTAGATTTGTGTTTAATAATATGGTACAAATTTAATAGAAAATATAATTAATAAAAAAATAATTTGTACTTTTAGCGAAGTGAAGTTTATTATTATTAACATCAATAAGTTACGTTAATTATTAATAATTATGATTTTTTCTTTAAAACGTTTGGTTTATCTTAATCAAAAGAAATACGATACTAGAAATTTGACATTATTAAATGATATAAAAAAAAAATCAAGTTACAATTCAAATACTAAACATGTAAGTTCTAAGTAATTAGTAATTAGTAATTCTTATTTAAAAAAAAAATAATATTTAAATATATTTTAATATACATTATACATATATAAAGTCGTTTTAGTTCTAATAACTAAACATTGTTAAGACGTATCAAGTAGTGCTATTTAAAATTAATTAATGTTCATTATATAGTTATTTAGCTAATGATAAATGCCTTAAATTTCCTAATATTGTCCAAAAATGTTGCATAAATTACGAAATATAATAAACTCCTATAATTAAAAAAATGATCCCAGTATTTAAAATTATATTAAAAAGTGCCAAAAGTGTAATAATAAGTTTCTTATGACTTATGTTTTACCCTAGTTAATACTATTTGAAAATATATTAAATTTAATACTGCCGTTTATGAAAACGCTATCGATTTTGACAACTTTGCGTATACCGTCTTACACAAGGAGCTTCTTTTTGATTTTAAAAAAGGTGATTTATTTATTATGCCTAATATAAAATAAGTTTAATAAAACTCGAATAGTCTTTTAAAAAATTATTTTTTATCCATAAACCTTAAGAAAGTTATATAGATACTTAGAAAAATAAATCGTGTTTAGGTTATTTTTATTTAATGCAACAAGTTAATTATAGCAGTACATATTTAAATTTTTCAGTCACCATATGTTGTTTGTAATAAATAATTACAAGTGCTATGCGAAAAATTGTTTTAATAATTTAAATTACATATATACACATATTATGATTTACAATATATTATTACAGTGAAACATCAATTATCCAAACGTCAATAAACCGAACGTTCAATCATCTAGACTAGAATCGGACGAAAAAAAATTTCCAAATCGTGAATAAGATATATTTTATATAATTAAAAATGTCTATCTTTTTATAAAAAAATTAACTTAAACTGCTGCTACATGCTAGTTGGAGCATGGAAATGTGAAAAAAATTGCACTTTGGAAAGGTTATGGAATAAGTTACTGAAGCTAGCTGAGGACACCCAAAACGTGAAATTAATTGTTGAAATAGCTGAAATACAGGAGTGTATAAGCTAAGTTAGTAAGTGGTTGCTTATGGAAACAATTGATTCTGGATACCAAATACTTTCGTATGATAAAATAGTTTATAGTGTATTTGAAAAAGATGATACCGTAGGAGAGGAAAATGAGCCGTCTCATTTTGAAGCTTTTGATTCATTGAATTTGGCAAGAAATGGTTTGAGAGGCAATAAGAATCGAACACCACTCAATTGTTATACAGTTTAGGAGATTGAGAGACATAGTTGCACTAAAAAGAAAGTTAACAATGAAGCAAACTAAAATTTGTATATTGTTATAAATTTCAAATTATATAATTACACATAAATCATAAATATATATAATATATTCATACGGTTATATAAATTTTGATGTGTCATATGTTAATTATTCAGGTAATCCTTGACATTCGTTAGTCCATTAGCGTTTTATTGTAGTATTATTTTTAATATTTTATTAATATTTGTTTGAAATATATGTTATGACATAAATCTATGAAATTTTATAATTTCCATATTACACAATTATTTTACGTCCAATAAATAACAATTACTAAAAAATATATTAAATAGGTAGGTACACAAAAAAAATAGAATAAAGTGAATCACTTGAGAATATCAATATTAGGTGTCAAAGTATTTATAATAAAATTTAATATCGTTCCGAATGTTCCGATTAATTTTCAAATCTATCATAATAATTTCATAATAATTATATAAGGTGTTTGACACTGTATACACTGAATTGAACTATAGTAATTATAATTTTTCATATTTTTTTTTGCTCTGTATAATAACTATTATAGGTAATATATTATATTTCATTTTATGTATCTATTTATATTTTATATGGACATCCGAGCAAGGCCCGATCCAAGTATGGTTGGGGCCGAGGCTATCTCCAATTATAACTATTTATTTTTTTTAAAGAAATATTTAATTTGATATTTAAATTGTATGGGTTATTAAATAAATTTTAAAAAATGTAAGTAAAAATAATAAAATCAATATTTATGAATTTATTGCACTTTGATAGAAGACATTTAAAATGAATAAAGTATAATAATAAATAAAAATAATATAGACATTTAAAACTATTACGATATTTTTATTTAGTTATTTTTTATATAAATTTACCTATGTGTTACACCATTTATAAATTATAATTTGAAAATATGGGCACATGAATACACGGTAGGTTTAATATACTTCTATAATATTTATAAATATTTAGACAGATTTTTGTGTTACGTACTTATACTAAATTTTCGTTTTCGATTTGTCTTTGTTTACAATAAATTATAAATTTATTAAAAATATATCATTTATTTTTTAAATTAATTAAGCCCACAGAAAGGCTGTTGAGCAATATTAAAAAATATTATATTATTATTATTATAATATATAAATAAGTGATTATATAGTAAACAGAATTTGAAAAGGTTTTTGAATATCGGCTTAAGCTAATTCTTAGGCTAAAGTTAAATTATATAAAATTGAAAATATAGATGAATCTTTTTTTAAATAATTATTATTTGTAAGTATCAAATGATATTTACACTTTTACTTAACTATCTTAAATGATAAACATTTAGTAACATAAACAAACGAACATTTTGCTAAAATTATATAAAATTTATTATGCATTGTCTAATAAATAATTAAAAAACAAAAATTAATTTTATATATAGTAAATATTGTATTATATCTTAACGTTATTCTAAAAAAAAGGAAATTAGGTAATCGTTTTATTGTACAGTATTTGAATTTGATGTATATTATTATTAAGTAGATCACAGGAATTTCAAGTTTCATTAAAGAAGGATTTTGTATTTTTGAGGAATATTCTGTTTTGTTCTGACGAGCTTCTTGTAAAGTAGGTTTTAAAATAGGAATAGTGGTAATATTTTCGGCTAAATTTGGCATAATTTGAGAACTGACAATAATTTGTTGAGGATTATTATTAGACAAATAAGTTTTTTCCATTTTTTTAACGATTTTTTTAACTTCAATTATATTAATGTCGCCATTGTTGGATACATTTTATATGAGATGAACGACCTTTTTAAATTGACTTACCTCTAATAGTTATCCAACCTTTACAATTTTTTAACTATACTAAATCTCTAGTATATTGTTTTGCGTGTCTTATACATTACGATTCACTCTAATGTTTTATATTTGTAATTGTTGCACTTGCAGTATACTAATATATTAGATTTTTATATATTATATTAATTATAATGAGTTGATATAGGGACTCGTACAAAAAATACACTAATTTAGTATTATGTAAATAGGCGTCATACACTATACAGTATACACATTGTAACATAACATTGGACATTAAGTGATAAACCAATTTTATAAGCCCATATATGAAAATAATACATTAATATATTATCTATTTATAGAGAAAATTGAAATCGTTATTTATCCTATGTAGCTCCGTATTTTTATAAACTATAGTAGTTTTATACTTATGTATATACTTGATTTATACGTGTAATCTGTAGGGGAGTAGATACTGTTTACGTAATACGCTACATATATTTTTTACTCGGCATAAATACATTTACCATCTACCTACAACCTTTGTATGGTTATGCCTATAACAATAGTAATATTGTAGAAATTTACATCTCGCAAAAAGTAATTCTTAAGTATAGTAAGATTTGTTATAAAATTTGTTCCGGTTTGAATATAACTAAAAACTATGTTAGAAAATCACTGTATCAGTGCCATATAGGAACGTATACAGGAAGGTTTTAGGGAACAGAATGACTTAATGAACGAGAAGGAGGGTGGATTCTAGATTCTCCGCCATCTCGTTGCCGTAGTTGGTGCAAGATATCGCGAGTTGTAGGCCACTGGTCACTTTTGCAACATTCGCGTGACTCGTCCTGCGGATAAATGAATTTCGAGGGTGCGTTTGCTCGGGCATGTGAAGCATTGACTATTATAGAAGGCGATGTTCGACTGCCTCGTCCGCGGAAGCAATGTTTGGTTATGCGCGATGTCGTGCTCGTCGACATTGTATTGATGATGATTCTGGCGACAGACAGCGGCGACCGAAATACAAAACGGGCGAATAGTTGGTATTACGGAACCGGTGGGTGACCCGCGGTGGCGAGACTCGGCCGTAGGACAGAAAAGAGACACAGAAGTGCCACAACGCACCACAGTCATGATACTTTTCGTGGATTTTTCTCTGGCGTCTCGTCGACCGCGGCTGCTGTGTCTGCATCGGGTGGTCACTGTTATTCACACCCTGCTGAACCATGAAACGTTGAGTTTCTGTGGGTCCTGCGCCGCTGACATGTTCGTATTCCTATCACTATAAATTAACCCCGCGAACTAAGTCTCCACCGCTGTCTTTGCGACGAGTCTTCACCGCCGTCGTTTATACCGCCGGGAGGTCGTGTTAATCGTTGTCCGCGTCCGCAGTATCGCGCGCTAGCCACTGCGTCGTCGTCATCCGTCGCTCCACGCGACCTATAAGAATTCGAGTGACCGCACAACCCACCAGAGGATTGAGTGCGTCGGTGACCTCACGGTCATCACGGCAATCACGAACTCGTCGCGTCGCGTATGATTGGAGAATGTGCGTGGGTGGCATACCACGCCGGACACCGTCCGTGCACTTTCTCGTATCCTCTCCGTTCATTCACGCCGTCCTGTCCGACGTCTTGGCTGAGGGGCCAAGTCATTGGGCTCCGGACGCTTTGCGCATCGGGTACAACACCACAACGCTTCGCCACACCGCGGTAACATGTCGTCATCGGCAGGCGTACATTGTTGGTGTGTGACACGTCACACCGACAAACTCGCCAAGACTGTTTTTTATATCTCAACGTTGTCCACCGCAAGTCGTCGCCGCCTCGTGGCCCGTCATCGGAACTGCAGGCGTTCTTTTATCGACGGTCTGCTGCAGTTATTCGGACGGCGCCTCACCGCTATGTAGACGACGATTCACACAGCAACAACAACAGTTTCTCTACCACATCACGGATCATGCTTATTTTGACTGGTCCGTCTTCTTCGTCTATGATGGTTTTCACGATATCAATTAAAATGCCCATTATTAAAGTATTGAGATCATCTTCGATGACGTCGAATGCGTTAGTGACGTAATTTACTTTGCTCGAGGAGGCCCAGTGGCGTAACTGAGGGCCCACAGACCCCGCGTTGTGCGGGACCACGATAATTTGGGGTCATTGGTTAAAGTAAATTTACTTCCCGTGAAAAAATTGAATAATTGCTATTTTTAAATTAATTTATAGTGTTAATTTATGTGCAGTTAAGATATAAACATGTTAGTTGACAAGTTTGCCAAAAAATATGCTAGAATATCGCAGAAATTTAAATAAAATAATTTAGTAAAATTTAGTTATTTATATATTAAGTAATAATTGTGTAATGTTAAATAAATATTGTTATTTTTTATCATCATATAATAACAAAATTTTAATAAAAATAAGTGATTTATCTATATCATATTAATGTTTTTTAAACTAATATACCTACCTAGAATGGAAATCAACTTATTAAGAATATCATTGGACTTCGTAGGGACACATAAGGATTTCAAATACTTTGATTCATATTGTACCCATTTAAAATTTTTAGGTGGTCTTTTTGATTTTATTTTTTAATATAATAGGTATTACACTTCAATAAATTTAACTCTGAGGCCATATTTTTCAATAAAAAAATTTGACGACGACGATCAAGCGCACATATAACCTATTATCAATCATTATAATAATGTTATGTATTTATGTTATAATTTAATTAATACCTACTATAGTGTTTAATATTATGTAGATATATTATTTAACAATGGCCTGAACGTTTTTTTTTTCATTCAACATATTAAAATAAGTAATTCGTAAAATTGAATACATGACTTATTATAATATTTATGTTACACAAAGTATATCCAAATAAGCGCTTTTTTGTAAAACTAATGTGAAAAATGCGATTTTGATATTTTCTTTGCAATTATTATATATATAAAAAAAATAATTGATTTTTTAGTTTTAATATAAGAACTATTTTTTTCTATTTAGAATAAAGGCTTTGATAGCGAAGGTCATTAGCCTGCAAAGGTTAACGTTTCTTAAATTAACAGTAGTTTGATAGCTGAGAAATACTTATACTATAGGTAATTATATAAATGAAAAAAAAAACAGGAGTATTTAAAGACTGTTTTGTAATAAGTTGGATAGTTTGGAGGCGTTTAAAATGTTGAAGATTGTATCAGTCTCCCTAAAACTCCAAAAATAAGAGCTATTATTTTTGTTTGTTTTTCATATTTATTTATACATAATAAACTAACAAAAACTCGTAATTGTTCATTAATGATTAATTTCAAGTGATATTTATTGTAAATCACGTTTAAATATTATATTTTATACATCAGTTAGGTAAACATTATGATGTTTTAATGTTTATAACCTTAAGATTTATATTACGGAAATTATTAAAGTATACATGAGTGGAGCAGTGGCGTCATTTTAGTCTTTGTTTGACTATGGCAATTACTCACTGATTTGTCGACTCAACATTTTTTTCAAGCAGATTCACATAAGATAGTGCCATATTAGGTAGGAAGGGGGGTACATTTTCAGGTATATGAACGTCACACACAGGATTTTAAAGTATTAAATATAAACAATTTTGTTAAATATTTATTAATTATTAGAATTAGAAAGTCAAATAGAATAATTGAGTAATGTGTAATTAAATAATAAATAGGTAATAGGTACCTTTTAATACTGATTTACAAGTAGTTAACAGTATTTATAGTCACATAATGTAATTACTAAACATCTTGATTAATAATATAATATACTTCTTTAAAAAATAAGACAAAAAATTAACAATAAATCTTTATTTATAAAATATCAATATTCAATATTATATAATGGCCTTAGTAGTTAAAAATAAGACTTCTTATAATTTTTAAATGTTAGACTAGGAAAAATGTCCAAGTTACTCTCCCCAAATGACGCCACAGGAGTGGAGCCGTCGACCGTTAGTCATCGACAAAATAATTTCGGCAGATTGTTGTGCTTTGAGCGGTGAAGAATGGGCGCATAGACGCCAGATGTTCGGTTAGCCGACGTCTGTTGGCGGCACTGTAGCCGTTATCACGTCTCCGCAGTGCCCACGACCGTTGGTAGAGTCCGCTAGGTGTCGCCACCGCCGTAGTCATGTTTTCGTTTGTCGGTGGCGGTCCCCGTACGTGAGTGCGCGCGCGTGTTGTGCCGTAGTGATTGTATGTGTGTTTGTGTGTGTGTGTGCGTGTGTGAGTGTTATATACTCTATAATATCCCTTATGTCCCTTCCGCTCTTTATCGTAAACAAAATTATCGGTTTTTTCCGCTGTCCCCGAAGTTGTACCAGGAACCGAACCAGAGAACAACAATTATTGCACACGGTCTGATCACTGACAGCAACCCGTGTGCCCCGCGTATTTGGATTATTGTGTGACGAACACAGACGGCTTAGTGCCGGTTACATTTCAAACGATACACGAAATCGGAGCTTTGTGTCGAAGGGACCGCCGAGGTAAGAGTTACTCCTTTTTTGTATACACCCCTCCAACCCCATCACCACCCGGCACCCACACCCCGTCATCACTCTTAGGGGCGGCAGTGCGAAAAAAACCCTTGACTAAATGGTCGACTGGCCGAGGTCGCTATTGATTTTCACCACTCAGCACTTTGACTCAAATTTTCCCTTTTTTCTTCTCATGTGTTCAAATCAGGCCGTCGTTGAATTTTTCGGGAAATTCCCTGTGCATGTTGGGTGAGGATGATAAGACTTGATTTGGATATTTTGCAGTGATTGACTGTTTACTTGTATCAAGATTTTTTGAACACACCATACAGTAGCTGTTGTACAATTTTAGAAATACTATTAAGTTTTAATGTTGTCGTACACTGTTGTTTGTTTAATGTTCTTTCCATAGGTTTAAAGACCAGTTACAAATTCATATTTATTGATTTAAAATTGTATGGACCAATTAAACATCTGGACTAGCTGCTTAATAAATTTTTGTTAGAACATTTTATAATATATTTATTCATTCATTTTAATTTTTATAATTTTAGTAAGTTTTTTCCAATTTATTTATTGAATAGGTCAGTTTTATATTAATATGTAGCTATTTTAAAAATGTCTGTCATAAATAATATTTGTGTTTTAACATAAAAAAAACTATGACATTTAAATATGATGTCTTGTTTCTGGCGTACACTTATTTTTTCATAAAAATTAATTGCTGAAAGCATTTAAAAACTGTAATAACAATCGCTAATCAGTATTTTACAATTCAATTAAATATTTTGTGTAGGCTACCTATAATTTCAGTCATTTAAATGTTTAAACAATTAATCATTCACTGACCTGAAATTGAATTTAAATATTTGAATGTCTTCTTATATTACCTAATCTATATTTATTACTATTTTAAACATTTTTTTTAAATAAGTGAAAATATGTGCATTATTCAGTATTGTAAACAAAATTATAGGATAATTATTTAGGTTCCAGAATCATATTAGTTTTGATACATAACAAATAATTACTTTATACCGACTTTGTATTTATAAGTCAAACGAGAGCGTATAACATTATCTTATCTTATCACCAATTAGGCTTATATGGTGTGACATTTTTAGCAACATGTATACCTATTATAAGTGTTTTTATAAATATGTATGTATTTAATATTGTTTTAAAACATTTTGGGCCTATAAAAACAAAATCCTAGATCTGTCAATGTATGTTTAAATATATATTTCTAATTTCATAATATAATAGATCATATTATTTAGTTTCAGTATATATTGGTACATATTTCTTTGAATATTAATTTTATTTTATTTTTCAGATGTCTTAATTACTTTGACACTGTTTCAGTGTGGTACACTTATTTACTAAACGATTCTTCATTCGGTAAGCATGAGCTGTGGTTTATACTATAAACATTAAATATAATTACATGTATTATTAAATATAATGAAGGACCCACAATAGCAAATCATACAAATTAAGAATATATTATTATGTCTATGTGTGAGATCAAAACATACCATATTATTAATTATTATCATTAGTATGTTTAAAAATAATGCTAAAGAAGTATTTTTAATTTGATAACATTTTATAGTATAATATAAATTTATAAAACAATAATTCACAATGAATTTTTAATAGTTATAGTTAACTATTTTTACTACTATCTTATTAGTATATAATCGTAAAAAGTATTAACAGTTTAGTGTAAATAGTGATACTATTTACCTAAGTTAGTTATAGATTAAAAAATAAGTAGTTAAGTAACAAAAACTTTTACTTTAAAATGAAATTGTTTTTTTATGAAACAAGAAACCATATCATTAAATAGAAGAGTTGAAACGTATCCTATAAATTGAAGTAATACTAAAAATTTCAATAATTTATTCCCACATCATGTTGCTGCAGATCCTCATTTGTATCTGAAACAATAATATTGTCAAGTTGGTTAGTAAAATTGAATAAATTTGTTGAGCTTATACTATAATAAATAAAAATGTAATTATTCACATGCTAGCCATTTGAATTATTAATGGGGGAGAGAACATATTTTTAACATTAGTCGTCAGAATTTGTCTATATGCTGTGTAATATTTTGTTTTCGAGTGTTAGATACTAACACTGGTTTTTGTGTAAGTTTTTAAAACAAACCAACAGAGCGCAGCACAAATTACACATTTACCAAGATGTATTATTATTATACGAAAATAAAAATATTTGTATTATTGTAAGATTTTGACTTATTACCTGAATATTAAGAATTTATAAATTACACGTGATGTTAAATGTGTTATATAAAATGTTTAGTCAATCAATTGACTAATATTTCTTTCTGCATATATTTAAAATAAAAAAGTTATCTAATTTAAAAAAATTCTTACTGAAAATCTGTTTGTTAAGTTTTTAAATTTTGATTTTAAAAAGATACTCAAATTCATTGAATTCAAAAAATGTTAGTATTAGCAAATAATCAACATAAAAAAATATTTTACAATGGACTTTCATTAATAAAATTATTAACTAATTTAAGTATATATTATGTACCATCTGGCATTGAAAAACTAGAGAAAAAATTATTAAAAATATTGTGTAGTATTTATAAATGTACAATGCATTATAAATATAAACCTTAAAAGTTATAGATTAAATATTTTCTAAGTCATATTATATTGATTTTAATTATTTAAATTCTACTAGGTAGAAAGTAAATAAAACTAATGCATATAACCCAAATGCAAATTAATCATAATAAATGATATAAATTATAATAAAATAAAACATATGTACTTTATATTATTATAATATGTTATTTTAAAACAATCAATATGTATTCTATTGGTGTATTTTGACTAATAATTTTTAGAAGATGAATAAATTCACAACAATATGTAAAATATATGTTTTATTTATTTATAATATATTTATCTTGTATAGGTAGTGAAAATAATTATATAAGTCTAAAAATGAAACTACTTTTTTGCCTTACTAAATTGTATTTTTTCCTTTGATTTATACTATTTTAACTTGTTTATATTTTTAACTCAACCTTGTATTTATATATTATTATGTATTAATAAATAACTATAAATTAATGAATTATCACATAGTTTTAATTTAGTTTAGTGATAGTGTTTGTAGCACGTATTCAAGCATTTTATTTAAAAGCGATCATTATATTAATTTCAAAACGATTAAAATCAGTTTTTCTCGATAATTTGCAAATAAAATTAGTATGGAAACATTCAAGCGTATAAACGTGAGAATATAAAATATTATATTCAATTGGTATTATTATTATTATATATTTCATTTCAGTTAGGTATAGCCGTGTAGGTAAATATTATGTTCTAAACCGTGTACTGTATTTATTATAAATTATTTTATCCTGATTTTGGCTGAATTACGAATTTTCTCATTCCATATTAATGTACTTCTACCGAAGTAGTATTAGTATCCAATGGCGTATACAATTTTCTACAAAGAACAGCTAGTAATACCATCTTTTTACCTTTTTGGCTTAGTATTGAACGGCAGTGAAACAATTAAGAGAATTAATGATAATAAATAATAATAATATAGGTGCACATCCCGAATTTTATTTTTTTTTCGTTTATAGCAAATGTTGAAATGTTATATATATATATATATTGTATGAAGTCGAGTTCTAGATTGTCCAAAAGTTAATGCCCCGCCCATCAAAGTATAAGTTAACATGTAAAATACGTTTTACGTAAAAATAGTTAATGACTCTGATATAACATGTTATACTAAGTTCGTACTTATTTACACGAAATCGCTGGTAAAAAGAGCTTATACTGATAAACACTATGTGAATAAAAGTAAAATATAAAATAAAAATCATCGTTTTTATCATAACATCACTAAAACTTCATTATATACAATTATATAATGATAAGATTCGGTTTCGATATATTCCTTAAATTGCAATGTAATATATTATAATAATATGTTTATGAAAAAAGTTTATTGCCATAATTAGAGTAGAGTCGAATATAAATAAATTTAAATATAATATTTCATTATTAAATTAATTTATACCTCCAAAAGGTCCCTGCAGTTTTCAATTTAAAACAATTCTTGCACTGTCATGAGTAGGATTGTGAATTTTCTAGAAAGAGCATTTTTTTTAGCCGATTGTGGTACGTAGCTTCTAAGTACAACATTTAAATCATATAACAACAGATTCTTTTATGATAATTTTTTTTTGCAATAAACATCATTTCACACATATTTTTTGTTTTAAACAAGTTGTATAAGGGTCTAATTATAGTGTTGGGTTTGATTTGGTTAGGATTCGATAAAATAAGGCAATTAGTAGATACGTTATTTGTGGTATATCAGTCACGAATAAAATTAGTTGGTTAATCAATAATAATCTTACTAGGTAACTGTTAACTATCAGAATTGTCATTGTTTAATACCCGTTCAGCGTTCGTGAGTGTACCTAAACTTAATTAAGTGGTTTATAATAAAGTATACATACTAATATTAATATGCATATAAAAATAAAAAATAAATTACAAATAAGATGATAATTTCTTAAATTTTTAAAATTGTGATTTCAGTGTATTTTTATTGAATTTTTGATATTTTAAATTCATTTTTATCGTCTTTTACTGTAATAAATTCAAAGTTCTCGTCATGAGGCTTATCAAAAAAATTATTTGCATCTTAAATTGTGGGCGTTTGTCTGTCTTCAAACGGTTTTAATCTTACATAATTCTTACGATGTTCTACTATCTTGATAGACTTCCAAGTTCTAGGTCCTAAATTATCAATTCTATTATTTCACTTGGGTACTATAATTCCATTAATACAATTTGGCTAACACCGTTTTTAAGTATTTATAATTATAGATGGCAGAGTAAATTATATTGTATTATAGTAAATTATCATATTTATATAACAAATGTGTACGTATAAATATCAAAATATAAAATATCTTTTTTCTGCGGCACATGATGTTAACTACCTATCTTCCATTAAAATTTGTCGCCCCCGTCATTAAGACTTGAGTCCTGCTCATTATTGATGTTGTGGACTTATGTCGTGGTCACTGCCGTTGTATATACTGATCCAACCATCGTGTTACGGTGTCAGTTTAACATACCCACACACAACGTAATAGCCTTTATCGTGGGGAGGGAGTGCTCGGGTCTGTTAAAGTTCGTCCGCTTAACTTTGAGCTTTATCGCTCGCTCTAACCTAACCTACCGTTTATACAAGCGGTAGACCGCCTACTCTCAGGAGATAACTTTCGGGGTCACTTTTCCAAGATAATTCGGCGTTGTACTTCAACGTCGTCGTCGTCGTTTGTCCGTCCATCCGTCCCAGCAGCTACAGTTTCCGTCGTGGTCAGTTTGGTAACTCGTTACACTTTTCGCCCTGTACGACTTCCCAGCTACCGCTGCCTTCTACTATTATATAATGACAACCCTTAAACAGCACATTGAGTTACTGTTTTTGAAAATCTTCAAAGTGCAAACTTTGCTGTAGTATTATAGATGCTTGGCTGGACTCATCGATTTTCGCCGACTTTGCTCGGATCCACGTATTATTATAATATATTACAATTAATTATTATAAGATAAAAAAAATAGCACAGATTATGATGTATATATACTATTCTTCACTTTTGACTCTTAAACTTTTATGCAACAATTTTTTTATTCAGCTCTGGTCCTATGTAATGCATAGCTTACAATTCAGTAATATTTAATCTATATGGACCAAATTTCGGATCACATAACATTATGCTCATTTCAGGTCAGAATTAAGTCATAATGTATATTTTTGATGATTAGAAATATTCCTATTTATATCATGATATTTAATATAATTTAATTTTGAAATAAATCAGTCAAAAATCTGTTTTTTTTACATTTCGCATTTATAAAAAAGTGTTTTTTCAATCTTCAGAGGATTTTCTTTTTGGGAATTTTTTTTCAATGTAATGAAGTTATAATATGATCTCATAATAAGGTTGTAAAAAATTATGATTACAAAAATGAGTATCGAGACCATTGCTAAGGGATTAAACTGATATGATATATAAAATATGTAAACCCTACTGAACTAAACATATTATTTAGGTATTATCCCTCAATTATTTATAATTATACGAGTAAATAATTAAGGTACATAATACGTGTCGATATTTGTTTTTCTTATCGATCATTTGTTTTCTATTCGTTGTCCTCCACGCTTCCTATTCATGTAACTCGTCGCCGCATCGTAAATCAAGCACTCTGCACTGCAAAATCGTATATACTATTACACGTATACGTTTCATTAAATTGTGAAAATCCCGATAATTTCGTCATGTGGACATGCTGCAGTAGTCCATTGGGAATCACATCGGTAGAAGTGGGCTTGCGTAGGTAGTACCTATACTACCTACACGGGACAATTATAGTAGCAAGGAACGCATTTGTAATATATTGTTCCGTAATGTTTATATAATCGATTTCATTCGTCTGCTTGCATAATGTATGTGCAGTTAAAATCCCCATCACGTTCCCTCATGTCATTGTTTTTTCGATTTGGATCGGAATTATATGTTGGTTTTATTTGGTTCGTCAACAGAGGTCGATATTATTATTAACTAGTGAAAAAAATAACATACACGTATTATACCTATACATTTGACGGTTAGGCGGCATTGCTAGACATGGGTTTAATTGTCCAATGGACATGCAGTGCTTTAAGTTCACCTAGTCCCGATGGGATATGTAACTTGATTATACATTGTGTATCAGGTTGCGTGCAGTATGATCGTACCCTGAACTTTGAAACGTTCGTGTATATATTATGGATAAAATTGAAAAGGAAAGAATATGGGTTATAACTACCCTATTATTGGTAAATTTATTTTTAGCTTCATTGAGCATATTGTTAATATTTTAAACACATTTTTTATTACATTTTCTTGAATATTAACCGAGTAGTATACTTTAGATTTTATATAACAATATATATAATAGGCTTTATAATATATAATATATTATATATATTTTGTTATATTAAGTACTAACTTTCTGAAACAAAACATATAAATAGTTTTAATTCAATTTATTTTATCGTCAACGTTTTACTTAATGTAACGTGATATTTATGGAAATTCATAGGATTTGGTGCTTACTGAGTTATTTTATTTAAAGGATTTCTGATGGACAGTGACGGAAAATAAAAATTAATTTACTTTAGTGCTATTTATCCATCTCACACACACACACACACACACACACACATATATATTATATAGGGGGTTTGTTGATAAAGAAGTAATTTATGAGACTATAATGAAATTATCTTTAAAAGATAATAGTAAAGTTAGTTAAAAAAAAAATCTAAACTTTTTCAAGTTGAAATACTTTTTTTTGCGACAGACGGATTTTGAATTAATTTTTTTTATTACGTATGAAATGTCATAATTTAATCTCTAATGAAAACCTACTTGCTTGTTTATGCCAATTTAAATTCGTTTTCAACTGTATTAATAAAAAAAATATATTCTTTGATATAAGATGAATACGTTTCTTTTTCGTCACAAATGAAAGCTTTATGAATAAAATAATAGTCGAGGTTCACGTAATTTTATTTATGTTCAGAGGATTAAATAATAACATAATTTAAATGTTTCTAGTGGATTATATTGTTTTGTTTGTAAGTATGTTTTTGTTGCTTTCCACACACAGACAGTTAAAATTTATGTATGGGTATAGCAGTTTTGAAGTTTTTTTAGAGTATGTATAAACTTTGTATTATCGGTTTGATTTTTTTTCATATATTATTATTGCTATGACTTTTGGTAAATACTAAATAATGAATTGTTTCACGTATCGTTTCACATGTCAAAATGATATTGACGATCTTAAATAATTAAGCTTGACTGCTGTAGGTAGATAATCAATAATTTATTATAATAACGATTAAATTATATTCTTGGCTATTATCGCTATATAATGAGTCGTGCCACTTTCTCCACAGCATTGTGCTCTCAGTTTAAATACATGTATCCAAATCAGTTGAAAAATTAGCCAACACTTGTAAATATGGTATAAATATCTGCAAAACTGCAGCAATTTGTTTATACGTGTATAGTATCATGATATTCTGATATCTGTGAGCGATATTACCCGGGAGAGTAATCGAACGAAAGGGAAAATAAAAGATGAAACAACGCGTCGGCCGTCGAGTCTCCGATAAAAGTTTTATCGTTTTGAATATTTTCTTCGTCGACGGGGCTTGCAAAAGAGTGGATTTCCTTTTAAAACTGTGGTAGTCGGGAGGACGGGGTGTGCGATCTTCTGGGAATATGAAAATTTGCGTCACGTCGGGCATATTAAACGGACCATGAAGTATGTGTATATACAAAACGCCTCCTACCGTCGCGTCGTACAGCGAAGACGTCATCATACTGATGGTGTGCGATGACGATGCGGCTCCGTTGATTGCGAAGCGGATAAAATACGATGGCCTCGCCAAGAAGGGATGGTTTTGTATTAGGTAGCCGAAAGCGGCGGCGGGTATTATTCGGGCGTCGGATTATTTTTAATTTTTCCTCCGCTACCGATAGGACAAGATATTATTACTATCATTATTATTATTATATTCGGCGGGCGTTGTGTAGTCCGTCTCCGTGGTGGCCAAATCACCTAACGCGCCACTGCCACCACCGCCTAACTACGCGCGCTTCTACCTCGCGACGAATACGAATGAGCGTTTTAAAAACAAAAACGTTTAAACACGAACCACCGCCGACGCTGCACACGTGGAGCGCTTAATTATCATTACCACCGCCGCGGGTGGTGTTGTGTCTGTGTGTTCGCTTTTCGGGTATGTTTTACGTATGCGAAGCGTGTTGTGTGTGTCTAAGGGGAACTGACATAGATAGGATAGATAGAGAGAGAAAGAGAGGGAGAGAATGAGAAAGAGATATCAAGAAAGAACCCACAGTTTTGTGGGTTGGTGAGTGGGTGGCTGGGTGGAAGTACTGATACACACGCTCACACCACCCGTACGGATATATAGGGCGAGGACGTGCGTACTTGTAATTCTGGTCGGAAGCGAAATATTATTATTCGTCGGAACGGTTTTTGTTAGCTCAGAACCGCGGAGGCAGGAGAGGTATTATTATTATTATTATTATTTTTTGTTTTCCTCGAAAGGCGTGGTGTAAAGATACCGAAGGATGGTGAGAGAGTGAGCCGGTTCGCCGCAGGTGGAAGGAAAATGTTATGGAGTGGTGCGTGGTAACGTGCTTTCCAATTATCCTTGTCGAATCGCTCTAGGGACAGTAGCAGCCGCCACCGCCGCCGTATTAACGTCGACAAATATTGCAGGACTAGGATCGACAGCCAAACGTCGGCCGCTGCTGGTATTCATAGCATTATGGGTTTGTCGGCAGCGTGTATATATGATGTGTATATACGGAGCCGCATGTTTACCTTATGTCCCTTGCTGCTGTTGTTGCACCCACTTCCGACAACCGCACAATAATAATCAAAAGCTCAGTCTACTTGGCTATTAATGTTATTATTATTATTGATTATAAATACGTTTAGGTAGTCATCATACACAATACACACACGTGCGCATACTGAAACGGTTATTAGAAGTTTGTAGGTAAAACACCTTTTATAAGTTGAGGTAACACCCTGTACATTGTAGCATTATTTTTTCAGAAGTTATTATATAGAAATGTCGCTAAAATTTAAATAACGCGTAAAAAAAAATTAATCTCATATTAAAATTTGTATACAACAGTGTTGCGGCAAAAAGTGGACGATGACAGTTGCCTAAAAACTCCTGCGCAAGATAGTACTAGTGTATTATGTTATTAGAAATCTTTAGCTTCTTAATCTTTATAGAGCTTAGCTTACTATAGCTTTTTATTGCACAATTTAATTTGTTTAAATTGATAATAGCCAACAGATATAGTATATTAATAACAATTTTAAGTTTTTAAGATTACAGAAAATAAAAAAATCGATTTGTCAAAAATTAGTGTCATTTAAGTTACTATTTTTGTATCGTATTTTCAATTACAATGATATTGAGAGATTTAATTATTGAATTTTTCAACTTTGTAAATAAACAGACGAAACTTATTGAAAAAAAATGATTAGTTTAGATTAAATTAGCCTAACCCAACACGATATATTTTTAGCATCGCTCTGAATTTAAAATATATAGGTATACAATAAAATGTTGGTAATTAACTACACTTTACATTATAAATAGTTAAGTAATTTTTTTATATTTTCCATGAAACATGTACTTATTAAAATGACCTAAAAGTCAAACATTTTACATGATTTATAATTACATTCTCTGATTATAATGATATAAATTGTATTATTTTGAAAAAAATAATGCAAATATCTTCAATTTTCTTGTCCTAATTATTATTTATGGCGCGCATACGTATATAAAACAAAGTAAACATTGTTTCATTTCTTTTTCACTACGAAATAATAATGTATACTACAAATTACGACGGGAATCATGTTGTGCGCGCACTTTCATTGTTGTCAGAAGAGATGAAAAAAAAATGCTTTTTTTTATTATTATTAACAGATGCAGATGATTTGAAAATGTAACCTCAAGTTTGCTTATTGGATTCACCGTTATACGGATTATTTTACTGCGCTGTTCTCTTTCATAATAATATTCCAGATATATAATGTACGCGGGGGCTCATGTGCACGATTTTGTTTCCACGTCGTTTGTTTGTATTCGTTTTAAAATAACTATAACCATTTTATAGAACCATATACGCGCTTTTAATGATAAAAAAATGTATATAGTAATAACAAATGTTGAACTAGACCTAGAGTATTGCAATGTTGTACGATATAGATAATTTTTAACGTGAGACACTCGTTTTACATAATCACGGAAGTAGCTTAACAAAAAATCACTCTGTGTATACACTATACAATATATAATAATAATATGTATTGCGGGACATTACGGGCTATATAAATTAACTCCGCATAGACTGATGTAATATTGTGGTTGTGCTCTCGTAATCATCACTATAATACATAAAAAAAATTGTTACTTGACTAAAAATAAGTTGAATATTACTATGAAAATGAATGTATTCAGTTATATTTAATATACTTCTTTGTTTTAATTTTAATTTTTGGATTGGTAGTTTTTGCTTTTGTTATTATACACCTAAATTAAATGTATCATGAATGCTTCACTTTTTATTAGGCGTGAGTACTTCTTAGAATGACAAGTTATTTAAATTACCATACATTTTATATTTGAATTAGGAATATTTATTTTTAATAATGTTGTTGTTTTATATGTATAGATTTATAATTTGTACTTTAATTTAATACTTTTGTGAAACATCTTATATCTTTATTAACTTACATTAAACATAGATACGTATTCAAATTTAGATTTTAAAGATTGATTATATTATTAATTAGCTGATTAAGTAGGCTTGTAAATTATTTAAGCTTTCGTTGTATTTATAGTTCAAATTAATTTTGTGAAATATAAGGTTTAAAAGTTTCATTTTACAGAACCTGAGTGTAATGTACTTCTATCGTCTCTTAAATATTTGTATGGAATAGTGATGTGTAAGGTATTCAATTTGATAAAAATTAAAAAAATAATGTTAAGCTAAATAAGGATAAAAACATTGATACTTATTGCTTTTCTTAAAAAAATATTCGATGGTTGTCATTATTTTTTCCTTATGATTCAAGATACTATGTATACTATACTATCGATAAAATCGATAAACGACCTCTTCAAAATACCGTATATATACTTGATTTTCGATCTATAAAAGTACTACACTTTTTAAGTGTTCTAAAAAAAGATAACAGTAAAAAAACACATTTTAAAACCAATACATTACTTGCTTTACTCAAAATCTAAAATGTACCAAAGTAGTATTCAATTGTTATTACTTAGCTACATAAAATTGTTTTAAAAAAAAACGATTAGTATTATTCCAATGTGTTATATGAAAATATTGCCTAAATCGTAAATATAAATTACCTATCATTTATTATGAATATTTTGTTCATACTATTTTCTTAATTTATATTTATTGAAAAAAATTGTTTTTCTAATATTGTTATAACATTTTTAGTAAGTTTGAATTAAAACGATTGAAAAGTTACTTATGTATTTATTTTCTCGAGGTAGTTTGAGTAAATTTTATTTGAATTTCACTATTATACAATTCTGATTATGATATGTAATACGAGTATGTGATTTAAATTATATTCTTATAATTTAAAGATCAATTTTTATTTAAGTAAAATTTTCAATAAATTAATTGTTAGTATTTAAATTAAATATTTATATTATTAATTGTCATTGTGATAAAATTTAACTATTTTTTTTATTATTTACAAAAGACTATCTATATAGATAAAATAATAAAATACGGTAAATAAGTTAATAATTTGTACTAGACTTGAAAATGTGAGGGAAAGAGTATCCATTAATACTACTTTCCATTTATGAACTTAAATTAAGTTTTTAATATGGTTGTTACTATTTGGAAAAAATGTATAAATTATTTATTATATATGTGATATGTGTGTATGTGAAGTGTGAAATACATTTTTCTAATTTTATAACTTAAATTAGAATACAAACATATTGTGAAATTGTAACGTTGATCAACAATACAACATATTTCAAAGTTAGATTTTTTTAGATATTTTATTTAATATGCGTAAAAAAAACAAACACTAAAAATGACTACACTTTAGGGCTTGTGTAAATTTATTTTGAATTATAATAATGATCTTGTTCAGGAAAAGAGCATAGGTGTTGTGATAACGTATTTGAATACTAGAAAACTCAATTATTTAGATATTTTAGACTCTTAAGTTCATGTATCATAAATAATAAGTATATATGGAATTGGGGTATACGTTCCAAGTATAAATAAGTGTTTTAATTGAAACTAAAAACTAATCATTAATCAAGTGTACTTCCGTAAGAAGTATTGAAATTGCTATCATTTCGTTGACCATTTTTTGAAACGTCTCCGGAGGCCTGTTCCGATCTTATACTTCCTGCTAACGTTAGCTGGAGGATAATTTATCAGAAGGACTAATTCCACTAGCGGGATTATAAATCCTAAGCTCGCCGCCGGATATTACCTCTTTACTTTACGGCGTAATATCCGCTTTTGACGAAAATCCAAAGTCTTTATCGATTTTAGAATTAACAGTGAAAATACTTGTTTTATACTTCTTATTATTTAGTAAGAAATAAAATCATCAACAAAAGCAACTAATTTATGATGATGCACTATTATAGTGTTGTAAACATTTATGTTTTAATATTTAGTATTATAAATAGATAAAATTGATTTTTATCTTGTTAAATGATGGGATATAATATAAAATTACCTATAGGAATACCTATGTGTAGTATTAAGGTGGTCCTTAAAGTATATTAGAAGGTGATTCTTTTATCGAATAACACTCATTGTTTTGAAGTCTATTAATGTTTTTGCAAATATTTTTTTTACACTATTTCCAATTGAATAAAACATTTTTTTAAATATTTTTTTTTTGTTTTTGAATGACAGCATACATATTTATTTTAAAATTCTGAAGCAGAATATTTTTCTGAGTATTTCGGTACATAAAATCGAAATTCGGACGAGTAGCTTATGAATTATAAGTAGTTAAAGTTTTCGTGAGTGTAGTGGGATAGATCGGGTATACCTCAAAAAATCTTGGTCCATTCTTCGTTATTCGAAAAAGTAAAAAACTTGGACAAATTATACTGATAACAAATATTAAAAATATAATTTTTCAAAAATTTTTGTTTTATTTCTACTAGAAATTGCGAGTATATAATAATATTGTTTTAATAAACGTTAATAGATTCTGAAATAATTTTTTAGGTGAAATAATCCAATATAACAACCAAAAATATAATTTTTAAACTTAAATCTTAGTTGTATACTATGATTTATAATTTTACTGTTAAATATTATGCTCGATATTAATGTTATATAAAATAAATGCAACGAGAGAATTAAATATTTTAATCAATGTTTCCACAATATATATTATGTATTTTAAATTTTTTTACAAACAGTATAAATAAACTAAAAAATACATTTTACTTTTTTAGTCAAGAAACTTATTTTATTCTTTTGATTGAATTCGTATTTGTAATAGGTTAAAAATCTAAATTTACCTCTTTTAAAAATTGTAACACTCTTAATGTGATGTGTTTATTAAATTATACACACATTTTTTATTGTTTGGAATAGTATTGAGAAGTATTAAGGTTAAAATTTTAAAATATATTTTTAAAGACCAACGTATTGTGGTGGTTTATGTTGGTGTATTAATATTATAGGTAAATTAATATCTATGTCACTGTCAATGTAAATAATACTTTTCAAAGAAATGTTCTCTAAAAATTAAATTTTAATTAAATATGTATTAAGTTTAATAAAAAATAAATTAAAATTAAATATAAATAATCATTAAACAAATATTTAATTTTAATCCAAAATCTATCAAAACATTTTTAAAATATATTTATGAGATACCTTTATAGTATTTATATATCTTATAGTATTGTCTATAGCGCATGTCTTATTATATTTTGATAAATTAAACTTAGTTAGAAATTTAGATAACGTATTAGTTACCTACTTTTAATTTATGTTTAATTTTATATTTTCATTTTTACTTAATTATTATATCTTACTAACAATTTCAATGAATATATATTTTTTTATTTTATTGAATGGTAATTTTAAAAATTGTAAGTGTATATAATTTAAATAATATTAAATTTTAAAAATAAATATAATAATTATTACAGTATTAATTAAGTAATAAATGTGTTATAAATAATAATATATTTCTTATACTATCTTTTATGATTAATATATTAAGACAAGAAAGCTGACCCATAGAATTTTTGGAATATAAGTATGGGTAAACTATCGTCATTTCGCTTTTAGTCGCAAAAACTAATTTGTTTTTCTCTGAACTTTCGATCAGTTTCCTAAACTACGGTTGTCGTGTCAAAGCGTCTTCTTCCTAGCCATCCTCTCTTGTCTAGTGCGAGCTCAACGACAAGTTAATCCGTATGAGTCTTGCCAAAAACGGACGTACAAGTGTTCAAAGCTTCTACTTCCTCTTACCCTTAATTTTGGTAGTGTGGCTGGAGCAATAAAACCCCTTTGGGAACGTTTCCGTCAATAACATACATCCGCGGAAAGCCCGTTGGCTCAGTGGATATAACACGACTAACACGTCGATTTGTACACAATATACGTGTTACACAATAATAATCATATGATATACAATATATTATATCATACTGAATTTCATGTTTTCCCAAAAGATTCGTAAAATCTTATAATTTGTGATAAAATGTTTAAAAAGTAAAAATGTCTTAACATAAATGAATAAAAAGTTTTTTTTGTGATTTATGAAAATAAAACAATATATATATTAAATAAATATTTATAAATTGTATATACATTGATTGAAGTGATTTTACTTTTATTCATGTTAAATTTCAATAATTAAAATATCAATAATTTATTTTGTATAGGTATTTAAACTGTATTTTTTGTGGAATTATAAGTTTTAGTAAAGTACACAATTTTTCGTTCGCTATGTATACTAAATTTTGATTATAATATTAATTTTGAATGTTTTATTTTAAATTGTATTTTGTATACGATTTTTTTAAATTACTTAATAAATACTAGATTTGATATTTGAAATTTGAGTTAGCCTTAGTGTAATTGGTATATATATATATATATTATAAATACATTTGGCTTAATCACAATTATATAGTTTTAAATAATAAACAAATAATATATAATATTAATTTTAATTCCAAATATGACCATAATAAACTATACAAGGTATGTTAAAGTTATTTATTAATATAGTTATCTGGTATATACATAACACATATATTTACATTTCGATTATGGTTGGGAATAATAATACTTCACCCATTATATATTATATTTATCAGTATGAGGGTGATGCTCATGTGGGTTTGCATAAAATGTACAGGTATACTTGATCGAAGATTAACAGGTTTTTTATTAGGTCCAATACAACTTTAAAATGGACGGGGAAAGGGTGTTCTATATAAACCCTATCGGATATATTGTCGCATTACCCACGTTTTATTTACGACAGGTATCCATACGCAGCAGGTGCTCCCCAGGTACCCCGTTCCACCTCATATCCTCCGATTAAAGGACCCTAGCTTTTTTCTCGATGAATTATTATCGACACGTTTCATGCGTGAGCTTCCCCAAAGGGTAAAATAACATTCGCCATAATCCAAATATTGCAAAATAGTGTTCATAATGGCCCACACTAGCATGATATACGGCATAATAACTTAGTTTAGTGTCAAAGTTTATATGCATGTTGGTTTTTTCGATAGATTTTTAAAGTTCATAAAGGTTTCACTCAAGTTTATTATGGAAAATAAATTGTTAATATCCAATCGATTTAAAAATGTCAATAAATTACATAAAATATAAACTGATTTTGAGTGCCTTAATTTATTTAATTTAGTGTTTTGGAAAATGTATTTATATATTATGTATATTTATAATATGTTATTATTTTAACTTGCATTTAGTTGTATTCCTGCTAAAAACTTAAGGCATTGATAATCTCGAAAGTAATTAAATATTAACATTTAATGAATATTGGTAATTTTAACGCGGAAATAATGAATCTTGAGGGAAATAATTATATTCAATTTTAAAATTCCCAAAATATGAATTGTTTAAGTATTTTTCTTGAAAATACTATTGTATAAATTATTAAAAATATATTCAAGTTTTCGCTCATCAAAGTAATTGTCATTAAAAAATTTTTTTTGTGGTTATTAATGATAATTTTAGAATTTATCAATAAAATAAAAATATTTATTTTGTTAATGATCGAAAATTGATTTATCAAAATCATTTTTATTTCGCTTCAAAGATTTGAATTAAACTAATAACACTTGTAAAATAATCTTCTATATTATAAATTGGTGGTAAATAATTTATTAATTTTCGATCTGTCGAGCACTTGATTGTTAACCACTTACTGAGAGTGAAATCATAGAATATTACAATGGTGAAATTCCTAAGAGTGAATATTATTAGACTATAAAATTTTACGTTTCGATTCGATATTAGATTCTATGTTTATGTATTGTTCAAATAACGAAAAAGCTGATCGTGAAAATTTACGATATTATACTTTTATTTAGTTAAAGTTAGATAAAATGTTGAACAAAAATCAAGATTAAAGAGAGTTTTCTTTTAAAAGTGTATAAAAAATGTGATAGTTTTTTGCAAAACATATTTTAGTTTTTTTAGTAAAATGGTACTTATATATATTAATAATATATGTAGATACGATTGTAATACTATAATATGTGTAGTTAAATTTTCTTGAATAATATGATAACCAACTATTATTACCAATTTTATATTCTAAATTCAGAAAAAAGTATTTTATTTTATATTTATTATTTTTAAAATTTATTATACCAATGTTATGTAAAATATCAAATTTTTATATTTATTTGAAATTATAATATTACATTTTGATTTTAGATGTAGGTATTCATTTTTTTCTGCTTCACATCGGCTTTTAGGGCAGTAAAAATACTTTAATTTTCAACTTTGGGATTGTTTTCTGGTAGAAAATTGAACTTAGTTTGTACTTTGGTAAAAAATTTCCAATAATTTTTTTAATGATCGGGAAAAATCAAAAAAAAAAAAAAAAAAATTAGGAATAACAATAATTTTTACACAAAACCATGCTTTGACATTCTATTTTGTTTTTTTGTTATAATTTAAAAATAAATAGCTGCTGAGTACTAATATAGATATACTGAATAATCGCACCAAATTTTTATATTTTTATTTCATGTACATTGTAACATTTTCTAAATATTTTCATTCTTTCTGATATATTTATAGGCATTAGATATTCGAATTTTTATATTCATTGAGTCAACATTTTTGAAAATTGAGTACAACATGTTATAAAGTTATTCTTAAAATCTAAAATAAACAAGTATAATTTTTTTTTAAGATATTTAGATTTCAAATTTTAGTGAAATTACTTATTTTAACACTTTTAATCTATTTTTTTTAATTCATAAACATTTGTGAGGAATTTTACTATACTACGTAACAGCATTTTTCTAACATGTAGATTAATTTTAATGTATTGCTTATTTACTTTAACTATTCACATTATTTTACTGTAAGGTGTTTACTCATAATTCAATAATAATAATTTTATGATATGGTATGAATATTTATTATTATATATTACACGCAATTTTTTCAGCGTAAATTAAATCAATCTATTGTAATATTAATAGTAAAATAAATTACTATACAGTCACATAAAAATACATATTATGAAATATATTTAGTGATTTAGATTGATAAAACGTTTCCACTCAGAATTATTTTTCGTATATACAATAAAATATAAATATATCATTAAATTAAAATTTAACACATCCATTACAGTGACCAACTCGACACCTAATGTACCCACTTTTTTAAATTTCTAATATTCAAAATAATCTAGTCATGTTCAAGGGAGATTTTTATTTTGGCTTACCGGGTAATTATTTATAATATGTATAATATCAGATTATATTAAAAACAAAATTAGTTAATTTTAATGGCGTGAAGCAAAAAATAATTGTTATTTTTAATATTATGTATACAATACAAAAACATAAACAGATGAAGCTTATTATAATGACATTTTTGTTTTAAATCTTAAAACTGTTTCTATATTATTGTATTTTATTTAATATAACATTTTTTTAATAATATATTTAAATGTAATTTTTTCTGTATGAAAACATATTATTCATAATAACATGTTTCAAAAAAATTATTTTTTAATATTCTCATATACTCGTATTTCGTCGTATACTGAGAAGGGTTATCGGTTTTCAATTGGGAGTTTTGGTAGACTATATTTTATTAAATGTCTGAGTCCCAAAACAATCAGACTCATTTTAGAGAAAAAAAAACTGCAGATATACACCATATGCCTTGTCTGCAAATAACGTTTTGTGGTAGAAAATTAAACAACAAAATTCCATACTAGAATTTATCTGATAATAAGAAAACGGGAAAATAATTTTTATTTCTTTATTTTTGCTTTACTTTATATTTTCGAGTAAGTTATTTTATAAGAATTTACTTAATAACTATTTTTAAATAATCAATAGAATTGAAAACCATTTACTTATAAAAGTGAGGTTCTATAATAAATGAATTTGTTATTAAAAATTTTAATGTTTCCGAGTTAAAATAAGTGATTGCGATAAAAAATCGTTATTCTATAATTTAAGATTATTTAAAAAATGTATTGCAGTATATATTTTAATATAATTATTAAATAATTAAAATTTTTAAATTTAATTATAAATTAGTTACTTTTATATAAAAACTATTTTTGTCAATATTTACTTTTAGATATAAATCTAATTTGTTAATTACGTGTAAATAATCATGAATAAATGTAGAATAAATGTAGTTAAAATATTTATCAGAGTGTAGTGTTATAAGTTATATGAGTATAGAAATTTTCCTATTAATATTGATGCTTGATTAAAAATTTTAATTTTTTTTTATGAAACATTAATTAAGCCATTTTGTATTTTATAATTTTGTACACTTCATCACAAATCGATAGTTTATAATTCAAAAATAAATCAATTGCAAAATCAATATCCATTTTTTCCAGATTTCCCTAGACAGGTGTTTTTTGAGTGTATTAAATTTCCGATTTACTATCTTGTCATCATTGCCAAATTATACGAAATATCTATTGTCCACACCCCTCCCCGACATATTTGTATCCTTTCCTGATCACCCTTTTCATACCAAAATGGGCTCGTTCAATTGCGATAATATCAGAACACACGCGTTTGGACATTTAACAAATTTTATTTTGTGCTTCACACTCAATATTTATTTAAATATCTTTTGTGTATCCAAATTGGTTTTTGTAAAATTAACCATGGCTTTTAACAATAGTGTGTACTAAATTTAATTAATTTTATGGAATTCTGATTATGAAAATCAGAAATGTTTATAATATTGGTCATAAACGTTAAAACAATATAATTACTATAGGTATTTTATAGTACTATTTGATAGCATCATTGAAAAATATTAGACTATTAGAATTGTTGAGCTACCTATCTATAATATTAATATTTTACACTTCTATGAAAATGATGAATTCTAATATTAAAAAAAGAATTTATCTTTTATAATTTTATGTAATTTTATTTACATAATTTTATCTTTATTTTAAGGTAAAGTATTTAAAGCATAATAATATACATACATTTTAATTTTGTAATATTCATTTATTTTTAACCTTAATACTTAATAGGCCGATGAATTCGGTTTTCTGATAAAATAATTCATAGTAGAAAATATAGTATATTCTTTATGAACATATTTTGACACAAGAATAACGTTAAATAAAATATTCAATAATTAAATAAATTAGAATTTTTTAACCACAATTTTCATTACTTTGTGTAAAAATGTCAAAGATTATGTAGTATTATGTGTATTTGAAATTTTCTTTTGATAAATACTGTATCTAACATAGAATTTAACTGTATTATTTCCTGTAGTTTATATGGATAATTTAATAACTAATTAAATTGTATATTGAGAATATGTTTTAAGATTTTTACGTATATATATGCAATAAAATTATGTTAGTTGGTAAATGGATTCTTTAAGATAGGGACATCCCCTACTGGCTATATCAGGTGTAGTGCTTTGAGCAGCTACAAAGGCTTTTGATTTTCTAAAGACAGACAAACTCCAACGGAAAAATTCTCTAATCACGATGATACTTCGGGACACAACTCTCCTTTTCCATTTCTTCTCACTTCCCCCCTTGATCAATCCCATGTACATTTTTTCTATCCCTTAGTTAAACGAATTTCTGTTCAAACTTTCTGCTGCTGATTTAATTGAGTTTTCTGTTTGACCACCTACTCGTGAAAGCATTTCAATGGTCTTATGAAGTTTACTCTTGTGAAGATAAAAGATCAATCGAAACAGTTTTTTAACTTTTGATTGAGCCCTTTATTAAACAATGTTGAAACAATAGACGATGTTTATTCCTCAAATTTGATGTCGTTACACTAAAAACTAAAAATTATTAAACACAGTCCCATTATTTATACTTAATTTAACTTTAATTAACTTTTATAGCAAATAACCAATATAATTATTATGAGTTTTGTAATATTTTTGTTGTAAAAAAATAGATTTTAGTCTACTATGTAATATATTGTATCAAAAAGTAAAAGTATACCTTTAGTAACGTGTAATATTCAATCCATTTAATATTTACAGTATAATTTATTTATGTAATTTTCAGATAGGTAATTTAATATATAATTATTTTAATGGTTGTTTTTTTAAATATAATATAATAAGATATTCATATATTTTGTATATATTTATGAACAAATAAAAAAAACAACTAGGTTTTCTATATATCTTATACTGATTTGAAAATGCATGCAATATTAAAAAAAATAAAAATTGTATAGTTTTTAATTGTAAGATTAATTTTAAATAAGCTCTAGAAAAATAAATAGAGTCTACAAGTTATATTCATACTGATAATAATATATCTAGCTGTATAGAAAAATATATATATCCTAATATATTAAAATATATTGCATTTTTATTTTAAAATAAATAATTTAAAATTGAACCTATATTAATATTTGTATACAATTAATTTGATAATTAATATGGAAATGTTTTGTGGTAATAGTATTAAGTGTTATATGTCCACGGTTCGTAAATTTAATAATATTAAGTATTGTCGTATTTTGTATTGTTTATTATGAAATAATTATTTAGATTTGCGAAAGTTCCTTCATACTTTGTAGTTTGTGCGTACGTTCGATTTAATATCACTTAGACGGCTGGAACATGTGAAGGACGTTTAAGAACAATGATGATGATATTAATACAATAATATGACGCTTAAACTGTCTATATGTACGCAACTCCCTTTCGAATATATTATTCCAAATAATCGTCCTTTGTGTGTACGTCCTTAAGGATGACAGTGGCAGGATGAAGGTGATATGCTAAGAGCATTGGTGGGAGTCGGGGGTTAGTGTTTTTGAGTTTGATTGCAAATCTCCATTGGCCATTGTTTAGTAAACGGATTCCATCGCGGTGGTGCCTTAGGGGTTAAAAGGAGATATCTGATGAGATGTTTTGTGGGTGTAGGGGGGCTAACCCGTCGGATTTGTCGCGTATTAATCTCTCGGCCTCACGGCAAATCGGGATTCACCGCTACACAAGATGTAAAACGCAATTACACGGGCCGACAGATTTATTGTGGTCAACCAAACTAGGAAAGGAGGTGGCGCGGGTGGGACCTGTTGGCGGATGTCACGGCGATGGCGGTGGCGGTGGCGGCGTCGGCGTGTGTGCTCTCACTCTCGGTCCGGTAGGGATACCGCCCTTTAAACAACGGTCAGAGGGCTTAATGAAATGCGAAATTAAACTCATCCGCCGGTGCTTTGTTCCTCCTCACCACTTCACCACCACCGAGATGGAACCTACGGCCAAAGGCTCGCCATTCATATAGCGCCATACCGCCCAACCGACGCCGTCGGTACTCACAATCTACCCACCCCAACACTGCCTCTGCCACCACCAACGATTCGCTCACGAAATACGGTTTAAACTAATAATAATGTAAACACCGCTTCTGGACCCGTGCTCCCGCTACTGTCTCATTTTGGACACACGCCGCCGCGCCGCCGCTTTTGTCCGGCAACCGTTAAACGTTTTACATTTCCGTTGGACGTAATACGAACACTGGTAGAGGTAAACGAGTGTGGTGATCTGAGGGGATGGCGGGTGATGGAGATGAAAAAAAAATACACATAACTCGACATTATTACGCCGTACCGTCGTTGGGTTGTGTTGTTGCATAAAATTACCTTTTTTTGTTTTCTTTTTTCATGTACATATAATTCATTGTAAACAGAAACAAACTTTAAACATTTTTTATTGTTTGTTTGGCAGCGTTGCTCATAAAATATTTAAAATCAACTGATTAACGTCAAAGGGCTTATAGAAAATAAAATATGTTTACATTAATGGTTAAAATTAATATCATTTCACCAATTTAAAAAAAATATCAAAGTTCTCGCAGGAATATCGAGTAATCAAATGCTGCAAAAACCAAATAAATAGGTCTTTATCCGTTATTGTCTTCACTTTACTGGCGTTAAATAAAGCAGAGTTTTTTTTTTGGTCTTATAATTATGTTTTCTAGGTCTAATGATGGAAAATGGAATTAAAATTTATTTAACGAAACTTTTAAGTGGATTGCATTTTTTTGCATAGCAGATTTTTATTTGCTTGTTTTATTATTTTATTGGAGCTGTGAATATAAAATAAGTGCTTACAAATAAACTACCATTTGTATAATTTTAATTAAATATCCATATCTTATTGGAGATTTTATATTATATGAGTTTGTCTTACGTGTAATCTAATAATATAAGTATTATTTATTTAATATTAAGTAATTTTTAATTTAATAAAAATAGAAATGAATATTAGCTATCTTTATAGACCTTATAGCCTTATATTTATTATAAACACTTTATGATTTCATATTTTTTACAGCTTGCACATTTAAAATACATATAATATGAAATATTTATGTTTGTTTGTCTTGCGGATATTGTTTTCAAATCGTTTTTATGATTGAAATATATTTATTTATATTAATATAATATATTTATTTTACTTGTAATATTCACTCATTTTTCTATGTACCCAAATAGTAACACTTTATTTCCTCAAAAAGAAAAAAAAATGCCATCTTAATGTTATTTTTATATTTAAGTACCTGTTATTATACTAAAATCTATTTAAAAAAATAATTATTCGATGTAAACGTTGTAACGTTTGTAATATTATTAATTTAATGTTATGATATCATGAAATAGATAACATTTCAGTATATTCTTCATCAATTTTTATAATATAATATAAAAATTGATGAAGAATATACTTTTTTCATTTAAATATTATTTTTATTTTTATAATTAACAATAAATAATTCAGTTAGTGAAATACTGTAAACTATATTTTTCTTGCCAATAATTTTTGGCAATAAGTGTACATTATGTTTATTATAAGACTTAGGTTTATCTTATAAAAATAATTTAACTTTAACATATATAATATATTAAATTATAAAGTTTATAGTTTTGTAGAGAACTTATGTTTTTAAACCTGGTTATAAATTATTATAATATTTGTTACCTATTGATTCAAAAAATGACCGAGTTTGTAATCACTTATTGGAAATACAGAAAATTTTATTTGTTTATTTTGCATATATATTTGTAAGAACCGTAGAGTTTACATTTTCATTTTTATTTTAAATGTCTTATGGTTCTCTTGATTTAAATCACGCATGTTGCTTGTAATGCTTTTAGTCTCGTGGGAGGTATTTGGCGGTAAAAAAACTTGTCTGTGTAGACTATATACATCCAAATAAAGTCTTTTTGAACGTTACATTTGCGACTTTGAAAAGACCGTCTAAAATAAAAATGGACTTTTCGCTATTTATCACTATTTACACATTATTAAACATTGAATCGAGTGTATACTATGATTTCTCAGGTACATAAATCCAGTTAATTTATAAAATGATAAAATATTATTTTGTTAGCTATTGGAATTCAGATTATTACGTTCTTAAATATATTTTTTAAGCGTCTTATTGTGATTAGGAAATGTTTTTAAATTTGAATATATATTAAAATGCTTTCTAAACTTTCTAGGTACTTATTCTTCATATTGTATTTATAGAATAAAGCTTATTTAATAGAGTTAAATATTAATATAATGTTGTTGTCTTGTTTGATGATTTAGTTATTCCAGTGGTTTTTAATGTTTTTAGGACTCGACATTTTTCTCCGAAAATCTATCGCCATCTACATGGTTTCATTTTTAGATGATTTGTTTATTACATTTAAGGTTAAAAATGAATATAATTGTACAAATGTATTTTTTATTATGAGGCATACCTATACGTAAAGTGAGTAATAATAATTTTAACATCCGATGGTAATTTTTGGTACTATGATATACTTGTATTATAGTAAGTTAATGTATATGTAGTATAAAAAACATAAATTTCTTGGAATCTATATAATTAAAAAAATTCTTTCGTTTGAGAAAGGCTGATATGGGTTTTATTATCAAAATGCATTGTAGAATTAGCAGAATCTTGTTATTACAGGATTTTTACTAATCAATCTCTATGATGTTACTCTATTGTGAAGACTAATAATTAAACCACAATTTCCTAACGTTTGACAAATAGTTGTTAACAATAATTAGCGAATTCGTGACAATCAATTGCCTTTACCCCACCCTTATCCATTGAGTAAACACCCGAGACTAATTAGTAAACAGAGAAGTAACCAATCGAAAATTATTATGTTTGATCCCTGAAAGATTATTATCATCGGTTATTTGTTTGTTATTTTAAATTAACTTGTCCTTTAGATGAAGGATTATAATTATTTTTAAATAAAATTTTAATTTAATTTTAAATGATGATTTAATATGTATAATATTATAATGTATAATTTATCAAATTTTGTTACCTAATAATAAAATATTATGTATTATTCTACTATATTATATTTGTATTAGTTTCTTCTTCTTTTGTTTAATTCCTACATTATAATTTGTTGTTAAAGGTTTATGTAAGTTTATTATGGATTTACTAATGAATTATTTATTTGTACGAAAAGCTGAATTCTTAGACTCAAATGTTAATATTTTATTGGAGGGTATTTATGATATGTTATTACTGTTATTATTAAGTTAAGTTGAAATACAATCATCATTCTAATATTTTATGAATAAATAAATTGTAGTAGTGTTCAGAACATTGATATGGTAACATGACAAAAATATTTATTTGAATATTGTACGAAAACGGTTCTGGTTACATATCTAGATCAATTGTTAAGATATGGGGAATATATTTTAGGTGGTAAGTTTATCCACCAACAATATATAGAATATGTTTAATGCTTATCTTTCATCTCGGATCGTGTTTCTTTGCATTATTTAATGGGTTATAGGTGGAAATAAAATGTAATATTAACCTTTTTTTTTTGGTTTATGCTGTCAAAAAATTACTAAGTATATTTCTAAGATATTACGACGTTACGATAGATACGACAATTTTCTATATTCCTCATTTTTTTTTTTTTTTTTTTAAATATTTTAAGGATTTTTAAGTGATTACATGTCTTGAATATCTTCCGATTGAATATTCCAGACTTGATGTTAAGATTATTTTTACTGTTTCACAAAGTATTTAATGTATTAAAATAAACCATACTGTTAAAATTTATAAAATTTTTATGAGCATTTAAAGTTCAAATATTTACAAAATTTGATATTCACTTGTAAAATAATCATTTTTCTTCAAACAATTTTTGATATTTTATTGTATTAAAAAAAAAAAAAATAATAATAGGATATTAAAATTTTCACCAAATTTTTATATTATCATTTTCATTATAAGATCAAATTTATAATTTTTTTTTCTTGTTAACGTATTTATAAGCATTTATCAGCACAATTTTTTTTTAGTTTTTTTTGTTATAATTTAAAGACATTGTAGTATTGTATATATTTTATATTATTTTGCATTTTACTGTTCGCAGTAATATTTTTGATTCATTTTAAAATATTATTTTTTTTAATGTTAGGTACTATAAATCTATTTTTACTTTTTGACGGTATTTACAGAAAAGTGTTATTACTTATTACATTTTGTGTTATATAATTTGATATAATTTAGTAAAAATACATATTATTATAAAAATTAAATACTAATAATATAACAAATGCAAGATTTTCGAAAAAATTATTTTAACCTACTTCAACATTTAAAGTAAAATAAATCATTTTTAAAGTTACATATTCATATCAAAAAAATCTATTATCTACTTGGTGAAATAGGGTGATAGATCGTTTCCGCAATGCTATACCTGATATATCTTTGAATTCAAATTAAACTCATCTAAAATAGTGATTCACTCGAGACCATCTAATGATTCTAATGTATATAACAAAGCGTTATCCATTTACCTAATTCTTATTTTAACTATCGTAAATAATTTGAAAATAATTCATTTTTATTAAAAATATTTAATTCCGTCACATAAATAACGACCGACCTCAATACATTTTGAATTACATACTTCATTTTTAAAAAAATGTTACACATATGTTGTATATTATTGAATAAACAAAGTAAAATGTGAAATTGTTACTTAATTGACAATGTCCAACACTGGTTCTTTTCTTCATTAATATATTATACTGTGCTGAAGCAAAAAAAAAAAACGCTTGTTGAACAAAGCTTTTTGTGTTTTTATTTTATTTTATTTTTAGAATATAGATTTATTTTTTTGTATTTGATTTATTTATAACTAGGCAGGTACCAAAAAAAAAAAAAAAAAAATTAAATTAAAAAATAGTAAGTTATACTGCTCAATTATGCTTCAATAGGTACACATTATTTTTAATACTGAATAACATGAACATGTAAAGTATAGCACTTAAATATCTGTTTAGAAAATAAATAACTAATATGTATATTTCAATTAATTATTCATGAAAAGTTTACTTTATACTTATTAAACTACTTAAAAAATATTTTGAATGGACCAATAACGGTTTTAATTTTATTATGTTTATTTCATAATATAATGTTGTTAATGTACCTACCTGGATTATTTTTGTTGTGATAAAAAAAACTTTAAATTGTATGATATTGTTGGTTTTTGATAATTTTTGTTTAACTATAAGATTATTTCTTTGTAAATGTACTTTAATATTTCATATTATGTCACCTTTTATAATTAACGTTTACTTGGAGTATATGAATATTGTAAAGTAAACAATATTTTTGAAAATCAATGTAATCTTCTTGTAGTATACTTTTTAAGTTTACAAGGGATGGAGCTTTTAAATGTTGACACTACTTTTTATGGTGTTTGGAATTTATTATTATTATTTTTTGCATATTATATTTTCTCTCTGAAAATATGACTTATTGGTATTTACGGGTTAAAACCTATGCGGCAGAGTTCGTAAAAAAAACTCATCAGACTGCTGAGAACGGTGCTAATAAGACTGAAGAGTGGATGGGTTGGTGGGGAGTAAAAGTTTTGTGATATTTGTATTCCAGCGAATAATATACGGACGCCCGTTTTAAAATCCATTCGGAATTATTATTTTCTCTCGGAAGAAAGTTTACGGGCGTGCCAAGACGAATCGACCAGGATGAATATTCATTTCGTGTTAAGACTCCCCCATCCTAAGAACTTTAATTTAAATAAAACATTCATTAACGGGTTTTAAGTCTATCCTTTTTTAAAAAACGACGAATTCTGACCATATTACTACTTATTATTAATTTTATTCGTTGTGCGTTCTTTCAAAAATGATTAAAAAATCGTGTAGAACAGTATAATAATTATTATTTCAAGTTCATGAATTAAGCAATAAATGATGTTTATATATAGCGTTAATTAACTCAACTTTTAGTTGATATGGATGGAGTTTGGTTGACAAGTTAATAGGAAATTATTATTAAATTATATAGCAAATAACTTGAAATCTCCGTTTTAATAGGTAATCTATTATGGAATAACATTATTGCAAGTTTTATCAATTATACTTAAGATTAGTACTACTCATCTTTTAAATATTCCATTATACGAATATAACATTTTTTAAATCTATAGTTGTAAATAATTCGTTTGATTCAATGATAAAAATGTATTTTGGTGTAGTATTCAGTATGCGAAATGTAAAGGTTGGTACATTTTTTTTATTGAAATTAATGTTCAACATAAATATAAATTAAAAAATATGCATTGTATACAATTATAATATTGTATATTTATTTGAGTTTGGTAATATTTCCTGCCGTTTAGAAAGTATGTTTATCGTTATTGGTATATATTCAAAGTACGTAAGCTGCAGCAAAAGTTTTTTCTGGCCATAATGGTAATCGCCCTTTTTCTACACAAACTTTTCCTAATAGTGATCCCATTTTCACCAACAACATTTATTTTTTATTTTTTGCATAAAATGAATTTTATATGGGAAAACTTTTAAGGCCTAGTCTATGATGTAACTTATATAGTACGGTCACCAAATAGTTTTTTATATTCAAGCGTATTTTCAGAATTGATATAAATCATACCTACGTATTCATATTCGTAGTTGGATGTATAAAACTTTGCCCCCTAAACAAATAAAGTATTCAGTTTTTATAAATTAATATATAGTATATAAAATATACATTACATATTTATATTTTTTTGGAACAAATAGAATGATCATCATTTGCGAATTTTTCTTGAACATGTTTATTTTCGGATCGATAATTTTATTTTATTTAATGTATTGGAAAATATTAGGTAAATAATTTAAATAATATTTTTTTCATATGATAATCTATAAACAATTATTTGTATAATAAAAGTATTAAAAGCATTAGTATAAAGGCACGGTGATTTAACTTTAATAGATAGGCAATTTATTAACTACACAATAATATTCATTTTTTTTTGTCATTTTAATGATGTCACGCGTGACATCAGAACTTTTAAGGTTTATAATTTGTTTTAAATCAAGTTTATTTATAAATAACAATGTTGTATAAGACGGTTCTTGTTGAATAGAGTATTTTTTAAAACATTTTATTTCAGCACAATATTTTAAGACTGCATAAAATGTATTATTAATTAGTAATTACTTTTACCTAAGAAAAATATATTGGAGAACCATTGGTTGCATTTAAAAAACGTGTCCAGTTAAATATAACATTAACTTATTGATATTACGACATAACTAATAGTTGAGTGATTTATTTATAATAGCTTTAAATTTAATACAAATTAGTATTACACTTTTCACATAATGAATAAAATATATTTTATTATTTATAATATTTATATCGTTCAGTACCTATCAAAGCAATATATGTTTCATAACAATCATATAATACTTATTAAAATTATTATTTTGATACTAGAGTAAAGGTTTAAATTATTTAAATTTGAACTAAAAATGGATAGTTATTAAATTTGAACAAAAATGAAATGTATTTATAGCATAATACGTACGTTTAAAGTTTTGAAAATTATGTTAATATATTATTAAACATTATACATGATTGATGGTCGGGACTTGTAGTCAACTCATATAAAACAAAAAACAAAGTACCTAGTGTGTAAAGAATAGTAATTCTGGGTATGTAAGTTAAATTTATAATTTCGTTACCAATTTGTGGTTAATTTGCACAATGTAAATACATTTTAGCTTGAATTTAAAATCAAATCAAACTTAAAATAAATATTTTTTACTGTTAAAATTACTTATCATAAGTAAATATCATAATATTTTGTTAAGTATTTTAATATTTTAATTTTATGTTGTACTTAAAAACACCTACACCTAATCGATTTGAATAATTGTTAATTAAAATTATGTTTGCTTTTTTTTATAGTTTTACTCAAAATTACTCTGTAGTTAATATAGTTTTATTTATACATTTTTATAATATTGTTGTAAAACACCGATATTTAGATTTTGAATTACTTCCTTATAACGATAAAAAATTCAATAGGATTTATTTTTTTCTATACATAATTATCATTCATAATTTTAATGTAGGTATCTCTGAATTTAGTAATATTTCTTCATAACGAGCATATCAATGTCTGCTTTATGTGTACCTACCTGTAGTGTTATAAGCCCATTATTAATGACAACCAAATAAATTTTCAAAAGATATCTATAAGATTTAGTTAAATTAAAATTATGAATTATTACTTAGTATTACAATTATTATTAACGTACATTTATGAAAATAATATTCGTAGTTTTTATTTATTTTATATCCTCCCATAATTTATGGTGAGAAATGTTCGGATTTTATTATTCACTATAAACTATAGTTTTATGGAATTCAATTTTGTTTGTTAGTTAGTTATGCATTTATATGTTATTGATTTATTATTTACAAATAAGAATAATACAAGCATTTTATGAGCTGATAAAGGTATTTTTAAATTACCATTATTAATTAAAAATCTTTAAATGAATTGAATATTTTTGAATGAAATGCAAACCATTGTTAATTAATAACATTTTAATAAATTCTATAAAATATGAATTAAAATTTATCATATTGAATTATGGTATTATTAGTTTTAAATAACGGTAAAGCATGAATAACCAACATGTGAAAACTGTAAGGTAGGCATACCGGACCAAATATATTATAACAAAATAAAATACCTAAACAAAATGTTTACTGCCTATTAACGAATTCAACATTCTAAATTTATACTAAACCTTATTGATGCACTAAACTTGTACCAAACCAACAAAATAACAAGATTATTATTAGATTTAATAAAATCTGTTAGGAAATTGTACACATTTAGAAAAATAAAAAATTATAATATTACTATTTATTTTTGTCTAATTTGCAGTAATTTAAATAATAATAAAGTATAATACCTGAATGAATAAAAATAAAAAAATTTCTTTATTAAAAATAATAATAATAAAATAATGTAGATAAAGTTCTTTATAAAGCTTGCGTGAGTTTATACGGAATTGCAATAATCCAATTATTTATAAACGTTAAAATGATTACGTCGTATTATTTAACCCAACAGATAGCATATATTTTATCGAGCATAACAATTAAATGACTGTGCTGGTACAATGTTTTGAAAGTTATTATCATGTTTTTGATTAAGTTTTTAAGTTAAAAATAATTTATCGATGAAATATTTGATATATGGGGAAGAGATGATTTTATTCAGTAAATCTTTCAGTAACCAACGTGTTTTAATTTCTGAACAGTTTCATAATAGTTTACACTACTTTATATTTTCTCAAGTATAATAACGATCAAGTATATAGCTACTTCAAGTACATTTGATATTAACATTTTCAATTATTTCAAAGTAACCACTTAACAATAAAATCATAATATACATAATTAATATGTATGTACAATTGTATCTTATATTATTATTATTACCATCATTTTTTCGCTAATTTAAATATTTTGATGGTTAATTATGTATTAAAAGTGTACCACATTATAGTATATTTAAAAGTCAAATATATTTTATAAATTATATTATATTCATGTTATTTTATTTATTTTTAATATTTGTATTTGATAATTTAATGCGAAAAACCTGCTACCTAAATTAATAAATTACTACCTCAAACATCTTCTTGATATTTGTGAAGTACTCTTATTAGGTTAGGTTCATATGGTTTATACTATGGAATTTCTTCGTTGTTTTAGCGAGTATTTATTAAAAAATATCATATACTCAATTTTTTTAGAAAAATTTTAGATCGTAAAAAAAATGTTAACGTTTTTAGTATAGTTTATGAAATGAAATCGTGTGTTTATTACGATGCTCGTACGTATTCATTTATCCCACTAATTTAATGAATTTAAAGATTAAAATAAGCATTCGTATTAGTGAATGAAAGACACTGTCTTGTAAAATATATACTTGTATCTTATGCATTCGTTGACAATTAATATGCCGTCATATAGTCGTGGAACTGAAACTCTAAAAGTCTCGTATAAATTAATTTCTGAATATATTGCACAGTGGTTGATAGAGGGGTGAATACGGGACTGGAATACAAACCCACATCTTTTTTAGTTTACATTTTTTATACCTTCTGTTATTTTTTTTCCAAAATAATGCATCCCTTGTTAAAAAAAAATTGTGATTTTAAATTATAATAATATGCAGTAGGTATTATAGTTTTCTCGAAAACAATAAGCTACAAGATAAATAAAACAAAGATTATTCGTCGGATATCATCGTCTTACCCCAAATCGTATTATAAATATTAACGCCTAGATGTTACATTTTTCATGATACATTTAATTATGTACAAGTATTTTAGTTTACTTGTTTTTTTTTTTTTTTTTATAATTACAGAAGAAAATGTAATTTATTAATAACTATAAATACATAATTTGGTAATTATTGAAGTTATTAAAATTGATTTTTATTGTATTTGATAAAAATTAATTTCTAAAGATTAAAAAATGGCTGAATACTAAAAAAGATTAAATAATAACTATTCATTTAAATAATATTTATAATAAATATGATCGCAAATGTACTCTTATTATAAACTGCACTCTGTACAAGTTGATGTAGTATTTAGTCAGTTAGTTACTTGATTACTTATTGCTCAGAAAATATTAACAAATTAAAATTTTTAGACATTGATACATAAAATGTAGTTGTTCTTAAACTATTCGTTCGAATTTCGTATAAGTTTTCTTAACATTTATTTGCTTAACATAGTAAAAAAGAAAAGTTCTAATTCGAAAAAAATGTATCATATCGCCACGTAGATGTCCTATATGGTAATTCTTGATTGTAATACAAACTCCAAATAATATAAAATATGGTAGAATATTCCAAAAATGAGAAATTTCAATAAATGTGTGTTTAAATAATTTCGTACGGATCTTAATATTCTCTCACGCGGGCTTTGCATATGCCAGTGACAATAATACATATTCGATTATAGTATTAATATTATTGTGCTTACCTTGGACGGCGGGGGGCATCGATGCCGGGGATTCGTCGTCGGCGGTGGCGGCATTCAAGCGATCTTCATCGGCATCGGCGGCGCCGGAGCGTGTTCGTCTCGACAGTTCGTGCAGTTCGAATGCCGTGCGCGTTTATCCATCGTCGCACGCGCGCGGCGAGTCCGGCGATACCTGTGGCGACGGCGGCGGCGGTTTTTGCCAATTGGCTGCGGCGTCGGCGGCGATGATGGGCGAGTACGTGCGGAGGGAAGGGATTGGGCCGCGCGCGCGTTCCAAGCTCGCGGGGCGTGCGCCGCCCCCGTCGTGTTCAGTCAGTGTACACGTATCACCCGCGCCCGTACGACACGACTGCGTCTGTTGTCCGTCCGACGATCAACCGACCGATCCACGTCGTTATTAATACCATATATTAACAGTATCAATTAATTATCACTATTTTTTTTGAATCAACGTTGTCGGGTATAGATAGTGATGCGATTTCATTTACAGCTGCCGTCGAAATCGTGACCCAGTCAAGTTTTACTCCGCCGTTTTATCGTTAAAAACGTTACGCGCAGTACTAAAATAATCATTGCAACTTTATTGTCATATATTTTGTATATATTGTTATTGTTTTTATTTTACGCGCGGGATGTGTGTGTATGCGTTATTATTAGGACTGAACCGAACCTACAGAAATCGGATAATCCGATTTGATAGTATCGGCCATTTTCAACTTAACCTAGCCTAACTTTAACAAAACCCCCCTCCCCATTTGCCACTATACTAGTCTGTCAGTAGCGCGTTATGGATTTAGGTTTAAGTATGACATCTTAATATATAATTGCGTTTCGAATCAAACACGAAATGATTCTTGTCATTTGTATGGTTTGCTCTCCCTGTCAACAATCGTGGGTCCGAATGTGACCATCGGACACAATATGTCTTAACCGTTGTATTTTACAGGCTGACGATGTGTTCGAGCAGCTCTTGGCAAGCACTGGTCACCACAGTGTTGTTGGCCTGTTCAGCAGTCTGCGCGTTCCCTTCCGGTACGTACTTATATTTATGGCTATTTATTATATAAATTTACATCGCTTCCACACCTAATTTCTTGTTACTAGATTATTAGGACGATGATAACAAAAACAATATTAACAGTTTTATCTTTTAAAACAAACAGTGATTATGTGTATTATTATATTAATGGACGTGAGCGTGTGCTTTCGTTGGTACGGTTCTCTTATTTTCATTATCAAGGCGTAGCTTGTTTAATTTTTAATTGTAAAAGGGAAATTGCCGTAATTATTTTTAATTCGCGTCCAATCAGGTGCACTTGTTCACAACAAGTACAGTTGCAGCGGGAGGTGTTAGCATAAAATTTAATTCTCCGAGTCCGTCGCCAGTCGTAATAATTTTCTACTCGCTTCTCAGTCTATGTGGGGATAGCCGCAAAATTCTAAAAACGTCGCCTGTTTCGTTGCTTTCTCCGAGGAGTGTTCTAAAGTTTTCAAAATATCCCCGGGCCCCGGGTAATAACTTTTTAATGAATGACCGCATGTCACCGACCCCCGGAAACAATAAAGACGTAATTAAAACCGGTCGGTTTTGTGACCTCTATACAATTTTTTTTTATCTCTGAATATATACATTTTCAAGAACAATAATTTGAGTCAATCATTCTTTTTTAATATCTAATCACTATATTGTTTGTTTTCCATGTTTACTACCCCGATTGTAGTATATATATATATGGTGAGAAGTTATTAAAATTATTTTTCTCCACTGTTAACACAATAGTTGTACGAATTAAGAATTAATTATTGAATTGAAACATAATTCGTGCTATAATTTTGGTTACGAATTAAGTTAAAAGTAACTATAACTGACATTTAATAAAAATATTTTAACTTGCTAATTATGTTAATTATATTTAAAAAAATTGGAATGCATTTTACTAAAAAAATTCAAACAATATCAGTTCCTATATTTAATTTGATGTAGAAATTAATCAAATTTCAATTCATATTTAAATTACATAATTGAATGTCAACTATTTATGTAAGAGAGTAATTTAAGCTATTACTCGTAAAGGATTTTTTCATTTACATTTTTTCATAGATAATATTCGAATTATATTTTTTAATAAGTATGCAATTCAATATTGCTTTATTGCAATATTGCTCATGTTTGTTATTTTTTAACAATCTATCTGAGTATTGAAATGCTAAAAATCTATAAAAATTTTAATTTTTACTAGAACATTAAATGGCGTTATTTAAATGTCATTTAATATATTTAAAAATATATTAGTCTAATCATTTAAGTGTTATAAACTTTTTTCTAGACCAACTTGTTTATTATTGGCATTGGACTTTAATTTATCGGTTATTATTTATTATGTAGTTGTGTAACAATCTATTTGCCTATATATTCATAATACAATTGTTTCTGTTATACATTTTTATTTTCTGTTGAATGATTGCATTACATTTCGATAATTTGTCATTCAATATCTAATTAGACGACTGTTTGTCTAATTATATGATTATACACCAGACGGTTTTATACAGAGTACAGATCATCAGATTTCAAATTGTAAATGAATATATGTCCCTGCTGTTTAAGCTAGATGTATGTGAGTTATATAATGAACTAGGGTGCTTGACTTAAGTCAGACGAATGAAAGGGATTTTATACACAATCATGAAAATCAAAAGGGTTTAGTCATTTCTATAATTTTAAGATTTTTGTATGATTTTTGTTATACTTACTGAAGTAAGTAATAAAATTAACTTTGGGTAGCTTTATGGTTTATATATATTATACAATTCTATTTTCCTTAGATGTAGTATACGTTGAATATTTTTTGTTTGTGTTCAGTTTATTTTTTACTGCCATCGACAAAAGACAATTCTAAAGCTAGACTATTTATTTTTATTGTAAATATATATAGTTTCTATCATGCAATAACTAATAGGAACGATTGTAGTTAAAAAAAAAAAAAAAAATTGACCGTTTTCAAAATGTTTTACTTATTATCGAGTTCTTAAATTAATTTAATTTTTGATTCTAAATCAAATAAGCTCAAGTTTGCCTTGTTATAAGCCCTGCTTATGAAATGAAAAATATGTATTATTATTATTATTAGTTTGTCAAAATACTCAACATACAAACAAAAAATATAAAATGTTTCAATAAGGAACAATCTACATTCATTGAAATTGATTTATTAATATCGATTTATTTTGTTACAAATCTAAAATGTGATGAATAAGAAATTGAATATAATTTTAGATTATAGATTCATTTCATTATTTTCAATAGATTTTTTAAAAGTCGTTTTCAGTAAATTTGGAATAATAAAAATATGAAATAAATAATAATATTTGGCAAAAGTAATTTAAATTACTCCTAATGCAAATATTTAAGTAAGTTCTTATTCCAAATTTATTTTATGATATTTTAGAATTTTTATTGTTTATATAAATTTAAAAATTTAATTTAACTTCATTGTATTTGATTTTATCTTTATTTTAAGTTATTAGACATGTTATTGGTAACTGAAAGTTAACGCTTAATAAATTAGGTATAAGGTACAATATGTATCTTTAATTTTTTTAGATACGTTAATTTTATATTTATTTAAATTATTAACTTAAATATTATTTTTAAAATATAGGTTATATTTTTATCATGTTAATTATAATTAACTGTTTAGGTTAAGAATGTTTGTTTCTTGGTTTGTTGTTACCATTTCTTGATTTTTGTGAGTCCGCAGTCTTGTAAAATTGGGGTGGAAATGTATACAAATAAAACTACCAGAAGAAAATTAAATTAAAATACATCGTTGAAATTAAGCAATCAAGTTTGCGAATCTAGTTTTTTCTTTCGTCTACCTTTCATTCACAATATCGTAATTATTTAGTCGTACATTAAATTTACATTAAAGAAATTTAAAGATTTATATCTAAATTAAAAACTAAAAAACATTTTCAATAGTTTAAATTTTCTTTATTATGATTGGGCTTTTATTTGCCCATAGTGTATCTCTTGGTAATACATCTTTACTATTATTTATATTATTTATGTGGATTAGTTATTCTTGAAATGATTATTATGCTTAATGTTTGCAATATTTGTGTAATAGGTACTTTATTTTAATTATTATCATGTTTGCAAATTCATAAATAATGAGTATGCTCGTACCATTAATTTTTATTTTAAGTCTGATAATGTTTTTATATATTTATTTTCAAGGAACTATTGTTAAATTTTAAGGTAATATAACAATTTATGTTAGAAACTTTTATGATTATTGTATAATACATACAATACTACAGAAATTTTGATTACAGCTTTTGCTAAAATTAATTAATATAATTTAAACAAATTTAGTTACAAATGTATTTATACAATCTACTTAACAGCTTAAAGAAGTATGCTTATAAGTTTTTTTTTAAATCTAGCGAACCATTTATTTCAAATGTTGTACTTAACGTTATTTCGATAATTATGTCTTCATATTTTTATATTTATATTGTTTATTCATTTTTATATATTAATTAAATTTTTTCCAATGTTGCATATTTAAATATTTATTAGTATTATTTTTTTAAATAGAAACATACATTGATCGGTATTGGATTTCTGGCACGTATTCATTTGATAGAGATTTATTTTGAAGGGAAATGTGTTGGGTAGATTACAAGATTCGAGATAAGTGTCTTGTTTTACTAAAACTTTGGTTAAGTTATGAATTCTAAAATTATTTTAAGATAAGTCCAATGTCTTAGTTTATGACCACATAAATAAATAATAATTTTTAATGTCCTACGTATCAGTGATAATACTATTTTGAGATTGACAGTAAATTTTAATTTATAATATCATTAATTGTAAGTTGAAGAGGAATCAGTTTTCTATTGAGACAGTATTTTTACTTATAGAACAGTATCGTAAAAAGTATTGTGGTTTATTTTCATTGCAGAAGTAAGTAAAAATATTATGGTGTCCAATTAGTTGCTGTAACCGTGTGTTTGTGTTTGTTAAATCATTTGTAATCGTACATATTAGATTTACTACAATTATTTGTATGTATCAGCATTAATCTGGAATTAATATAATAACAATTCCGTTCTTTAATTTTGTTTTATGTGTAATAAAAAATTTCGATTTCAACAGTAATAAAAATAATCATCATGCGCTAAATTTATTTTTATACATTTTTAGTATTAAATAGTATACTTAGATTTTGAATGAGCTTTTGGACTCGCTGCTCCCTTTAAATAGTGGCCAGGTTGCTAAGCAAAGAGTTATTATTGCGAAGTAACGGAGCGTTGTAGTTTATAATTTAAAATAATCTCTGACTTTTACTCAATATTTGCTTCTACATCTCACTATGACCATTTACTTTTCCCGTCTTAATAAAACCGTTGGATTAGGCTGACAGGTTTACCCCTATTTTCTTCACCCATTAGGTAATAGTTCATCTAACGTATAAGTGTATAAGGTACATAATATGTGCATGTGTATCTATAATTTTTTTAACTTATATTTTAGAAGAAGTTAAATTAAATAAATGAAACTTTTTATAACCTGTCTTCAAAATATAATAGCAACACTTATAATCGTGAAGAGTTTTTAATAAATAATAGAATATTTATGAAATTTATTTTAATGAAATTTCATGTTTATTAATATCTAGTAAAATACGATTGGTTTTTAACAGTTTTTAAAAATAAACTACACAGTATTTATAATAAAATTTTATAAGAACTTCGATGAGAAATTTTAGAACTTATTGTTTTCATGAATTGTTAAAATTGTATCAAACTTATGAACATAAGGTTTAAAATATAAATTACATTTAAGTATAATGCCAATCCTATAAAGCAGATTATAGTTAAAAAAACGAAACACTGCTATTATTTCGAATAAGAGCTAATAAAAGTCAATTTTTTTTTTCACATCCGGACAAATAAAATATTTCGGATTGTTAAAGAGTTTTTAATTTAAAGTCAACTGAAAAAAATGAGAACAGGGGAAAAACAGATTCAATTGTATAGTTCATCTGGAGGGAAAATCCTTTTGGTAACAAATAGTAGGTACTATCAATAAAGTTAAGTTTTTATAACTCTAGAAAAGATTTAAGTTACTTGAGCTACAAAATAGTCTCTTCATCACGGTTTGCTATGTCCCGCGAGTTACATTATTGTGAGCTGATTTTTAATTTAACGAAGGAATTATAATAGAATCTTAATATTAATTTATATTGTATAATATAATCAATTGGAATCATAATTAGTTAAATCTACTATATGCTAATATCATTGAATAAACTAAATCGTCATTTTTCTGTATACTTGAGTGAAATTACAATATTATTAATTCGAATACCATCATCTTTCATAAAATAAAGACCTATTTTTGTTTGTATTTAAATCGCCTAAAGTATAAGTTAAAGTTGTTTTATAATATATTCTTATAAATATTATAATATTATTATTACTTAAATTACTAATCACAAAAATGTATAATTTAATTAAAAAATTATTTTTACTGTCTCTGATTTATTTTTAATTCGAATTAATGTATTATATATTTAAATTTTAAACGGAAAACAGCTAAAATATTGTAAGATAAATGTCAACAAAATATAGAGATTATAATACTTAATATTAACTAAGCAGGTGAGATTATGAAAATATAAATGTTACTATTTATAATAAGATGTATTAAAAGTTTTTTAATACATTTTGTGAATTGTATCATTACCCACTTGTGTGAATAATTTATATAACAGTTTAATAAAAATTTACATGTGATTATCACTAGTAATTACCATTATATTGAAAATATTATTATAATTTTAATTTAATTTCTGTAATTTAAAATGTGATTTTTGCGATGACTTTCAGACAAAACAGTTATAAAAATAAAATGAAATAAAACAATACGATACGCTGCAGTGTATATTATTATATACTGTTGCTGTTTGGTCATTTTTATGGTTCTATTTATTTATTTTTTAGATTGGCATTCAGGAGACTATTGTTACTGACATGATCTTTTAACGTACGAGGGATTGCCAATTTTGCCTTAAAACCCTCTAATTTCACATTCGAGACTCTGCGGGACTGGAAGGGGTGAAAAAAAGGAGCTTATCAATTTCTTCGGAAGGGGAAGGAAAATAATTTATGGACCGTCCGAGATATACAATAAACGGACTGGACCGGAGAAAAAACAACGGGAAATTTTTGGCTTTTCACCAACACACCGTAATGTGGTGGACACGGAGTGTAGGGATAGCCTAGGGTAAACGTCCCTTTTATTATATGCTCTGTGGTGGTGGTTGAATTTTTTTGCCCACTCTTTCCCCCGGGCTCTTAACGTACATAATTCATGTTCCGGTATCGCCTCGACCAAACGCACCGCCGAATCGGCGTTTTCCTCTGGAATACTTCCGCGTGCCTTTTATACGAGGATAACGAAATCCCATAATCCCTGCCTGCTATTACAAATGCCGTATAAATAGCAATATTTATTTTGAAAACAAGTTATTTTAGAATGACAAGTCTAGCTGTTGGCTACCACTATGATGATTATGAAGTATTTTTTATTTGCAAATGTTTGATTTTTCCATTTGGTCTATAAAAGTTCATAATAATATTTAAGTAGTAATGTTCTGTTATATTTTATAAAAAAGATAATTTTTTTAATTTATTGCTTATTTAAAAATTGTAAACCATATAAAAAAATTATTCGTTTTTACATTTTTATAATTGTATATAGCCATATAGGTAATATCTATAATTTGAGTTCCAATATTCTTAAGAATCCATTGTTTGTAGTTTTAGGATTATTGCATTTATTTTTTGTTTCTTTCGTGTTCTTAGGGCCAATAGATCATTGGTCTGCGTCAGTGAATTCAATCTGAATATATCTCGTGTATTTTTGATAGATTGGTTGTCGACGGTCGTTCATGATTTTTTTGCATGGTTTTCACACCAAAAATATTTGACCTGCATTTTTATGTGTACATACAGATATATTTTTTTCGTTGTGAAAACAAAATATTTTGTCCGGAACGTAGGAAATTGAAAAGATAATAAATAAATGGAGCGAGAAGAAAAAAAAACCATAAAAAAAAAAAAAAAGATTATGGACAAACAATATATCGCGTATGTGTAACACGTGTTATATTATAGGTATAGGAGAAACCTTAACCTCTCTGTTCGATACTAGGGTGCCAGATTAATTTCCGACTTGGTTTCTAGTTCCGGTGTTGATAAAAATAAAAACTCTTTAACCAATTTTGAGTTAGAATAGTATTTGAAACCTTTTGTATGTCAGTCGTGTGCGACTTGTACCTTTAGACGTGTGCGGAAATACTCTTATAAGTGGAGGTTTTTTATTATTTACCCATATTGTTTTCAGTTTTTAAAAAGAAAAAAATATATCCTTATTCACTTTACGAGTGTTGGTGAAGCTGAGAAACGGTCCTTGTGATTCAAAAAGCCACTACACGTAATAACAGACTCTCGTCCTGTGCGGGACTTATCGTGAAATTCCCACCGGATGTGAAGTTTAGTATATACGAGAAGTTCTGAACTCTCCCTACGCTTGTATAAGTTATTCGCTCGATATTATATCCGAGTCTCGTTATCATTAGCATTTAATTACAAACGTACACATAACACATGGAGGGAAAAATTATATTAATACCTATAACTCTCGAATGGTTTTACTATAGAATTTAAACATATCTAATACGATATACTGATTATTATTTTTATGTGAAATATTTCTATTTTCGATTAATCTATTTTTTTAAATTTTTTTTTATATTATTTTTACGACTAGTTGAGTAAAATTCAAAGAGAAAAATGGAAATTCACTTATTTATGCAAACCAGTGAGGTGAAGTAGTATTTTGCGAAATCTACAGTAGTAGCGGCGGAGGTGTATCCCTAATCGCGTGCCATCCTCTCCCCTTCTGCTATTTACCGTTTCGGACACCACGTCCGCTAATGGTACCTGTTAATATTTGATGGGTTTAAATTCGCAAATACCCCTCGCTAATACGCCTCTATTCTCTCTCAGTGTTCAAGTATGAAGTATTAGAAAACGGTCGTTCAAAATGTATAACGTCTGTTAACTGTTACATGTGTTTCAAGTAATTTGACGAATGCGAAAAATATATTTATTAAGAGCATGTTCCATCCGCGCGTAACAGATTTTTTTCGATATTGATTCGGTTTGACGTTGTATCCCATAGTCGGAAAATTGAGGTCAAATTAATGCATATGAAATGAGGTCTGAAATTATAGATACTATACCTATATGGCTATATGTGAGTTGTAATTTCGCCCTATATTAAATCCCGTTTGGGGATGCTCAACTGACTATGCTGAAAGTATTCTATAATAATAAATTCATAATGATTTTATGAAAATTATGCTTTCGAAAACTTAACAGTAATTTAAAAGTATTCAATTCTAAATAATAATGCATAAATACTATTTTAGATAATTTTAATTACAAATATTATAATTTCAATTTTTACTTGATGTTATGATTTACATTGTTTTTTATTTAAGCATTTGGTATATACATATTATTATAATTTATATTAGATTAATGTGACTAAATGTCGTAAAAGTGATTTTTTCAGCATAATGGTTTATCAGTTATATTTATTGTTTATTACATTTTTAATAAATGGCATTAGCAACTTGCTCATTTTATAATCATATTTTCTTAATTTCAAAAATATAATTTCTAGATTATTGATATATGCGTGTTTTAGAAAGGAGAAAATGGTTGACTATTATATCAACTATACCACCTATTTTTAGATTTAACTTATTTTTTATTTGTTTTTCATTTTTGGGTGTTAGTAAGGCCACAAGGGTATCCATCCTCTACATAAGTCCATCATTAGGTACAGGTCTGAAGCACGTTTATCCCTTTCTTCTACTATACCACTCTGCATACGATTTATTAACAACCTTGGCTGGTTGTCCGCTGTAAATTTAGACTCCTAATGACCGTACCTTTAAAGCTGGAATTATATACAGGATATACCAATGAATGTGATGTGGGTTCAACCGCTGAACCCTTTAAATCCGGAAGTTTATAATGTGTCTACAGAGTGATCACATTAATGTTGGTATTTAAAAATGTAGTTTTAAAATTGAAAATATAACCTAATCTTGCATTCTAAGAAAAATAATTATAAGTTTAAAAAATAGATAACTATTGTATTTCAATGTAAACGAATTGAGTATAATAAACGATTGTATGGTATCATTTATAAATCTTAATTAATAGTAACGTTTCATCTAAATAAAATAAATATTTTTGAATCAATTTTATCAATTGAACAAATATTTTAATAAAATTAATTATTAATTATAATTATTTCTGCTTAATATTTAATATATTTAGATATAAGTACAAGTATTAAATTTTTAAAAATTTAATGATTCGTTATTTTTAATTATTTTTTTTAAGTAAAGCATTTTTAGGAATTATTAAATTATATTTGATCTATACTTCAACCATTTGCTTTAATGTATTTATTATAGTTCAAAGTGAATACCTCTTCAAACATTATCTTTGAATGCACTTTATATTATCTTAGTTTCCTATCATCTTTCCTTCGTTCTGATTCATCTTTATTCTCTTATGTTTATTAGAAATATATCATTTTTAATACCTTATTTTTTTGTCTGTTTTCTTAGTTTTATCATTTATTATTATTATTACTATAGTAGTTTCAATAATATTGATTAAATTCATTAGTTATATGTATAGAAATTAGCATTTATTTTTTATATAAAATAGCTTAGAGAAATACCTCAAAATTATTAAAATTATACTACCTGTATTTTAGTTTTAATTCGTCGTATTTAAGTGTATAAAATTCAAAATTTGATGATAATTATCAATAATTATAATAATTTTAGTATTCTGTGTTAATATATATGTCATTAGGATGAACAATTAATTGCACTATGATGTTAGTTACTCAATCAATAATAGATGTTGTAAAAATATTAAAAATTAATAATTTTAATATTTTGTTTCTCTAATATTATATATCGTTTAAGTTACGATATTAGTTAATAAATATAAAAAAATAAAAATATAAAATATATATATATATTAAATATATATTTAATATTAGTTAATGAATATCTAAATCATTTTTTGTTTGTGAAATAGCGATGAACCATTTAATATGATCCATTCAATGATTTCTAGAATTATATTTCGATTATTTGTCTATTCATTCTGTAAATTAATTTTATACGTTATTAAAAATAACTTTAATTTATTTATTAAATTAATTATTTTAACAATATTAACTTCTATTGTATAATAGAAAAATTATTTAAATTCGGATATTAAATTTTATTTAATATCAACTTGAGAGTTGTTTTTTTGCTCATTTAGGTTTATATATCGTTGTATACTTTATATAGTATTTTATGTACTTTTTTCTTTCTTATTTAATATTGTGGTAATTTAAATTAGTACAGTGTTTTTAATTTTTTTTTTTTTAATGAGTATGTCATCTAAATAATCAATCAATATTTACTTATTTTTACTTTTTTATTTGAAAACAAATTATTTATTTTTTTATTTTTGCAACGTATTCTGCATTTGATTACAAATTGTTGTGTTTGAAATTCAATCATAATTATAATTATATTTGATGACTACGTAAGTTAATCGTTTTAACAGTAAAGTCGATGATACACTGATTTTACTTTGTGCACACAGTACTTCGAATTCATTTAGTATATAGTAATATTGTTCAATATAAATGGAAAAATGTTTGCCTTAGGGTACCTAATTAAATAAAATGAAATTTTATCAGTTGGACAAGTATATTCTGAATAGATTTTTATTAAGTTTCAAATGAAAAGCATTTTGCAATTATATAATGAAACATATTTTATCAAATTTAATTCTTAATCATTATGAATAACGTATTTTTTTTTTGCATGAAATTCATTCATTATTTTTTAAACTTTTTTTTTAGTTTCACATTTTTAAATTATTGAACTATTATATTATATTATAGATTTAGAAATAGATAGTATGTGCTATTGCACCAAGTATGCGTTGACATTTATTGCAAACAATCGTCCATTTTTTAGATTTATTATATCTATAATAAATACAATTCATTAGATTTGTAGTTTATTTTATAAACATATATTAAATAACAGAACTTTACCATCTAAAAGAGGATTTTTGTCTTATCACTTCTTCGAACTGTAATTTTATATGTTGCAGCTGTTGTTTTCTTAATTTTAAGCTCTTGATTTTAATTATAAAAACAAAACGAGTGTAGAGCTAAATATATTCTTGGATTATTATTAAATATTTTTATACAATTATTGGTCTTTTGAGTATTGAAATAATTTAAATCATTTCCTCATTTTTGATAAAAACAAAATCTTGAGATTGTTTTTTTTTATCTCTTCAAATACGATAATGTCAAAAAACCTTCTGTTCAAACCATAAATTAGCTCACTGCTAGCTATTAGCGTCAGTCCGTCTTCATGCTAATGATTTTATCATTGGGAGTTTCATCCCTCTTTGCTGTGTTGATGGACAAGCCCAACAAAACATTAGCCCAGTTTTGAAGAAGGCTGACTTATTTTTTTCTTCTTAAAAATTCAAGTACTTTTTTCCACTACTACACTATGAAACATAAAACTTTTTTTTGTCCCATGGACTAATTACTTAGGCGTAAAACTTTACTACTCTTCACACATACATCATGGCAGCATATATCTTATAAAATCTTAAAAATTATTTATTTTAAGCATCAACGTCGGAGAAAATCTGTCAACTTCAGCTTCCATTTATATGACCACCACACAATGATTTTATCTGCTCTAAAGTCCAATAAAAGTTTTTGTGTGGAGAGTAAAGTCATTTTTCTGTCGAGTGCCCGAAGGTTTTGTATAGGAATATCTCTTTACCCTCTCGTGATGTGGTGGGTACCTTTATTCGGTTGCCTTTAGGCTGTCGCCTAGTCATTTTATGTTTACAAAAACAGTTTTTTTTCGTCCATCCTTCCGCCTTAAAAGGTTTTCGAATAATCGCCACCCCTGTATTTGACTTCAATTATCGGCCAGGTCAAGTGACGTGGGTGTGTGTAAAATATATATGTGTGTAGGTAGAGTATAACAAAAAAATTAATACGATAATAATAATAATAATGATAAAAAATTGACTGCACTAAGTTTAAAATAACAGTAACAACAGTCGATGGTATTTTTTTTATTTTGCTATCTATGTAAACTCATTGCACGACGATATGTGACGTATCGATTCGTGTTTGGCCCATGGGTATTTACGTCAACTAATATTATATGAATTTTCATGGACGTAAAAGCTTTATATTATTGACACGAGTTGTCTGTCTATCTTGTTTGGGAATGTTGATCTTTTTTTTTTGTTGATGATGAAAAATAATAACGCTTTGCATTGTATACATATTAATATGGGTGTTTTTGTTATTACTAATATGTCAATTTAAAATGATTCATAATTTTTAAATATTTTTGGGCTAAAAACATTGAATTTTTATATTAAATTGAATGCATATATTGTTAACATTTTTTTTTCATATAGTAAATTTATTGAAAATCAATTAAAATAGATAGATTAGTTTTTATATTTTCTTTAGATCAAATACAATTATTAAATGTTATAAGACTGTTTTTAATAAATTGGTATATAATCTTAATTAATGTTCTTAAATTACTAAACAAAACAATTAATTATAAACAAAAATTGGAATATTACTTTTTTTTAAAGTTTAACGTTGCGATATAAATAATATAGTTCAATAGTTGTAAATGTTTTGTTGGTACAATTAATGTAAATATATACAACAGCTTAGCGATTGAATGGGTTAAAATACATTTTTTACTTATGTTTGCAATCTAAATTTGCATTGATTTAAAAGTATCATAATACAGGTAGGTACTGCTTATTTATTAATCAAACAGATATTTAATTTAATGAAATAACAACAAATTTTTAGTTAACATCACTATATTTATTTTTTACCAAATTTTTGTAACTTCTATAATTTTCTTATTTATACTCTTAATAAACTCGTGGTACCTATTATAATGTATACGCGCCCAGGCTGATATATTTATTTATGTTTACTATAATTTTTAATAAATTAATAGTACTTATCTCTTGTTAATTTACATTAGGAATATACACACTATAGCTTTTTATGAACAATTTAATGAGCCAATTACCAATATATTTAAATTATATTCGTGACAACAATATAATGTACGTTTAAAACTAAACTAGTGTGTTTGCGGGTATAGAAACATATATAAACTTGGGTATATATGGAATATGTATTATGTACTTGTTAGTCGTAATGGACGAGTAAAATCGCATAATAAGCTCAGAGTCAACAAACAACCGCGGTTATTTAACCTGGCGTTTCTAACCGTAATTAACGTGGACTGGGTGGTTAATGTTGGGGTGGGGATAACGATGTATATATATATGTGCAGTGTATCCGGAAGTAGTGTGGTTGTGGGTGAGAGGGTAGTTAGACAAAAGATGGACGAGCCCCGTGGGAGGTTTTATAATGTACATTACCTACATGTCCGACCTTACACGTCACCCATGTGCGCGAGGAAAGGATAGCCGTTGTCGGTTTAGGAGGTATAAGTTTCCTTTTTTTCTCTTAGTATACCTTATATTTTATATTTTTTTTATTTGTAACTAAAAATTATTGTTTTGACAAAGAATTATAAATATACCTGTGTTCAACGAATTCGCAATTATCCGATAAGGAAACTTCGGTACTCTTATTATATACCATATATTATTATATGTTAGTGTATTGGGCTGTCGGATAAAAACATTTGCCGTTTTCCACATTGTAACTAGTTAACCTTCTCATAATCTCTTACTATTGTTATCTATATTTACATTCTTGGATTTTCAAGAGATGGTTACAACGACTAATAATAATTTCCGGTTCCTTAGAACAACCGGAAATATGTGTGCTCTGAGGATAATAGCAAGTATTTTTTTTTATGTTAAGGTTTTTTTTTTTTATTTGTTGGATAATTGCTTATGTCCTTTAAGTTCAACGATGCGTTTTACGTTTCAAAAACCACTGAACTTAAATAGATTTTTACATATAGGAAATTATATTAACTTTGTGAAAAACTCTTCTTTCATGTTTAAGCGTAATTTATGTATAAAATAAGGTTAAATATTGAGAATAGTGAAAAATCGTTTGTAATGTATATTATTCAATTTTAGTATGCAACAAGTGAACATCATACAAATTATTATAATACGTGTTTCATAATGTTCAAAATACAATTGTTTTATAAATTGATATATTTGTTTTTTGGGTTCAATCTAATCGATGACAATTTGTTAACAAATAACTTTTGATTATAATACTAATCTTGTTTCATGAAACAGTGGCCTTGACAAAATAATAATAAAAAATGAGTATTGAATTTTGATTTTAAATTTAAAAAGATATATTAAACGTGAAATAATAAGGTAAATACAAAAGTACAATAATATGATACAATAACATCTCTACGCGATTGCTATATTATATTAGTCATCTATATAAGTGTTTATGTATTATATAGTTTTAAATGCTTTTAACATTATACAATTAAAAAATAATAATAACTTACTATTTTTTATTCTAGTTTTAATTTTAGAATCAAAACATAATATTTTTCAAGATTCTATTTATTCAATATTTAACAATATCTCTACACCAATATTTTGAAAAAAATATTGCACTATTACGAATTTTTCAATTTATACATAAATATATTATTTAAAATTTAATTATCTATGTTATAACATAAGTCTTGACTCTTGATTATGATGCAAATATATATTATATGATGATAATTTTTTACAATTGAGAGCGGTTCAAAAATAAATCAATAAAAAAACAACCACTATACGTCACGGAATCCCTTGGTACTATGCGTTTTATTATGTAGGCTGTTGCGATTGTTTGACCATCGCGTTTATAAAATAAAAGTGCCACGCGAACATGACGATATATTCAATAGCCGTTTTCCGTTATGAAACAAAAGCGTTCGTGTATGCATAAGTATAATAATAATATTTAACTGCTCCCCGGAAAGCCCTACAGGATAATGCGCTGGAAAAAGGGAGACGTGTGCTGGAGGAAGGAGCGAGAATGACGTTTGCTGCCACTCGTTGCCGGCGGAAACCGCCAAGTAGTAGGTACAATAAAGTCTTTGCACAGTAATATTAATTGTACATGGAATGAACGCGGGATGGAGTTTCTTTAAATTATTGTAATCTGTTATTTTCACAATATCGTCTTTTATTTTTCGTCTCTTGAGAAATTTTTAATTTTAGTTTTTTTGCTTTTCGTTTGTTGAGATAAAAATGCTTTTGTATACAGTATATATATATATATATATAACGACACATAGTACAACTAATAACTATTATAGTTCGTGTGTGCTGTAAGTGAAAAGTTTTTCCAGTCACGACGATGATGAGAGTTTAGTTAATTAGTGATGGTACAAGGGACATGCGATAACGTCGTTTTTAGTTTTCGGTATATTATAATACCACTATTATGAATATTATACCAACTAAACCAACCAGATACTGTATCTTTTCTTGTTTAAACATCGTGCAGATAGAGAAATCGCGTGGTCGTCGGGTAAACTGAGAGTAATATATAATATAATATAGTGGATACGGACATCGCTTAAATAAATTAAGAGAAGATACTGGTCGTCCTCGGGAATGTCTGTAATCCGGATAATACGTCGACAGCGTGGCGGGGTCGGTATAGAAAAATAACCACAAACATTTTTAATTTTAGTTTTTTTTTTCACTATAGCTCGCTGAGATACCCGCGTGCGATATGACTGGTAACGATATTTTGCCCGTGCGTATTTACACGACTACAGTGGGCGCACGATACACACTTTTGACAGTTATATTGTTGTTGTAGCAGTTATATAATAATAACCCGTGTTGGAAAACGCAGTGTCGAAGTTCGTACGGGGTGCGGTTGTTTTGTGAATTGGCGAGAGGGTGGAAGTGTATATATATAAAAAAAACAAACGATAACCACAATAACTATACTCTGGTGGTGTTGTTATAGCGGACTGTTCCACAGCCGCGTTTATGTTTTTTGCGTGTTTCCACAGGTCAAGAGATAAGCCGAATGCGTTACAATATTTTACTATAAGTCCAGCTGATTAGTTAGATGGTATAGATGGTTTAGTTGACTGCGGCGGTTGTCTGCACAGTGATCTTATTTTGTATTATTTTCGAACTTGTACGCGGTAAATTGCAAACTACAAAGCTGTAATGCGCAACTAAGAAAGTAGTAGGTAGGTACAGTGCACTATTTTATCGTATGATCGTAATGCGACGTTGGGGGATAATAATTTTTTTCTTTAAACCGTTCATCGAATGAACAAACTTGGAATATATTTTTCATTATGCATTGTAAACAAACATTGTTCGTTTGTTTGTATGTTTATTTAAATTGTTCTTACTTACAATGTTTGAATTTGAGCCATCTCACGTTTAGAGATCCAAATTACTTGATTAACTATGAATATATATATATTAAAAATGAACGATAAATACTCTAACATTAATTAACAGCTGATATTTTTTTATTGGTAGACAATTGTACAACCAAATATTTAACAAAAAAAATAAATAAATAGAAATTGATTTTTATTTGTAGACATACTTCACATTTGTCCTTTGTTGTATTAAAGAATATTAGAATTATGTTATTTAAAAAACATTTTTACATAGAATTATTTGGAGATTTATTTAGTCGTATAATTCAAGATTCAAGATGTACAGATGAGTTCACGTCCATGCTTATGACAACATTTCTTTAAGGATAAAATTATTATATTATTTGACATTTTTTTAGGTTGGTTTTCATTTTAAATTTTGCGTTGCGTTGTTTTGTTTTTATAATTATTAATATTTTAATAAAAAGAAAATATAAATAATACGTAAAATAATGATTCACATAGTACACAACTATAATTGCTTTACCAACATTTTTCGAATAAAAATTTTATTAAAGCTTTTAAAGTCATGGTTTTTAATAGTCAGCACAGTTTTGAATTGAAATGATTTTTACAATTCAAAATTCTATAAGATTTTTTCGGATCTACTTCTAGTTAATCGTTTCGTTTTAATTGTAGTGCCTATATTATAATTTATTCATCGTGTATTTATTAAAAAAAATATACTTATTTATTTTAGTAACTTTATAAGCATGAGTATAAAATATATTATAAATATACAATCATTTTTTTTTTACTTGGTAAAGTAAACAAATAATAATTGTGTAGTCAATAAAATATAAATATTTGTTATGCATATTTCGTATAGACATCATATCAATTACCTTTATGCTTATAGTGTAGAATTGTATGTTTACAGGTAACCGCATTTGGTTACAACAAAATTCTATCGTCTCATTTGTCCTTGCTAGTCCACCCTAAATAATCATAATTAAAACAATAATTATTATTTGTCGTGAATCAAACAGCGCATTATTATAGGATTCCTCTCGTCTGTGTCCATATACACGATTGTTATACGTTATGTACACACCCATGAACGACTCGTGGCTGTCGCGTGTACGTACATTACAAACATTTGTTCGTTGTCGCCACAGAAGGGAAACAATATAATAATATTATTCACTGTGTAATACATATAATAATAATAATACTATACTAAACAATAATTACATCAATGTTAAAGTGCAAAGCAGATTTTTTTTTTAATTGTAAATGAAATTTAGGTACCTTTACTGTAACAATATTTTATTTGTTATAAAATATAATATAGTATTCTAAATTATAATATTATATAATTATATATTTGAATAAACATATATGTATGTTAATTATAGGTTATATATTTTAAGTGGTATGTTAAAATACATTTATCATTTTATTATTTGATTATTCAATTATCAAATTTGATTATTTTGAATGTTTTTTGGAAAATAATTTGAATGTAACAAAATATACGTATGGTTTTTATCATATGGATTATTGCACTCTGGACATATATAATGTATATAATCTATCATATTGAATTTATTTTATTTCGCTATGAACAAAATTGGTATCTAGATTTAATTTTAAACTACAATTGAATATGATATATACTACATTAAGTGGGTTTGATGTTGAATATAAACTTAAATTGAATCATTTTATATTAAAAACGCGATTTATGGGTCTAAAAATAAATTTAATGGCATGTTAGAGTTATTAAATTGTATGTATAGACTATAGACTTAAAGTTTAGTCATACTTTTTCCTGGACATTTATAGTGTATACTTTTTATTATTTAACAAAACAAGTGCTCAATTAACGTTGAGTTGTAGTTTTTAGTTGTTACATCTCTATATATAAGCTCCATTGATTGTTGTCGTTACGCCAGAGACTAAAACTCTACCGATGCTGTGTTTTGATTAACGTTCGTCGACGTTGGTGGTAGAGTGCAGACGGTGATAGTGTCGCTGTGGCAGAACAACGATAAACTCCATTTGATATATTATTATGTATGTGTGTAAATACTTTATATATATATATATATATGTGTGTGTATAGATTACTTTTAGATCGTACGATGTACATAAACAGATCCTATCGGCTTCGACGGTGGCAATGGTGTGGTAGATTTTTCTTTTATTATGGAACGAAGTTTTCGTGTATTTTTTCCCCTTCGGAGTTTACCGATGTGTACACAAGTAGGCGGTGGTCGAGGGTAGGAAAGTTGCGTTAATTTCTGGACTAGATCTCCGGCCCGCTCGTGGGTAGGGATAAAACCTATTCTGAACTGATATATATATATATACACACGATCGCGATGAGGAAGCGGTGACGTATATATAAAGGCATCCGGGAGGTAGTCTGGCGAGGTGGTTGGCGGTTGCGAAAAAAAAAAGAATGAAGTGAAGAGAAGAGTAACTCGACGATCTGGTGGCGGTATAGCGGCGATGATGATAGGAGGCAGAGTAAATTAAAGTTAACGCGGGTTTTCAATTAAACAATACCCTGGGTTTTTCTCTGTTACGTAGAGCGCGAAAAGTTCCGTTTTCCCATCGCTGCCGCCGAGCCGCCCACTCCGCCGAACCACCACCTCGCCGCAATCGCAGTCCCTCGTCATCGTCGTATATACCATATATATATACTCTTTGCAGCCACCGGATGAGTTCGGTTTCCACACATACCCGTCCGTCTGTTCACCCATCCCTTCGGCTAACACCTCCACCAGACCACCCTTCGTGCAAGCGTACCGACCTCTCGCCCCGCCACACATGCAAGGCACTTACCCGTAAATCGTGAGTGCGTGCGTGCACCATCACACATGAGGTCCCCTCGTTCACGACGTCAAAACTGTAATAATATAATAATAATAATAATAATAAAGGGGGACACACGCACACCAACACGTGTGGTTGTAGCCGGATATATCGAACTCTTTTTCCCCGATGTACGATGTCGGCTGTAATATTGTATTATATATAATATAGTGTCAAAACGGAAACGAAGTTGATGTTACATCACAATCGCTCGTTATATCGATTATTCGTGTACGCGAACTCGTTTCTCATAAACTCGTTAGCGAGGTATATCATTATTATTATTCCTGCCATGGCAAATTCGTTGCTTATATATATATATATATAGAACACATTTAACGGGAAACGTCATGTCCGCAAATTGTGATGCGAAAAAGTGAAGATAATTAACAATAACTTGTGTAGCACAACGGCGACAATGATAATGACACAATTATATCCGTTGTAATAAGGATCGTCGATTTTCCCAACGAGTATATGATATACCTATAATTTATATACAATACATATAACGGAGTGTTCTCGTGTGACTTGAATTTGTTACCCACTATGACGTAACTGATCGAGAATAGTAATAATAAATATTCGTCAACAAATTTAAAAAAATTCAATTCATTTTGTTTCTCTACGAACTTCAGTTTTTTTGATAACCTCCACGCGTTCTTAAATTAACCATATAATTATATTTATTATCGAGATATGATGTCGACACGCTTATATGTAATAAAACGTAGGTATATACGCTGTACGTATAATATACGATGCAAAGTTAACATTCTTTCCGCCTGTACACAACTTTCCGTTGCGGAATGATTTGCGTACGAAAAACACATCGTATCGTTATACTATTTCGGTTTCAATCCCAGCCACAGTTTTTACCACGGAATTTGTATATAATATTTGAACGTCAATGTTTTCTCATTTATTGCTGTTATATTACATGTAGCATAATTTATATGTTACGATTCGTACTCCCGAGTTTTGTGCATGCTTATATGGGTTGAAAACCAACGTCGATTAGGATAATTATTCACATAGGTCAATATTGTTTTAGTTAAATATATGCGTATTTATTCGCTGTTTTGTTTTCTATGCTGATTTTACGTTTAATCTTCAGTTTGATGTCTTTCAGCGGTGTTTTGCTTTTATTTTATTTTTCTTTATTGAACAATTCATGTTTAGTTGCAACAAACGAGTCGGCCATGTATACCATAAGTTCACAACGCGTATTTTTATATTATTTATATTATTTTATACCTAAATATTAAATGAAAAAGCTATGACAATAAATTTAAAACATTTTGTTTTACGTCGTGTGATATATTTTTTAATTAATTTTGTATTTTATCGTCAATAAGTTACGCTACTAAAATAAAACACATTTAAATTTATTTGTATAATATTTAATAATGGGTTTTATATGTATGATTATGTATAGTGAAAAATTGTACCTCTGGATGGAACTCTAATTATGTTAATTTATAAGCTCAGACATCTTAAACAAAACTGGTGTCTATTTAGACCCGAATATAAAAATCACTATGTAAGTTATTATGACTGTACACATTTTTTTCATTAGTTTTTCTTGTCTCTCATCACTTATAATTCATTGTAAATAGGTTACTTATTGGACATTACTTTGACATTACTAGGTTGTAACTATTCAAAACTAAAAATAACTTGGAATTAAACAAAAATAAGATTTAAATACGATTTGGCAACTATCATGTAATAATCTTTAGGTTTTATAAAGATATTATATTTTATTATTATAAATTTAGTACTTTTTTATTATCGAAAAATCGATACTTTGGATTTCTTTGGAAGTTCCTATAAATATTCAATTATTAAGTGAAGAAATTAATACAGGATTATTTTAGCTTATAATTAATTGGATTTTCATAAAGAGGATCAACAACATATTTTATATAATTTATTATTGGTATTATTTAAGTAGTAATCATTACCTGTTTTTTAATAAAGTAATTATAAAATTAGCTAAAATCAACAATCAATTTTCTTTTATACCGAATAAGGATACCATATATCACACATTATTTCGTATTTAATGTATGAGTGGTTTAAATAATAAAATTAATTAGGTAGGTATTAAGTACTAATATACATTATATATTGTATTTATTAGTGTTATAGTTACTTACTCAAATGGTAAAAAATATGATATAAGGATACATCCTTTATTGAGTTTGATGGGTGTACTGCCAAAGGTATAGTGTAAATACAAGGATTTATATGTAAGTACACGTGCTTAGAAATGTGTTGCGCGCGTTAAGTCCACTAAAGATTTTTTCAGGTGATAAAGTGACTATGGGAGCTTTTGTATTGCTGACGGGGCGGCAAAAAACCCGTTAGCCGTGTAATTTACCAGCATCCGGTCGAGAAAATCTTACACAATGTATATGTGTTTCTGTATATGTATAAAAAGTGGAAGTATAAAGAAGGGAATAAATAAAAAAAAACAACTCGGGTTCCGCACGTTACAAATTAGTCGGTCGGCCGATCCCCCGATGATAAACAACAACAGCGAAGAGGTTGTTTTTGTGGTGGTGGGAAGGGGTGGTTATGTTAGAGGTGGAGCTTCCAGCAGTTTTACACCGGACGTTTTTAAAGTGGTTCGCAAGCTGACACTACGTTAAGTGCCGTACTAAACCCGCCCAGTAGTAGTAGTAGTAGTAAGTATTGGCGGTAGTTATATAGTTGTAGTCGTGAAGACAAATAGTGGTGGGAGTGTTTAACTGTGTACGTGATATAGTGGGACGCAACAGCAACAGAGTGACTTTAGCTCGGATAATTGAAGTACTCTGTCCTGCCGAAAATCTGTCGACTAGAAAACATATTTTTCCAATTTTTTTTCTCGAAAATATTAGGAGATAAAGATGACAAAAATATATTTGTTCTAACGTTAGTTTATTCATTTATGTACACACATTTAGAGTAATGAGTGTCCGTAACACTTCTTTACAAGTTAACAGATAAAAGTAAATACTTCAAAATTAATTATAATTAAGATTATAAACTCTATTAGAATATTAATTTATTTTAAATTTAAACAAATTAAAATATTGACAAAAAATGAAATGGGTGGTTATTGTTTTATACATTTTATTATATACATATTTCATATATTAATGCACTGCTGAAGAAATAAATTGTATTCAACTTTTAGATGTTGAACACTTTGTTTTAAAATTCTAATTGTTTACATTATTTTTTTTCTAAAGAGAGTTAAAACGAAATTTAGTGAAATTATTTGAAAATTCGCGTTTTAAAAGTGTACTGATGTTTTAATAATTGATATGCTTTCTAGTTGTATAAGTATAAAAACTTTATAATCTTCATAAGTTAAACCTTCTTTCGAACCATTTATTCTGTATGAAACAAAAGTTTTCTTTCATTTTTTAATTTTATTTTTATAACCGTATATTAGGAAATAGTCATATAACATTTAAACTACTGATCAAATATCTAAATAAAGTATTATTGAATTTTAGTTATTAATAATCTTAGTTTCCATGTATAATATTGTTTTAACCATGTAAATGTCACTTTTTAATTAATTATATTTGTAATTGTTATAGGGCTCGGATTATTAATTCAATTAATAATATTTGGCAATAAAGTATTAGAATAGTATTTCTCAAATAAAAATATCATATTTAAAATACTATTACATGTAGAATTGATCTTTCTTGGCGTTTCTTTATTTATTTAAATTATATACCTAATTGAATATATCAAAGTAATTAATACTTATCCTATGACAATAAAAAACAATTATGCATTCACCGTTCTTCAGTAAATCAACATTCATTGTCGAATTGGGAAAATAAAATAATTATATTTCACCTGTCAAATAGTTGACAAGTAACGAGTTTGTTATCAATGTGTACGGAATAAAAATATTTTAGGGAAACGGCTGGACGTGAGAGGAAAAAAAATACAATTATTAATTATTACGAATTTGTCTAGTTTTACCCCAGTGAGTCATATTATTTTACTGTTCCCAACGGCCGTCAGTCTGATTTCCGATTTGGACAGAGGTCTTTTTTTAATTTATATTTATTTTTAATTTTTATTTTTTGAGCGTGGTGAAAATACAAAAGCAAATGATACAGGTTTAAAAATTCCAATTAAATTAACTTTCGTTAAAATTAAATTCGAGGGAAAAAATAGTTTAAATACGAGTGGTTATTTTTAATCCTCCATTATTCGCATCAATCAATTCCATTTCAATTCTGTAATAATCGCCAATTACGATTTTACTTATATAAGAAGGTTTAAAATAAAAATGATAGTTTAGAAGAGTTTACTCTCTAGTCTATTACAGCGATTTAATAAAAAGTTAAGAAAACTACATTCGTTTTAATACTTTCAGAAAAATATTTTACGATAGTTTTTTAATTAGATTAAAAAAAATTAAATTTGAAATATTATTTAATAATTTTTGACATTCATATTAAATTTACCAAATTTATCGTCAATGAATAATCGTATCCATATAATATAATAATATATAACTATATTTTCAAGTTAAAATTATGTAATCAATTATTTCAATATTCTGTATGCATATATAATATATTCATTCAAATGCCTATAGTTAACGCTGCATAATTGCCTTTACAATATAATTAATAGCAGTTCATTAATGGTTATCTTATTTATTATTAATTGACCTATTATCCGTCCATATACATAAAACTATCTGAACAACATTTTAAAATAAGATATGATTAAACTTTTGCAATTCATGAATTGTGTTTTTATGATATTATTATGGGTACCTTAACTGTATTAAATTTTACTTTGGGATACGATCATAATGTATACACCCGTGTTGCTTAAGTTATATGCGAATTCGACAAATATTACTTGTAGTAAAGTTTTTATTTAATTTTAACGACCGCAAGACGTTCCATTCCAAAGATAACTCTGTTGATCAACAGGTGTGTGCATATGACCTGAAAGATGTTGATATTAATCTTGACGACAGGCAATATTGATTTGAGAGATGAGAAAATTTTAATAATTTAATTACTTACCGGAATTTGTGAGAATTACCCGAGCGTTTCTATTTCCTTTCAAGAATGTGAAATAAACACACACCGTCATTTAAAAATCTCTTTTAAAATGTTTTCCATTGGCATCAAAATAAACATGTTTTCTTTTTACATAAAAACTTTAAACTAGAGATAATGGCGCTCAATGTATTTCTTACCAAATCCAGACCTTTATAAGACGCGTATAACGATGGAAGGGTAGGTACAAAAAAAAAATTATATACACTATCGGTGGACTGCAATTTGTTGCTTATTACTGAGATCGAATAAGAGAAACTTACAGTAGTGCCTTTGGATGAAATGACACAGATTAATAATTGAATGGATGAGTTTACTTTCCTATACGTACAGTTTGATACCACCGTCTGCCGGTTATAAGAATATTAAATAAATAATTCTGGTATATCAAAAATCAGCAAAAAGTCTCTTGGATAAATCGATAGAATATTCATGGGACCAATATCTGAGTCCCCAGTTCTTTCACACGATATACCGCCGTAAAACACACCTAAATGGTCGAATTTCCAAAGGAAATTCCTTGTTTGATTTTTAATCATTGCCTCTGCACACGTGTTATATATTTATTCTTTTGATCTATTTAGGGTTTATATCGTTATTGTCGCTGTTTAGGTTAGTATCAAATGTCAACATGGCTGCAGAAAATCCGTTTTTTACCTGTGTTGCGTCGGGTCATATTGTATAGTAGTAGTAATTTTGGACGTGTTTCTCCGTAGTATAATAATATATAAAATAAGAACAAAACTTTCAAAATATCATACTATTATTTTAGAAAAATAACCTATATTCCTTTAAAGATAAATTAAATTCGTAAACTCTAGGTATACGGCGAAACGCGCTGATTATTAATTAATGAGTATTGTTATTTGGTATAATATATGAATGTTTTAGAACTCGTTTTTACATACAATGTAACTTAAGCATTTAAATTTGAATACGTATTATTAGATAATTTCAATTAAGTGGTATAAGTAGCTTATTTTTATTTCTTTATTCATAAAAAAAACAAGTAATACATGTATTTATGTACCCATTTACATACAACAGAAAAACGTATACTAGAGGTGTATTTAAAATCATTTAGATTTCTGATGACGTTTTTTGTATGTATCAAATTAATAAATAACGTTTATATTTTTATTGTCGAATAACGCATAAAAGTATCATTAAATGTCAATATATTGTTGTACTGTCATCTTTATACTTTCTCATAATATTGTTTATGGACATAATCACTGTTTTGTTTTAAGAGTTGCCGTTGGTATTACATTGATTAGAATATTATGATATATATGCAATTGATAGGTTTACCAAAACTACATTCCAACTTTTCGTTTTATTATTATTTATTTACTTTATTATTTTTTATAACACGATCAAGGATGGGGAATATTGTCCCTGGACTCCGATAGATTGCTTGCATCTACTCTTAACGTTTCTTTATTACACCAAACAACTATTAATTTTCCCGTTGCTTTATCGAAACTTCTTACTTTTAATTAATTCTGACACGTCTCAGTTTTTTTTTTTAATTATATATTTATTCATGAAAAAGTGAAAAATAACCGTTTCACCGTTGGTATAAATATTTATAAAGGGACGAACAATAGGATTTTGATTGATGTCAAGCGGTCGGAAAACAGACATGGGATCCTAGTGTAATAAGACTACTGTATAAAGAATACACTGCCGAATCTGGGAATTATTTAGCAATTTAAATTAGGCACCTTTTTCTGCCGTAAATATAACCCTATCTTTTTTGTTGAATATAACAAACATTAAAAACCGCGTAATATAGTTTATACTTTATTGCAAAAAGTACTTAAGGTTCTTTACTTTTATAAAGAACATTTAAAAGCATCTTTTGTCAAACACGCTATCCTTGAAGGTCCCTGGGATCTTGTAAACACTTAAGGTATTAAAGATGTAAAGCGTCTAAGTCGGATAATTTTCCGGTTTCTGTTGGTTCGGTATATTGCACGTGGTCTTCCTAATGTTTACAGGCGCCAATTTCTCCGCATTTTCATTTATCCAATACTTGACACGTAAGTATATTACAGTGCAATAAATAACCTTTGTTATTTGTCAACACAAGAAAGAAAACGAAAAATATTACAAACATAAATATTCATGTCGCTCTGAGATAGAAAAAAAAGTATCAAGTCAAAAGTCTTGAATTCATTTCTACTGTTTCAGTAAAAAAAAACTACTATGAATAACCCAAAGGTTAAAAAGAGAAAAAAAAGTTATCTAACGAATTTATGTTGCTTCGTGTATGTCGGCCAGAGATATATAGCTTAAGTGACCCAAAGAAGTTTGTTTAGAGAAGTATCAAAAATTCGAAGTTTTTGTAACCCGGGAGAAGGGATACAGTAATAATAATGATAATAATAATAATAATAATAATAATAATAATATTACGATGGTATAACTATATAATATATATACTTCCGCTAAGGACGAGCAAGTTGAAAAAATATGGAGGATGAATGTTTAAACTATTTCGCAGATGCCTTGAATGTCCAAAATGTCATTTCCGTGGTAGGTCCTTTTTTTTTGGTGGGGGGGGTGCATTTTTTAAACGCTGTTAGACCATGGGTGGCTTCATTGTTTTAAAATGGCTCGGATTAAAAAAGAATAAAAAGGAGTTATTATATAGCTTAGATGCCCTATGTCACGTAAAATGGTTTAATATGAATCTAAATTTGTTATGCCGTTTCAGTAAATGAGGGACAACATGAAAAGTTTTTGAATCTCAAAGGTTTGTAGTTTTAGAATATCCCGGCTAAGTCTTGTTAAAACTTGTTCAAAATAGTTTTCATTGTATTACAATTATTTAATTTAGGTCTTTGTTGTATGTATATTTCCTGTGGCTTTTATATTTTTATATTTAAAACTCATCGTTAGAAATAACCAACGTTTTCAGCTATATTTCGTATTAAATTTAAATAGAGAATAATAATAATAATAAATATATAAAAACGTAGTATTTGCTCGAATTACATTTATCCAATAAGTTTTGTTCATCAAATGTTTGACAAATTAAATCTCCGAGCATATAAACACATAATCCTCGGATTTTTCAAATCACAGTCTACAATATTTATATTTAACAATAGAGAATTAAATTTGTTGTACCTGCTATAATGAACAAAAACAATTTAAATCCACTGAAGGGATGATATGAGTTTCAATCGTATTAAAATAGTAAAACGTTGACACAAATATTATGTTTGTACAAAATGTAAATTAATAACTATTTTCATATTTTTCTGATTTATATAAACCATTATTATGCAATTCACGTTTTCATTTATTTCTTAGTTCAATAAACGTAAATCGTATCACGAAAATTATCGAGAAAGTATTATACTGCAACGTATTTGTGTAGGTGACCAAATATTATAAAACACATTAAATCGGAATTACATTTTTGTCGACATTCGTGACGGAAAGACAAACGTTTGTAATCGCACGCGAGTACCTAAACAAACTCATAGGTATAATGCGTACAAGTTGCCTATAGTAAATGTATTAATAGAGACTGGAATGTATTATGCATTAAAAGTTTAAAATATTTTTAAGAATGTTTGAATATGTAAGACAAAAATTAAGAAATATGTATCAATTTTATTATAATACGTATATAGAATAAAAAATAAAAAAATATTACATAATAATGCATTATTAATAGTTAGTAGTTAAAGTCTATTCAAATTTTTTTTTTTTAAATCCTATTTTATGAATAAAATAAAATTAAAATGATTTGATACCTTAAACTTAGAATATTAAACAATTATACAATTATATTAGTAATTTTTAGTCTTTTAACAAATCAATTAAAAATGTATGTATTAAATAAAACCGTAGATGAATATAAAAATACTTCTGTACTATTAATACTATTAATATTAAGTACTAAATAATTAAATCAATTAAATTAACTTAAATACAATGTAGGTAATGCACATTTGAGTACAATAATTTATCAATATTGTATTCTATCGTACATGATTAAGAATTTATAGTTGAAAAATCAAATAATTTTAAATTTAGCCAATTAAATAACTTTATTGATTATTAATAGTAAAATGCAATAATAAAATAAAGACAAAATATGCATTTGTCATATAAATATTCAAACACGATTATTTACGCAAAATAAAAATTGGCCCATGATGAAATTAGTTTGATTTGGAGCGCCAATATTTCAAACCATATAGATTGGGCATATTATATTATATTTTTTGAATATCACATGGACTTAACTTACATGAATTTCAGTCATACTGCTTTATACCTAAACATTCTATGTTTACGCAAAAACAGCCGTTCGATGAAACCGCCTCGAGTTCAGAAATTTGTACCGGCGTCATTTTGTATGTCAAAGAAAAGTCCATTCGTCGTATTATTATTATTATTATTATTATTATATGTTTATTTACTTTCTTTTTTTGTGTCCACAGAACCTCCGACGCTGACAGTGAAGCCGAGACCACAGCAGGCGAAGAGCAACGGTGTGGCGTCTTTTTACTGTGGCGCGCGCGGTGACCCTCGGCCAACTATCTACTGGCGAAAGAACTTCAAAAAGGTATCGACATCGCTGAGCCGGTACGAGATCGTTGACAAGGTAGTCGGCGATAGTGAGACTGGTTCGGTGTTGCGAATCGAGCCGACTCGGGCACCTCGGGACAATGCAGTCTACGAATGTTTTGCCGAGAATGGCGTGGGTGACGCGGTTAGCGCAAACGCCAAGCTCGAAGTATACGATGGTGAGTGCATTACAAATTGTATTAATAGTTAACATAGTTTGGATTTATGAATTAAAATATTAAGCATATTTAGCAACCTAAATTTGGGTATATGATCAATGAAAGAAGTTTAATTTACATTTTCCAGCAATTAAATTTGAATTGTCTTTCTATTAAGTAGTTAATAAGTGCTGATGCTGGTAGTACAGCTTCCAGCATTTTTTAGATACCTTTAAACGACTGTTGATTTTAAATTATTTTCTTATTGAATACTTCATTACGAAATTTTTTACAAGTATCGACGACCAACATATAGGAACTATAGATACTATATAAATAAAAATAAGCATGTCTATAGATATTCTTAAAATAAAATATTAAAAGGAAAAAAATATTATGCAACAGTGTTGGTTTTCACTTAAATACAATACTGTGGTATAAATCAATATATACCTAGCTTGAAAGAAAAAGTTCCTGCATGGATATTTTCCACCCTTATAACACCAATAATTATGCCTCTGGATAATAACATTGTGCGTACGACATGTTACGTCTTGGCCGACCGAACTCCTCTGTAACCATGCGTATTTGAAAACCGTGGCCGTCCGTCTGTATGGCGGTGCGGTGCGGTGCATGGAAAAGAAATAATGTTTCTCCACTCCGCCACCAGCTACTGTATTTGTTATTTCTTTACTCTACCGACTTCCATTTTGCAGAGGGTTTGCCAAGTGTTTGTTCGCTTAACCGCTCCCCTCCCATACACACCTACCCCTCAGGCTATGGTTATTCGTACGCCGTTACTGGCGTGAAACTGGAGCCGTCGCGTTATATCGCCGCCGGTCGTCTACTGCTCTCTCGTTCCGTCCGCACCAGAGCTGCCGTGCTGCGAACACATTTCCTATTCGAAGTTAATCATGCAGAAGTTTACAATAATATAAAATTCCCTTTTACTCGATTTGTCGGAAGCGCACTATTTCTGCGTCAAAAAACGCATTCCCTACACCCCACGACGGCGGCGGCGAGTATTTATTTATTATCTTGCGTAACGTCAACGGCAACGTTCTTCTGTACGGAATGCGTATGATTTCGTTTCTTTTCATTCTCGTTTTTGGTCCGCTTGATAATATCAACTATACCCCTAGCCTCCTCCTCACAGCCGACCCGCTTAAATGATTCGTCATCGGGGTTTGTAGGGACGACGGTACATTGTTTGTGTTGTATTTGCCCACACCTACATATATCCACAGCGGCGGCGACACTTAGAAACGCGTACGCCATGCACCCCAAACCACAGCTCTCCATCTGTGTATACATAGCTAATTCCTACATGCCGTTACCTACTGTTGTCGTTGGCCCATCATGAAACGTCCTTTAAGACCCGTCCAGGCGTTTAATTGAATTTTGCATGCCGAACAACCGAAAACAGCGTCGTCTATAATATTTTCGATTTTGCGATCTAACGGCAGGGTTTATCTGTCACGGTTCGTATAAATTCATTATGAACGTATTCGCCCTACAGGGGTTCGTTCCGAATTCGCAAACCACTCAAAAGTTGCCGTCAAGTCGCCGCTGCCGATAGCTTTATAATAATAAATTCATAGTTATATTCACTCCTTATCCTCTGGTGGTATTGTGGTCGAGTTATGCTTCCGTCATCTATTTCCAACATTGAATGTCCCACAAATGCCCAAGGGGATTATTGTATGTCCAAATACTGCGTATCTTCCACTATTAGTAATATCATTATTATTATTATTATTTATTAATATGGAACATATTCCAGAGCTACATTAATTTACACGTTTCTTTTCAAAATATTATAGTCGACCATCTCGTCATGATTTTATTATAATATTAAGTAGTTAAGTAGGTGTATTTTTATAAAATGTAAAAATCAAAATGCTGTATTATTACTTCGTATAATTTTATGCTCAACTTCAGTTAATAATAAAAAGATTTTTTTTTTTTTATCATATTTCATTTTAAAGAATTATATTTTAGTTACAATGGTATAAATTAATTTTGTTGTACATTTTGACAACGCAGTTTAAGTACTATATATTACGTAAGTACCTACCTATTTGAAACTGTATTGAAAAAGATTTGATCGATTTATTTATATGTTACTGTGAATGTCCGGGGTGGTGAGTGCTGACAATCACCTAGTGAATGTCGACATGTACCTACTAAATTTGTGAATGTTGAAAAATTAAAATAATATAGCCATGTATTAGTGGATGTTAAAATTTACATTAGGATTTTGGTCAATGTTGACATACCCAACATGGTTTTGGTTAATGTTGACGTAGGTTATGTATTCGAACAGAATATTATAGTATAGTACTATAGACAATAATATAAAATAGAAATGATATGTTTAGTTATAAATATTAACAATTACTTTTATTAATTATGACTCTTATTTATTGCAACATGAAAAACTATCATGACATTTTGAATTGCATAAAATGCCAACATTTCTACAACCACACTTTTTTGTGGTGCACTTTGTTTTGCAATTACATCGTGTATATCCTTACCCACCGGTTGATGAATTTGATGCAGAAGCTTGCCTTAAGGAAATTTGTTGATCCATTTGTACATCAGTGATTAATATTAAATTTTCTTTACATATTGAAAACTGGTTTCTGGTGTATAATTGATTTATAACACCATTTTTGGTAGTTAATTTATAATATTCATTATCTACTACATCTAATATTATAGCTAAAATATTTCGGGGATCCATTTTACTACGATCAACATCTGGAACTCGAATACGGACAGTTTCCCCTACATTAGCCGGAAGAAACTTTTGTTTTGAAGTTCTCAACATTTTTACGGCTTGTACTTTGAGACTTGCGATTGCTACTTCTCTATTCAAAATTATTTTTTATTTTCTTCTGTCAATTGGTTTATCTACAAATTAATTGAATTGAATAAATTAAGATTCGCTTATCAATTTATTTATTGATAGTTCATACGTACTTGATATTGTTTTCCCTGTTGTTTGTCATCACTCGATTTTTCACTTTCTCGATCAACTCTTTCATATTCTGTTAATAATTTTCAAATATTTATTGTTATTTATTTCATTAACTTTATATTAATTTTTTATTATAATTACTATAAGTATGTACTCATTTATTTAATTACGTTTTCCAAATGCTCTTCTAATTCAAGCTGACGTAGTTTATCTCGAGGAAGAGAAGACGAAAACAGACCCCTTTTGGGTTTTGTGCCAAATATAGCTTCATATGGACTTTGCTTTATACCTTCGTGTTATGCTGTATTTTTTGTAAATTGAACAAAATATAGACCATCCTTCAATTTATTGGTATTATTATCGGACATCTATGCTCTTAGTAGGTTCTGAATATCTTGATTCTCCCTTTTTACTGAACCTTGTGTTTGGCTATGGCGTGGTCTGCCATGTACTATTAATACACCATCCCACATTAAACACAGTTTTGTGATTATTTTATTCACAAATTCCCTACCGTTATCAGAATGCTAAATATTTGGTGCTCCAAAAATTAAGAATATATGTAACAAATTATGGGCAACTTCTTCCGCGGTTTTAGATTTTAATGGCCGTAGTTGTATACATTTTGTCAAATGATCTTGATAGTTTAAAATAAATTTGTATTCTCCATCTTTACATGTTTGCATATCAACAAGATCTATTTGACATCGGGAATTTAACTCTGAACTTATTAATGGCTTCACAACAATGCCTTTTCTAGGTGCTTTTTGTTTTGTTTGACCTTGAATGCATAAATTCAAATATAGCATAACGATTTCATATGTAATATTTTTGTACTTGCATTGCAATTCTTTAATCATCCGAGTACGTCCTCCGTGTCCAGTTTGAATGTGTGTTTGTTGAATAATATCAAACATGTTTTCATTTTTTACATACCTATTATATTATATTTGTTTCTCCTGGTTTTAAAGGAACTATTAGTTTAGTACTTCCCATTATATTCAAAACATTATACCGCTTTAATCGTCGATAATCATTACGTTGTTTATTAGATTTATCTTTCGAAATGTTCACTTCACTATTTAGAAGTTTATATTTTTCAGCCGATAGAAAAAAAGAATTATCATGTCTTTATTTAGATACTAAATGATTAAAGTTATTATAAAATACTTCACGTATGTTTTCCATTTAAAAAAAAAAAATGTTTTGGTTATTGTGCAAATCTTTATACTACGATAACACTATAACTACGTTGAATGACAACATCATACCAAATGTTAATTAGGCATCATATAGCATGGCGGTTATCCAGATATAATAAGTCGCAGGGTAAGATAATAAAACATTTTATCGAAATTATCAACTTGTACAATACCTACCTTATATATTAGTTAATAGGTAGGTACTATAATATTAGATAAGATCAGATTAAATAATATTGGTATTACCAACATTCACCAATATCATTATATTATAAATGTCGACATTCGTTAGTAAATGTTTACAAGCAGTACAAATTTAATCAATATGCCAACATACACCTATGATTTTGGTGTAAGACGACATTAACCGGCAACTGTTAGCACTTACCAACTGCGGACATTCATAGTAACATACATACTACTTATACCTTTCTATCAATATTATAATATGTAGACATATTATTATCTAAAATTATTGGAATTATTATTATGATACTATAGTATACGAATATAATGCATAAAAACCCATTATTTACTTATAACGTACTACAATGACTGTGTATATTATACGTACAAAATAATGATTATAGGAATAACAAATGCTTTATCACGTTTTTCGTCCAATAATTACTAATTAATAAGACAAAATAATAATTGTACTAATAAATTGTTAACATTAGATAATCTGTTTAGCGATGAGGAGCACAAAATAAATAACAGGGGTATTTATGTATAAAAAAATTATGTTTGTAATACCTTGTTTGTGTAGGAAAAAACTAGCCATATTTTATTTTGGGTTATAATATTTGTATAATGTTTAAAGAATCTATTCTGAGAATTTAGTGATAAATGGGTTGAGAACAGTAGGTCGATAAAAATAATAAAAGGTCGATTTATAATAAAATTACATGTGTTGAACACGACCTGTTAAATGAGTGAAAGTTCCAGGAAAACGTTAAAAAAAAAACACGAAAATACCGATGTATACATTAATGAATACCTTCGTAAAGTAACGAAGCTTATTGTTTAAATAATTGTACAGTTATGTGTAATAATTACATAACCAATATTTTGAAATGAAAAAAATTAATACATTTTACGCATACTTTTAAAACTAAGAATGTTCAAAAATTATTTAATTAGGTGATGGGAATCGCATTCCCTCGTACGTATATCAAATTAAGTATTATATTATTATAAACACTACGTCATTATGTGTGACTATATAACAATAATATAATAAATAATAAATGTGTGGTCATTTTTGAAGAACTTATGAATAATATGCTTGGTAACTGATGTATTTGTGGGTCATACCACAATACGTGTCGCACTAGGCTCGCAATCCTTAGAAAACGGATTATGCGTGTCGTTGTATCAAATGTACAAGGTCCGCCAACGTATATAATACAATGTTAAACAGTAAAATAAGCTTAATAAATCCATCCTAATTAAAAAAAATTATATATATATAAATTATAAAACCTAATGAGTAATTATTATATAATATGTTATGTTACATTACTAATAAGGATAATATAGTATGCACTTTATCTTTAAACCATTAATTTGATTGACGAATCCATAGGGATTGTTCGTCAGTCGTCACGTTTATATATGCTATGAAAACGGTTTGTATTGAATTCTATAATAATATGTTGATATTTTCCAAGAATTGAGTTGTAATATAATATGATGGTATTATGAATTATTATATCAACTGCACAGTATTGAGTATAATAATACAACTAGAACATAATTATTTTCGACATAAAATCAATGTAAAGTTTATAAGCGTAATATACATATATATATTTTAAAATAACGAATACAAGCCCCTAACTTAGTTTTATATTAGCATGCATATGTTATAATGTAATTAGATTTTCTATTCACTTATATACGTATAATATAAATAGTGTCATATATTTTAGACAAGAATCCTTCACAAAATAATTATTATATGATTACTGATTTATATTTTTTACGTATAGTTAAACCATTAAAGTAAAATAATTGAACCAATGATCTGTACAATTATAGAAACGTGAAAGTTGTGAAATTATTTTACTAGGTTTATACATATAGCAACTTTATATAAAAAAAAAACATTGAATGGTATAGATTATAGATACATAATTTGAATTCAAGTAAACATAGTTCGGTTATATTTAAATCAAAATAATTTCTCCAAATGTAATCAATTAAAATGTAGTAAAGACCTTATTCTAATTTTGGTTAAATTTAATACTTATATATATTAATACAATTTGGAAAACATTCTAAAAATAATAATAAATACAATTAAATAAAAACAATTATTATTTTTTTTTGCGTTACGAATAACTAGGATTATTTAACTAAAATTATTTAGTAAACTATATTGATCGTAAACCTTATTCCCTATATTAATCATTGGTGTGCGCGAGGAAATCAATTAATTTTTTTTGTATTATACATTCGAATAATCGCTATACCATAAAAAAATCGCGACTATCTAAAATATGAACTTATTTACCAGTTTTCTTTTTTAAATTCAATAATTGTTTATATATTTATAGGGTTAGGTATTAGTTTTTTATTGCATAAAACTACATGCAGTTCATTTCAACAAATATATGGTTTTGATAAAATTAGTGAGAAAGGGGCTGTTAGGTTGAAACCGTTCAAATCATAACCTAATTTTTTATATTATGCCTTGTGCCTATAAATTCCATCATGTTGATACAATAGATCTTCGTAATCGTAGTAGGTAGTTATCAATTAGTTATATTTATGTTTTATATTTCAGCTCCTCGTGTTATTTATTTACGATAAAACTTAGTAAACATAGTAAGAATAAAAATAATTTTATTAATTCTTTCATTTATAATATTTTATTATTATTATTATTCTAAGAGTTGCAAAATGTACTTATTTTTCTATATTGTTTTATTAACAATATTGACAAATATATATATACAGGGTGATTCTTTTATCAAACAACACTCATTATTTCAAAAAGTATTAATGTTTTTGAAAATATTTTTTTACATAGTTTCAAATTGTTAAAAAAACATTTTTATAAAAAATTATATTTTAAATATTTTTATCTTTATAATTTTTTAAGTTTTTTACTTCTTTGAATGATAACATAGATTTTTAATTTCATATTCCATAGCAGAATAATTTTTTGAGTATTTTGATTTATAAATTTCGAATTTAGGGTGAGTAGTATATGAGTTATATGTATTTAAAGTTTAGTTCCGCGGAGTGGAGTGGTACGGGGTTACCCTGCAAAATGTTTGTCCACTACTCCGCTTATCTAAACTTTAAATTAAGTATAACTCATAAACTACTCACCTTAAAATCGAATTATATGTATCAAAATACTCAAAAAATTATTCTACTTTGGAATATGAAATTAAAAATCTATGTTGTCATTCAAAAAAGTAAAAAACTTAAAAAATTATAAGGATAAAAAATATTTAAAAATATCATTTTTTAATAAAAACTTTTTTTTAACAATTTGAAACTATGTAAAAAAATATTTTCAAAAACATTAATACTTTTTGAAATAATGAGTGTTGTGTGATAAAAGAATCACTCTGTACATATGAGGTAACTATTCATTAATATATTTTTACTAAATGTGTTTCGGTCTCAATAATTTTTAAAGAGGCTTCCTAACCTCTTTTCGGGTAAACGTAGTGGAAGACCGTATCATTTTTGGACGCATGTTGTTGACTTTTAGAGTGTGGAAACTTTTTTTCTTCTGTACAGTCGACCAAACGAATTTTGTTTTGGTAGCAGAACGGGCAAGGAAAAAGTTACCGGCCATTAGAGGTGTATAACAACAAATCACATTAAAACCGACCAGATGCGACCCCGGTGTGAAAAGAATGGCAGAGCGGGTGTAAAAATGGCGAAGAAAATGAAAATTAATGGGAGAAAGTTAAAAGACCGCGGCGACGACCTAGTGGTAATTTTTCCCGTTCGGATACAGAGAGAAAAACTTGCGTGGAGATGACGCCGCTTTTTTCCCCATTCCCTTCATTTTTGGCGGTTTACTGTTATTATAAAGTTTATACGCCCGAGGGTTGATTGATACTGTATGTGCGGCGTGCGCGATTAGGGAGGTGACGCGCTCGTTTATCACACCAGAAGCCAAAACCGACGGTAATGTCAATTAATTCGCTAATTCTTCCTTTTACTTTTTTCCCTTATTTCTATATTTACTCTTTAGTTGTGAACGCGAATTTATATTACTAGGTACATTTTATATATTTTATGATATATGTAGCATCGTGGTCTTTAAGTTTTGTTTTTATCAGTTTATCAGTTTATAGTAACGGTTTTGGTACAGAGAAAGAAATATTAGCTAATATAATTTGACAAAGCGACAATGTGTTCATTACGACTGTGATATAGTTGAAACCAATAGTAATATAATCGTGTATAAACTACACAATACATATACAACTTGTCACTCAATATCCTAATGTAATTAAATAATTTAATCAATCATCTTATTTAAATTAATTGAAGAGTATATACTTATTAATAAACATTTACTTTTATATTATGACATATTTTTAATGGAATTTGTATTGTTCATTACACATTTCAAACTATATGTCTATATATTATAAATAACATTTTTTATTCATTGAATAAAGTGTTAATTAATTTAGGTTTAATTCGTAATTATCACATATTTTTATTTTTCTTACTGTTATAGAATGAGAAAATTACAATATACGTTCTACTTTTCTCGTTATATGTATAATAAATATTTTTTGTAATTATTCAAATATTAATTTTTCATCTAATTATATTATACTTATATGTTATACCTATATTGTTCTGTTATTGATTTATTCTGAAATTTAACTAATTATTCATTTTATTTAAGATTTAATGTAAAATATAAATTGGTTCACTGTCACAATTAATATATTTCAAAATACATTTTTATATTTTATATTTTAATTTCTCTAAAAATGTAGTATTAATATTTTTGAAAATGACTTTATGAATATCTTAAATTGTGTATCATTTTTTTTCAGTAACCATCAATTATTATTCTTATTAATCAAATTTTTTAGTATAACTATATTATTTTAAACTAAAAGATAAGAAACACTGATTTATCTTAGTTGATTTTTCTTATGTAACGTATCAGTTTTAGTTAAGTTTTATTAAAATACTTAACCAATAAATTATTTTAATTATCAAGTTCATTGGAAACATTATAAATAACATTATTGATTAAAATATTGATACAAAAATATATGAATATAATTTTAATCATTTGTTGCCTTATAAAAATAATATGAAATTTGGATTTCAATAGTGTTGTGAAATATTTTGACTTATGCCTTACTATCTTTTGCACTTGATTTTTATGTGTTCATTACTTTGAAAATGTCCCAATTTACAAGATTATGATTTTACTAACATAACTTATTATTTATGATCTTTTAAATTTAACTCATTTAATTAGTTATTTTTTCATATATAATGCTCAGAATTTATTTTTTTCTACTTAAGTCATTTACTGATAAATACTATATTATGTATTATATTAAACTGACCGATCAAAAAGCTACATCTTATCCGTTGTGCTAGTATACCCGTATAAACCTAAAATTTCCGGAATATATCGCCTTCAGGGTCGAGAATAATATACGACTTATCAACCGCAGGTAAACCTAGAGTTTTTTCCTTTGAGAGACGACTCTCTTTTTATATTGTTTTTCTCTATGGAAAAAATAAATAATACGTTTTTCTTTCGGAGATTAAATAGAAAAGACGATGGAATATATAACTTGAAAAAAATGAATCAGATATACTTGAAAAATGCTTTAAGTGCGTCATCGGAAGGCAAAAAAATATTCGCCGAAACTACTTTTGCGTGTTTGTTTTTTACATACTGTTGTCGTTTGTGTATTGTACACAATTTGATAATAATAATAATAATAACTCTGATTTTAAATTAATCCCTCCTCTCCTTTGTTCCTTCTCTTGACCTCTCTCCTATGACCCTTCTTGTATTTCACTAATGTAATCATAAAACAGAGACTGTTACGACCCAATTTGTTGTTACTGTTGAAAAGTTCACTGTTGCCCGGTAAATAGAAGTAGCTAGTGGAGTAAATGGTGGATAGGGATAAAAGAGGGTGAGGTCGTGCGTGTCCGGACTTTTAGACACGATATATATACGTTTCGGTAGTCTTGCGCGATGTTAGAGTTTGAGAAAATAACAAAAACATCGGAGGCTAATAATTAAACTCGAAAGGTGTAGTTCATATCATAATTCACAAGTTAATTTAACAATAAAAAAAAAAATGATATGCATTACCTAACGTGAATCAATTAATTTTGAATGTTTAGGTATGTGTTGTCTTATTTATTAACATTTTATAAATTCATTCAGATTTTACAGTTGCCCGATATCCCATAAATATTATATATTGTTACAATTAAATGTTTGCATTTTTTACATTATTGGTATATTGATTATAATTAAGTACGATAATTAGAAAGTAGTTTTATAAAAATTTTATTGAATTTGATGGTTTTTTTCATTATGTTTTGAATTTTGTAAGTAGCTTTATTATCTGTTTTATCGTTTTTTAATGTAAATTATTTAATTAATTTTTTTTTAAAAGATGGAAATACTAAAATTATATTCTTAAGACATTCAAAAAAGCTGCAGCCGTACAATTTTCAATTTAAAATTATTAGCTTATAAAATGGATTATAATTCAATGTAGAAGCCACTAAAACTTCTAAAAAATATATAAACATCTGCTTCCTAATCGTACCTAACTTCTTCTATAATTTTTCTATCGCATGCGAGATAGTCTTACCTCATACTAAAGTTATGATGATAATGAAGGTGAAGATCATTGGTATTATTTATATTTAGTTGGTATTAGTTCATTTAAGCTAACTAATTAAAGTTTTTTAATTGTTTATAGCGTCTTCTTTTAAACTTAATAAAAATCATTAAATAATTTTAAAAATTTATCTTGAACGTAGTTTTGACTTATTAATTATACAGTGTTATCTTTGAGAATAATACTAACGAGTTAAATGGCTAAATATAATATAATGTTGTTGGAAAATTGAAAAATATCCATTAATTTAAATTTACAATAGAATTTAATTTTAAATTGAATAATTTATTCAAGTGTGTTCAAGAGCATAATCATCACTAAGTGTATATTATGTACTTAATAGTAAGAACTTCATCTAAGCTTCACCCGTTTTATTTTAGATAGGTATTTTTCTTTTCTAAATCAAAACGACACTAATTATTTAATACGAATATATATAAGCATTGTGACACGTCTATTTCTGTAATTTGGAGTGTTTAGACTCTTATTCGATTCTTTATTGAAGTATAACTTTAATGTGTTAGGTCGACCTATCTCTAGAGTATTCCTCTTCTCCTGGATTAGGAAGTGGTTGGTAAACGATTTTAGGTTAAGGCCGTCGGGTGACGAGGACTGCTGAACTCAATTTAGTTAATACCGAAATAGGATTACGTCAAAATTCAACATCGACTGCTGTTGTATATACACAATCTGATGCTGGTTTATATGTAGATTCCCGAGTGAGTAAGTCATATGTGTATAGTGGTAGCAGGCTTTTGTTTCAACTACCGTAAGCCGCCTTTGCGATGCATGTGGAACTTCCTATATATATAACATTATATATCCTATTATTGGCCTTCGTGTCATCCCAGCTGCATGTTGGTGCACTCTCTTCCCCTTTTCTGTTCATCTAAATTGTTGTCGATGCCTTGTCCCCTACACACAACTTTATTATAATGGCCTATGTTTAATAACCAAGTCCCAGTGGTTTTTGTGTCGGTCAATCGATATATTTAGATACACGAGTATGTCATATTTCCTGTATTTGTCATGATCAAATTGAAAAATTCTTGACATCTTATTTTATTTATTTCATTTTTTTTTTTATTCAAAATGAATTAATAATATACCTATTATTGTTAATAGTGCTCATATACTTTTGAACGAATAGTTTAAAATTACAATTTATTTCTCATATTCTCAACATATCGATTTTATATTAAACATTATTTTTAAACTATAAGATTGTGTATGTTACACAACTGATGATCAAATATTTAGTTATTCATATTAGGTAATAATACCAAAAATCAATAACTGCCATCCAAATGTGATTTGTAATTTATTGATTTTTTTGCTTATTTATATTGATATTGTTATTTTATATTTTGTGATTATGGATAATACATTTATTTTTTTTAAATCAGTATTTTTGAATGTCTTGTCTATAAAAATTAATTTGTGAAAACAAAATGTTATTTCTAATATTTTATTTATTATAATTATTGTTTTTGTTTTATAAAGAAATTATTTATAGGGGTTTTTCCATGTATTGATATTGTCTTGTTTATATTTGAATGATATTCAGCGGATGCATTTAATATTATTTATTGCCGTTTTTGGTTTAAATTTCTAGTTTAATTATGATATAGTAATTCCTAATTAATTGTCGAGTAGTTGAAAACTGATATGTTTATTGCAGCAATAGTTAGCGAAACACGTCTAACACCATGATTTTAATTACCACTTTAGACTTGTAATATGATATAACTAAACATAGGCTAGTAAATTATTACTTTCTTAAATACTGTCAGAGGTTCGAAAATAACCATTATTATTAAAACGTTTTAGTTTTTAAATAATACGTATTATTTCACTTTTTGTTTATGATAATTATTTTAAATTCGTCACACTTAAAATGGTTATTGTTATTCTTGAATGTTATTTTTTTAACGCTGAACACATTTTTTTTACTTTATCAATATACATATAATATATAGTACATTATAAATGTATATATATATATATATATATATGTAATACCTGAGCTATTGTTTATGCGATTCATGTTATTGTTTAAGGTGGTCTTTTCTTTACCCTGTTATTTTTTCCCATCATCTTTATCATTATTATCATCATCATAATCATGAGTCCAATAGAGAGAAAGGAGAGAAGGGTCTCTAGCATTGCTACCACAAGAAAGCTATTAACGTTTTGTTGTTGTTGGCCAGGCGTGTTGTTCTTCTTGCCGGGGTATACATTCTCCGTGGCAATAAAGGGCGTGTCCCGAACGCGAGATTTAACACCTACTCCGTAGTGTTTCGTAAGAGATGAAGGAAGAAGGGGTCCAGCTTTATTAATATTTACAACAGTGCCCCTTTGCCGCCGTGTTGGGAGAGAAAGCGCCTTCGGGGGTGTTGTCCCGTTACACCACCCACCGTTTCTATGTCGGCGGTGGCAGGAGGATTACCGTTAGGACAAAAGGTGCCGCCGCTACGTCTTGCGATTTATCATCGTTGCGACCTTTGCTGCACCAAAGATAAAACTCTTAATCGCCCTACGATTTTTCCTCGTTTTCTGCTCCCATTGCATTTGCCTTTCCTCCGACCGAAACGTTTATATAATAATGTCTGAATGAACGAGGCAACCTGTCACAAGACTGATTATTCATTTTTTTTCATCCCTTGTGAATCAGTTTACACGAGTTTGAAGCATGATTCTGTCATTTTTAACTGAAGGAAACGTTTGAGCGTGCAACGAATATTTCAAATCATTTGTTTTATTGCCGTCGTCAGACATTTATTCGTCCGTTATTCCTTTTTTTTTCATTTTGTTTTTCATACCTGTTCTGAAGTGAACAAAAATGTATTGGTAATTCTACCTACCTGTAGTAAAGTTTCCATGTGTAAATATATATAATATGGATGTTTGCTTTTTATAGTCCGTACAATTTTTCATAGCACTACCAAATATTCACTTGTGTTATATATATATATTTGTATCTACGCCTGTACCGTATGGTTCCCTGGTGTGATACTACACACACACACACACACACACACACACATATATATATATATAGCATGTATAGAAAAGGATAGAAAAGGCAAGTATCAACCGGTAGTACTCGTGTTGTTTGTTTTCCACTTATTTGTATTTTTTTTAGTGTTACTCGTAGGTAAAAGTCGAATCGAGAATTCGTTCTCATAAAATGGTGCACGATTGTATTAACATTTTTACTAGGAAAAAATAAACGGAAAGTACTAATATAACTATCGGACAGTTGGAGTAAAGTGAAATGTTCTAAGCTGAAACTGAGATCTGTCCAATCTATTTCGGGATTATTGTTATGTGTGCGCGCTAGTGTTTCCATATTGTATTTTTTTTATACTTTATTTTTAGTTTCCAAAAATTTCCAGTAAACGCGGAACGACATTTTGGTCTATTTAATATCAAGAAACTGCATATTGAACTCAACTGTTAGTTTACTGACTATACTTTAATAAGTTATATACATACCTGAAATTAAAATAAATTTGCATAATTTGCAGATCACTTAATAACTTGTAACTGATATCTATTTTTCAAAACCATTTTAATCATATAATGTGAATATAAGTAAATATTACACTTCTTATCGTTTAATTAAATAGTAATAAACATAATATCTAATAATTGTCAACTTCAGGTATTATTTTTATGTAAAGGTATTATATATACATATGATGTGTACATGTATCAATTATAAATAAATATTATTTTTACTGTATATTTTACAGCTTAAATGAATAAAATTAAATTGATTATCCAATATTTTAAGTTGGTATTAAAAAATATAACTTCTGCTTAGTAAAATTATATTATTAGTCAAGAATACATTTTTCGATCAAGAAATTCTACGAGATTCTTTAAAAAAAAGTTGTTTATTTATTTTTAAGTAAGTAATTTTAAAAGTTTATTATATAATGTCTTACTAGTATAACTTTCAAGTTTTCAGTCGTTAGGATTCGGGACAAGTTAGGTACATTTAATAGATTAGAGTTTATAAATATATATATAACAAACTTAGAAAATATATAAAAGTACATATAATGAAATTTAATTTTATTATTTAAGTGAATCGTGAATAAATGAATTCATCACGTATTCGTGTTCTGGTATTTTATTTACAATACGCTTAATTAAAACATTAAAATATATTAATAAATATAGTTAAACTATATATTTATCAGTCATAGTATTTATAAATTATATATTTTTGTATATTTTTTTAACTATAGTTTACATAGATTATATGAGGATAATGTATTATAGATATATCAGTATTTCTATTTTTTTTTGTTTACTAAATAAATAATAATAAATGATGAGAACTAACTGGTTAAATTGGGATCATTTACACTATTATCAATATCGTGGGTTGTTTTTAATATTGTTATATAACCGATTTCAGGTGACAAGACATAAATCCTAAAATTTTGTAAATATTATCTGTTTAATTTTTTTTTATGTTCATATTGTTTTTTCTGTTTACTAATAAATCATGACTTTAATCGTTATAGCAATTTTGACCGCGTTGTTATTCATTAACTGATGGACTATATATATATTATTTTTAAATTGTTTTTTTTTTACCGCCAAGGGAAGAGGATAACGACGTTAACGTTAGCAGCTATCCCAAAATATTAATCAATGTTAGGGTGAACAAATTGCTGTCGGAGATTTTTTACACATTAACTGCCACTCGTTCCCAACTAGATTTATTAGCATTGTCTATTAGGAACAGAATAAAACATTTTTGTTAACACAGTACTTGATATGTAACAGTTGTTGTAAATTATCAAATCGTGTTTGTTTTTCCAATGACAGAATTGTTTTAATCTCAATAACTTGATATACTAGTAAATTATATGGACAATTATCGTGATTTTTTTTTTTTTTTTGTATACTTTTAGGTTTATACTTAATACTATCTTCGTTTAAAATTCAGAATAGAAAAAAGTTATTTACAAGTAAATGTTAACACAAATAAACTCAACTAATGTATCTACTTGATATAGTTTTAAATTCAGGAGAAATTAAAAAAAAATGTATAAAAAAAATATTAAATTATATCGTAAACATAGCTAAAATTCAAATTGTTTTATTAAAGTATTAACTGAAAAACTTTAAAATTCCTATAGTAATATTTTCTTCTACTAATATCTCTATACCGTCCTCAATCTTGTTCCAAAAACTGTTACTAAAATCTTTTAGAAATGATGCACAAGCTCCATTCAACCACCTTGCTACCGTGAAACATTAACGACAAAACCTTTTGTTTCGAACTTTGCGACTACACTCGATGTACAGAAGTTAAAGAAAACTTTGTATATTCAAAAGACGCCGATGCTACAGACCATTGTTTCTAAGGGTCTGGAAAATGTCTTCTAATTTGTACGTATTTTTTCTCCTTCTACTCTCTCTTTCTCACTATTTAATGACGTTTTACATCGAGTGCATCATCAGCGCTATAAGAGACACCAAAAATAATTATTTTTGTTTGTCACATTTTTTTGTATACCAATTTCAAATTATCAAGTCACATATCTATGTATACACATTTAACATGCTTACCCTGTAACTTATTATCGTTTAAATTTTCGATAATTTTTTTTATTTCCTTACTTTATCTCATTCAAAGTTTTACAAAGTTTTATAATTTTTATATTGTACCTCAAGTAATAAAATAATGCCTAATCTCAAATATAATTAATCTATATTTATATAAATCCTATAATAAACTAATTAATTATTTCTAATAGTGAACATTGAACGAAAAAATTTTTAACATTTCCAAAAAATTTAAGATTTGTGTGATTCCAATAAAATATTGGTTTAATTTTTTTTCATTCTTATAAGCGTGTTCACTTTTTATGAATCAAAAACTGAATGTGTATGATTTTAATATTCCAAAAACATATTATGATAACTAATATTTAAAATATAAATTATAATTGTACTATGTTTTGTACATTATACCTATGTATAATATTTATAAACTATTATGTAATTTATATTTAAGTGAGATGACATGTTGTTAATCAGATATTTTAATTACAATTATTATATAACGCAAGCTGTATGTGTGTATTAAGTTATTCTTTTTTAAAATTTATAATACATGAATTGATTAAAAATCGTCATATTTAAAGTAAATGATTAATCTGCAGGTATAAAGTATATTATACATTTAAATATAGTTATTTCTTTTAGTTTTCTTTTTTTAATAATTGGTTGTTAAAAATGTATTATTCATCACCAAGAATAATTTTAATAATATCATAATATGCTAAGTTTGGATAACTATCTTGTATAATTAAAATTAAACATTATGATATTGTTCACTACAAGTTATATAATTTGCTTGGTAATAACAGTATAATTACTAATTGTGAATCTCTCCGAACTATTTCGCTCATTATCTTAAATCGATTTTACTTTAAATTAGATATTCAATACAATACTCAATTCAGTACATTTTTTTTTTTTTTTTTTTTTTTTTTGATATTGTAAGTTGATATTGAAATAAACTCTTATAGCTGGTAAATATGATGGTGGTATGTTATTGTCATAAACATTAATAATACTTGTCTTAACGTATGCGTTAGTCAATAAAGGAAAGATATTGTATACAGTTACTTATAAATTGTAATTTCTTGTAATACAGTTGTATACACTTACAAGTGATGTTAGCATAATAATTATTTTTATCGACTCCTTTTGTGGATGAAATGTTTTAATTAAAATTAATTAATTTTAAATTAAAACTTAGTTAATTTATGTCATGCTATATTGTAGATTTACTGTCACTTGGGATTTTTGAAAGCTGCCTTGTCAAATTTCAATAATTATTTCGCTATGCCTGAAAACACATACAGATGCTTACAATTCACGGCTCGACCTCGCCTCTGGCATTTTAAGCACCGCAAAGAGATGGTGTGATGAAGGGGGGTGTTCGAGCCGTGTCATGAGGAAGGGTTTAAACGAAGCTAAGGGAGGGGAAGGACACCATGTGGCATGTTTATTATTATTGTAGTGGGGTGTAGGCAAAAAGTTAAGCCGCTTTTTCCATTAACGGGACTCTGCCGCCGGCACCTGCTAAACAACATAAAGGAAACTCTATCTAATATTATATTCGTCTACTATCACACGGTTTTATACATAGGGAAGGTGAGAAATGCATCTATTTATTCGGTCAGATAAATGTTTTTCGCGTCAATTTTACCATCCAAAAATAAATATATTTATAAAATATATATTTTTTTTATTAGACCAATAAATTTTCGATGCTTATCGTCCTTATTTTTTGTACGACCCCTATTGGCTAAAAAATATATATAATAATAATAATAATAATACTAATAATAAAACAGCAATAATAATAAATGGGTATATACATACACACACATTCACTCACTCACTGACGGCCATCGCATATAGAGGGAAACCTATTAAATTCGGTTCGTATAATATACGTGTATTATTTTTACGTGCTCTGGAAAAATAAGGTTCGCGCGGAATTATTATTAATATATTTTTTTTAAGTGCCATTCCACCTCCCTCTCGCCGTGCGTCGAACGTTTACCCAAAAACCATTAAATCGTGTGCTGCGAATACATTCTGAGGTACTGTTATTACGCTACATATTTCACACGGTGCTGGCTAGATACCGATCTGAGTCCATAAAAATAAGATATTATTAATATCGTTGGCCCGTTATTAAAACAAAAAAGGCCCTGTCCGAGTTTACGGAAATTTTGTGAATTTATTATATGTTGTTCCGGGAGGGTGGTTTATTATTATTATTATTGCTCTAATGAAACCATTCTATGTAAAAATTGTTAAACAATTATTTACAAGTAGTACCTTTCTTTATTAATTATTTTCAATAAATGATTCACTCTTTGAAATATTCTTTATCTACATCAAGAATTTATATGTATACTTTTTTTATTTACCTTGAGTATGTTTAATTGCTAAGTACTAACTATAAATTGTATGACAAGTTAAACTTTCTGTTTGTTTGTATTTGATGAATTTATAGCACAAATATGTGTAATAATAGTGCAATATTGATCAGGTTATCATTGTAAATTTATTCCATACAACTGTTGATCGCGGTATATACACGTTAAATGTACAATACATCATTATGATTACTTATAAAGCATTCAATCTATTTCACGTATAAACGTTCTTTAATATTTATGTTGAGAAAGCTGAAAATTTAAAGACTGCAATTAATCGTAGCAGTTGGCACAAAGATGACTATTTAGAAATCGGGTAACGAAAAACATTACGATAGAAGAATAGGTACACCTACCTACTGATGAATAATATGTTTCGTTATGGTATGTAGAGACTCCGTTAAATATCCATCTTCTGCATTTCTCATTGTGCATGTGCAAATGTTATTTATGATAGGTAAATCCGGATGGACAGCTTAAATTTATCTTTTGCCTGAGTCTTCTTGGAATGACTTATTATGGTGTTATTAACGCAGACAGACAGTAATCAAAGGATGTGTTAGTGTTGTGTGTATAGTTTGGGAGAGGGATGAATATGAGAAGGAAAGGAAAGAAGAAAAAAAAGGTTAAGATTTTCTATCTTTATACCGTTTTTTCTCCGCCCGACTGTGTGACAAGTCCCATTTAGATACAGGCTCGCGAATATAACAAGGGATAGGACAAATAAAGCACCCAGAACACTACAGGGCCGGGATAAGGGGAAGGGTGACAAGTCTATTACACGAGCCCTGGATAAACGCATTAGATGCGTATGTCCGTCCGCCCTCTCACGACTGTTCCAATGTTCGTCTAATGCTGCGCCATTCGACCCGAAATAAAACCGAAGCGTCAGGTGGAAATAAAGAACAACATACATCGTGTAATCCATCACCGTTACGACGATACCTAATGCTTAAAAATGTCCAAACCGACTCAAGTCAGTTGAGTCTATATTCATTATTTATCATAAAGGTTTCTTGTAAGAGTAGTATATTACACAGTACATAATAAATATAACCTATAAACACATATGTGCGTATACCTATTATTGTTAATATGAAATATTTAAATACTATATATATATGCATATAAATTCAACATCATTTTTATTTTACACTATTTAGCCGAATGAGAGATCTATGTATTATGTATTTTCCTTCAAAACATGTGATAAAAATAAAAATAAAAGTTTTATATTAAAATTAAAATTAAAACAAAATATATAAATTAAACCATTTGTTTAATTGACTTTTTTAAGTACATATATTATATACAGATATACTCAATTATTACAACCATTACTGAAAATTATTTAAATATAAATTGTACGTGTTATACATTCAATTAAAACATAAATCTACCACAGCTGTTTAGATAACTGTAAATAAATTTCAATGATTATGTTAGTTTTTAGAATTTCCTTAAAATGCTTTTATCTTTAATGGTCATTTCTTTAAACTCAAGACGAAAATATTGATGCAAGCTCGATTTTAAAACATAGTATACATTTTTTTTCTACATTAACATTTAATATGGAACAAAGTAGTATATAAATATAGCGTATAGCTAATATTTTAATTCTACATTTTATTATTGTATTATGACTATAATAATACTGATTAATTATAAGTATCTTAATTTTCGTAAATTAATGTTGTTTACTTTAAAACCATTATTAAGATACACTTACACGATTCTCTCGGAAAGTTTAATTGAGTTAAACGTGTGTGTGCATTTTAATAATTATTTTGTACATGATTTAATTAATTGAATGTTGTTTATATATGCGACAAACATTTCTGGTACCGTATCACCACTTAAATATAATATTCTATGCAAACAAACTTTTTTTGAAAGTAACGGTAGTGATGAGATCTTATTGAAATACATCATTCGAGGCTGTTTACAAACAGATGAGCTGCTATAGAGCACTTTGGTATAATTCAATAAGGGTCTTTTTAGACTATATAGTGTATCTTGAAAATATAGACCCCTTATGCATAATATTTTCTTAGAAAATGCTTTTACAAATTAGCACATCTAACAAACGTATATTTACATTATCTTAAAACTAACTATTGTTTTAAAAAATAATTTTTACCAAATTTACTAAACATATTTTATATTGTATAGATGCTTATAAAGTTTTTATTAATAATTATACACTATACATATACTACGCATTTGCATATTTTTCTAGATATTTTGTATACTCGGTTTTATAAGATAGGTATTACATATGTTAAAGTTACTTATTAAACTTAATATTCTAATATATTTGTATTTTCATATTTTAATTGTTTATTGTTGCTTATATCTTAAGTAGAATTTGTAACCTATAAATAGGCACCTTATGTTATAAATAATTGAATATTCTATACTCTTAAATCATAGGGTTTGTTCCATTTTATCATTATTGAGGTATTCTATATCGAGAAATGGAAAAATATAAAACACTCTTTATTCATTCTGCTGTGCTTTTCCACACTGGTTTTCCAAAATAAGTTGAGGGAATGTTCCATGAATATAGCAAAGGATTCTCGTTTATTAAAATATAAAATCGTCACCAAAGAATAGGATAACAACACGAGGTGGGTAAACTTCTCCTCCTACCTATCCAGAATAAGGGGCATGAGGATTTAATAACGTTATGCGGCCTGAGAATAAAAGAGGTACGCGTTGGGGAACAAAGCGCAATATCCCAAGACCTTTGCACATCTGCTGTCAGACGCCAAGAGAGATGACTTTTTTATATTTGCCACAACCTGGATCGTTATTAAAAGAGCGGACAAGCCAAGCTGGTCTTATATATAAATAATTATTTGTTAGCGCGCCCACAGCGTCGCCTTTGACCGATTTTGAAATGAACCACCTGAGCCCAATCGATGCGGCTTCTTCTTCTCGTATTTGTTATGAGAAATGTTGTAAAGTTATCATATTGGACATATTCTTATAAAAAATAAAACTAAAAGGGCTGTCAATTTTTTGAAATTATAATACATTCCATTTTAATGCTATATTTTTTTAAAAAATAATTTAAGATAGACGTATGTATTATTATCACACTAAATATTAATAATATCTTAATAATTATATTTATTTAAGTTGATTTTTATCGCTACAATAATCGTAGGTATTTAAGTTTAATTAAATTTAAAATAATTGTTATGCGGTATAATTTTAATTAAAATTAAATTAGATACTTTTTAAAATACTTAAGTAGCCTCAAACTTCAGTCTAATAAGAGAATGTAAAAATAATCATTTCCAGTTCTTGTTTCTCCTTCGTCAGGGATACTAAAATAATAATAAATAATAGTTATTATATGTTAATTATTTGTATTATAGAAATTTATATAAATTTTAAATTGTATTGCTTAATATACGATAGTGGCCACGAGTATAATGGTTTAGTAAATCTGTGGCCATCAGTTGATCAAAAAAAAAAAAATTTTAATACCTACCTTAATAACATATTATATGATTAGTGGCAAAAATAAAACGTAAATATTATAATTTATTTTACAGGAAATGAAGAACTATAAAAACATACTGACGCATTTTCAATTATTAAACTATGATATTATATAGTACTATATAGTGTATAAGAAAAGTAGAAATGTCTACATATAAATTATATTATCTATATTTAATATTTATGTATATATTATGGCTACTTATAAGTTATAACATTTTATTCACATTAAAATATATATTAAAAAATGACGGCATTACAAACGTTTTAAAAGGTGACTAATGAAAGTTTTTTCTACTTTAAATAAAGGTATTATTCAATTATATTTTATTGAATGATTTAGAATTTAATATTTAGATTTAATAAAAAATCGTTTTTTTTTTTTTGTTTGTTTGATGTATTTTACAGTGATAAAATTAAATAATAATTCGTATCTTGAATTTTAACTGGTGTATAACAATATTTTGTCGAGGACTCATTGAAACACATTGTTCATGTAAATAGAATAAAAATAAATATTGTTACTTTGTAACTTTTGTTGTATTGTACATTGTTATGGATTTCTACAATTTATGAAATAGGCACTCAATTTATATGACATTGAATTATTAGAATTACATTAATTTTTGTAGTAATTATTTTCTTATTTTTACATTTTAAAGTTCTAAAAATATTAAGCTTACTTATTTATTTATTTATTCTATAACATTCTGTAATTTTTATGAGAAAATAAGTTTGATTTTCTTAACGTCAATGTACTTTATATAGTATGTTATATTTGATTTGATTTATTAATGAAAAATTTCTAACTAAATTAAATTTGTTTGTGATTATTTCTATGTATGTATGTATGTATGTATGTATGTATGTATGTATGTATGTATGTATATATACATTAACTCGTTTATTATATTATTGACTTTTTCATGTATTTTATGAAAATATAAATTTAAAAATCAATATCATTGAAACACATTGATAAATTAATATTTTTATTACTCTTTAAAATTACCTCGTGTCACGATTATTATGTTTTTATAACGTTCTTACCGTGTTGTATACACCTTATGATTTAATTTAATTGCTACATAATAATATTTACAGTCAAAAAGTTATATACGTAAATTTTAATTCGTCATAAACTCAAAAGGTAATAAAAATAAATGAACAGTATAAAAGTATAATAGTTTATAACATTGTATTAAAAATTAAAATTGAGGCAGTCGAATAATGAAAATATTTAATTTAAAAAAATACTTATATTTATTAATTACAAATGTCAATATTATTGTTTGTTCAGGAAAATTAATTTAAACGTTCTTGACAGTTGAAGTTTTTCTTATTTTAACGTTCATATCTTTACCAATGGTTCCCATGGGTTTCAGGATTAGCAACAATAATAATGAAAATATAATAAACCGTAATTAACAAGTAGGGTCGGTCCAGCTGATAAACAGACATGTCCCCAGGGTGCTTTGGCGTTGTCTTAATTAAATTTATTAGCCCACGAGAAAGTAGAAGGTATATTCACACAGTAACCGCAGTTCAAGTTTCATAGTAATTCTTGAAATATATATTGAAGAGGAATAATAAGAATAATAAAATAAAATAAAATTAGTTGCAATAGTTTGCTGGAGCTGTAGATAAAAACACACGCGCGCGCACACATACACACACACACACACACACACATATATATATATATATGTGAGCGTACACGTATAGGTACAAAATTAATAGATAACGAAAGTTTTGATACGTTTCTATGCACCGATTGTCGCACTATTAGGGCCAGTGTAGGCATGTAGCATATATATTTTAGGTCATGTTTATTATTGTGAATTATAATATTATACTAACCGCACGCACGCACATGCATGTTTGACATGTCCTTTCCACAGTAATTAACAGCTAGAGTCCCCTCATGATTAAGTATGACACTGTCGAGCCAAGTTCACGGGGCACACACACTCACCGCCCACTGTATACACTTTGTCTGTGGGATGAGTTTATGAAACTTTCTCTTCTCTGTACATATTTCCGTTCGTCTAGGGCGTCGACATTGTTAAGCAAATATTTGTTTCGGAGATACACGTTCGACGGCTGCATGGTTGATACAGCGAGAATATTTACCACGCCACCGCAGGCATATACGTTACTGTGTTTTCCTACTTTATATATACGTATGTGTGTGCGTGTGTATACGACCACTTGTTGCAGCATGTTTCCGCGTCGCCTATGATAGCGGAACTAAACGATAAAAAATGTTATCTCGTCTTATTTTTATTTATCCTATATTTTTACTTTTTTTTTCAGAAAAAGATTTGCCCGTCGGTTTTCCGGTGATTACCGAGGGCCCGGGAACTCACAAATCTATTGAAGTGGGCCATAACGCTGTGTTGCAATGCACCGCCACTGGTACTCCGCAGCCAGCCATCTATTGGCTTCGAGATAGTATGCGACTGGACTTGGACACAAACCCGAGATACTCGATTCTCGACAAAGGATTTCCAGGTATGCATCTTGTATATTATAGTATAAAGTCAGTTTACTGCAAACGAGGATTTTTTGTCTTGCGTTCGAAACATCCTCTCTTGGGACCTTTGACTTAAGCAAACGACCACGTTGATCGTAAAGTTTCTCTGGGATATAAGTTTTATTGGTCAAAAGGTGTGACATTATAGCTTTTCAAACCTTCACACTTGTAAACTACCTTCTAATTTTTACTAAGAACTATACATATAGCTATAAATATCTATAGAGACTTTGGTTATATACTTGTACCGTGTAGTTGGTAATCTAGGGTGTTTCAAATAAGCTTTATAGAAAATACACCGTTTTATATAATATATTTTTATACATACTAATCAACTACATAATACATGTTCACGCTATTGAATAATTATTGTTTATGTTCAAATAAAACATTGACCCATCGATTTAATATTATTTAAATCAAAATCGATAAATTATAAATATTTTACAAAAACTATCATATTATGTATGTACTAAGTATACCTATAGTTAAACACCTATTTAATTATCATGGATAAACACAGCTATAATACAAGACGAGTTTTAATGTTGAGTTCAGTCAATTACAGTTTTTTACTCAAAACTATGTTTTTTAAAGTTCAACTATAGTTTTTCTTGTATAATTTCACATATATTTTATGACATTCATTTTGTATATATAGTATGTACACTGTTTTCATTGTACATACTATATATACTATTATACTATTCAAATTAAATAGTGTATTTAACTTGCAATAAAATAAAATCGTTACATATAAGTACTCGGACTTCCAACATACGTGATGTGTGTAAAATAATGCGTGTTTGCACAAAAATTATGCTGAGTCACAGGAATAGTTAAAATGTATGTAAACAATTAATAATTTTGTTAATATTTTAACTAAAAATGTTGAAAGCCTAACAGACTTATATTTAGTGATTATGCTAAAAATAACAAGAAATATAATAATAATGTTACAATGTTGTTAAAAATTTAATGTTATGATACTCACTAAATACAGTACTAGCAATAATTATATTATTGATCTAAAAAATAAGTAAGATAATTTTGTTTATTGTCAAAATGTGATTATTATTTTTATATATATAATTAATAAACCATTCAACTTTAAATACTTATTATGTATTCGTCTCATTATCTTTTTTTAATTTTACATAGAAAAATATTACTATGTAAGTTGCATGTTTAACTAAGCATGATTATCTTAATATATATCATATTCATTTGCTGAATTGATGAATTAACTACCAAAATTAAATATTTTAAATGAACGTTACGATTAATATCAGTTATACAGTTACTTGTTTCGCTGAAATTCGCAGACCATGTAACTCAATTATTTCGAGTAGTAAATCATAAGAAAGTTGGAACCTTATCGAGGAGTTGAAACACCAACAAACTTCGTTTAGTTTCTTAAGACTTTTCGTAAGTAAACCGTTCAAAGTTGTTAATTTCGTGAACACTAATAAATATTGTTATAGTTCTTATTATAGCAATATGTTCAAATATAATTTAATTTCTGCATCTCTACTGTATTGTGTTGTATTCATTATCCATTTAATTGTTAATTGAATATTTTTAACTAAAACCTACTAACACTTTTAAATAACTACATCCGTTATATTCACAATATTATAAAGTAAAATTTAACGATTCATATAACATAAAAAGATAATCTGATAAGGTTCGTCGCGGTGGCATAGCTTAGATTGTTTTTGGAAATACTGTATTACAATTTCCAAATATCGTGGCGGCTAGTTGTAAGACGATAAAAAGCCGTTAATCATAGAAGAGCTGACCTATGAATAATAATTAATGATGAATAGGAAGATTTGTGAACATTTAAAGTGGCAATAATAATCGATTTATATGTTAACTGCAACATATACAAAATCGCCAGAGTTGATATTTTTATCAATACGACAATACATTTACTTAAAAAAGTAAAAAGACGTAATTTTATCGATAAACTTAGAAATTTAAGTCTTTGGCCTACCACAGGAACGACAAAAAAATCCTTAAAGCATAATATAATTTTATTAAAAATAAAAATGTAAAAAAAGTATTTTTAATAAAAAAAAAAAACATAGTATAATGTTAATATATTTACTTAATTTCATCTATATTACTTTAAGTATTCATTAGGTATTCATTTAGATATATTCTGAAGTATAAACTAAGAGTAATAAAAAAGTTAAGCAAGGATATGATGAATTGTGATTATAAATGTATGTCCATAGTTCTCAAGCTACACAATCACTTAAGTAAACAAATATTTATATTTTTGTTTATTATAATATTACGTGTAACTTTATTTTTTAAAAGCTATACAGAGTTTAATAATATCATAACAACAATAAAAAACTTCTTCAGCTTTATGAAAAAATAAATTTTACATGTAAAATTATATATATTTATTTTTTATAAAAGACTATTATCCATAACCTAATAAACTTCTTTTATTGTGAAAAATTGTAACTTTGGTATTATTATTATTATCGTCTTGACTTTATAGTTATCAACGAAATAAACATGCAACTTTTAGAATGTTATTTTATTAAATCCATAGTTTGAAAACTTAATTAAAAATTAGAAAATTTTTATTTGTTAGAAAATAATATCTCATCTCTGGCTTGTTAGGTTTTAAAAATTAAATATATTTGCTTAAATAAGATAATTATTCACATAAGTATTTTAAAATACATAATAGTATAAATAATACAGTTAAAAACATATTTTATTTTTATCGATTTAATATAATATGTATAGTTAGTCTTGAATAACACACATTAATATTTTCAGAATTTTATAATTTATTCGTTAGCTGTACTAAATTTAATATTAATATTAATTTTTATACTTAACATAATGCTACTGTTTTTTTTATGATTCCTCAAAGTTCTTGTGATCTAGTTGTTTGAATATTCAGGTGATTAATTCACACCGCGTATTATCTGGATCCAGTACATCCTACCGTGCAGGATTTGCAACACAAAAGGTTCACAGTTGTCTTTTTTTTCAAATCCTTTAAACCATTTAACGGCCATCGCATAATAGCAGTAAAAATAACAGACTACCGCTGGTTCGCGGATTTTCACTAAACAAACAGTTATAATGCGATATGCAAATCAACTCTGGAGACAGGCTGTAAACAATTTTTCTCTTTTTTCTTTTTCACGCTGATTGAGAAAAAAATACAAACACTTCTTGACCGTTACTGGTGTGTTTTATTTTACAGTTGCGTCGAAGACAAAATTGCATTAAAACGTGTACATAATGTGCTCCGTGTACGAAATTACAGGCACGCAACCGATTGTTGTGGGGGAAGTCTCGACTTAGAAAAGTTTATAATGAAAACGCGTCAAGGTAGAGAGACCTTTGTGTTAATGATTCTATTCAGGGTCGCGTGCGAAGCAGTAATTTTTTTACTAAAAAAAAAAATAAATAAATGAAAAGGGGGAAAGAAAAGAATCAGCAACAGAAATGGATAATAATAATCTATTGGAATGACCTGAGATGTAAAATGCACGTGTTCAGACGTGTTGCATCAGAAAAAAAATAAACTTTTAGAGTCTTTTGAGAGACTTATGTGAAAGAACTTTTTAAGTATGACGCGTAGCCGTTAAAGGTGAAAAAATCGTCGATGTAGGGTTTAACGGCCAAAACTTTGACATTTTAACGCGCATAGCAAAATATGTTTTCCGCGAATATGCAAAGAGACGTTAACATGTACCTTTCGGTTGGGTAAACATAATATTATGAGAAAGAAAAGTTATACAGACTTACGTTTTTTTCTAAAAAATGATTAACCACAATAAATAAAAAAGAAGGGTATACATGTAGACATTTGAATTATGTATGTTTTACAAATATCAAAGTATTTACAATATAGTATTATTCATTTTATAATATTTATTGTTAATTAATATTCTTAAAGACAATTGTGTTTATTTACCTACATGTACTAACGCTAATTAAATGTTATTAAAAACTATTTTAAAGTTTTATTTTATTGTAGTATAATCTTTAATTATATTATAACAACTGCAATTGTTTATGACTATAATATTCCTGAATACTATAAATCTTTACGATTATACATTTCAATAATTTATTTGCGAATAAATAATTATTTTAGGTCTTAAAATCGTATTATAGGTAATTAATAAAGGTTTATTATAAATGGATATTATTTTTATATCGTTCATAAAAAATATAGTTATTATTTTTAAGTTTATATTTTACTTACAATTATAATAAAAAAAATGTTGTATTGATAAATAAATAAAACTGGAGTACATTAACAAGTTAATTTTATTTATTAATCAAAGTGTAGGTAAAAAATTAAAATTCATTTAATCATCGAAATATATCCTCCTGTATAATTTATAATAATCACTATAAATGTAATCATAACATGCAATCTTCTCTATTATTGTACTAATATTTATCATAAATACGCACACTAAATGTAGACAATGTTTTTATTTTTATTTTGTATTAAAAACACATTTTTATACATGAAAACTACATAATAGAAGTACAGTGTTTTAAAAAGATCAAAACCTTATTTGAATTTTAAGTTCAATTTTAACATTTTCACATTGCATGTTTTGTATTTTTTTTACATTTGTGATCATCATTACGCAAGTCACGTAAGAAAAATGCTAGTGTTTAATTAGAACTTTTAAAACTAGTATTTTTAATTTAATTAGAGCTTTACATGTTTCCATAATATTAACTTATAGCTAAATAAAATTATCTAGTAGGTACACAATTTTTTAATGATTTAATACGAATAATATTATTAATATTTTATACACAAGAGTTAAGATACTTTTTAACCATTATTATTATTATTATCATCATAATTTTTTTTTTTTTTTTTAATTTGCCTAGCCTTTTAATTTTACAATACTTAGAAAAATAATGACAACTGAGTATTAATAAATTCAAAAATATTATCGATAAAACGAGTATTTGAATATACCAACAAGCCCTGTAGCTTTTGACCTGAATAGTGATAAAATATTGCTCAATTTAGATCCAGGCAACCGGTGACTTTTCTCTTATAACAATGGAGTTCTCTTTCATTTGGCAATGGGGATATAGTAGCAGTAGAGGTGTATATATGAACATTATTAATTGCCCTGCTATTATTGTGTCATTGTGGTGTTGGTGGTGGTGGTGGTGGGATGGGAGCTACTGAACCTTATTAACGGCATTAAATTAAACGGCATAACAGCGAGTAAACAAAAACAGTAAACGTATAGTTTTCTCTATATCCAAAGACAAGTATTATGTTGGTTTTATTATACTTTTTTTAATTCATAAACATCTTAACATTGTGTTTGTGCAAATCTAGTTAAGAAGAATATAAAAGAAGTCCATACGTATACCTATGTTTTATAACAATATGTATGATACACTTTTTTGTCAAAACCCATCTAATAATGTTTTTATAAGAATGTAAAAAAATGCTTGTTGTCAATCGTCAGAAAGTATATATTTTTTCCCTTGGCGTCTAATTTAACTGTTGCACTTAAAAGCTTAGTGTGTAGAAAACTTATCGACCGCGATGACAACGTGATTTTAAGAAGTTTAGAAAGTCTCCTCGCAGAAATAATAGTCCTGATACTTTGATTTATCGATAGTCAGATAGAAAATAAATAAATAAATATTAAATTAATTTTGTCAAACCAGCAATTAAATAAGAAAATGCTAAACAACGAACATATATTTTGTTGAATTTCTTCAAATGTATAAATTAAATCGCGGCTCATATTATTTTAATAAAAACCAATAAAATAATTCATTTTTATGACCAACATCATTGTGTTTTTTCGATAATTGTATAGAGTGTAGACGAAAAAAATTATTGAACCTAACGTTTGCGGATTTTATATATATATATATCAACTATAATTATTTGTGCAATGTGAACAACCGCTACGGATATATAATTGGAATGGCTCGTTTTTTGAGTTAATATGTGTATAATATATATTTATATGTGTGTGTGTGTGTGTGTGTGTGTGTGTGTATTATGCGTATATATGCATATAAATTTAATGACTGTATACGCTACGCTGTACCGTCGTTAAAAGCGGACGTCGTCGTCGTAGTCGACGACGGCGACGGTGCTGTTGCAGTATAACGGTAGCAGCAGCGGCAGCCAGCCAAGGCGTGCCGCTGCGGTATATCGTTTTAAGCCCAATGAAATACGGCGGAAATTTTAATAAACGACACCTTTCCCTAGCTCGTGGTTCGGTTTAAATCGGTGGAGTGGTGTAGGGTACGGTTTAGACGGTTTTAACGTAATTAAATCTGGCCGCCCCGGCTCGAGCGAAAACAAACGGCTCGTCACACGGAGCTAAAGGCCTTGTTAATAATTTAATACCCTTTAATACGAAATCGTGTGACGTGCACTCTCTCTTACTGCAGTATACCCCGCTGCCTTAAAACAGTACATAAGAGGGTGAGAGAGGATATTTTTTGGGCGGAGGCGACGGATACGCGCGCACAAAAGCGACGCATGACGGGGGTAGCGGTAGAACGGTGTATGTATCGTAGTATTCGTTTTCTTTAGCCATTCTTATACCATAGCTCTACTCAGTACTCGACTGTCTGTGTGGGACACATACGGCTGCGGTGGGTGGGTGTAAGGTGGCACGTCAAGAGACCAATACAACGGGTGCAATTGGTGGTAAGATAGTATTTATTCTTTATTTCGTATACTCGCCATTAAAATCGCATTTGTTTACTGTATTTACTATTATTATATATACGAGGAGTTTTTAATACAATAAAAGACTTGCAGAATACTTCCGGTATCCGTATAGTAACCTGCTGCATGTTGTAGTGGCCTAGAATATGCTACCAGTTAACGATTTTGCATAATTCGTTTTTTATATATTATACAAGCCGAATCCGAGACACGTAGTGCTCGTAGTAGTCATATATCACATTGCTCGAGTGTTTCCCTTTCATTCAACCATTATCTACCAACAACCCAAACATATTTTGAAGAAAATTCGTTTTCCATCGTCGCCAAACGAATTAAAATAGTTTAATTCTTTCTGTTTCCGCCACCGGAGCTATATTTATTGTTCAGCACAACGAAAACTGCAATGTGCTGCTGCTGTTATTGTAAAGACCGCGCAATGCGGACAGATTTCCATTTCCCGTTCACTCCTTAGAGAACGGGTAGAGTTTTTATTTAGTTTCATGCTATTATATCGTATTTGTTATTAATTGTCGAACGGTTTATTATGTTTGATACTATATATCTGTATACAGTGAGATTCATACATCTTTAAATCGATACCGTCTAAACATTTTATGGAAACCTATTAATCTTGTATAAGTATGGAAATTTTCAATTTTCGAATCCTTTTGTTTTTATTATGATTTGTATTTTCTTTCATCATGGCATTTACAAACACAACAAGAAATTTCGATAACAAAAAAAGACACATTTGTACCTTTTCCATAAACATATTTCTTGTTTCTTTAGTGCACTGTACGGAAAAAAAACAATAAGAACACAATATCGAATTGTGTTCATACTTGTGAAATAACAAAAGTCATACGACAAACATACTTTTTCTGAAACTTTTGTTTCTATTTATACTGTACAGTACTTTACAATCACACAGTAAGTGGGCGTGTGTACGAGTGTGCTTGGGTATGCGCTCATACATTCATAAACCATAGAAGAATATTATTAATATTAAAAAAACTGAATTTCGTTTTATATAACAAAACTTTACTACCCACCTATATTATAGTATAAATATGTACAACTCTTTTTCTACAGATAACGGAAATTTATATTATAATAATATATAGAATATCATGGCGTTGCTGCAGATTATCTAGACGGTAATATACAATTATTATTTGCTCTACGTAACGAAACTACCAATTCAACAAATCTATGTAATATAATCGTACGTTTGCTAGAAATATATAGAATATACACAATATATATATATAGATCGTTTAAAATTGTGGTTTTGGTGACTGGATATGATCTTGTCATACTGCGGCTGTTCTGTGGTGATAATTAAAACGTCCTGGCAACGTTATATATATATAGAAAAAGTGCGTGAGAAATACCGCAAACTCGACCTTAAACGATCCTCTAAACGAATTCTGATGATAACTCGCAGCGACGAAAATTCCAGCGCACTCAAATTCAATATTAAAAACGCATGTGGCTCACCCGGTTTGGATATAACAACAACGGCGGCACCCCTTTCTTATGCTTTTATATACATACGTATATAGTACGGCGGCCTGTCTGTCGTTTTACCCGCCGCTGCAGCCGTTAGTTTAAACCCCTAGGATTTTTGCTCCGGACTTGTCGGATCGTTGGTAGGGGGTGTGCCGTTGCAAAGGCGGTCGTATATCATATACGCGAGTTTATTAATATCGGCTTCTTCGTCGGAGTGTACTGTGCGTGCGCGCACATGTGCCAGACTACCGGCGGCGGGTGTATATGTGTGTGTGTGAGTGTAGAGCAGGACAAACGTCAGTGAATTACGGCGGTCGAAAAACGTTTACGGCTTTGCCAAGGAGAGAAAGCATCTTTGTTTTTTTCCCCTTTTCTCTCCTCTTCGGGTACCAGGTGACACACACACGCACACACGCACATATATATTATATACTCGTCGTAGTTTCTCACCGTTCCCCGGGGGATCCTAAAAGTATATGTTTCTCTTCTTTCCGCCGGTAGTGCTTTTTTATATATAGGTATATATATGTTATATTCGAGCACATTTTACGAAAGATATTAGAGAGAGATGAGACGGCCTTAAATATATATATATATATATATATATATACAGTCGCCGTTCATTCCATTATATTGTTGTCGCGCATTCTCCAGGCCCGGAGAACAAAAAAAGAACGACATTACGCCATCTACGTTTACACGCTCCGACACGCAATGATTTGTCAACGTCCGGAAGCGAAAAACACGGGCGAACCGCCACCGTTACGCTCGCGAGCATGTGTGTTGGCTGGTGCAGAATATAATATATATATACTCACACGTGTCCAAATCCATTACGCCGTATATAGGAAACCCAACCCACCCGCGTCTCACCACTGTGACGCGCCGGCGATGAGCTTATCAGACTAGGATTTTTCTTCTAGTTTTTCATTTCGTTGGTCTGGCGCAATGCAATTTCTTAATAAAACAGATATTTGCCACCGCAACAACATGGTATAAGAGATAAACATATATAATATATGGACGGATGGTATATATGTATATAATAATAATGTACGCTGCGAGTTTTGCATATGATATATATTGCATGTGGGAGGAGACGCGCGAAACCAAAAGTTATCGGACCGAATGTAAACAGCCTGTGATCGCTAAACAACAAGTATTCAAAGTCGTGTGCTTTGTTTGTTATCGATGTAGTAGAACGGTATAGTTCCCTCGGCGAGGGTGGTCGGGCTGCGAGGATGCGATTGTGAGAGGAAAAGGAAAAGAGAATTTTCGAGTGGGGTTAGACGAAATCGGAGATGAAATGTGCGTTCGAATAGGAGGTGTTATCAACTAGGTATCCCCGAACCCCGCTTGTAAATCAAAATACATATTATATACGTGTACATTATATTATATATATTGTTCGCACTGTTTGTCACGCACACGCACGGCACGCGTATGTGTGTACTTACTTATCGTATAAAATATAAATACGTCGTCGCAAACATAATATATATATATATATATATATAAATATATGTATATTGTCACTGCCATGTCATATAGAAGCTTTTAGCTTCGCCGTATGTGCAATCGCAGCATCATTTGACATTATTCCTATCTCTATGTCTTGTGCCTTTAGACCTCTGTCCAAACGTGTCCCTACCGTCTATATGCTATGTACGATACGTTTGCACAAACGACTATGACAACGACAACGATGGTGGTTGACACGATTCATATTTCGATAAAATTGTGTATAGTACCATTGTTGTTTCGTTTCAGATTTGTTCCTAAAATCGAGCGACTGTTGAATATATATATATATATAATATATTGTCTAAATTAAAATATAAAAATGATAATCTTTTCTTGTTAAACTGGTAACACGAATTACATCCCCGACTGAACATTTGTATTTATTTTTCAGTAATTGTTGATACGATCATAATATTTTTACTAACTTTAATTTGTTATTAAATAAATATTTACGTATATTATTTATTTTAGAATTATACATCTAAAATAATATGATTGTAGATTTTGTAAAGCAGCAAATAGTGCACCGGTTCAGTTACTGCAAGAATAATATAAGTTTATTTCTTGTACATTGAATGTAGACATTGTGTTGTTACAACGATTAAATCGTACGCCCGCGAGCTCATATAAACGTTTAATCTTATTATATATAATATACAGGTATAGTGTATACTATGAAATTGACGCTAATTTTTGTCACTTTTAAAACTTTTAATCGCTATTAATACACACACGAGCAGTCACAATAAATATAAATATATATGTTTGTTGAACGTTAAACCGCTAAATAAGTGCTTAATACGCTTCGTTTGTGTGGTGTCCTACTACTACTACTACTACTACTACTACTACTACTACTACTACTACTACTACTACTACTACTACTACTACTACTACTATAACTACTACTGCTACTGCTGCTGCTCGGGTAGTTAAGGAAACATATAATTTTACGTGATGTACATATAATATTACTGTAACAACCCAGATATCTGTGTAATTAAAACAGAAAACTATGTATGGCTTAGTGCGGTACCATACATAATATTTATGTTTTCTTTATTATATATATATTTTATTAATTGTATTAAATCAAAGTAGTTTATCTTTGCTCTACTATACTTACATTTAGTATAAATATATTTACCATGTTTACCGTATTTATTTTAAATTTATTTTTCATAGTAAAACGTAACTATAAGTTTAAGTATAACTTTACACATGACTTATCACATATGGTAATATATTGCAATTTTGGTATTGATGTTAATATTTAAAAAGTTTAAACATAAAATAAAATTAAACCACTATATTTTTCAATTATTTTAAGTATATCAAAAGTTTGACTCGTCACAAAGCGAAAATTCTGTCTCGTTGGTTATAAATCTTTATGAACCATCCTATACAACTAATACGGTACAAATACATTACAAAACATATACATCTGCTAAACAAACGAAATTAAAATAATTTAATGTTAAACTTATTGATTAACTATTAGATGGGAGAAAAACTAATGACGCATAAAGTTACACCAAAGAAGCTAAGCTAACTTAATCGTTAAAGTTGTTTCATTAATAAATGAATATTTTAAATGATCAACATTGTCGATTACTGAAAGATTTGTGAGTAGTCTTGTCTTAATACTATATACTGACTTGGTTTGGAATGTTTGAATTGCAGGCTAGATCCTGAGAAAATATTGAAGGGTAGGTTAATGCACATAGTTCAGTCAAAAATGTGATTTAAAAAAAAAATACATTTTGGTGGACCGTTTTTGTCAAATCCGATCCGGATAATTACCCGCGTAATGTACATGTTACGTGATTATTCATAAATATAATAACCTATAGCGTGTAGAAGCATATTTATTTTTACATTAAGTTACATTATACTTAACTTACATTAAACTAGGTATGATTTAATGATTTTATTGGCAAAAGGATAAATTATAATACTTAATTTGAACGATATTATCAACATAAAGTATTTACTTTTTAGTTTTCTGCTATTCTATAATACTAATTTTACTGTAAAATTAAACCTACACATAATACTTTCCAAATTATCATAAAGATTTATTCGTAGGTATTTTCTTAAGTATAGTATCAATATGAATAAAACTATTTAAATACTAACAACAAGATTTAAATTACTTTGATGTCTTCTAGTTGAAAACACATCAACATAGTGAATGCAGACTAAAGTTTCTTTAATATAAAAGTAATATGAAAAGCTTAAAATTGTCATACGCTTTGTAAAATACTATAAAACAATGGTTTTCTTTTTATATGAAAAAAAAATCCCGTTTGAAGACCGTGGAACTACCGAGACCCTGCTTGCGCGTGTAGATGTGTAATATATAATAATAGGTAAAATGGATGAATAAAATATGGGTATTTTCCGCTTATTAATATAAAGACGCTTCCCATCAAGATATTAAAAAACAAACCCTTATTTTTACCTTCTAACGCGCCTGACCTTTATTTTATGTACACTTTTCTGCTTGAAAAAAAAATAATAAATATAAAACCAGTGTATAATACAAAAGCATTTCACACCGAAGAGAGCTATAGTTGATGGGGTAGGTGCTGTATCTACGTGAAATATGTGCGCTATGGGTTTCAGAACGGAGAGAAAATAATACGAGAAAAGAAAAAGAGAAGCGAAACGAAAACCCGCGTAGTACGTGTCGAAATGTCACGTATGATTCTCGTTAAGAAGACGTTTTCAGACTTCACCGTACCAGTCGAGGTTTGACCCTTTGACTCCGACTCCTATGCTCCATGACGATGTATTATATACGAGTTCTTAGATAAGTGAAGAACGAGAGTAGTGTTGGGGGAAAAAAAAATTACAGATTTTTTTCAACCAACATCATAAACCGAAAATGTCTCGGTGCTGTTTATACTGAAGTGCTACGCACTGACGACTTAATACGAATTATATCTGTATAATGTATACGTATATATGTATACAAGTTTTCCTAGATAATTTCTTATTATTGTGTTCGTCTTCGTTCACATCCGCCCCGTGACCTTATTAACTCTAAAATATTGATAAGTACATAATTAATATATATATACCACATACCTGACTATTTAGAATATGGAATATATCGCGAAAAGCATAGAGTGAAACACTACCTCATACACTGTTCACCCACATGTCGTGTAACACTACAGAAAACATTTTATGTTTTCGTTAGCTTGTTTTTCTCTTTGTACTATAACATTTATGTATATATAATATATACACGTAAATACGGTGATGACATTCTCGGATGATGATATCCTCGCGAGACGATTGTTTTTCAATTTCAATTCGCGGAGAAGGCGGAGCTGCAGCAATACAAAACTATCGAAACTCTAGTACTGTCGCGTAGTCGCTTTTAACGTAATGTCTAAACTTTTCCGATAGCTTATTAAACTTTTCAATAAAATATACAGTATAAAAGTCACTATGGTTGTTTTTTTTTTCGTATCCTCGGCGCAAAACGGTAAAAAATAAATAATCCCGTGATCATCATCATTATATCGGCGTAGCGGGGATATAAGCATGAAGCGATTTACAAACAATGCTTGGGTCAGTGGAGGACAAAAAAAACACGTGTGCATGCGTATATATTTACATATTATATATGTACATGTACGTGCATATCCCCACCAGGACTTAGAACGCAATAAATGGTTAATCCTCGGAGGATAAGTGTGTTTACCTCCGAAACGACGTCGTCGGCTTTAGTCCGGTTTTAATCCGTTCCGATGCTATAAATTTCGGGTGGCCGTCCTAATGGCCTCTCCTTTGTATTTCATTTTGCCGTCTATATAGAAACGTGGTGGCAAACACGATAATCTAAATAAATCGGCAAACATTAGAGTTATTATTATTATTATTAAATATTCAAGCCTAAGCGCAGTAACTTTTTTATATAAAAAAAACATTTCGGTATTGTTCTTTGTGGTGCCGATGACCGACGTCTGATGAACAATGTATGCACAATAAATTATTTACTCTGTTTGGTAACCGTAATTTTTCCTACACTATAAAACGTCAAACGCACTCGAAAATAGTAAATACGATAAATATAAATAGAACCTATATTTAAATGTTAATTCATTTTCTTTATAGTTTAATTATTGCACGGCGTACCAAGTAGGCAAAATAGGTACACGCGCGAATTTATTTGATAGTTGACCGCTAACTGTTGCAGTTATAATTAGTTATTATTTATTAGTTTAATTACTATTTGTATTTAGTACGAAACACGAGAAACCATCGATTCATTAATATGGTTATTAGGATTTAATAAAACAAAATAGTCTCCATGATCTCCGTCGTGTATGTTGGATGTCGAACAGATATTAACGATTTTAGTTGCTTCCGTAAGTTATATTTACGTTACATATGTATTTACTAAGATTGTAGTATGCATTTTTATGTTTTATCAAGAATTTTGATATTAAAATAAATAAAAAATGTGCTAAGATGCCAAAAAAGTGTAATTCTGGTGTAAAAAATTAAAACAAAAAACAGTAACTTGGAATTATTTTGAGAAACGTTCAACTTAGTTACTTAATTTCATTTGATTGATTAGTTTGGAAAGATATTATTTTATTTTTACTATGTCTTTTTAGCGAATTCTCAAACAAATAATAAAACTGATTTCATAGAACGTTACCCTTATGATAAAATTAACAATTGTTCACTGACACACAAGCATTGTGTATTAAACGTGTATACGTACCTGGATCTGTCACACACACTGTACAAAACGACAAAGCATTTACCGTTAATATTATCAATTTTATACGTCCCAAAGAATTATTTTTCCAGATTTTTACTGTTCAGTGTATTATTATTTTGTTTTTTTAAATATATGATGTATTGTTATTTATTTACAGTGCCCGATGAAAAATATTGGAAATTACTATTTACGTTCCATCTTCTTAAACACTGATTTTTTCACCATTCCGTAACCCTAAGATTTAATTTTATGTTTTGATTATAATACATATCTAGCTTATTTCTTATTTATTGTTAATTATTATTATTACTTTGAATAGGTACACTAAATAATTTGAAGAATTAAAAATATTTATTTAAATTATTAAGAGTATAGGGATTGAAGATTACTGTAAACACAAAACGTGAATTCACTGGAATCGTACAAAAATAACAGAAACAAATTATTATAGTTTATGCATAATAACGCTAAATAAAATAGTATTTAATTTAAGTATTCAAGCTTTTTTTGCTAAATTTCCATTAAAAAAAAGCATTTATACTGCTTAAAAATATAAAAACCGATGAGCACATTATAATCATCTGATTTTTTTTATTAAAATACATATTAATTATACAATGAACAAACAATTTACATTTTAAGTACTAAATAACAATTTAGTCCAACAAATAATTGTTATAGGAAGAATAATACAATTTATAAAATAAGTTTACAATTTATTTTATATTTTAGATGAAGAATATATTGATTTTATAATATATTTGTGGTGTTTTGTGTGTGTTGTAGTAGTAGTAGTAATAGTAGTAGTAACAGTAGTAGAAAAAAATGTTTTGATATTTTAACTTTAATATTTACTGGGAAAGTGTATATAGTAGTTATACTTTTGTGAGGTCAAGAATTTTTATGCAAAACTGTTTTTGACAAAATTATTTTTGCTTTTTTAATATAATTTAAATATGAATATTTGCAATTTTCAGAAAATGTATATTGTTAGCATGATTTACACATAATATAATTTTTAAATAATTTGACACGGCATTTATAGTCATTTGACATTTTTTTCAGTAAATATCGATTATAACAATTTTTCCTTAACCAATATGGTTGGAAACATAAGGTTCATCATAAGTTGTTATTATGAATATTCAACATAATAAATATATATTTCTGAGTATTGAAAAATTCGATATTTAGTTGAAGATTATGATTTTGATTATTTTATTATTGTAATTTAAAAATATTATTGCGAGTAATTACTAATAACTATTAACATGTATCATTATATTTTATGCAGACAATAATATTTCCATTAAAAATATTTTAGGAAAATTTAATTCAACTTATCATATATATTACTAATACAAAAATTACTGTTATTGCATTATTAATTTACTTAGCAATATAGACTGATAGACTGTATTTACTCATAACCGTTATCCGTATTTCATGATTATTTTTGGTATTCCCAACAATTTCTAAAAAATTGAATTAAAAACACATTTCTGAATGTGTCAACACTAATTATTAGCTATTAATATTATGGTCATAATACTGACATTTTGTTTGTAATATTACATTGTATCATTATAACTTATTTTTTGAAAATAATATTTCAAGGTTTTTGTAATTGATTAAACATGGACATTAATAATATGAAGATATATGTTGAAAAACTATTCTTTTAAACTTATAACTGTTGTTTTAATTAATAAAAAAAATGTTATTTAATTTTGCCATCCTTATTATTTTAACACAGTTTATACATATTAAAATCTAATTATGTATTGTTGATTATAAACATCAATATAATAATTATTTTTAAAATAGTTTATTCGTAATTCATTGTACATTTATAGTTAGTAAAAATATAGTGGTCTCGTATTATAATCCATTTAGCACATTTATAACAATAAGTGTTATCCTAAGAAGCTTTATCAAAAGAGAAAACACTTTTAGCTTATGCATAATAAACTATTTTGTATCCCATAAAATTAATATTTACCTTAAAAAAAAAGAGCTCCGATAATTTAAAATTATGTGTACAATTACTCCACTTAAAATTATTATCTTGCACTTTGTGTAATTACTTGGACGTTTTAATATAGTTAATATTAATTTTGACTTTATCTTTATTCTATAAATATTATAATTGTGTTTTAAATAATTTATTTTCATCTAAATGTTTGAGTTATATCTAAAAAAAATAATGTATACTTACTACTGTTTTTATTTTTACTAAAACAAATTAAATATATTTCGTATAATTACTAAAAATACTTAAATGCATGTTAAGTAAAATACATGATAAACAATATTTCCCAATCCTACTGTTGATAATAATTAATTTTAATTCTAAAATAAATTAGTTATCTTCTATATTAGCTATAAAATAAAAATGTAAACTTATCAACATACACTTAATTTATATTTTAGATCTATTTTACAATTGTCATTCCAATTAAAATTGAATGAAAATAGACATTTTTGAATAATAAACTTCATCTGTACAGCATTATCAAAGACTAACTAATTGACAGTTGTAGCAGACGATTCATATGCGCGTAACTATATTTTTTTCATTGGCCTTCGAGACATAAGTATTATCATAATATTTACACACACCTAATACATAAAATAGTATAATATTATACGTAATATTTTTCGCTGGATTACCCATTTTCACTTGATTAAACAATGTTTGCCAAATCAACAAGTTATTTTCCCCCTTAATCATATAACATGGAAAAAATATAGTTATTTAAACAAAACTTTATAGCTACCGCATTTATGTCATATGGTTATTATTTACGCCTACATACTTACTCAGCTATTTTCAAACCTTCGTGTAATAATAATAATAAAAACAGTAACTACGTCATAGGTGTAATCGAGAGAAATCCCAGTCCAATAAGTGAATCGACCGACAACGAAAATCGTATGTCCGGTTGACTATTACTATTATAATATTATTTGAAGGGTCGGTCGTTATATTCGACCGTTTGGGGTCGTACTCCGTCGCATATAAACGCCGATGATGTCCGTTCTGTGATGTGGGCAAAATGGACGGTTGATGGCAGCTGCATAGGTGGACGGGGTGCACGGATATACGTCAAGGGGGAAGGGTCGAGGTCGCGATAATCGAAAATATGGTCCTGCTACGGCCGATGCTTTCCGATAGCTTTATGTGTATATGTATATACGTGAGTTGATACGGTCAGCGGGGGTAAACGGCGACGGGCGCCTGTCGGACAGTAAAAATGCGACCGGAAATCGTAAAATCCTATATATTATACGTATGTATATTATTTTGAAAGCCTCTCCTCTTTGCCTTGATATTATTATATTACACAAGTCCTCAACGTTTATCAAACATCATGTTCTCTATCTCTAATGGTTTCACCTTTTTCCCTTGAACTACTAGAACCCGTCCCAAACCACCCCCATTGTCGTAACGAGAATAAAATAAAATATTGCAAACACTGTGAGTAATGTGCGTGTGTTTTTTTTTTTTTTTATTTTAGGTGCTTTGCAAATAAGTGACAGTCAAGAAACGGACCAAGGCAAATATGAATGCGTGGCTGAGAACTCTGTGGGCACACAACATGCTACGACTATGCAACTGTGGGTCAGAGGTGAGTGCTATAATTTCTTTTCTGTTATTATTATTATTATTATTATTATTTCCTTTTTTGTGTGTGTTTTTTCATTATATTTTCGTTCGGCCTACCGAGCAGTCTGCTTGCTGTATATGGTACCGTATTATACCTATACTCATTTTTTTGTCGAAAACCCAATTGTGTGTAAAAACAAAGAACAAACTAGAAAACTGAAATCGCATTATTTTCCATTCATTTGCTTTTCTTTTTCTTTTTTCATTCGGCGGGATCTGTGCGCATTTTTTTTTATTTTTAACTTTTATATTAAATGTAATTTACGATTCCGACCTACGGGCACATACCAGGTAAATGGAACCAAACGAATTTATGATGTCCCAGGACGATATACCCTTCGCAAGGTTACAGTTAATTAATTAGGTTAATTGTGAAACATTAACGTGAGGTCGCTGTCAGGTGGTAGGAGCGGAGGATAAAGCGGCAGGCGTGAACTGTCGGATGTTTCATTCAATTTCCTCTGCGTTGTTACGATAAACCAAAATATTTCCGTAAAGATCATCAAATTTGCATCAACAAAAGAAAGTTATCTGGACCAAATATACAACGAATAAGAACGTTTATACATACAATATTATGTACAAATAATTAATTGTTAAATTTGTACGTTATTTTTGCTGTTATTTTGAAGTTGTATAAACATCGATAAACCGCACAATCAAAAAATAAACTGTGAAATTATTTACTACAAATTCATAGTAATTAATTAAAATCTTTAACTAAATATTTAAACGATTATAAAATTAAATGTAAAACATCAAATTAAGTCTGAACAATATATCAATGTATAATATAAATATATATTATTGTACTCATACGAGTAGAGTGTATTGTCTGTTATTAATTATTTCATTATTTTAACGCTTTGATCAAAAATTGAATTTTAAACAATTTGTTTAAAAACGCTATAAACTGTTAAGTGTTTTCCCTCACAATTAATTTGAATTTATCGTGAAATGTTATTTCTTCTGGGTATCATATAGAAAGCATTTTTGATCTATAAATTTAGTACTTTAGCAATTTAATCCGAAAGTATTTAGTGTTAACAGAAAATGTAATAATTAATGTATTATTATTTTTGTACATTTTTTTCCTTAGAAATTTAAAATTTAAACAATTGCTAAATCCATCAGTTTTCATACTTACATTTTATCGCAGTTCTTAGAGAAAGTTTATCGCTAGTTAACTTTTTACATTTACTATAAAGTAATTTAAATGTCGAGTTATTTTTTCTGAGGATACATGGCAAGTACTATGTTGGTACATTTTTTACACAATCTGAAAAAAAATATATTCAAAGTTGTTAAAATATTTTGTTGCAAATTATTTGTGGAGAACTTTTTAAATGTTTTACAAGTGATCACTTAAACACTTATAAAATATTTAAGACAACTTTCGAATTTCAACCATTATAGAACGATAAAAAAAGTTCAATAATTGTTGTTCACTGCTCATAGGAAAAAGTTTATATCGAAAACCATTAAAGATTTGTGAAAAAAATAGTTGATTAATTTTACAATTTATAGCGTGTGCTCTCTTATTGGATAAATTTTATGATATATATATGTTTTATACTTTCTATATATAGTCGTATATGTTTAAGACTATCGGTTTTTATGATGATGTGTTTTTTTCTTCAACAAACACTGTTTTGGGATGTAGAGTGACCCGTAAAAGAATATCATGTATAACACGTTTAAAAATTATTATATGTCATATTAAAAACTCAACAGAGATTTAATAGGGTTTTAAAAAGTTATTAAAAAAAAAAAAAAACAAACATGATCACTTTATCAAACTATAGTTTCATCGATTACAAACTTAAAATAATGTTTACTTACCCCAAAGCTAGATCATATTTACTACCCCCTGAATTTGCTATATACTCGAGTCATTTAACAATTTTTTAACTCGATTGATAAACCAGACAAACAATTCTATATAAAGGAATTTATCATCTATTAAACGATTATTGCAGACATTGATATAAAAAAATAAAAAATGTTTAATACCATGTTCAGTTATGATATGATGCTATTATAGGATAACATTTAGATGTATTATCTGTGATAGGTCGTGCTTATAATGATAGAGAACATTTTAATACAGAATAAATTTAAATTTAATTATATTTATTTGAATTATTCATTAAATAAACATGATACACTGATTATTACTATAAAAAAATATTTTAATTTTGTTCGCCTCTTTTACACGAACAGTCCACTATTCTGTACTTTTTGATATTTAGCATTTTATTTAAATAATTTGGTTTTTCGAGATTTGACTATTCATATCAAATTGATATTTTTTACATACACATAAATGGATATTTATACTATATATACTATCCGATATCTTAACTTTTTATCGGCTTATTATTTCTGTATCTTTATATTATTATTCCCAATCTATACAATGTATTGTCTTTCAGTAAATAATTATAATTTTGATAATTTTACTTTTTGTTTATTTTATTTTTTATCTGTGAATAGATAAGTACTTAAAAAATTCATATATTGTAAGGTATGAACACGAAAACGGTTTTTATTAAATTTTTTTTCATTTTACTGTGTTTTTAACTAGTAATCTTTGATTGATTTCCCAAATGGTTTTCCACAAATAACTACAACGAATACTTCTAAACTTCGATCTAACAATCAATTTTCTTTTTCATTTTTATATGTTGCACCACTGAAAAACAATTGGCATTCCACTTATATGCTATACGTCTGTCGATAGTATGTTTATTATATTTGTTTAACCACGAACACGTTTTACGGGTGAATACATTTTTATCATGCACTCCACCACAGTGAACTGTTCAATAAAACGCGCTAGTTTCAATAATAAATGTGCACATGTCCTTGCATGTATACTTTCACATTTCTATAAGTATTTTACTACATTTATATGAATACTTATTATTATTATTGCCCTTATCACGCGTTATCATAAAAAAAATCGAAACAGTAAAAGTGTAACACACGTTTACTGCGGAGCATCTTGTCCCCCGAGGTTGCCGAAATGTCTTTACGTTATACCTGCTGTAAGTTTTTTTTTTTTATATATTTTACAATTTTTTTCTCTTAGCCATCAAATTAGAATATCGCGTCCGCATAAACTTTTAAGTTTCCGCTTCTATCTCTTTTCCATCTCTTATTTTCTCCTTTTAAAACTCAACAACCGAAAGAAGTTTAATTGCATTATCGAGGTTGGAAAAATTAGTGTAAAAAACCATTTTCCACCGTCACTAGTGCATGACGGACAGCTATTTTGTCGATCTTGTCCTTTTCTTTAAAGAAAAAAAACTTTATTTTATGGCGATTTGTCTACATAGACAAAACTATATTATAATAGCTATATATACCCTTATTATGTATTGTATATTACTAAATTAGTGCCTATTACTTTTTTTTATTTACAAAACTCAGGTGTGAAGGGGTTACAGTTCGTCTACATGGTAATCGTTAATGTCTGCTAATTAAAATAATTACCCGTCATATTTTTTTTCACCCTTATTTTTTGTTAGTATTTTTTTTTTTTTTTTTACTCCCCCTGAAACTGTTTTTCTAATTATATTCGACCTGGGATTGTTTATTCCGTAAGCGGTTTACCGCTTAATCCGCCGATTCAGGTGGCTTAAATAAATATCGGACAATTTAAATAAGGATTTAAAAATGCCTGCAGTTTTTCCTGAAAAATAATTATACCATTTATACCATACGATTGACGCAATACGTCGGTCTAATTGTATAATATAATATGGAAATCGTATTTTAAATCATTAAAATTTATATATTGACGTATATTGATAAGAGGAATTCAAACTATGGTTAATATATTTACATCAGTATGTACGTGAACATTAAAACCAGTGCAGTCATAGTAGTTATTTTTTAATTATTTATTTATATACCCTGGGTGACGGGTCTTTATTCGATTTCTATCCTGTTTATATTTTTAAGAAAATATTTTTTTTCTTAACAATTGTATTTATACGAACGCCATAATTAAACTCGCATAAAATTATATACGCATGAAATTACGCAAGTAGAAATTAGAAATGAAATTTTTTTATATAAAAATATATAACTATATATCAGCGATAATATACGTATGTTGTAAGTACCTATCTACGTATATTGTATACATCGTTAACTCTATACTTAATAATATGTAAATATAAATATAATTGTATGAAAATTCTTTATTATTAACGAATCTCCGAGTTTGTGACAAAAATCATAAAACGAATAAAAAATGTTTGTAAAAGGGTCGTACATTATTGTAGATTATTCAAAAGAGGCGGTGGCAAAAACGCTACCATCCGGTATAAAGGTCGCCGTCCCGGGAAAATGGTATTGCTGATTGTGCAAGTCCACCGGAAGTGGTCTGGGTTAAATGCATGGCCCGACGAGAGCGTAATTGGGCACCGGTCTTTCGATTGCCGGGAGAAGGGTCACCTCTACTGCTGCGCTTTAGCAGCAAAGGGGGGAGGTGGACGACATGTGTTTTATAATGTCGTCTGGTACGCCGCCACCTACCAACTTCGTCCACCACCTATTCACGCGCGTATAAATTCAGAATTTCCTAATTCTCCCTCCCCTATACTCTCGAGTTTATGGTTTCCGAATAAAAATGATTCCGGATAGAGACCAATGGCTTTGATATTTTTCTGAAATATAAAATGCTTATAGTTTTTCAGAATAGTTGGTACTTAATGATTCCCACGAAGGAAATAATATCGATAAAATAATAATATGTGTCTAATTATGCCATACGTATTTATTTATAATTAAATAATCAAAAGACTTGATATCATTTTTACATAGCAAACTACCAATATATTTTAACATCTATAGTTTTGTAAAACTTACACCGTTCAATTGAAAAATTGTTAATTTCTATTTTGTTCTTTTAGTTATAAACTGAGTTTTCAATTTAATGTAACACTCGTTATTTTAGAAACCCAAACAATTTTTAAAAATATTTCTTTGACATAAATTTATAAAAAAAAATAGAGTTAACTATTTTTTTTATCATTATCGATTGTTTTTTTTTTTTTTTTTTTTTTTTTTTAATGACATAATTCATTTTTTATTTCAAATTCCGGAGCAAAATATTATTCAGAGTGTTTTGAACTCATTGGTTTATTAGTTATAACAATGACTCAAAAAACGTAGGCGTTGAAATATTTTCTAAATACTTTCGATTTATAGCAGACCGAGCATATAGGATGATGAGTTTACAAATTGAAAATTAAAAATACATAGTTTGTGAATTTCGTTGATTTTAGAAGAAAATTACATACTTTTCATAAGCATATTAAGCCTATTTAATATTTTCTAAAAAAAAAAAATGATTTTTTTCTTTATCTATATATTTAAAATAATATTAACTATAAAACTCAATATTATTTTACATGATTATTTATTGTCATCGCCGCAGTCGAATATTAATTTAACTATAACAGTTTGCTGTGCATTTAATCTATATGGTGCTAATATTCCGAAATATATTATCGTATTGTAAATCTATTTACTATTTATTCTCCACTACATTTTTTATGTCAATTGACATTTGACAATATTTTTGCACATATTCACATACATATTTTGATTGTTTTAGTTCTTATAATTAGTTATTACAAGTCCTAGTTATAATTTATAAGCACCTATATTTAATGTTTTGATGACAAACTTGAATCATCCAAACTTTTTATAATCATAACTCCTAAAGTACTCATACATAATTTGATTTTTAGTACTCTGATTTAGAATAAGGAATTAAAAATTAAATTCGTCATTAAAAAAATAACACATAATGCAATATATGTACTTAAGAAAATTGTTTTGAATAACTTAAAATATTAATATTAATATTTCCAAAAACTAAACTTTTTGAAATAATAATTAATGTATTACGTTAAATGGATCACTTCGTGTAATTATACATTTAATAGCAAATTGTTATACTATAACTAAGAACAGTTATGTTGTGTTTTGAATTCGTTTGACATAAGTTAAGTATTGAATATTTTAAATATGTTGTAGAATATATAATAATATAGTAAAAAATTCATTTGGTATATACAAAAATAATAAAAATATAATTATAAACGATTATTTTATGAAATATTTCCGGGAAGAAAAAGTAATGTAATAAAATTATAATTTTATTTTATAAGATTTAGTTTTGATGTTTTATAAAATACAATTTACAAATATAATATACAATATTATACATCCATTTTCGTAATAAAAATTTAATATGCAAAACATAATTTATCGTTAAACGTTTTATACTTTTTATATATTTTTAAAACATGATGAAAATTATCTATTATTTTACGCGTATAATAAAAACCGTTAACACATTTTTATACTACTCGAGCGTTTCATTTTCACCTCGACTTCTCCCATGTAGCTAATATTAATAATAATAATTTTAATAAGTCAATAAATTCTTATTGTTTTCCTACAGTTATCGATGTGGTGTGTGTGCTTAACTGGTACATATACTATACTCGCTAATATTTATAGTTGTTTATAGTGTGGACACCTTAAGGCCATATTTACTTCTACCTACATTTAGTACACCTACGAGTATGAATAAATTATACCAATTAAACGAAATTCACTAATGCATAGTTTTAGAAACTTTTAAGAACTTTTTAGAAAACGTCATGTTTTAATGGAAGATAATGCTTTGGCAAATCATATGCTATAGAATTTAACATTTTTTAAATAAATTAAATTTTTAAAATAATAAAAAAAAAAAATGTTTTTTTTTAAATATTTTTTCAATATTCATGATAACGTTAAAGCAATATTGATTAAAATTAGGATTGCCTAATTATTTTTACAAATATTTATTTTTTAAATTTTTGTATTTAACTTTTTTTTATCACTGTTCGATATTAACGTGTTGCATAATTAATTGTTTTTTATCGTTATACTACGTTTTGGTATATGAACCTAAATAATCAATAACTTAATTTTTCTAAGACATGGGTTTCTGAAATTCAGTTTTTTCAAACTCTACACTTAAATATTTACTTTTAAATCTTAACGAAAAAATTGCTGTTGATCGTCACCTGAATTTTTGTGGTATTATAGTCGGCGGTCAGTGTGTCATCTGCCACTCAAATGGTATATAAATTTGACTGGGCTTATAAAAAAAAAAAAATTTTGCTGAATGACTTGGTTAATCCTGTACAGTCAGCGGTATCATTAGTAAATCTCACTGGCGTTTTACGTTTTTATGATTGGTCTCTTCGTGTACTTTCCGTTGCTGACCGGCCAGACGGTATTACGACAACGATTAACCCAGCTCGAGGATGCGTTCCGGTTTTCAAATTGCCCAAGTCCTGCCACCCTCCTAACCCCACATCATCCATATGCATTATTTAATACTCACTGTGATAAGGAAAACCTACCTACGACTTACCTGGAACGGAAAATGCGTACGGCGCATCATCGTTGGGTCGGACGAAGGATTATTTTCAAAACCCCGGAAAAGAGCCACTGCGCTCACAATTGGATTAGTATACGAGTTGTGGCCTTACTATAATTTAAGAACCAAATTTTGTGGGTTTTTGATTACTGTACACATGTATAATACCGTATTGCGCAGGTCATTTTGTCGAATAATCTAATGTACATGCCTATGATATTATGTATTTTCGTGCAACGCCAACAATTCGATTACTAAAGCAACAAATCGTTTCATTCTGATCGCACCGTCATATAACACCTTGTAATTTCACAGAACATTGCGTGCAATTTAGTGTCGTTGTTGGCAACAGTCGTATTATATTTTGTTATAGTAACACCACCGCTAAAAGTAGTAGAAATATCCGTTATAACTAGCAGTGGCGTTGCATTAATAATTTTAAACAAACCTGTATTCATGGTAGACACTTCGTCTCACAGTCGATTTAAATTAATAATTATAAAACATTTCACCACAGTAACTCATCGAGGCAGGTACAATATATGTACTTTCTAACCTTTTTGAATCATTAAGGATCACGTTTTGGAATCCATTAGCTAGAAGGACACTCACTAGTGACATACAACGTACAGGCCGAGCTGAATAATTTCCACGAAGACAAATCTATAGAATCTAAAGTTTATTGTTAAAATTCTATACAATTTAATATTATATATATATTTATTATAGTAAGCTGTGTTAGAATAACAACTAAATTTTTATTTAAAATTTAAAAATTCAATTTAAAAGACTTAACATACTAATATATAGCTGCAAAGTATGAACTACTACAATTGTAACACAATGAAGACTACATACATTTAAAAACTGAAGAAGGATATATGTGTCCAATCAAGGATACAAGGACCGATCAGTGGCGTAGGATGTTTAACTAAGAATGAAAGGAAGAAAATGGTAACAATTAATTGGTTCATAAAGAGTTAAAAGATACAGTGGTTAGAAAATTTAATGAGATGTAATACAGATGCAGTAATAAAGATAGTACTAAATTGGAAACCGGAAGAAAAAGGCTATGGGATCGTTATTGAAAGAGATGGATGAATGTTGTAGAAAATATTTGGAAGACCTTGGAGCACAGAATTGGAAAGAAAAAGTTCGGGATCGAGACAAGTGGAGTGATTCGTTGATAACGGTGAAAGAACAGTGATACTCTTGGAGACTTATGAAAGTATTCAGAAGAAGATGATTGAAAAAGCGTTTTCGAATATATTTTTTTTCTCTTTGGTATATGAATAAATAATATATATAAATAATTATAGAAAAAATAACGGTAGCACATTGCGCATAGCAAGTTATCAATGGGAATTGTTGGTATATACTTTAATCAAGTATTTTGTATCAAATAAAAATGTAAAATTGTTTTTATCATAATAATAAAAATTATAGGTATTAGGGTAATATTCTACTTGTATAATTTCTCTAGATTTCAACAAATAACATATTTTTTAACTAGTTAATATTGTAAGAAGCTTAAATTGGGAGAAGTGAAAGTCAAAGAGTTTGGCGCCAAAATGTCTTAATTGCGAGGTTACGAGTTTTCTGAGGCTTCTATACAAAGATTGTACAAAGTATATACATACAATATTTACCTATATCCTATCTCTACCGTCGTTAAATCATGTAAAGAAATTATGTAACTACATTAAAACCAATTTGATTAAACGATCAATAACTATATATCATCATATCTATTCCAAAGTGATTCATGCGCACATAGATAAAAAAATATATAAGGTATTACAAAAATGCACTAATCACAAGGTAATAATATTATAATATAATATGATTTATTGAACGATTTTTTTTTTGTTCACTTATTAACCTGCTTAAAACGTTTTCTTTATTTATTATTAATTTATATCTACTAAATTTCTAGTAGTTTTTATTATTATTATATAAATAATTTAATTTAATATTTTTTTCATAAAAACCATATATTATAATTTTAAAATTATAATTTTTTCATTACTATTGTTACGATTTATAAATGTAAAATTTGTAAAAATTAATTAAATTAATATTAATAGTTTAAAATCTTGATCACTTATTATAAGTAATTTAAACGTTTATATAAAAAAATAAATCTAGTAATGTCTCCTAAATCCCTCCCCCCCCCAAAAAAAAAAAACTAACTTTAATAACGCTACTCAGGTCGTCATCAGTCGTCCCCTGACCATTGCGTGAAATACGTTTTTATATATGACAGTACTACAAAAAATTTAAAAAAAAAACACGATATAACTTGAACTTACTTTATAAGTTATAAGGGGCGTTCGTTGAAGAATATTCATGATTCTTTGTTATTTGATCAAATTATCACGTTATCATTTGTTTCAACAGGGCGTTTGTATTAATTTCATTCCAACAAAATACTCAAAACTTTCTTAAACAACCCGAGTGTAATTCCTACATTTTAGACGAGCTAAATTAGCTGAGAGCAAATTTGACTGTGCTTCATACATCGGGTGCATTAAAAATGCCACACAATTACGATAATCGAGTTATTTCAAGTTGAATACTCGACTTCGTCTTATGCCATCGGCGTCGTCCAACAGCGTTCCGCCTCAGCAGCGTATTGTCCCCGTGTTTAGTAATTCGCTTAAGTGCTATTTTCGTAATCGAAAAGAGTCCCGTCTTTATAATTTATTGACAGCGGAATTCCCTAAACAATTAGGATATCCGTTACTGTTGCGTGTATTATAATTTCACATTCTTTTCTCCCGCCGCTTAATTCTTTTTGACAAAATGACAACCATACTTAAATAAAATTTTCAACTTAACCACCTATACGTTTTTATTTATATAGATATTGTGTTTCCCGATCGACATCAATTACGGTCGTGCGAAAATACTTTGTAATTCCAGACTCAATAATACCGTGAACCGTCTTATTATTTTTCAGTTCGTCGAGTGCCGCCACAGTTTTCCATCCCCCCGCCCACTATGGAGAAGGTGAAAGTCGGTGAAAACATCAGCATACCCTGCGTAGCTGTCGGTTCGCCGATGCCGTACGTAAAATGGCGCAAAGGAAAGACAACCGAACTCTCGCCCGAAGACAAACTGCCTGTGGGACGGAACGTGTTGAACTTGACCAATGTTGAGGTTTCAGATAATTACACGTGTATAGCGGCTTCGTCTCTAGGCATGATTGAAGCGACGACTTTCATTAAAGTCTTGAGTAAGTTAACTTTTAACGTAAATTAAACGTTCCTCCGTCTTCCCCTTCTGCCACGCAACATATATTATAATATAATTATTACGATATTATACATATTTTATCGGTGAAATGATCGCCAAATGATAAAACTATATGCTAAGGATTTATTAAACTAATTAAACCCATAATATCCATACTATACATGCATGTATATGTACCTGCCTATATTATATAATATAATCTACCTTAAGTACCTACCTACTACAGTGATTATTAGATAGATAGTTGAACTTAACTCGTTAAGGGTTAAATGTAATTAAAGTTAGTGCGAATTCCTATCGCATACAAGGAAGTAAGCCTCACAACCTATATTGAATAGACGTTTTCTTGTTCTTCAGATATCAATCGCCAAACGCATTTCATACTGAACTATTGCGATTTGTATTAAATTACATTGACGTGTGTGTAATATTAGATATTCTGCTTTCGAATATTATATATAATTCATTGTATCGAATCATTATTACAAGTTGGGAAACTGAATAATAATACAAACAGCTTGGTATACATTATTAATGTATGATATGACTTTGACGACGAGGACTTAAATTAGTATGGACATTTTTATTATGATATACGAACAGAAATAATAAAAAAACAAGTTCCCTTGAATCAGAAAAAAATATAAGTGTGTATCATAGAAACTCGATTTTTCTACATCAAAAATGAAAATATAATTCTACTGAATCTTATTTGGCGCATTTAAAAGAATACAATTTCTCAACGTTTATTTTTTTTACCTAAAGCAATTTTACATCAATAAATTGTATAGCTAATTCATTATTTGAAAGAACTTTTATTTATTTTATAAAGCACCACGTGTCACATTTTATTTAAACGTTTCTCTGGAGTTCGTATTTTTATTTTTTAATGCTACTATATTCGCTTTTATACATTATATAATACATTATGTATACCCAGACTATAATCTATATTTAACGCTGCCGGTACTTATTTTCAAAAATGTCCCTTTGTTCTTATTCACTTGCCTGCCTTTTTCGTTCATTGCTTTCTTTATTTAACTGCAGCAAAACGTGGTATTTACAATGAGTACAATGTACATTATATATTACTTATCTGTTAATTTTATCGGAACTTTATTTGTCATTCGTCCCGATTTAAAACTGATTTTAAAGGTAATCGACTTTTTGATTTGTGTTATATATATATATTATATTCCTACTGCAGGTGGTTATCCCACGAGGATTTTATAAGTCAAGTGATATATGTAAATATGTTAAAGGGTCTTATGGTATGCATTTCACTATTCCACCGTTTCTAATGTATGCACAGGATACATACCTGTATTCGATTGGAATCTAGTGAAAACGTCCACAGTAAATAATATTCGTAAATATACATAATTTTGCACCGATACAATAATATAAATTAATTTTAAATTTAGAAAAAAAACATTTGTCTTATCTTATGCATTAATGATATTATCAATTATATTACTATAAAATACTTGGAATAATTGTTTGACTTAATTCATTAGAATGTACAATCACCGCTTATTTTGATGTGTCCAAATAAGAGTTTTGTACATTTCTGTAAACGTCAGGTGTTTAGGTTATTTAAGTTTCATCAACCATTTATGACTGCCACAGTTAACTACACAGTATCGTATGGAATATGAAATATATATAGCAGTAGCCATAGAACCTAGATCTTTTTTTTTTTCTTACAGCGCTGCCCAGTCCGCCAATCGACGTCAAAGTGTCGGACGTGACGTCCACATCTGTCAAACTGAGCTGGTCGCACCCCAACCCAGATGATATTCAGTACTACACAATATCACACAAACCCAAATCGGCATCTCAGTCGCCGGGCGTTATTAGCGGCGTGGTCACCATGTACTACACGATACGACCGCTGAGCCCTTATACCCAATACGAGTTCACCATATCGGCCGTCAACGGGTTCGGTCACGGGCCTCCGTCGCCGCCCATCGTGGCCACCACCGGAGAGACAGGTAATATAATGTTTGACAAACTATACTGCCAATCCCCGCCAAAATAAAAAACTCAACCGCGTCTTTTTTTCAGAATTTTATATAATTATTATTATTATTTATTGTGTTATTCCCATTTCCCGCCGTTGTTGTTGTTGTTGTTGTTCGTGGCCTGAGGGGTAAATTATAATAATTTTAGGGACTTCTTTATTCCGGAAGGGATCGTCGTGGGGACCGAGTTCGGATGCTATTGGAAATGTATAATATGTGAAGATACGTATCGTTTTTAAAAGTATACTGTCATTATAATATACACAAATCATATAAATAATATTATATTTTTATTATGCGTTTTGGGGTTATTGTTAAATATTATATCGTGCCGGTACAAAAACCTGGGCAGTAGTATAAAATTGTATACTTATTATGTATAGTTTCGCCGCGGGCCATCGTCGTAATATGTAGTCACGTCAATGCAGCTGGTGACCGTCATTATAATAACATTATAATATGAGTGCCCGTAGAGTGTAAATTCTGTATAGTAAGATAAAATAATATCTCAGCTAAAAAGTCACTATATATATCAAATAATATGTGGGGGACGGGTGGTGGTTAGATGGACTGTCACGTTCGGAGGTGTGCGACGGAAATCCATTAGGATAATGGTTTTTCAATTACAACTATTGACGTTATCATTATTTACTTGTTTATTTTCTGTTTTATTTTGTTTTGTTTTTTTTTTTTTTTTGGTCAAATAACAGCTTGAACAAACTTGCGTTTTTTATTATTATCATTATTATTTTTTTGGACGGGAGACCCGTCTTTTATTGTTGTTTTAATGAGAACAACAACAACGGAAAAAAACACATATATACAGTCACACAGCGGTGGTGTATATATTTTAGCTTATACAGTAAAAGTGGAAATTTCAAAACGGTTAATTTCCCGGTCTAATTAGAAAACTAATTAATGGTGCCAGAGGTCGAATGCCTTTATTCTTAAACTTTTCCCGCCAAAAAAAAAAAAACTATATATATTCTTATTCTTTTTTTCCACTGTGAGCTTTTAATTAATTTTTAACCGACGACTGAGAGCCAACAAAACGTGTTATAAAAGATGGTATAGTCTTGAATATAAACGCAACTCCCCTCCCCCCTTATCTCCATTTATAATAACTTCCCTTCTTAAAAAAATTATTGTTTTTATGTGTATTTCATGCTACATTTGAACATGTTTTTAACGGATAAAATTTCGTTAAAAAAAAATGTATTAATCTAAGTAAGTGCGCGAATATTTTGATGTTTAAATGTATACACTATTTTTTTTTTTATTTTTTTTTTTTTGTTTTTGATGTTTTGCACCTTTTGTGTTTTGATTGCACTTTTTTGACGTACGTAGATTTTGCACAGTAAATACTATTACCTACTTTAACATGGAGATGATTAGTCTCAATCAAACTCACAGTAGTAATTAAGCATAGCATAAGACTATATTAATATACACCTATTATTTTTCTTCCTTCTGCCGTTTAGTACCTATATAGTATATTATATATATAGTTGTTTTTATTTTGATGTGTATGTATGCTGCACAATATTTTTTTTATTTTTTTGAAGTGCGGATTTTACACATTTTAAAATTTTTACACGCTGATTGAACAATATTAGTGAATCGAATCTTTCTTACAGTTGCAGAATGCTGCTGTATACGTAGTTACATAATAATCAAATTTTTCTTATTGTTTTTTGTTTCATTTTTAATTGACCTAATATTTTAATCAGTTATTACAAAAAAGCAAGTATTAAGACGAATTAAATATTTTGAGTTTTATTATTTTATCATATTGTAATTATTTATAATAATACAATGTAAAAGTATTCACAGAAAACCTACTTTTTTCATAAACTTAATAAATTATAGATGATCATAATTTTTTTTAATTGATAACTGTTTTTAATAATCGTTACAATGAGATAATAATTAAAATAGTTACCAAAAAGAATCATACCAAAATATAACAAATAATTTACATGCTATCCGAGTATCATAAAAACTAAGTAAAATAATTTGTTAGGTATATATATTTTTGAAAAATAAAAACTTTTAACCAAACACTCGAGATCGTATTTAAATTTTAATTAAACTTTTTAATCCAAACAATCTCAAATAATTATAATATTCTGATGAAAAAAAAATATTTACGTTTTATCGTTGTCGTTTTAAACTCAATATTATCGATTCTTATTATATTCTACACTTCTCACTGCGCTGATATTGCTTTTTGGGGGCGGTGCAATGATTATAAATTAAACATACACAAAATTATAATATATACGTCTACAACCTAGTACGGTTTAGGTTTTGCGTGTATAATATTATACAATGTTCAATCGGGCAAATAATTAACACCACCGTGTATAATAATATCTTTATGAAACATTTAGCTTTTACGATGAAAATGTCCCCGCAAACAGTACAGTAAATATAACGTTGTACATAATATTATTATTATTATCATTATCTCTGCCGTGCCCCATAATATTCGTTGTACAGATGACAACCCATTAGCTAATTACATTCTGACGTGTCTCGACGAATACTTCATAATAATATAATGTATACCGGGAAAAAAATAATGTATTAACATAAAGGAAGGGTTTATCAAATGAATATAAATCAAGATTTTTATTATTATTTTCATTTCGTTCACATTCGTGTGTAACTACACATAATATGTCACTGATCGAATATATATATAATAAAAACACTAATAATAGAATTGCCATCAGAAATTGACTGTTTTCATTTTCATTTCAAACGCTCCCTCCGTCGTTCATTCACCCTCCCAATCATACCTGTGTTGCTCCCTGTCACAGCGACGAAACCCTCTTTACACTGAAACTCCCGGACCAGAACCTATTGATTTAGTTAATTCAATTACCATCATCGTTGTCCGAAGCAGTATATAGTTATGCGAGAAAAATATATTTTCATTTTTCGTCTAATCATTTAATATCATCGTTTCACTTCTCAAAGCTTATTTATTGATAAGTGCCTACATATCATACACCGTAATTTGTCATGAAATATTTTTAATTTAGTTTTAACTATGAGGAATTTTAATTCACATAGTCTTATAACTTATTAAGTATATACATACATTTAAAATATAGATAGTAAGAAAACAATTTTTTTTTAAGTCGCCCATATTCTAATATATAATAATTGAGTTAAAAATATAATTACTGTATGTATTTAAATACTGCTTGTTGTAGTTCAGTTTTTAATAATATTTTTTACCAATTAAAAATGTACTTTTTTTTCTGCAGATCTGAGTTGAGCTTATAAAATAAATAAGTTAAAAATAAAAACCAATTATTCATTTCCCATATCAGGACTACAATATACATGTATACATTTATAAATAAATACACTTTTTTAACGCGGGAATATATTCTTTTTTTCCCGCCACTGTATTATATGTATACAGTTTCGGTATTGTGCGTTGCACACACTGCGGACAATGACGCCACTGAGGCATATTTAGATCCCTCCTCGTTGCCGCCCTTTTCCAAAAACCGTTTTTCCGTAATTAACCGAAATTACATGCATATGCCGATGATGTTTTCTCCCGTTCGTCCCCTTGCGGTTGTTGGCTTGTACGTGGTTATCATACAATGGGAACGCGCAGACAATAAAACTATATTATACCTATATATGTATAATACGCATACGTTGTACGTGCTCGCATTTTTCCCTAGATTACGAGTACCACGGAGAACGTGTGTGCTCATCGATTCGAAAAATATTAACATTAAAAATATATAACGTAAAATCGAATTCGTATGTTGTGTGTTTGTATATAAATAATAAATATATATATATTATTTTTACACCGCGTTGTTGCAGCAGCACGGCACTTCCCCAATGTCCATTACCCTGCAAATGCTTGCGTTATAGACGTGAAAAATAAGAAACGCGGAATATTGCATCGAAAATTAAAAAAAAAAACCTTTAGCTGGAATATGGTATTATATATATATGACGTTTTGAATAATACTTACATAATCTTCGAAATAGGATTTCTATATATACGTATTATATAGGTTTTAAAGCATCGAAACCCATATTTTTGACCCCGATATAGTATGTATAGTATGCATTACAAAAATAATGTTATTAAATATACTTTTTTTAAATTAGTTCCAACTTGATCACTGAAATCTACAAGATGTTTTTTTAAGGTATTAAAATAAAATTTTTATTTGGTACGAAATTGTGTTGACTCTCGTGAACATATATAAACATTACAATATGCATTCTATACACTGTATAGTATATAGTATTAAACGCTCCTAGATAGATTTTATTTTAGATAGTGTTTTTCTTCGGTCGCGTCCCCAAAAAATTCACGTCAATAAAATAAAACGGATTTTTAAATAAATAAGTTTGGTACTATACATATTATTTTATAATAATCAAATATTATAATTATCAAAGTTTAAGCACGACGTAAAATGATGGCAACCCCTTTATGCATATCTGATTTCAAAACTTAAAAGCACATACTATCATATACCATATAAATATTGGCTGTATCTTGGTGGAGTATTTTATTTTCTTCTCGACTATACGAGTATATTATACTGAACGCGCATATTTTCTCTTAGTAAATTTAATGTAGTTCTACGGTAATTTACTCGTTTAATACGGTCGGGATTTTCCGACCCATGAAATACATATTTAAATACACTTAGGTTATATCGTATTGTATTATTATCACTGTTATTATTTAACTTTCTTTCATGGTTTTATTCTACATAAATATGTTATTGGTTAAAAATCGCTCTACGAATGCATCACTAATAATATATCGAACATTAATTTTATAAAGAACAACAATCGTGTGTAACGACTTAATATAATATATATATATATAATATTCTAAGGCCCACGAACAAAATGCGCAAATACTGTTTATTGTAATATCGAATTAAACTTGATGTTTTTCAACCGATCGCATCGACACGATTTAATAACTTATTTTACACTCATTTTCTCGACGGAGGTATACAATTTAATCACCTCTAAGGATACCGCTGTTGTACCACCTATATTATATATGTTCACAGCGCCAAAAAAAAAAAATAATAATAACAGTTGTAGCGATGAAATGGTGGTGGCTGTGGTGATGGTTGCGGCTACCGTATTATACAGTACACGGTGCCGCGGGTAGCTTATATATAGCGACTAACGTTTTTATCCCCTGCGTGACCTCCATTTTAGAAAAAAATAATATCACACAAGTCGGCTTATTATTATTATTATTATTATTATTAAACGTATAATAAAAAGTTAAATTATATGTATATTAAAATAGTAATAACAACGTTTAGTCCGCCACCGGGTCGCAGCTTTCGGCCCCGAAAAGTAGCTGCAGTAGCTGTTGTTGCTGCGCCATGGCGGTGGTGCGTCTGACTGATGCAAGGGGTAGTGTGGTTATACATTGTTTTATTATTATTGTTATTATATTCCTAGACACTTACCCACCACACCCGCGATTACGTAATGAATTTTTTTTTTAACTCATTGTTTACAAAATCGCTGTTGTTGTAATTACACCATTATGTGAACGCTGTAAACACGGTATAAAATTAAAACTGTATATTAATTAAACGCAACGTGCATATATAGTGTATATATGTATTTTTGTGTGTGCGCGCGCGCGTATGTATGTGTGTGCGTGTGCGTGGGTGTGTATGTATAGATGTTATGTATTATATTATATAGTATTAGTTTGTGTAGACGACAAAACGGTGGTCGCGCATAGTCTACACCGACACTGGCGACAGAAAAAAAAAGATAATAATAATAACACAGGCGTCAAATTATATCAACTAGGTACCTACAAAAATGAAAAACTTCTGTTTCATTAGTTTAAAAGCTTTCGAAGAACAGCACTGCATCGTATATATACATATATATATACGTACGTATACATAGTTATATAGATATATCATCATCGTAGACGTCCGGTTTTTATCGGGCTATTGAATACACTTATATTTTGATAACGCTTTTCTATGATATGTGTATACACTGCAGAGTGTTGTATGGGATAGCGCCCGTATTTCAGCTCTTACACACACGATGCCTGAGTATATTATTTATATATGCGTATGTGTGTGTCAGTGTATACTATATACATATACTATTTTAACTCGCTCACTCTTATATTTCTGTTTTTTTTTCTTCTAGCGGGCCTATCTGCTTTTGGTGAAGGTGCAAGTAAGTTAGATTTGATTCTTAACCAACTTAGTCGTTTATTATTCAATATAATATTACATACACTTGTATAATTAAATCTACATCTTTTTAACAGCAAAATTAATTTGCTCATCTTTGCTGTGCTACATAAATATATATATTTAACACATAACACTTTTGTACTAACATTAATCGATTTATAAAAATTAGCTGCGAATATTTATAATTAGGTATATACAAAACAAATTAAAATTAATAAAAAATATATTCCCTTTTTTCGAATGACATCAAACTTGGTTTAACAATGCTTAAATAATAATTCAATTTCCTTTGAAATTTCTAGAATTGATTAATTTCCTTTTACGAATACACAATTCGTGAGTGGATAAAAGTTTTGTTCTCATTTCCAAAAATGATATGCGTAACCATAATTTATTCTGATTATGTGCATATATATGAATATCATTTTTCGAATTAAAACTTAAATTAAACCTATAATAGGTGCCTGTATAAAATAATAAACATTCAATTGGTCACATATTTAAAGTTATTTTTTTTTCACTGGCTGAACCTTCTATTATTTATTTTATACAAAATTCGTTGCGTGAATAAATAAAATATATTTTAATTTGTGCTGTATTTCAATGCCTAAAATATACACCATTATAATTCGTCCAGAATCTAAAATTAAATTTAATATAAAAATAATAAATTATTAATTAAAATAGTTTTGATTAAAAACGTATAATTGTTATACCTATGATGTGGTGAAAACATTACAAAGCATTTTTAATAAAATACTATCAAATTTGTTTAAAAGTTTAATCTTTTACTATAAATGATCAATTTATTATTAACATTATTAATTTAGGTATTTTTCCGTTCTCTGTATATAATAATAAAATTAAAACTATTATTTTACATCGCATAATTGCATATAGTTTTTAAATATAATCCCAACATAATATTTTATAATTAAAAAAATGAACATATTATACATCAAATGCCTTTTTTGCACGTATTATTAAACTATATGAATATCTTTACTTAGGATATCTTAACATAATATTTTTTTGTAATAAATATATGAGACAGAATTTTTTTATAAAATTTTATTATTATTGATATTTTACTAAAAAATAACACTGTTTTCAGATTCAATCTATTTGTAATTTTTATTATAACTGGAGCACAATTTCTTTTAATTTTATTAATTTATTACTAATTATTACTAATTAGCAATACAAATTCAAAAAAAACTGCTTGGTAATTAAAACTTTAAAAACTTTATATTTCCAATGTTTATCTAAATTGAAATAAACGTTTTTACTAATTTTTCGTTTAAACGGTAACTATCACACTTTGAAATCGTTTTAATCTAAACTTTTTCTTTGTAGTGGAAAAAGCAATTTAATTTAGTTTGGTCATTATATACCTCAAATACTTACAGCTCACTATTTGATTCATCGAGAGAATTAATTGTAAGAATTAAATATATTTATTTGAAAGAGACGATATTTGTACGAATGATTTAATGGTTTTAGTTTTTATATTTCGATATCATACGTTATGTATAGATGTAAATAATTTATATTAAGTTACTTTTTGTATGAATATGTTTCATTACTATTCTGACAATATAGTATTGAATAATAAACAATGTACTCATAATAATTACAATATTAATTTATTTTAACTCGCATTATTACTTATTACATTATGTTTATTATATTCCATAATTTACTACATATGACTTAATTGCACAAAATATACATGGTGTGTCACAGTTGGAACTTTTTTATTGCAGATCATTGTAATTTACATTAGATAAGATTATTAAATTTACTCAATCCCACGCATCTCTAAAGAATTATATAATTTATAAAATATTAGAATTTTCACCATGACTCAATTGAAAGCAAACGGACATTAATGGAAAAATCGTTTTCTTATGCGAGCTTTATAATGTTTTCACAATAAACCAAAGCCTTTTATCGCACTACTCCGCAAGAGGTACGGAACTTCGACTAAAATTTTATATAGCGTGTAACAAAAGAACTGACAAATGTTATTAACTATAACTATGTAATAGCTTTTATTCAGATCAATATTTTATGATTTTTTTTTTTTTTTATTATGTATATTGTATATAAGTAACTATTGTGATTATCAATATTAATATATTATTATCCTAAAATACTTTTTTTTTAAAGTTTTGATTTGAAAAATTATTACTTAATATATTGATTATAATTTAGTAGGAAATCCTAAAAAAAAGTTCAAACACCTATGTGGTACACCATAGTATCATATAATATTACGTTTTAGACATTACGGACATTTTGTTTAATTTTAGAGCCTGGATCCGCACCACGGAATATTCAAGTGCGTTTGCTCAGCTCGAGTACGATGGTCATACAATGGGAAGAACCCGAGACGCCGAACGGTCAAGTGATTGTGAGTATAATAATTACAGTATTTTAACTATTAATGTTCAGCTTAATATATATATAATATGTTGCAAGGATGGACAGTAAGACTATACAACTCGTTTATGCAAATACGTATTACTCGTTTTCACGCACAGAATTCGAGTACCAACTAATAATTTATTACGCTTAATAGAATACCTATTTGCACGACCGTAGCCATTTCTCTCTATTATCGAAATGAGATATTATCATTCTCTTAAAAATTTATATTTCCATATAAATTCTGGCCAATAATATTTTGCCGTTTAATTAATTTATATAAACAAAATATCAATTATGAAATAAATTAAAAATCGTATTTTGATAAAAATAATATACTAAAATGTTAGTAATTGTAATTATTAAATATTTAGTAATTTAGTAAAGAATTTTATAACACACTCATAAGTATATACACATCAAATAAAGAATGTATTAATTATACAAATCAAGCAAGAAAATATCATCTTTTAACCTACAAGTTACAAAGATCTGACATGCCAATAAAACACATTTTATTGTATTTAATATATTCATATTTTTTTTGTTTTATATAACTTCAATAGCCATTTGGAAAGATGTTGGTGGTTAAAACTTTTTATGCAAATAAGCCAATAAGTATATTTATTATAAACATATCTCTATGTGCTTATGTCTTAATTAAACTTGATCAAAGTTACGCGATTATCGTCTGTTCGTGTCACACTCAATACACTACATAATAGTTAAAGCTTTCAGTGCTGGTTAAAATATATACAAAATATCAGTTATTATTATATTATAGACATATATTATTTTAATATTTAATACAAAATAAACATAGTTTTAGTCAAAATAAATGAGAAGTGAAAAATATTAAGTACCTATCTATGTTTTTTATTTTAACTTATACTAGGCATCATCGGGCTAACACATATTCAAAGTTTATACAATTTTTAATGTATTAAACCTAAACATAAATTTTTACACCGGGTTTCAAATATATTCGATACTTAAATATTGTATATATATTGTTGTATATTTTATAATATAATCTTCGATTTTTCCTTAGCGGTATAAGGTGTACTACACTGTGAATCCGGACCAACAGTTATCATCGTGGAATACTATGGTAGTTGACAACAATCAGCTGACCACCATCAACGAACTGACACCTTTATCCGTTTACACCATTCGAGTGCAAGCATTCACAAGCGTGGGACCTGGCCCTCTTTCTTCGCCAGTTCAGGTTAAAATGCAACAAGGAGGTAAATATAACCGCTGCCATATTAAAGTGTTACGCGTTATTGTAGGTTTTGCTTGATCTAGGTCTACGAATAACACATCGAGGCGTCTTCGTCTAACCGTAGAATATTTGGTGCAATTATAGAAAGCGGTCCCTAGAAGGATTTTATATGACCTAAAAAATTCGATACTCAATAATATTTTCAAATTTTTAAATTAAGTCTTACATCTTCCAACTATTTTTGTTACAGTAATTATGTTGACGTAGATTGGCTATTAAGCCTAAAGATAAAATAATATTCTATGAAAATAAAATTGGACAATATTTTATAAGTCAATTAATTATAGTATTTTTGATATATTATTTTAATAATAAGTTTCTTTTATTTAAAAAAGCAAATATAAATTTTTATAAATATTATTTGATATCATGAAGATCGATGTCACAATTATTCAATCAATTTATTGTAGAATGTTTTTCATAATTATAAAATTATCTCATACGCTACAGCACTGAAGCTAAATTGCCTATTTAAGGCGCTGTGTGATTATAATTTTTTTTATTTTGGAATTCAGTATAAAAAAAATCTGCTGACATAATGTCGACGCTGGACGTCAAAAAAAAAAAAGATTATCAAAATCGTACATAAATATATATATATATATATATACATAAATTGGTTTTTATAGGATAACTAACATTTTTGTATAGATCCCTTGAAAAAAAATCATACATCTATGTGGACTGTACAATATTTATTACCATTTTTTATTTCATTTTTTCTATATATTAATTTTAGGCATTTTATTGTTTGCATACTTTAATGATTATGTTGTATTGTTCAAATTTATTTATAACTATAAACTATATTGTTCTATTGGACTCCAAGCCTATTAATAAATAAATAAATATACTTATTGTTTATTTACAAACATAGATACAACTTTATATAACTATAAATTGGTGAGTGATCCCAGTGTTAGCACGTCTAACGTTTTAGATATATTTGTGCCTTTGATAATTTTTTTTATCATTATGAATTCAATCGTTGTTGTAGTACCACTTCTTCACGCGTACTGCATATTTTTTAGTTTTGTTTTTAATTGTCATCGTATTTCTCGAAATCTCGTAATGCCAAATTCTCGCCACTTCTGTTTGTATTTTTGTTTGTGGTCATTAATATAAAAATACGGTTTTAGTGCCCAGTCAACCAAGAGACTTACGAGTGAATGAAATTGGCGAAACGTCTATTGGACTCCAATGGGCTAAACCCAATCAAGTTGGCGAACAAATTCTCAGCTATGAACTCTACTGGAACGATACATATGCCAAGGTTAATATAACAAATTACATATATACTTACTCTAGTCACGACATTTTAATGAACTTTCTTATTACAATTCATTTCATGATTTTAAGCTTTTTTTGTTTTCGATATCTTATGAGTAATAACTTTTAAGCGTATTTTAACTACAAACCACACGATATACAAGTACTGTTAACGATTTTAAATTTAATCATCTAATAAATATATAACATAACAATTGTGTATAGTTTCCACAACCAGATCATTGTGTCTAAAACGCAAACGCTAATTTTATCAACATAGAACATAATTATAATCACATAATTCCCTATATGTACTCGTATAATATATAAACGTGGTATTCATTCGTTTAATTTTGTAATTTTTATTATGCAACGAACTATCGATAGTCAATTATTAACAAAAATACGGTAATCGTTTATGATGAATGATATTCACAACGTAAACATATAATGTAAATACATACAAAACAGTTTTGGAGCGGGAAAAAATAAATATTATAACGCCTTATACTTGCTGCAGGAAAAACATCATCGCCGCATACCGGTGTCGGAGAATTATTCGTTGACCGGACTTTATCCAAACACGCTATACTACGTGTGGCTGGCGGCAAAATCACAACGTGGTGAAGGAGCACCAACGCCGCCGATCCAGGTCCGGACTAAACAATACGGTAAGTGAGTGGCGTGTCGCCGACGCAAACATGCGTCAGAGATTTCTACTCAGTCGGCTATTATACGCGTATATCGTGCGGAAAGCATTCCAGGTAGGAGGAGACGCGACCGGCATCATAATAATAATAATAATAATAATATAATATAGAGTGCACACCACGACGCACCGAAAGAAAGCGACACATGCACGGGTGTTGTTTACCGATCGCACCGAGCTGCTCCCCGGCTATACACAGAGTGGGCGTATATGAATTATGGGAATGATATGAAACTACGAATAGTATAAATAAAATATGCAGAAGGTATTTTTTTTTTTTTTTTGACAGGACACACGCGACTTCTTGATCAAACCGTGATACTAGAAACAGCTGTGACGTATTATTTACTCGTTTAATGATCGACAGGTGATGGGAGCCTTGGTTTTATTTTTGTGAATTTATAACTTACCAGGGAAAAGTGAATTGATTAATTTAATTTGATTTGTGTTGGATAATAAATACTTGAGGGCTTTTATAAAACTATGATGAGACAAATTAAAACTCTATATAAATTAATTTAAATAACAAATTATATTGGGGTGAGCTACTATATACGTTTTATATTTAAATACGTATCGATATCTTCTGTCAAAAAAACATTCTATTGTATAGTTCATAACTGAAATTTTAAAATAATCGGTATCACACAATATAGTAATGTAGGACGTACCTAAATCTTAAGTGTTTGACAGGGTGGCCTATCTGAAGCCTATTTTTAAGGCGAACGTATTTAAATGTTATTTCAGTGAAATGTTGTCATATCCACCCTATGTACAAAATAAATAAATGTTATACTAGGTATACAATAATAATGTGTCTTAAAAAAAAAAAAAAAATACTTCGTATAATATAATATAATATATAATAATACATTTTATATCTCTTATATCAACATATATATACGTATATATATATTATATTAGATAAAGCGTGTTTGTATATTATAATAATATAATATAATATCTGCTGCTCGTGTGTACACAAGAATCGGACGCAGCTCGGTGTTTTAATGACGTTAGATTATGCACTAGCACACATACTTCGATATATATATATATATATTATAGATTTGTTATACACGTTTGTTTTTTATATATATATATATATATATATATATATAAATCGTAATATTACTTTTGTTTGAATCGGAGCATAGTACCTACCTACCATCCCGTACGGGTTTTATCCGCGCGCGCCACCCAACACAAAAAAATAAAATAAAAATACAACCAATCGTGTACTCAACGAAGACGAGGGGATTTACATCGATGATGTTTGTCGTCTTTTATTATTATTTTGTTTTGTTTCTACCCTACCTACGAATATAATACGGTCTCGTGGTGGTAATATTATTTTTCGTTTTCGTCGTTATTATTATTATTATTTGTATTTTTTTTTCTTTTGATTTTTGTTTTTTTTTTATTTCTTCACCACGACTTTTTGTGTGTTTTTCCCCCGAACCCGCGGTGTACTGCTTCTGCTACACACCGTCACAGTGCCCGAAGCGCCGCCGCAGAATGTAACCGCTGAGGCCGTCAGCCCCACGTCGATCTTGGTCCAGTGGCAGCCTCCTATGTCCGATCGGAGCAACGGCCAGATAATCTACTACAAGGTGATGGCTGCAGAAAGCGGAATGTCCGACTCGGATGCCGCACCATACCGGGTGGAAAACGTTACTGCATACACGCTGGAAGGCCTGAAACGGTGGACCGAGTACAAGATTTGGGTGCTGGCGGGCACGTCCGTCGGCGACGGCCCGTCCTCTTTCCCGATAACGGTTCGCACCCGCGAAGACGGTAAGCATATTCTCACCAAACACGCAACAGTCGCTATATTATAACCTCCATTTTCATACACACACACACACACAGACACACACAAATAATACCATAATAATCGTGACACACACAAATACAAGTTAACGAGGCCAAATTATAAATTTATGACTTAATAAAATAGTATTAAGGATATTATTTCTGCTCGGGGGGGGGGGGGGTACCAATATATCACATATATTATTATTCCCTCTGCAATAATATTACCTAATAAAATATTATTTTATGATACGTATTTTGATTCGCCTTCGCTGTGCGTTAGGTGTAGGAAGGTCGTGCTACTTCTTCACCACCGCTATATTATTCTATCGCTATATTAGCCCGCAGTGCCGTGTGTTTTGCTTACCAACAGAAAAAAAATTAAAAAATGAGAAATAACAATCACATACTGTTTCTAATTTATGTACCCACAATAGTTTGTGTTAAAGAATGAAAAAAATTTGTAAAAATTATATTCGCTTTGTTTTATATGACAAATTTAATGATAATTATTTTTTTTTCATAGAATTCTATACAGATGAAAAGAAAAATGTCCTCCGAAAAATAAACCTTTAGGAGTCTCTCGGAGAAGACTCAAGTTCTTAAAAATAAATTGCATTCAAATAAAATATAATATTTATTTTCTATACATAAGCAATCAAAGATAAAAAATAATTTAAAAAAGTACAAATGAAAAGATTTAATTTGCAAAAGAATTATTATTTTTATATTACCAACGATTTTTTAAATAAAATAAATAGAATTAGATTTTTTTTTTAATAGTACAAAAATAATTTAATGTTACCGCCCAAGGTAACTTCTATCTTTCCGTCCTACCACTTAATTTAACATGGCACTGCTATAATACCCATACCCTATAGCGATTACTATTAATTTTGCATTATATCTAATGTGTATCTGCTGATAAACTATTATATTACTATAAGACAATCATAGTGATGACGGCCGCGGATATGGATACGGATTTATACTACGGGTGGTTGTTATTATCTTCTTCGTTTTACGCGCTGTATTTTTTTTCTCTTTTCACACTTTCTTCCGCACCGTACAATATAAGTATTATTACTAAGATAAATCTCTTCAGAATTCGCGTAATCGCTGTGTGTTATTTTTATAATTTTTTGAGCACGCAGCGATACAACACAATGAGTGTATGTAATTTATATACAAGCACAGACGCACAGTAGATTATTATAAACAAAATGATTTTTTGTTTTTAAAACAATGCACCACTTACACCACAATATTGTTCTGACCCATAACGATCATATTATCGTCTCACGATTACCCTGCACTATAACCACTCATATTGATCGAATTTTTTGATTAATGTGTTGTTATGAATGTAGCATACGCGCTATAATCATCTATAGCGAAAATCGGAGAACGATGCGACAGTTGTCATACTAATACGTGTGCTATTTACGAAGACGACTCGGCTTACGGTGTTTGAGACCTACTGCTATGATATACATATATCTATGTATAAATAAAAGCTATACACCCACTAACCACGGATAATAAAATACCTCGCTCCACTCTCGAATGACCGAAATAATGTTATATAGTCCTCGCAGCTTATGGTCCGCCTGTATAGACGTAACCGTCTTAGTGGAAGTTGTCTGCGAGGAATGTCTTGTAAAATGTCAATTGAGTTTTTTTTTCGTCAAGTATAGTATGACAGTAATTCATATCGGGTGATTTGCTCACGCCTTTCAAAATATGGCCACGACGGTCGTCCTCAGCAGGTATTAGCTTTAATCGTGCCCTAATAGGTAGTGTGACAGCGTTTATGAATTAAATTTGTCGTGGTTGTCTTCACGAAGTACTATATTATCATTATACACTATCGTGTTTGGTCAATCAATCTACAAACTCGGACAGAATAATTAATTAGTCGCATAACATACGACATAATACATATACTACGGTATATATATTATATAATGATATGATAATATAGTATTGAATATCATATAGATGTATATATATATATATTATATTCGTGGAATGCGAATTTGAACAAATTAATTGTTATTATATAACTGATATATATGATACCTCTATAATACTGTGCATCTATATATTCAACAACAACAATATGCGTCGATGTATGGTTATGGGTCAGAACTTCAATTTCGAGCACTACTATATATATATTATTTAATGTTAAGTTGCACCTAGAATACGTTCACGGCTTTAAGTTAATATAATGCACATCGCTTGGATAATCACAAATAATATGTACATAATATATATTATTGTAATGTAAACCAATATATCCGTATAATGTATATATATACATACAGTGACGTAAACGAGATTTTAGTTTTTATTCGGGTGCGATGATCAATAAATTATGATGGGAAAAAACCTTGACAATGCCGATTAGCATTTATCATTTGGTACAAGTTCCCGAGAAACTATCGCCCTTTTATACTATACCAATACTAAATTATTTATATTAAGATCTTTATCGTTATATATTCTGTATTATACATAATTTTTTATACATTTAATTACGAGTAAAACGTATACAATTAATTGGGCAGGCATTTTTCAATCAATCGCCGATTTAGTTATAAAAAAATGTAGATGTATATAAATACTCTAATAACTTAGTTTTAAAGATTTTTTTAAAGGCATTTGGGGTGAATGACTAGTGGATATAATGCCCCTCTTTTACTGCACTGTATGTATATGTATATATATATTTATATATTGTTGTAAAATATACCTATATACAAGAATCATTCGATAACGTGCGTGCGTGCAATTGTTTATCGCACACGATCCAAACATACTATCCGTAGGTACGTAATAAATATATCTGCTGTGTTTCTTTTTCAAATTTTTTTTCTCTCGTCTCTCTTTTGTATATTATATTTATATACATAACCCTAGTTCTATCCAGTCTCCCAGACAGAAGTCTTTTCCCGAATAATATATATTTATATATATATTATTATTATTTTTATTTTATTTTTGGTAACGCTGCACACATTTTGTATTTTGGCAGCTCGACAATTTTTTTACGCACATCATTTTTACACACACGTATTTATATATATAATACGACTGCGTATATATATATTTTGTTTTTTGTATTTTTGACACTAAAAGTATTTTTATTGTATCTTTTTGGTACGATTTCGCACTATTTTTTATGCGAAACCGTCGTGTCTGTCTCCCCGTGGTGATCTGGTCGTCCAGAATTGAATAGTGAGTACATAAATATCAACGCAACCAAAATGTAGTAGTGGACGAAAATAAGGTTTTTAATTTTTTTTTTCTCACCCTGTAGCAGTGATCGTCCGTTGGCTAGCTCGGCGATACATTTATATTTTTGAATTTTTTTTCGTTTTACTTATCTTTTTTGACAGTACTTAACCAAAGTAATCCTTGATATTTTTTTGGTAGATTTTGATTTTTGATCAATATAACAATCCTTAAATGTTTTGTTTTATTTTTGTGTTATCCTAAACAATTAATTTTATTGGTTTTTTTTTAAATAGTGTAACCCTGATTTATTTATCTTTTATTCACCTTCCAAATTTTGATTTTTGTTTGAAATGATATAATTTTTTTTACATTTGTATACTTTATTCTAATATGACATTTTCACTTTGAAAACGTTATTTTTCTCGCAACTAACGCGATGAACGTTATCAAAGTGATGCAAGTAAAGCTAAATGGATATAAAAAAAAAGGAATTAAACATACTAATCCTTTTTACCGTTTCGCTTGTTTGCACAATATCCCGTAAAACATTCTTAAATATTAAATATATCTAACTCGACATATATGTGTATCGGTAAATAACAGTGCCAGGACCTCCTACCGACGTCAAAGTGCTGCCCGTCAACTCGACGACAATACACGTGCAGTGGCGACCGCCCACCGAAGAGGACCGTCACGGCATCATCAGAGGCTATCACATACACGTCCAAGAAGCCAAGCCCGAGGTATACAAGTAACCTATCGATAATTGCGCAATTGTTTTTCTATTCCGTTTCGTTTTTCTTTGACTATAGGGCAACGCGTTGCTTAACGAACCTTTAAGATTTGACGTTACGGATGCACTGGAGAGCAACGTCACCGGCCTACAACCAGATACCCTGTACGCGATCCAAGTGGCGGCTATAACTCGCAAAGGCGACGGCGATCGCAGTTTTCCGGCAAAAATCAAAACGCCGGGTGGTGTACCCGTCCGACCCGTCGTAAACCTCAAGTACGTAATTACTATTATAATTTACGATCTTTCACAATAATTAATAATGTTATGTTTAAATGTGTGAGGAAACAAAAATTTACTCTAAAAAAGTAACCACGTTGTTTTGTACAGGGTTCTGGAACGAGAACCAAAAGTCAACATCGAATTAGAGTGGACCAGACCGACGAACACATACGGCGAACTATTAGGATACAAATTGCGTTACGGGATCAGGGGACAAGAAATGTTTGAGATCATGATGACCGAAAACAAGAGGCGCATCACCGATTTAGGTATAAATCCCACCGTGGCCTTTTGTACAATTGACCCGTATAGTTTACAATACTTTGTTTATGTATACCTACTCTTGTATTTTAGAACGCGGCGTTGAGTACGAATTTCACATATCCGGACAAAACCAAGTGGGCTTTGGCCAAGAAGCTACTGAGTACTTCAACACTCCCGAAGGCCCTCCTACTGGTCCGCCGATAAACGTTTCGTACGAATTTCAAACACCTGACGTTGTTTGTGTCGTGTGGGATGAACCGTCTCGCGAACACCGTAACGGACAGATTATCCGTTACGACGTACAATTTCACAAAAAGATCGATCAGTCTACCATCACACATAGAAATACCACATTGAAAAAGGTATGAGGAGTATAAATAACATATATAAACATATTTAATAGTTTACATATGAATATAGCTATTAGCATATATTCGTGGGCAGCACCTGAAAAACTATAATCTTTTTCCTTAAGTTTATTTTAAGAGCTAATTATTATTTTAACCTAATTATCCCTAAATGATTTTTATTTAATACATTAAATATTAATTGATGATATCAAAATTATCTAATACAATTTTACATTGGTACATATTATGTCGTCTACATTAAATAAAAACATAGCTTACTTTGAAATTTATATTTACTTGAGAAATTAGATATTTTATTTTTTATTATAATTAGCATAAGTAATGTATGACCTATAACCTACAACTATATTTTAATTTTATAATATATACCTAATATAATGTCATTGTGATTATTATAAATTAACAATCTAACTAGATTTTTTTTTAGCTCTTAAAAAGTCAAATTTATCATTTTTTTATTTTCGTAATACAATTTTTAAATATCAAATTACAAAAATAATCATATTAAATGAGCATTTAAAAATATATAAATATTAATTAGTATTCAGTAATGTAAATTGATTGTGTGCTTGCAACTATGATAAATTACATGCATATTATATAAAGTTATATTAGCCAAGCGTTGCTTACTATGTGTGTCTTACATATTTGTTATGATGTTAACAACAGATTTAACTGTAATTTTTTTTTTTTTTGTCTTAGGCTGTATTTTCTGGATTAGAAGAAGCTACTGAATATGTTGTCACCGTTAGAGCGGTGACTGCTGAAGGTGAAGGGCCATGGAGTCCACGTATGACCATAAACACTACCAGAGAAATGGTTCGTGCTCCTATGGGTGTTAAAGCCGTAGCAACATCCGATCAAAGTATACAAGTGTGGTGGGAAGCTGTTCCAGTGCGAGTAAAAATCAATGGTTATCGTATTTACTATACAATGACAGCAGTAGAAGATCTCAACCAATGGAATGTAAAAGATGTCCCTGCCACTGAATCTACAGATCTTGCTAATCTTGAAAAATTGGCACAATATGCTATAGCCGTAGCAGCCCGCATCGATAGTGTAAATGACTTGTTTATTTATATCAAATGCCTATTTTTAATTTTTTACTATTTGTTTTGTATTAATTAAAATTTACTTATTTATAGGGTTTTGGAAGACTGTCTGAAAAAATCACTGTCATTGTAAAACCAGACGAGGTACCATTGAACTTGCGTGCATCAGATGTAAGCACACACAGTATGACATTATCATGGACACCGCCTATAAAATTAAATCCAATCGGGTACAAGATCTCATTTAATGCAGTTAAAGAATTCAGAGATTCACAAGGTGTTACTCAGTTACAAATGGTACCAACTCGAGTAATAGAATTGGACAAATATGTTTTGAGCCATACAATCGATGAATTATCACCATTTATAAGCTATGCTGTAAATGTTAGTGCTGTACCGTCTGACCGTAGTTATAGACCCCCTTCAAGAATCACAGTTACCACTCAAATGGCCGCTCCTCAACCAATGGTTAAACCTGATTTTTTCGGCGTCGTAAATATGCAGAAAATACACGTTAGTAAAATGGTTTAACCGTAATAAATACATGATTATAAACTTTGTTTTATGCTTTATATTAGGTTATATTACCTCAAGCATCAGAAGAATATGGTCCAATTTGTCATTATTATGTAGTAGTTGTTCCAGAAAATCCAGATACTGCGCTTATGAATCCAGATGAGTTTTTAAATCATAAAGTAAGGATTGCTAGTATTTAAATATATTTATAATTTATATTCTATAAAGTGATTCATCTAATTTTGTTTTAAATTTTAGCTTGTTGAAATTTCCCAACAAGAGATATTAGCTGAGGGTGAGCCATACATTGCAGCTAAATTTCCTCATAGAACCATACCGTGGACATTTTATCTAGGCAATGGTGAAACATATGACGGATTCCACAATCGAAAACTTGACCAAAATGTGAAGTACAGAATCTTTGTTCGAGCATTCGTTGACACCCCACAAAAAGTAAATAATAATGTTTAAATTGCAATATTACAAAAAGGCTCTAGTTTTACTAAATAAATTTCACAGTTGAAAAATGTTAGTTTGGTTCCTAGAACATTTTTTCAATGTACCTCTATAAACTAAATGTTTTTAATGTTTATAAACGCAAAACAGATTATTACCATAACAAACATTGTAAAGAGTTAATTTAATTTTTAAGTATGGAAATAATTTAATAAGTTTTAAATACTTCGAAACGGAAATAACTACAGTCTATAAGATGTTTTGTAAATAAATATAAAATTGTATATTTATATAAAAAATAAAGGTATTTTTAATTTTAACAGAAAAAAATATATTACATACATAAAATGTCTAGTACAAAAGTGAGCATTGTTTAAAAACATCAAAAAAAATTTAAATATACTAAGTTCCTAGCCATGATTATAACTATTTTTAATACGTAGTTCAATATTAAATTAATGATCAGGATTTGGAACTTCATTCATTTGCACATTTTTTTGTAAACTTTCAAAATCTGATTCAACATAAATTTATTATTGATTTTGATCCCCTGTATAGGAAAAAAACTATAAGGGTATCTGGATCTCTCAGTTATCACCAGATAACCAAACTAACACAGCAATTATACATAATCTAATTTCAACTGAACTTTTTTTCTTAGCATTTATACACATCAAGTCCATTCTCTGAACCCATATCATTAGAAATGCGTGAGGTCGGCCCTGAAGAAGTACCTAAGCGACCTGAATTACGAGATATGAACCTTCCTAGCAACACGGGTTCCAGTGGAACATCAAATGATCATGTTAGTGTCAGAAGCAGCGCCACTCCACCTGGACTTTTATGGCTGGTTGGACCCGTAATTGCCGCAATATTGCTGACTGCTGCACTAATTTTATTGTTTGTGGTTAAGAAGTAAGTTTTATTGGATTTTTATATTAACTAAGGAGTTTTATTTCTTGCTAACTCTACTTGACAACCACTTATAATACAATATACCTATCATTTGTTTATTTATTTTTAGTTGCCATAACAATTATACTCTGTGAAGTATAAAAATGTCAATACTTTTTTTGTAACATACCTACTCATTGAATATTTCATTTAAGCTTTTGTATCGTACTAATTTTCAATAAAAATATCAAATTAAATATTTTATTTAATTTACCATATTTGCATAAATGAGCACAACTTTTAAACATTCTATGACATTTAAAACAATACTATAAGTTATGACAATAATACCGATATGCATAGTCCTAATGATTTGTGTTACATAATTTTACTAAAAAGTCCTATGAAGGTAATAATAACCACTAACTAATTATATGTACGACATAGTCCATGTTTTCCAAAAATAATTCAAAATCATAGTTTTAGTTAATGTTACTATATTTATCAGTGAAGTGGCGTGCTCAGCTTTTTTAAAAGAGGGGATATTCATTTTTAACTTGTCATAGGCCCTAAGTTTTTTTTCATGTAGATAATAAATCATTACAAAAAAATCCAAAGAAGGGGCATGACACCCTGATACCCCCCCCCCCGGTGAGCACTCCACTGAATTAGTGACATTATAACTTTTAAAATATCATTTTTATAACATTATATGAAGTACAATTTCTCTCTGATTTCCATATCATACAGTATAATTGAATACTTAGTCTATTGTTCAAAATTGTGAAATGCATCCAGTAACAAATTTATTTATTTTAGAGTATATTGAGTATAACAACTGTATTTACTACTGTTATATGTATACATATTACACACTATAAGGGTATACCATGTTCATACTTGTATAAAATACTTTTAAACTCTAGATATTTTCAGAAGTTCTATATCAAAAATGTGTATGTTCTCTAAAATTAAAAATCACTAGCTCTATGTAATACAATCCTTATTTATTTGTAGTATCAATAATAGTGATTAGTTCTTAACGTTTACCTCTATAAATCGTTAATGTTTATGTAACAACCATAATCATAATAATTCTAAACTAGATTTTCTAAATTTTGATTTCATTATATTCTCTTAAGTATTCTTTTAACAAGTTCAAATAACTGATGTTTATCAATCATTCTCAGATAATCAAAAAATTATTAGAATTATTCACATTGCATGTTCCTAATAACATTAATTAATAATTAAAACTCAAAATGTAAAAATTTAGTTTTATGTAATATAAAGACATATGTTATGAAAATTGGGTATATATACTAAACTGCAAAAATAAATTTAAACAAATATTTACACTTTACGTGAATCTAATTGTTTCTTTTGTAGTATGTAATTGTATTATGAGACTGTACATAAATCATTATACTCTCATATTAATAATTAATAATTAAAAATACAATACAATACAATTTATTTTTAATATTTTGAACCTTATGTATTATAAAGCTTATATAAAAATGACACATTTACAAACTTTAAATTATTATGATTCATTAAAATCTATAGGCACATACTACATAAAATACAAGACAATTTTTTTGAAATATTCATATATAATTTTTTTTAACATAAAAATTGAACAAAATCAGGGTTTCTGCCTGTTAATGACTGATTAATAAATACAATTTATATGAAAGTGATGCATAAAAATATTATAAACTGTCTATATTTTGATGTACAATTTTGTATTTCTATCATTTTGATATTTTGTTTGTATAATTTCTAACGCTCAAATAAGGCGAATGTATTATTAAACTCTATTTATTACTATTATTTTGTTGTTTGAATTGGCTCATTTTTTTACGTGGACATTGTCAAACAAATGTTTTCCCAGTGCTGTTTACGCGTATCACTCAATACTCTGCAGTCTTTAATACAATTTTAAAAAGTATCTGGTACCGCGTGTAGTTCATAGACGGAATTCAAATAGAATTTGTGATCCCAGGGTTAATGCTTATCCGTAATTGCTTCCCACCTGAATTTTCCGACTATTGAGTGTAACCTCCTTTAAATGAGATTCGTTTTCGATGTCTCGCCCAACCTATCCTCTCTGACCTGACCATCGCGACGACCGTGATGATATACTATAATGTGTGTGTATGTGTGTTCCGCAGGCGCCGCCGGCCGAGCAAGTACGGCGAGACGTCGGGCGTGACGAAACCGCTGATCGGCAACTCGCACCCCAACAACGACCCGGTGGAACTGCGCCGGTTACAGTTCCAGACGCCGGCGATGGTGTCGCACCCGCCGGTGCCCATCAACTATCTAGCGCAGCACATCGACCTGCTGAAGGCCAACGACAACTTCAAGTTCTCACAGGAATACGAATCGATCGAACCGGGCCAGCAGTTCACGTGGGACCACTCGAACATGGACGTCAACAAGCCGAAGAACCGATACGCGAACGTGATCGCGTACGACCACTCGCGAGTGGTGCTGCAGCCGCTCCCTGACGGGCCGCCGGGCAGTGACTACATAAACGCCAACTACTGCGACGGTTACCGCAAGCACAACGCATACGTGGCCACGCAGGGCCCACTGCAGGAGACGGCCGGCGACTTTTGGCGCATGTGCTGGGAGGTGCGCACGTCCACCATCGTCATGATGACCAAGCTGGAAGAACGGACGCGGGTCAAGTGCGACCAGTACTGGCCGGCGCGCGGCTCGCAGACGTACGGACCAATCACGGTGACGCTAGTCAGCGTCCAGGAGCTGGCCACGTACGTGGTCCGGTCGTTCCACCTCACCCGGACCGGCGACGTGGAGACGCGCGAGGTTAAGCAGCTGCAGTTCGGCGCGTGGCCCGACCACGGCGTGCCCGATCACCCGGCACCGCTGCTGCAGTTCATGAAGCGCGTGCGGGCCGTCAACCTGGTCGAGTCCGGCCCGGTGGTGGTGCACTGCAGCGCGGGCGTGGGCCGCACCGGTTGTTTTATCGTCATCGACGCCATGCTGGAACGGGCCAAGAACGAGCACAGTGTCGACATTTACGCGCACGTCACGTGCCTCAGAGCCCAGCGCAACTACATGGTCCAGGTATGCGCCGCGTCATCGCAGTATCGTCCGTCGGTGGGAGGACGAGGGCGTATTCTATTTTCAGCATTTGAAAGCGTTTTCGCCTCACGTCCCCTCATCGCTTCTTCACATAGACAATTTTTATGTATAAAATAGGAGCACTGTTGCGTCTGAATGTAGTTGGGACGTAAAACTGTGAGACTTGTAATTTTTTCGGTTGTCCGAGCGACGTTTAACGTGCGGAGAAAGCCATTGTTTCCACAGCTCATTTATATTTATTGGTAACATCATATTATAATTACATTATTTTTATTTTTCATCCGACAGACCGAAGAACAATATATATTCATACACGACGCTCTCTTGGAAGCCGTCACATGCGGTGAAACCGAAGTGTCCGTGCGTAACTTGCCCATGCACATTCAACAGTTGTCACAGATGGACGCCGGAACGACGGTCACCGGAATGGAACTTGAATTCAAGGTACATTTTATAATTGTATATGAGAAATGTGAGTGGGCGACCCAAATATATACACAAGTGTGTGTATGTGTGTGTGTGTTTTATTTTTCTTACTGTTTAAACTTTTAGACGTTTTAAAAAGTTTTGAAAATAATATTCACTCAAACAACGGTATATTAAACAAATGTGTATAGACTTATCCTAAATCATTTCTGTGACGCGTCAAACCATGATTAAAAACTTGCAGCTCCTAAATCAACTTAAATGAGTTCTGTCTTTCAACAAGTAAATTGTTAATAGAATAAAAACTTAAATATATTCAACGGAAACAACGACAGCGTTATCTATTCTTGATATATTTCGGAAATTCTATTATTGGCGTCCATGCTTTACAAAATAAATATTTATTTTTACAAGCGTTAAGTTGATTTAACAATATTTAATTTCCCTAGTGTAATTGGACTTATGTGACAGATACTATAGAAAATTAATTAGTTCAATGGTTTCCCATCACCTTCTACAGTAAGCGTAGACCACGCTTATATTATACCTTATAATATATTACTCACGTAGTTATATGCATAATATAATATTATGTCGATTGAATTAAGAGCCATTGATAATAATGATTATGTCTTTTTTTCAGAAATTAACATTGGTCAAAAGCGAATTCTGTCGATTTGTCAGCGCCAGTCTGCCCGTGAACAAGCCGAAAAACCGTTTAGTGCACCTGTTGCCGTACGAGAACACTAGGGTGTGCTTGAGCGGCGGGTCGTCTCGAGGCCTGGAAGGATCGGATTACATAAACGCCAACTTCATAGACGGGTACCGGCAACGGGGAGCTTACATCGCGACCCAGGGACCGCTGCAGATCACCACCGACGATTTCTGGCGCATGTTGTGGGAACACAACTCCACTATTGTGGTCATGCTCACCAAACTGCACGAGTTGGGAAGGGTAAAACAAATACATATAGTATAGATATAATAGCTTTGATATCACGGTTAAAAAGACTACAGCCAGCCATGGTAAAGAGGGCATTTTGTCCCGGGCCCCATTTTCTGAAAACGTTTATTTAAATACGATTTATCTTTCTTGAAACAGACAAATTGTTTGATATCAGTAGGAGAAAAATATTATTACTCGACAAATTTTAAATTATTATTCATCAGTTATAATAGACGTGCGATACACCTAATAGGAAAAAATATTTATGAAAATAATATTTTCAACATATTTTTTTATATTTTATAAAAATAATATGTAACATATGTGCAATAATACACTGTAGGCCCTAATAGTCGCTAAATGTTTGAAGGTTCATGTACAATTTATACGTACGTACAGTTTTATAAATTTATGTCTGAGTGCAACACAGATGTAATCGACTTCCCGTAAAATCGTCGTTTATGAAATAATATATTATAAATTGATAACCGTGTAAATAGACACCCTTAAATAATGTGTACCTATACATATACCTATACATACCTACTCATCCCAACATGCTGGAAATTTTAGATCAAAAACACCAGCTGCCAATTTATGATACAATATATTTTATATAAATATATAAAGCTGTGTAACGTTTTGTATTGTGCACCAATTCGACGAAAGTCTAGAAAATTGGTAGTATATATCGTATTTTACACCTTCCTCACAAAATATTAAATAAATTACGATGACGATATAACGTTAACTTTAACGATGCACTAATCTGTCGATTGCAAAAATTAATCGTACACTTAATTTCATTCCACGTTTAAAATTATAAACGGAAATGTGTAAATCATTTTAGCGCTGAAACTATAGCATTTAATTATAATATAACGCAGCTGTTTTTGCAGTACTTTGTAAACAAAAAGTTTATGTGAACATAGCGGAACGTTGAACGCAAAAGTTTAAATGTCATTATATATACTAATGGCTCTAAACGTTAAACTTTTTTAATGTGTCAGATATTCTTGTATAGAGATATTGCATCCTGTAAAAGTATAGTTTCGATGAGTAGAGAAAGGGTTGTGTTTTACGTCTTGCTTATATAGGGTCTCGAGTCATTTATATCATTGTTTTGTTGCTGCTGTCATTATAAAATAATTTACTGTTGAATTCTTATAGGAGAAGTGCTATCAATACTGGCCATCCGAGCGATCCGTCCGGTACGACACGTTCGTCGTCGAGCCCATTACCGAATACAACATGCCGCAGTACATTCTCAGAGAGTTCAAGGTAACCGACACGATCGACAACGGTTCGCGGACCGTCAGACAATTCCAGTTCACCGACTGGCCGGAGCAGGGCGTGCCCAAGTCGGCCGAAGGGTTCATAGACTTTATCGGACAGGTGCACAAGACGAAAGAGCAGTTCGGCCAAGAAGGTCCGATCACCGTTCATTGCAGGTACTTATACATAGAAAAACAGTTGTTTAGTATATATATTTTTTTTTAAGAGGACGTTATACTCGCATGTGTTGTCTCTGTATTATTAACGTACATCATAATAAATTTGCGTTCAACAGAACACATTTTGTGACGTTAGCTTTAATATTAGAGGAAATTTACCTTATATCAAATTTAAAGGTAAGAATATTATCTAGTAAACGTCATATGATTTTATTGATAATATCATTTTAAAGTGAGTTATAACTATGTAAAATATTACAACTTTAATATGATAATAATATCAATAAAAGCATATAACATTTTCTAGATAATATTTTAGATTCTGAACGGTGTGATGAATGTATTGATTTTACAAAGATGTGTTTTTTTTTTTTTGTGTCTGTCATCACGTTTTGGAGTAGTAATAATGCTTCGATTTTTCACTTCAGCCCCTCTTTGAAAATGAAAATTTATCTAGTTGGTACTAGTTGGGGGGTTAAAAGTAAAAATTTCCAGTAGTTTTCAAAAGCGTCGGGAAAACCCCTGAAAAAATAACGGAAAAACGGGAATTTTTACACATAACCACTTTTCGACAAAATCGATTTTTTTGATTTTGCTGTAACTCGTAAACGAATCATTGTAAATACTTGAAATTTTCACCAAATGTTTATATTAGCGTTATCTATTCACGGTTAAATTTTCAAAATATTTTGACTTTTTTTGACAATTGAAATTTTCTACTTTTCTAAGTTTTTTTTCTTGAAATGCCGATAAAAAAAAATTTGGCTATCCAAAAAATTTTTAAAATTTAATACAAGGCTTATTATATAAGTTGTACTTATCGTAGTAATCGTTAGTCATTATTTTTGTTTATAAGCATTTAAAGTTCATAAATTTACGAAATATATGAAAATCGCGAAAATTTGGAAGGAATTTTAAAGTTGAAAACTCATAAAATTTTTGTGTTTTATACCTAAGGTTAAAAAACCCAATACAATGTCATCCATAAGTTTTCCTTCGAGTAACTGTAAAAAAAAATTCCAGCGTCAATATAGAAAAAAATGTTATGAGCGTATGAAATGAAAATTTTTTTCGAAAATAAATGTAAAATAATGATATATTACAATTAAATATAGGTAATAATATAATATATCTTACTAATTATCATTGACTGACAATTCACCTCCGTCCAGAATCGTTTTTCGTATACAATGATACCTGTCATTGCATTCAAATTTAACACATCTATTATAGAGACCAGTGACCTACTCTCCATCTCTACTATACAGCAGAGCGATACCCACTTGCCCACTTTTTTTACCTTTAATTTTGTTAATAGATAAATTTACTTTAATATTAAAGCTAACGTCTGAAAATGTGTTCTGCTGAACGCAAATTTGTTATGATTTACACTAGTAAGACAGAGACAACACATGCAGGTACAACGTCCTGTTAATTGATAATCGAAATAAACTATATTTATGATGGTGTGGTATACAATAAATTTATTGTACATTCAGTCTGGAATAAAACAACATTAAGCACTATACCCATTTCCAGCGAAAGTCGATATATGTATTTGAATTTTATACTGAGATAAAAAAAATTTTCAGTGGCGGCGTGGGAAGGACGGGCGTGTTCATCTCACTGAGCATCGTATTGGAGCGGATGCAATGCGAGGGCGTAATCGATCTTTTCCAGACGATCAGGATTCTACGGACACAACGTCCGGCTATGGTTCAAACGGAGGTTTGTCTTACCACGATATAATGTTATATAAATATAGGTATCCTCCATTTCCTCCCGCAAAATAACCGCGCTGGTTATTGAAATTATGGTCTGCAACTATTTTACCGATTTTATGGATTTCGGAAACTTTTAAGAACTTAAATATTAATTGACAATTATTGTTTAAATACCTATATATACTATTCTAAGATCAAAGCCAAATTCATACATATATGCAATTATTTTGGATTTTATTTGTAGACTTCAATACATATGTTATGTACTTTTGTCTATTATAGTTTACTACCAGTTATTTTAATTTGAAATATTACCATTTGAAAAATGAAAAACAATTGGAAAAAATGTCCTTTATAAACATCACAATATTTTCTAAAATTTTCCATTCCTCCGGTCGCAGCAATACTAACTCTAACCGGCTTTACAGTGGAGGAAAGGGCTGTTAGGGTGTACTCGGCACCTCTATATTTTATTACTATTTGAAAAATAACTCGTGTCTCCAACCGCCCTAACCGTTTTTATATATTTTTTCTCTCCCGCAGGAACAGTACCAGTTCTGTTATCAAGCGGCCCTCGAGTACTTGGGATCGTTCGACCAGTATTCCGACTGAGACAGGCCAGACGTGTTCACCTACACTGAGCACGCGGTTTGAGAAAATAATACAATTTCGTTACGTTTACAACGCGCACGTGGACTACCGGAACGCCGCCGTCGCCGCCACATAGACTATTATTATTATTATTATTATTATTACTATTACAATTATTATTATTATTATTTTAGTCTGCTGTATATATATATATACACATAATGTATGTATAGTTATATAATAGTCTTAAAAGCACTCGCACACGAGTTAGTGTTTGCAGTGTGTCCGTCTGTTGTCGTAAAAATCTAGTCTCGAAACACATCACATACACACAATAATTCTCTCACACTAACTACGATCGCACATTCACACACGCGCGTATCGCGTTTGGGGGGGGGGGCGGGGGTATTAAACGCCTTTATTATGCCTCGCCGTGCGCGTGCTTTTCATGTTGTATTGATAATTAATCGAATATTATGCAATGTACAGTACGCGTGAACGCGGTCGGCCGCTCCTTTTGTACTTAACAATACCTATCTACTGTCTCGATACTCTTATTCTACATTGTGTCGTTTTCGTCTTGCCCGACTCGCGTAGCAGTGACAGCGACACCATCACCTGTTCCCCGACCGTTGGCGAGATCGCGGTGGCAATTACTACTACCTACCTACAATATTATAACGGTTAACTTTACCCCCTTATAACGATGCGGTACCGTCGTGCAACCGACTATTACCGTTACGATCTTATTTTAGGCATAAATCGTTTTTTTTTTATGTATAATGAAATGTTATATACAAGTGTGTGTGTGTACTGTGTATGTATCGAAGTTTTTTCTAGGGATCGTGTATAGACCGAAAACATTCGTAACGTGTAAATTTAGACAATTTTTAAACTCATAGTGACTCGATATCGTTGTATAAAATCAATCCATCGACTGATGTATTTAAGGATAATACCTTTTTGTGTTCCACGGTTAATTTTATACTTATATATTATTTGTAATATTATTATTTTTATTATTATTTTTTACTTTTTTAACTTCTATTTAAGTTAGATTTTATTTTATTATTATTATTAATCTGAGTTGGAGGTTACCGTTCTTCGTCCGACTTTTTTTTTTTTCGTCCTTTTGTACTACCCATTTCTACTATTATTTTTATATGAATATTATTTGTATGCTTTTTTTAATTATTTATTTTTTATTTTAATTTGTTATCATCCCCTCTCCCCACCCGGAGGATATTTTAACCGACAATGAACATCACTTTTGCGTTAAATATTTGTACTAATTTTTTTTTTTTAATTTTTGTAAAAAAAAAAAAAAACAAAAAAAGACAATATTATACAAACGTGCCCGTCCTCGAGTATAAGCGTGTTAGCAGCATATTTCTATTCCAGTTTGCGTTGCTCGTACGTTTCTTCCCTCCCTCCCCCTTTTCTATTAACATTTCGGAGTCGCTCACGCTTAATCGAAAAACAATACAATCACTCTTGCAAACATTTGGCTTTTTCTACGCTTGTATAGGTATAAATAATATGTTATACACACAAATCGGTCGGTTGACCGAATAATCGTTTCGGCATATCATATTATATAATAATAATAATAAAAAAAGTTAAAATAAAAAAGATAATTGTTATCCTTGAGCAACATGTTTCTCTTTTGTACATAGTATTTAATGATTAGGACACAATTATTATTAAAAAATTAAAATTGTATAAACAAATGAATGTCAAATTCTGCGAAGTGATTATTTAACATTGTTAACGATTTAATAGTTGAAAATTGTATTGTAAAAAAAAAAAATATATTTGAAGGTAAAATTAATTAATAATAACTTGTATATGTGTCACCAGCCAAAAGGTCCATTATTAGAGTATCTAATTGATTATATTGTTTATAGAAATATTAAAGAAATAAAAATAATATGGATTTGACAATTTTATTTATTTGTTTGCTTATTTTACATTCTAGGTAGTTTATTAACCTACCAAGACTAGATTGTCTTCGATAACAAAAATTCCTGTTTCCATGATAATGTTTTGTTAGAACAAGGATTGACAAAAAACAAGAAAGTTATTTTGAAATTGTATAACGCATTGTTAGTATACTTTTTATTTAAGTAGTACTTACAATAAACATGTGACCCAAGAATTAAAAAAAAAAAAAAAAATTATGATCTTCATTTGTTAATTGATAATTTATAAAGATTTTATTTACATTGTCTTGACTTACCTACTAAAGTAAATTATTTTCATTAAAGCATCCAACTTATGATTTTTGTAGTTTCAGAAGCGTGGAGTAAAATTATGGGATCCATTAGTTTTTGGCTCATGTAGCCATTATTTATGTAATGCAAACACAAGCTTATTTAATGGTCAATAAACATAAAAGAACCTATCAGAGTAGAAATTTTTGAGGTTTTCAGAAAATGGTGCATATGCAATAAACAAATATATTATTATATATATTCAAATATTCAGTGACTAGACGGAAAACTAGCAAAATGTATTAATAATAAAATATACTAACATTAGATAAATTAATAATTGTAAGTATAGTAGTATATTTAATTAAGTACTAATGTAATTAAAAAATAAATTCTAATTTTAATTTTCAATTTGAAATACAAGTACCAAAAAATATTCTGAACAGATATGTCAGTCTCTATACCTTAAGATACTTTATTCTCAATTTCTATTAAGTATTATTAGTAATTTTTTTTCTATTAATAATATAGTGTGTAGAACTCATTTATAATTTTTCATTATTTTATAAAGTAAACATTTGTAGTATGGAGCGATTGTGAATATGTCCATACTGTAAATAACTCTTAAGATAAGTTAAAATATTTTAATTATATTTTTATAATTATAGTCATGAAAAAATGTTACCTGTGACTATAAGCTAACTTTTTTCTAATTAAATTCTAGTAAAAAAGGATTGTAACATCATTGTAAAACAAATACATTCATCTTCCGCTCAGAATCTAAAGCATTAATCTCAGTCATCCACTACACATTATAACTACACTTTTAAATAAAATATATAAATATTACCAAGTTCCTATATACTCTGTATATACGTAAGAACAATAATATTGTATGCAACTAAACGTTATGTATTATTTATTTATTTAGTTTATACATGAGCATGTGCCCTTAATTACAAGATAATTGTATGTATGAATTTAGATTTCCTATTATTTGATAGAAAAAAAATAGAAAAGACAGATACAGATCCGTATTAATGCTAGACATTTGTGCATCATGTAAATGGGGGTGGAATGAGGAACATAAAAAGGAGGACTGTATTATGAATCTAGAATAACGCTGAGGAGTGGTACAAGGGCCACATCCATAATTCTATTACACAGCCCATTAAAGGATGTAATTACTAGGGAATTCCCACGCTGAGCCAGTGTTAGATGACGAGGTATGTACATTTCCAACCCGAGCATGTTTATGAGACTCACAAAGAATGTGCAACAAACAACAATGCATACCTTTTTTGGACCTCTTCGCGCTGTCTAATCACCAACATTATGGAGAAACCAGATGACCGCACCTTATACAAGAATCATTCGCATAAACACTCGTGGAAGTGACTTTAGACAAAAATCTTGTATGAACCGCAAGGTTTTAAATAACCAAAAAACTAATAATTTAATCTAACTCACAGCACACATGATCAATAGGTTTATAATATTATTATATAATAAAAGATATAAGAACTTTGTAAATTATTACTCTTTGATTTATTTTAAAAATTAATAATGTTAGTATAGGTGCTGTATATAATATAATATAAAAACTGTGTATAAATAATACGAACTTTTTGAAAAAAAATTAAATACATAATATAATAGTAATAATGTCGCGTTCCCGCGTATAATAAAATTTAATATAATAATTGAATAATCATAGCACCCATCGTCGTTGTAAGGCTTGTGCGTTTTACATTGACTGATAGTTGTTTATTACATATGCCTTGAGTTACCGAATGATCCCAATCCTGACTGAGAAGCTCCTTTATTGTATCCCATTTGCAGGTTGAGGTGACCTTCGGATGCTCTCAACTGGTCTTCGGTAAATTCTCTCTTGTTAGCGTCAGCCATTTTAGGTCCCAATGCCGGGCCCGTGTACTCCGGATGCTTTTGAGTCTACGTAAAAAATACACACATTACTTATTATTATACCTATTTGTTCATTGCCATAAATCAGTGACAGTTTTGCTGCACTAACATTTTATAGTGAAGATAAGGATAACGAATGTTTCTTGATTATCACATCATTATTGTTATTAATAATAATAGAACTAAACATTATAGTGCAAGTACACTTTAGTGTTCAGCAATTAGTCGTCATTACATATATTTAATATAATAATATAATCACAAACTGAACTATTCGTTAAATATATACACCTTATACACAACTGTAGGTCAATATTATAACCTTTGTGTTTGTGTACTTACAATGCGAGCGAGGGCGTATAGGCAGAGCGTCACCTGCGGTATGTTCCTGCGTTCGAACAAATCGGCCGTTTGGAAAATCTCCTCTTCTGGTACACCGTACTTTTTGATGGCCGCTTGAAATCTATACAGTCATAATATGATATTTATAAACGTATAAAATGCAATTAAGTACAACGTTTTATAAATATAAAAACCAGAAATAGTGTTTGTCACGTTTCTATAAATACATTTTTTATCATACATATACATTGAAGTATTTCCAAAAATATTCCGCTTCTTGAATAAGAAATTTAAATATTATTGTATTTAAATGTTATTTGCTATTAATTAAAGTAAAAACTTCGAAAATTATAATCTTAAAAAAGATTTTTTTTTTTATCAAAAATGTTTTTAATAACTAACAAATGACTAAATTATACGTTTCGAGGGAATGGCGTATACCTATACGCCATATTATGTACCTACATAATATCATTTTTATTATAACATCACCCTATACAAAAACCCCCGTAAGAATATATTTTTAGTGATTTTAGTCGTTTTAAAATGTCTTACTTATATAACTTATATAATAATAGAATATACGTTTCTCACACAGATACTCATACTCTTTTTTGAATCATTTAGGAGTTTAGGACACTAAACAATTCTCGTAACTTTTTTTCGTTTCTAGGAACGAATAATATCATGACAATTGACAATAATAACAACTATATTATATTTTATACTAATTACTCAACGTTTGCTGTTTAACATAGTTCGTAGTAACTTAATATTATGTACTGTGTATGTTCATCGGTCATCGACGAATTCGCAAGAATTTGAAAACTGACGTGATTATTTTGTTTTTAAATGAAAAAAAAAACTGAACACCCGCATATGTTGTCTCCGTCATGATTATATATACAGCATGGCAAATTTTTGTTCAATTAAACTAATTTTGCAAGTTTAACATAAATATTAAGATGAAATGACTTATATCATCAAAATCAAGGGTAAGAACGTTATCGTCTCTCGTCGGATTTTACCATATTTTTTAGAGAATTATGAGCATTTTAGAATATTATTACTTAACATACTCATCTCGCTTAAAAATATACTCATCAGTAATAATATATACACATGTAAAACATACCGTTGAATGTTTTCCATCAGCTGGAAGTTTGAACCCTTGGTCTGTATTTTTTTCACCGATCCAGGAGCAATCTTGTTGATGAGGTTGCAAAGCACGACGCCGTCTTTCAAATAATCTTCGTACGAGACATTGCTGGGAATCGCCTCGCCCAAAACGTTACCAATCCACTCCAACATTTCTTTTTCTTGTTCTTTGTTCTTAGCCTGCCAAAAAACATTTATTCTTTAATGAAATTTCTGTATTTAACATAGGTACTCAGTACTCACATAAACACTCTCAGTTTAAAACAAATTATAGATATATCTATATGTATATATCTGAATATTTTTTTGTTCTGCATAACGAATTACCCATACGTTAAAATATTGTTTATGATACGATATATTTGTTTGATGATTTTTAGTTTTAATTTAAAATCATTTTTACTAAAAATTAGATAGTAATTCCGTAAATTGTTCAAATTCTTTTTATTGATATTATTAAAAAATAATTTGATTTTACTAGGTATATATTTTAAACTAATTTTAGCTTAAATGGAACTTGCCCAGCCTTGAACAAATATTATATATATGTAAACTAGATAATAGATGTATGTATTTTTTCCTTGACGTCCTCGATCGTTTCGATTTAATGAGATTTTTTTATTATTATTTGCAATTATACCTATTTTTAGACCACGCGTCGAGTATTATATTATTATATTATACAACATATTATGAGCCCGTTAACGAAAACAGACTTTCGCTTTGCTTTTTTGGCAGTCGTCCAAAATCCAAAGGTTGATATGTATAATATTATATATAAATGTTGGTTTCTATGAAAAAAATAATAAAACACATCGTATATACATAAAATACAATATGATATGGTAACTTAATGAGCTACAAACATTGTTAGGTCCGTCTTCTTTTTACTATCTGCAAGTAATAAGTTTTACACAAAACCGAGAAATTATAATTTATAATATAATATATTAATATATAGTTCAGTTTTTTAGTAAACCAATAATAACACACAAAGTACATAATCCTAATCACCTAAGGTAAACGGACAATTATTATGGGCGGTAGTCATTTGGATGAAGGTAATAATTTTGACCAAAAAAATAATAGTCCGTTTGGGCGAGTGAAATTATTTTTACCTATATGGAGGTAAAAACCAGGTGACAGATACGGATGATATTATTTCTAATCATTATTATCAAAAATTTAAATAATTAATTGTTGAATGTATATTATGAGCGTTTTCATACAAATCCAATAGATTACTTTAAAATGTACTAATTATATTGTATGTTATTTTATTTATAACTTTTTTACTATAGATTACTATCTACCTATATAATAATTATATTATTAATATCTATACCAATATTTTTTTTTTTAAATAAGACTTATTATTAATTATTTATATTGTATATGATTTTGTTTAATTAATTATTGAGTGTATATTATAAGCATTTTCATACCACCCAAATGGTATTTTGAGTTGAATAAAATTCGACTAAACAAACCATATTTTGGGTCGATTCGCCCAAACGGTATACGCCCATTATTATTGGTCCACAAGATCATTTATATAAATTTAATACACGATCCCTAAATTTGTTTATGGTACTGTAGTACTGTAGTTAAAAGTTAATCAAAATAACTTCAAAGTTAAATACAAAATATTTTCAAACATAAATAAACGTAATTAAAATATTTACCTAGTTAGAATATTGTAAAAAAAAAAATACCAAATCGATTTAATACAAATAATTTAAAAGTTATACTTTTTACAAGATATTTTTTGATCATAACAAAATGCTATATTGAAAACTAAAAGTTTTTTAATAATAGTTTTAATAATATACAGGTATAAATATTGTCGTCGTAATCAGTGGTGGATTTAGTGTCAGAAAATTTATTCAAAAAAAACGGTGATAGATTATATTTTATAATAGATATTGTATTAATATACTATTTTCTTGATTAGAACAGTTTATGAACATAACCAATAATTATTGTTTAGTGTCAGTCTTTATGATCTATTTCTTTAGTAGTTATGTTAAATAAATACTTAAAAATACGTTCTCGTTGATAAGTTTAATGGGGTGGAAAAATAAAATTTGCCTAGGGGCGGAAATTGTGTGAATCCGTCTCTGGTTGTAATAAAAACAAGGCAATGCGAGTCGGTAAAAATAATATACTTATTTTTATTTACTTCGTTTGAACACGTCGTGCAGAATTCAAGTAAATATTATTAACTTCTCGATATTATACCTATTATTATATACAGAAAACGATACTGAAATTGTTCCGCATTCGTTTATCACAAAAGTACTGAATAGTAATAATAATAATACAATACTATATTAAGTATAGTAATATTGCAAAATACTTGTATGAGTCGTATGACGATAATTTAAGATTCGTGGTAATGGATGTACGGTGGCGAGGTGGTGGTGGTTCACTGTGGCGCGCGACGAAGGAGGTGGCGCCCGCCTTCAAGTCGCCACTGCAGTATAGTAAAAAAAAAGTGTTGTAAAAGAGACGTACCTACCTACAAAAAATATAGTATGTTGTCACCGGAGTTATATATATATACGGTGTATCGTGGAAATATGAGAATTTTATATTAAAATTACACTTAAGCGTGTCTGATAATTGTGATACACCTTGTATATATTGTAAACGTGAAAACACTAATTTATAGTAATTTTGTAAGGCAGACTCGATGCAACTGTGTTTAGCTCGCAAAAAGTAATATCATCGAATTGTGACGTGTTTCTAAAGAAACGCGATTGCGTTCGATTATTATTTGATAGCAATAAGTCAGCGCCACGCCACTTCATAATACTATAATATTATCCCCTGTACATCGTAATAGTATATATTGTATACTACCTCTAACCGAATTCGAGCAGTCGCATTGAGTGGCGCCGTTCGTGGGGCGCAGAAATGTAGGTATAACTTAACTGATCCATTTCACCGTTTTGACAAATCACTACTGTATTATAAAATACACTATATGACAATGAACTCGGAGCCAAGTTTAGCAATCATTTCTCAACTCTTGACAGTGCGAAATCGCCGAATACTGATAATATTTAATGGGTATTTTTTTTTTTGGGATGAATGAACAGACTCGCCCACGGCGATATTATATAGTACAGTCAAGTATATGAATGGTTGGAGTTGTCAGTAAATAATCGTGTGGTCTTGTATCGTGGATATTTTTGACGTACATATAAATAATTAGTTTACGCAAAATCGTGATGCAAAAGCGAAATGCTGCCATCCATACGTGATATGCTATAAAAAAAAATTTGGCAAATTTCCGAAAAGTTACATAATATATATATACTATATTATACATCAGCGTTTAAACGGATTTTTATTATTATTAATATTCAAATGTGACTATTCGTTTTGATCTTTTGATGTTGACGGGTGTGATGTGGCAACGGTCACGGAGTTGCCTCGATTTTCCGCAAAATTATTATATTATACAAATAAAATGATACTCGTGGATGTGTTCGATGTGGTTTTTTATCGGTCGCGTGCGCCAGGATGTTGACGTGTTTCGGAAGTCATTAAAACTGTTGCTCCAAACTAAACTTTTGAAACATAATAGTTGTATTTTTAAACGTGACTTCATTGCCTGTTTTACAGGGGGTGACAAAGTTTTTATTTTCACATAGCTGTAATAATACGGCAAACGCGTCGTGTTTTCAGTGACGACTTTCTACATTATATACATTTATACCCCATTAATATATCTTTCACAATTCATCGTACTTTCGTACATATCTTACATCTTGTACTTTGCAATATATGGGTGACTTATGTCCAAAATGTTGTATACTTAGTGTTTGTTTCGGATAACAACATTTATTTTGCTATGTAGGTACCTAATGTAAATACAAATTTTAATTACTGCTAAACTATTTTATAGAAAGAAATAACAATAATTTAATCGCTGCAGCAGAGCCACACATTTCTTTTTCTGTTAAATGCATTGTAATATCTATCCGAATGTTCTGAGTATAAAAATTAATTCATCATGATTTAATTCAGCGACTCCAAAAAAAAAAACTGTGGGTCGCGATTATGTTTTGAAATATTTATATAGTCATTATTTATGATTAAAAAATATTCAATATTGGATTACTACAGTATAAATAAAATATGGTATGGTTTTTACAAAATTGATGGTCCACATAACTAAAAAGGTTGGAAACCGCAACGCCTTTCGTCCACATAATTTATATATATATTTATGTATTTATAATACCCATGTTTGTCAACAGTCATGTATTGTCCCATCGCTAAACGAATGGAGTTAACTATTGCATAATATTATTTTCAAAACGAATTTATGTATATTTTAAACAATATATGATCATAAGTCGACTTAAACTTAACCTAACCTCGGTAACTCGTAAATCGAATATAAAAAATACCTGTCAAATACCTTAACACTTGATTGGTTTTTGATATCTATCATAATTCCTCCCCCCCCCCCCACTCAAACCATCTGGAATTTTAAGTTATCGAGATCGACTGTTGTTACGACAATAATCTACAAATATAGTACTGGTTGGGTTTTTGAAAATTCTTACCGGCATTTTTTGCGCGTTTGTTCCGTCCACTGATGTGTATAATAATATTGTTTATGAGCCCAGCGATACTACCGTTGGTTTTCTAGCACGTCACCGCGTGTCTGTTTGCTGTGCAGTTTGCTCGCGATATTAGACGTCCGGCGATATTGTCTTAGCGCACCTCACACTCACGCCTACAACACGCTGTATTACAACAATAATATGGAATTCCGAGAGCTGTTATGAAAACGACAGACGGATCGGAAGCTGAGACGCGTATGCCACCGGTCCCGCCAAGACTGGTCTTTATACGCAGACCGTGTGCCCGTCCGCCGTCACCCGTTTATTTTTAGACGCTGTTTAATTGCCCGACGAGATCACGGTGGAGATGACTTCTCGGCAGAACACTCGCGCCGCGCCGTCAGTAATGTATAATAATACCCGTGTGTATGGGGTGATCCATTTATAACCGTCCATCCACTCACTCATTTTCCAAATAAATGTTAAGTTCACTTAAACTTTAAAAAGCTATTTGTTTAAATATTTGATATTTTGTACACCAATAACGTATAGATAAGCAGATACTATACCAATCCTTGATCATGTAATAATTTAAAAAAAAAAAACCAATTGGGTCTTTCCTATTTTCTTGTCCCAACGCCCCACCATATTATCTTAGCATACGATCGAATTTACTCATTGTACAATACCGTAAATCTGGCGAATCCAGTGAAATCAAAACCACTTGTATTTCGACGCATTGGATGCATCGATGAAGTAACGACAGGCAGCATAATATTATTATATATTTATATTAGAATAGAAATCACCGAATTTACGTAAGACACGGCGTTGTTATAGTTGGTGGGTACAAATTTAAAATAAACGAAAAAAATGTTTTTCACTTCAAAATTGTTAATTATTTTTTCAAATTAGGCATATAATAATAATATAAGATAAATGACCCATGTTTATCAAGACTATGAGTATAGTCAGTAATAGATCACCTCAAAATCGAGTGGACAATATGGATATTAATTATTATAATAATAATATTATGACGAGTAGTACGCATTATACAATAGTGAACAGAAAAAGACGAGTATTGGCATTTATTCGATTTCCTGGGCGTTCTATTCAACAGACATAAGTCACTTCAGGAGAAGAAACAAAATTTTATCTGGCATAATTATGTTTATGGAATTTTTTTATTTTTTTTTCGTGTAAAACAGAAATTTTACCATTTTTTATATTGTGTAGGTATCCATTAAAAAACACAAATTAAAATAATATATATAACTTGGCTCTTTCAGTTTACTGTCTGTGGTTTATTTAACACACACAATATGAGACGCCCATCTATATCAAAACAAACAAACTCACTCCCGCGCAAAACAATCGCGTCACCTAGATGAAAAAAAAATGCTATTCTGTTTTTGCCTTCCCCCACTCCGAGTTCGTATACTACTGTTGGGCAAATAATTATATACATACAATAATACATTTATATGGTAGACATAATATTATATTTTATAAACGACACAAGAAATGCAGTTGGTCAAAGTTTTGGCACCCACAATACCCGTGGATTCGGACGATTTAATGAAATTGTATAATTAATAATAATGCGATATTCCGTATATACGTGTAACATAAATTTCACGGCAAGAAGTGTGGTGGATGAATGAAATAATATTAGCCAACGAAAACAATTTCCTCCCAAAACTCGTTGCCAAAAACGCCTTCAAATATTCGACGACGCCACGACATCGTTTTTGATAAATTGCAAGATCATAGTGTTCGATTAATTTAAACGCGAGTGTGCGCAGTTGTATACATTGCAACGACATTATGTTTACATAGTTTTTATTTATTATATCTTTTCGATTAAAAGTATACATTTTACACGATTATATTTTTACCCAGTCATAGACCATATGGACATGTTATTAAGACTCTACTACGAAACACCAGTCTTGAAAATAATCCAATATATTATAAATGATTAAAGAAGGCTTTAGTTATCATTTTGTATTCTATGCTAATTTATTATTGCTGTTTTAAATGTTAATCCAATCACAATTAACTAGTCACTGGACAACGTATTTAATATATTTTTAACACAACACATCAGAGGTACTTGAGTGCCGAAAGATACGAACTAGACTTGTGTTTTTATAGGTGAATGTTTATACAGAAGTTAAAAGTTAATATGGATGTGTAAATTGAGTATTGACGACATTTAATTTTTTTTAATTGATTGGTTACATCATGCCTCGTCATATTTTAATATCCGCTGTCCTGGCGCAAGTGAAAACAAGTTAACAACATAAACAACTGATAAATATCAAAATTTTCAAAAATAAACAAACTCAATAAATGTTATTGGACGTCGATAAACACTTAGGTAATTCAATATAATATAATTAATTTTGAAATCATTTAATGATTTGTTTCTATAATAAAAAATAAAAATTCTAATTATTTAAATGTTTTTATTCGATTAAATAAATTTAAAAGAACAAAACAAAAAAAGGAGCCAAATAAAAAGTCGATTTTATAGAATAAAAATAAAAGGACTCAAATACGACATTGTGATGACAACTGAACCAAATATACAATTATATTCGATGTTATTTTGACTAAAACCACAAAATATTAATCAAATAATTCATGTTGTATACACTATAAAAGTTTGATAACGTCTCTCAGTCAACAATGTATACATACTATAATACATTAATACACTACATCAATGTACAGTACTACAGTGTATAATATTATGTTATTTTTAGGCAAAAAGTTAGAATAAATTTATTCAAATAAAAATATCCAAATTTACAATAATAATAGTCCGACACTGTTGAACTAACTAGGAAAGTTGTATCAACGATAAGTGAATGGTAGTCCTCCAAAATGGAATATAACAGACATTACGTCCGAAAAAGGATAATCTTAAAAATAGGATGCACGTCTAAAGTATGTAGATGTAATATTTTCGTCTCTCTTAGTGTTTTATTTAGGACAAAATAATGTCGTTAGCACAAGTGGGATATCTGGTAACGGATGGCAGTTCGTTCCAGACGTTCCAGTCGGTTAAGAATAGACGCCGGATAATAACGTCTTACATCGTCGAATGATATATGTGTTGGATAAACTTAAAAATTAATAAATGGTATTAAATATGGAAATTTTTAATCATGTTTAATCATTTATACGATTTAAATTTTTTCCAAACCAGATAAAAAGCAGTTGTTATGCACATACTGTCTTTGAGATTTTACAAAACTATAAATGTTATGAATCACTTATAGATTTATATTATTTCTACAATTTATTTGAATTATTCGAAAACAATAATTATCCCTATTCATGAAATCATTAAAATATAAATACACGAGGCGTATATAATTTTATAAGAAAGAAGGCAATAGGGTCATTTTGTATTTATGAATTTCATCGATTCAAAAATAAATTAGTAAAGGTCTCTAAACATTAAAATATATAATATTTATCTATTATCTATTCTATACCAGTTTACGATACAGCACACTCCGAACACATAGCGATCGATTACAGTCATCTGTATACTGGTGATGCATTAAATTTAAGACAATACTTACAGTTATATATTTTTTTTTAATGACAACATGCGTTTTTAATTCCTTACACCAAAGCAAAATATTCTTTTTAAAGTACTTCGATAAATAAACTACTTGTATGAAATTTAATTTTTTAGATCGAAATACTTCAAATATAATATTCTGTTTCAGATTATGGAATTAAAATGAATATTGAAATTCAAAAAAGTAAACACTAACCAGCTTTAACAATTATAACGATATAAAATGATAAAAATGTAATTGTTTTCCTAAAATGTATGTAATAAACTAATAAAACATGTTCAAAAACGTTAAGGTTTAATGAAATAATGAGTTTAATTATATAATCTCGCAGTCTATTATCTAAATTTTTTAATCATAATATCATTATTTATTATAGTATTGACCTATGTATTATTTATGTAGGTACTCTAAAATGATATACAATTAATAGAACTATAACTATTTAAGTTCTATAAATTACGGCAGCAATATATAATATGTATATACAAAAACAAATATAGTTTTTCGTAAGCATACAAATCCCCGCAAAAATAGCTCTAAAGTGCAAAATTTTAATTTTTTAATTTCCTCAGATATAATTAATATTACCTATAATATGTACCGAATTTCAAAATCGAGAACACTATAGACTTCGCTGTTGACAGCTTACAGACAAGAGACAAACAGACATTGCCTTTCATCAATATGGATAAATATAAATGTAGCTAAAACAAAAACAAACGTTAAGTTTTGTATATTATAGTGTAATCACCATTTTACTGTTTACGAACGCAATAATTGTTAATATAATTAAATAACATGCGAATGGCATACGGTCGTCAGTGTCAATCGATGTTTCCTTTTGAAAAAACAAACAAAATATAGGAACACTGCCAAAAACATTTTCACAATTAACCTAAATTATTGCGACTGTAATATATACAAAAATTGTTCACTGTGTCGTACAAATGACTCTCTTGACTAACAAAAATACTACTATACAAAAACGATATTTCAAAAGACTAGATTTTAAAAATGTTAGGGGAAAAGCACAATCGACATGGCGGCGTTAATAAATTATGACATACGACTATACGAATGACATTAATTAATCAATTAATACAATATTATATATATATATAATATATAGGGATAAACAATAACGCTTTTAATCGAAATACGAAATGCGTTAAAAATAACTCATTTAGTATTTACATTACTGAAAAACACGCGATCAACAGGCAAGAGCTGATACATAAAACAAAATAAGATAACATTAACTATTTATACACTATATAGATAATACTAAACTTATTAGCACACTTAATGGGAAGTCAATTACGTAAAATTTATTGTATTGATAGACCATAATTGATACACACAACGAGGAGTATAGGTCAGAACTATCGTTAAAAACAATTTGTTTTTACTTTTTCTCGAGATACTTAATATTTCACTGCAATAAGTCACGACGGACGTAAGTAATGAAATTTGAAATACATTACTCTTAAACACTTGAAATGAATCATATTCTTCAAAAAAAAAAATAGTTTTATTTTACTTAAATATCCGTCCAATATTCTGAACAAACTTTGAAAATTACATATTAAGGTATCGATTCAAATTAGCTATGTATATCGGATATTCAAATATATTTGAATAATTGAGAAATACGAAAACAAACAAGTATCGTTATTATTAATTTTGATACAATAAAAATTACAATTAAGTATTAATTATATAGATATAATAAACACGGCTTTCACAGTTATACGAGATACCGATTTAAAAATCCAAGTTCAAATTAACAAAAATGAATAAATAAAAACTGTTCAAACACGGCCATGGTTAAAATTTTTTAAATAATAAAATAAAAATAATCCATTGGTGTTTAAGTGTAACAGCAGGCACGAACTTTGGCAAACACCTCGTTATAAAATGTTGTACTAATGGGCTTTACGCGTATACAAAACGTTTGAGAATGGCCAACCCGTTTAAAAATAGTGTTCTTCGATTAAATCACGAAAATTAATTTATTATACTTTGATACCTATACCATTGATTAAATATATTAGTATATATTAATCAATGCCTACACGTCTTAATGGTATATTAATATTATATAAATACACATTCAATTGTCCCTAAAGGTCACACTGATGTTTTGAAACTCATTATTTTAGCATTCGAACTCCTAATAGTTTTCAAAATATTTTTAAAATTTCGATACTGAATAATACCTATATACCACTTGAAAGTTAAAGGCCGACAAAATAAAAATATCAAATATATTCAAATATCCATCAATCATTTATAAAATGACGATAATCGGGCCATTTATTTTCTTTCTTTGAAAGATAAAATAAAGCTGAACATTATATTTAAGCCTAGCCTTTGTGGGTTAATTTAATTTATAAACAAAATTAAAAATATTTAAAAGTTTGATATCGTAAAAAATCTAAAATATATACATACATAATATGTAAAATAATGCATTTACTTTAAAATAACGATGACCATAATAATAAAAGACAGACCCTAAACATTAATACAGTATACAACAAATACTAAGACAATGTTGAAATATATATAGTGGTATAACTTTTTTTGCGTTTTAATAAGTATATTATTAATTACAAATTACTAAAAATACATTATATTATTATATTATTGTATTGCCATGGTAATTTACAACCAATAGTAAGTCAATACAAATTATACAGTAAATATAATATTCTTATTTTTCATTAATCAGGATTGAACAAATTAACTATAATTATTATTTAATTATTGTATAACTACTTAATATCGTAACATCAAAATATTTCATTTACCTTGATAATTTAATAATATATTACAACAAATGTAGCGAAATTCCTCAATACCAAAGCTTCTTTTTTACGTTTTTAGTATTATAATACATACCTACATATTTAAAAATCCTCACACTTAAGAACCAGGTTAATCTTAACGTAAGGAGAAGTTATAATTAGTAACGAAATACATATAGGTAATATGCATTCGATTTCTTCAAGTTATTGTAATTTTTCGAAGTAATTATTAAGATGAGAAATTTTAAATTTATTATAAAAAAAATAGGTAATTCTTCTAAAAGTAATCATTCCTAAATTAGGTAACTATTGAAGAAAAAAAGAGCAATCATAGCTAAAATAAACATATTTTTCCGGTTAATATTATTTAGTACTTTAGTAGGTACTTGTCATTTGTCAGTTGTCTCGACAAGATGGTAAGTGTTATCTAAACTGCTAATTTATAGATACACATTTTCGAAATAAATTATTAAATATTACTCTTACACTTAAACAAACTGAATTTTATTGCTTAAATTTAAAGCTAACTATAATGCTTTAGTAGTTTTACCAATCATGACAAACACATTTAAATAAGAATTTAATAATAACAAATAGTAATTTTTATATTTTTGTAACCAATTTATTTTTTAAATATACGATTATTTTGGTAATATTATTTACATTTACTTATCTATACGTAAAAATATATAATATGTTATCTAAAATCAAATTACTTTTACAACAATAATTGCTGAAAACTGAGTCAGTGTCAGTTAGTATACTTAACAATTGAGATAATTAACAAATATTACCAATAATATTAGACACATGTTGTTTAAGTTAGTGATTTAACATGGAATCTTATCATAATGACGCATTAAAATTCTATTTTTCTCACAAAATATACTCTATTCCAATTCCAAATAATTTTGGAAAGAATGAGGACAAAAACACGTTGAAGTTCGCACAGATACAGTCAAGCCGGCGACGATAAGGAGTAACGATACAATATTTTACTGATACAGCGCTCCGACCGGGCGGCGGCTGCTCGGGTTATTCCAAACTTGTTTGGAATAGTCTACATTTTTACAGTCTATGTTAGTGCAGTTGTGACTTGTTAGCCCTTTAAGTTGCTAAAAAATTTAGGGAGCCCCAAAAATCAGGAATATCAATTTTGAACAAGACACAATAATAGATCATGATTATTATTATTCATAAGTTATGAATCATAACAATACATGGAACTAATAAAAACGAATTTGAATAAGTCTCACGGAACCCCCCCCCAAATCACTCGTTTAAATTTAAGGCTCCGCAGAGCACAGTGTGAGAACACTAAACTTAGGTGAAATTAAAAAGTTTAATTTCATTAAAACGAATCTACTTATTTTTAGTAGTAAATAAAATGCTGAACGGATCGCTACCCCTAGAAAATTACATTTTCTTCCAAATAACTTCAGTTATGTAGGAAAACGATTATTAATAGTCAGGGCAGGCGAGAGGGTGGAGCAGAAGGGGTCAGAGGACCGATGAGGTTAGGTATAAAATAAGTACATATAAGTAAAAGGGATCGGAATTGATCAGCCCCAGAGTCCACCAGTTCTCGCCGGTCCTGATAATAGTATATTTTAGTAGTTATAAAAACGTAGGAAATGTATGATTAAAATGGTAGTAACGAAATGTTTAAATTGTTTTAAAATCAAAAAGAATAAACTATGGCTCACTCACCTGCTATTATATTCCAAAGACGTTTGGTCCGTTCGATTTTCCAAATCAACTCTATTGGTAACTATATAATTAATCATAAAAGTAATTTTAGTATTGATCACGGTTATCTAAATGTATAGATAACCGTGGTATAGATATGACTTGTGTGTAACACGCTAACACCATGTTCTTAAAAGAAAAACCAGATTAAAAACGATCGGTATTTTTTATACATATATAATAAATTTAACACAAATAAACGAATGTACCTATCCTGCCTGACAAATAACAATATTAATCATGATTTATTTCCTAAGCTTACTTAGAGAACTACAGGTTAGTATTTAATCTAATATCTACTACATGGCACGTTTTTCTAACTATTAGATGATTTACTATCATACAATATTAGTTTTTATTATTTCTTTAATACTTTCAACGAAAATAATTACTTTTAGAACCTATATGTCAGGTTAGCTGATCTAATTATACTATAGGTAATGAAAATTAGTTGATTTTATGAAATGTAACGTAAGAAACAAATAAAAAAAAAAACCACTCACTGCTCTAATTCTAGAACGATTTATTCTGTCTAATTTCATTTGACGAAATCGCTTCATCCTATACAATCGTTGGATCTCTTTTGCTTCAATGTCTTTGCGTACCGCGTACGATAGATGTGCTTTCTGGACCGGAGTCAGGTGGCTCAGTGCAAATAGTTTTAAAAAGTTGATTCTCATCTTTAAATCGACCGAAACTTAAAATGTTAAATAATATTATAATATTTAATCTATAATATACAACAGAAGAGGTGGCGAGGTCCGATTTTTAGTCAAACACCCCAACACTCCGACACCAACACTATTACACTACTGCAATCTTTATGCGACTACGCAGACACGCAGTACACACTACGCACACCGCACGCCGAAGACCGAAATTGCGTGAACACGAAGAGATAAATAGATACAATGATTTATAAATAATATAATATTATTATTATCAACAAAATTCCCGTATTTGCATGGTTCGGTGGTGGTCGTAGTCTCGTTAGGGTAATAGTCCGTAATTCAAAAATAACCGATTACCGGAATACCAACCGTGCGAACCGATTAGGCCCATCGGCTATAAGCCTATAACTTGTGGTATAGTAGTGAAAGGAGGCATTTTTTCCAAAAACAATTTATTATTATGTCGTCGCTGTCCGACTTGATCTTATGCACGTGTTACAATGACCAATCAGAACGCGACCCGCGAGTGTTCAAAATAAAAATCTTAAGATACAAAATTATTACCTAAATGGCAAATAATAATCGCTATATACAATATCCATAGATCGTGATTTCGAGAAAATTGTGTTTATCGGTGTATGTTTGTCTGATGATTTCGATGTGTGTCGTGTACACTACACTGCACTCCGATTCCGTACACTAAACAGCAGCGTTTCTCAAACTGTGGGTAGTGAAAATTTTTTTAATTATATAGTATTATACATTTTTAGAATTATTTATTGATCCTGTAAAATTGAAACCATGTGGGTCGCAATAGATTTTTAAGGAAAAATATTTTGGGAAGATTTTTGGGTCATGATCCTAAAAAGATTGAGAACCACTGTTCTACAGTTGTATTCTAACGTAGGTATCTTACTCATAAAATATTATAGTATTATTAGTATAGCTATTGGTCAACTGATCGTTGAAAAGTATAACCAGATTGGGAGGTTCACCACACTGATAAAATAAAAACAATGTGAAATTGATTACAAAATGATTTTTTAAAAGCAAAAATTCATGTTAGCAATACATTTTATACTATTTTTGTCTTGTATAAATTTACAGGAAATCGAAACCATCTCGCAAATGGAGATTACTAGAACTCTGTTCTCCTTACTAAAATCAAAATGTTATAATTTTACTCGATCCAATCAACGTCATTAGGTACATTATTACATTATTAACTATAAATGAGTATATTTTAAAATTGTAACTACATCATGTAGCAATATTTAAACTATAAAAATATATATCACCTATGTCCTATATGGTTAACTTGTATCTATTTGTTAATTTTTATATTATTTTGTTTATTAAAAAATTAATACATTTTAATATTATTATTATTTTTACATCATAGTACCTAATACCTATCTGTAAACTAATATAAATATAAATAATAAATATGTAATTATTATAACAAAAATAATTAACTTTTATAATAAATTATTCTTCCTACTTGAAATTCGCTAATAAATAGGTTATATAGTGATCGGAACGAGTGCAATTTGACATTTTGACTGAACGAAAAACTAGATATCGAATTAAATTTGCGGATGGTGCCGACGGATATTGCCTACGTCATCAACTACGCGTTTACGATCGATGAGGATTTATACCGTAAGTACTGCACCTAAATAATAATATAATAATAATAATATGATATGTCTGAAAAAAGAACAGACGTGCCATCAAGTGAAATATGAAATATAACGATGACGAGACGTACCTACCCATTATTTTTTCAGCACATATGTAAATAATAACAATGGTAATAAAATTAATAATTACAACTCGAAGAATACAAAAAAAAAATATTACGACACATCACTATCACTAAGTAATGCAAATACTTTTTTGTTGCTTATATTGTACAGAGTACGGAAAACACAACTCAAGAGGGGATATAGTATTATAGCGTACATTATTCTAGACATTTATGAATCGCTTTACTGCTGTTTCTATCAAATAATTTTACAGGAAACGCAAACACAAACATAGGAATATGCAAGGTATTATACTCTAAAGAAAATAATGAATTGTTTTTAAAATATTGCAATATATCTCATTGTACTGGCGCAGTGTTCTATCTATTATATTGTGGTTATGAATTTATGATGCATAATATAATATTATTAGCAAACTGATATTATCCCAATCAGAATTTTAAGACATTTATTGTTTATACTTCTTTAAGTAACACCATTAAATTAGTATGATGTCTATCACTATAAATATACTGCCTACCTAATTTAGTATTTTTATTATTAATTAATAATTATAAATGTTTTAACTCACAATGATTACAGAGGAAAATATCCCAAATTTTCTTTTTAAATTATTATAATCATGAATAACGCTCTATTTAATTAAAATAAAACAAACCAAAATAAGATATGGATTTTAATGACAGTTAATTGTTCTTCAGTGAGAACTTTTGTAAAAAATTATACAATTTACTGGCTAAGGCATAATTTAATGTTATATTTTAGGGGCTGGTCGCAGTAACGAGGAAGATTTGTTAAAGCCCCTGGAAATCTAAAAAAGCGCCTTTTTACCAATTAAAAAAATTGACAAATTATACGCAAAAATTATTATTAACAATAATTAATGACTAATGAGGCACTAAAGGAACATTTTGGGATTTTCTTTATACTATTTTCATAATTGCATCATTAAATTCACACGTATCTATAGTGTATAAAAATACTATTTTCAACGCAGAATTTTGCACGCCTGGCGTAGGCACACTTCGCCATACCTTTGCTACACTACTGGCCGGCCAGATAGATGGAAATAATTCTCTATCCTCTCGACGCCTAATATTAATTTTGTTTTACTCCTGTCTCCTAGTAGTCTATATTCATCTGATGTATATTTATAAAATAAATAATTTATTATTTTCTTATCACAAGGTATCTAAATAAGTTTAAAATAAATAAGATTTACCAATAAAAATGAAAACAACCATTTTGATGAGCATTGCCACATCGGCTAAATAATTACAAATTTTATAAATAGGTTTTTAAGATCATTAGGGATAGAAAGATTTATACATTTTAACGGATATCAGATTTACCAGCATACTGGTATTTATAACTTATAAATACATAACAAATTTAAATGTGCAACAAAAGGCCTATGTGGCTATGCAATATGTATATTGCAATCAACATCATTATAGACTTATAGAATAATATCCAAGAATATACACAGGGGCGTCATTTAATGTACCGTAAAGTATATACAAATATACAATAGTAGTACTTTTTTCATGTACCATACAGGCCTGCGTTAATAAATTGTAGTTATATTATAGTTAAAATCTAATAAAAATACTATAATAATTATTGAAAAATATTTTATGAATAAAATATTGTTTTAATCTTTATGATAGTTAACATTACTTGACAGTTGTAAGATTATAATCATGGTTTAAAATTTAAAAATATATTTATCACTGTCTCATTAACTATTCTTAAGATTGTGATACAAATGTAATTTATTAAAAATTAGTAAAAAATAAAAATAAATCCCATGTTATTCATTTTATTAATTATTTAAGAACTCTTAATATTAAACTCCAAATAGATTATTGATTTCCAAATATAACTGTATGTTAACAGTTAACATTAAATTTTTTTATATAATTTATAGGCTACTGCTTTAATAATAAAATTAAAATAAATTTTTTTATTTATAGAAATAGTTATTTTAAAATTAAAATTATTTTGAAAAAACTACATTATTTGCATTATCTGGGTGAAGCAATGACAATAAATTAACTTCAATAATAATAACTGTCCTTCTATACCTGGATTAAAAAAAAAAGAAAGGTTGAGGATCTATATCCCGTATTACACACATAAAAACGTCAATGGTGTGAAAAAATAAGTATTGAATTTCGAAAATTGGAATTCGTGATTAGGTGTATCTCCAAAACAATATACACACTCAAAAACATTAAAAAGTCAATTTTATTTTTCTTATAGAGCCCACGACCACCTGTATAGTCAGTTTTGAAAAAAAAAACTAATATTAAGAATTTTTAAGAGTGAAGGGTGTTAGCGAGACAGTTCGATTTCAAACTGACTGTAACCCCGATACTATCAATTTAACACAAATTTTGTCGTTTTTAAATTAAGTTGGCAATAATTTTTAAATAATTTAATTCATAGATTATTTTTCAATTATTTTTAAAAAAAAGTCATAGGAAAAGTTTTTATAAAATACATATTTAATTATTCATTATTATTACAGTTATAATATAAAAAAAAAGCATTAGACAATTTACACTATATTATTATTTTACAAATTCATACCTAGTAATTTTGTCAAATCTGTATAAGAGTATAAGTTTTTTGTTGTATTCTTATTTTTACTTCGTTTTTTTGTCTTTTTTTTGGGGAGGGGGGATTTCAACGCTTTACATTTTGATATACGTTTCTATCTGGATGCCATTGCGTATAAAGCATAGTATATCATATTTTCTATTAAGTTGTATTTTGTATATTACTATCTGTTTAGAATACTTGGTTACCTACAATCTACATATTGTTTTGCTTTTATTTGTTTATGCATATTAATTATTTATTTAGTTATTTACTGCAATGCAGTTAAAATAGCAATATTTAATTGTTTCTAAAATTGCCGTTTGAAGTTTATTGATTAAATAAATTATTTTTCCTATGATTTGTAGAAATCAGAAGGTCGACAACCTTTTTACCTACACGGGCCATAATTTTTTTCAGATGAGGGCCTCATACAAAATTAAAATATTAAAAAATATAATTTATTATATATATATTATATTATATACGATTAGATTACGTTCTCGCTTATAGCTTATCTCATGAGATGTGCATATTATATTATAGTCATGATTAAATTTAATTTATATCAATTTAAGATATAAAATTTTAATTTTAAACACCATGAAATTGGTACGCTGCAGCAAAAAGTTCCGAGGGCCGAGGGCTGCGGGTTGCTGCCGGTGCCTGGTATAAATAACTAATTACCGTTTTCGTATTTCGATTCTTTTCTCACTAATTTTTTTTTTCCTTAGTCCATAATTAAGAAAATAGATTCAACTATGTTACACATAACCCGATAACTCCATCGCAAGTGTAAAATATATTTTTGAAATGCATTATGCATACTGGTCACCGGAGTTTTACGAAATGTTATAATATTAATATATTATACAATGATTTAAGTATTAATACTAAATACTTACATGTTACACAGTTAAGTGATGACCCACATGAAACTAATAATTTCTGTCAAAAATGTCTTTCCTACAGTATCATTAATAATTCTAAAATGATTTTGTAACAGTTACAATTATCAAGACCATATTTTCAGACCATTTCGCAACCGTTGTAAATGTTCGTGTATAACTGATATCGTATGACTCGCTATTGATGTATTCTAAATGATTATTTTTAATAGTAATGTGAATTAATTCATTTTTTCGCGACGCGTAAATTTTTTTTGTTTGATGAAATCATCAAAATAATATGAAACTTCGGCGAAATGTGCATATACATTCGTTTATCTGGTATAGATGATGTAGTATAGTTGACAGTAGTTATTCTTGGAATTTTTTTTGCCCACATCGTGACACTGCGTCTGTATAATATTTTCTAGAACACGTCAAATCCATTTACTTACCACTCACGACTCACCTCGTCGAACGATACGAATATGTGTATTACACATGTGTATATAACACGACGGGATATTTCAAAATGATTATAATAGTGTTATCGGTGAAGATAATTATATTTAAACAATAATGTTGCGGATTTTCGTTTGTTGAAATGATGGGTAAAGGGTTTTCGGACAATCCTTTAAAATAATATGCTTTTGAGAATTTTTGATTAACGATACAACACATTTCACTCACACTGAAGTTTATTATTTTAATTTTCAAAAACAAACTTTTATAAATTAATAATAAATACAATATCATATACGATTTCTTTTTAAATTATTGCTTTTTAACTTATTATTATTATAATCGGAGTTCAAACACACAATAGAACTACGAGATAAATATTATAATAAATTTATTTAAATACAGATAATGATTAATATTGCTTTAGCACTGTCTATATAACTATACAACTTCAGAAATTATAATTAAGGTATACATTCGCGTTTAGTCTATATAGGTAAATAAAATAATGTTGGCGACTGTAATAATGGTATATAATAATAATAATAATAATAATAATAATAATAATAATAATGGGACAAACTTTAACCAATATGTATAACGACTAGTATCACTTGCATAAAATAATAACCACAAAAAAAAGATAAAATATGCCAACTTGCTACACACGTTATATTATAAAATAAATATATTATGCAGCATTGCAGCTATATACATAAAATAAAAATGAGATAAAAAAAATGTTTACAGTCTGGAAAAAATGTATCTATATAGGTAAATAATGATTGTTGGTTAAAAAATTATAAACCTTTATAATATTATGATTGTTTTGGAACAAAGAGGAATGTACAGAGAGGAAGAAAAGGGATGTGCCTTACACAACTAAAAAACTATAACTAACCACGTATGTTATTGATACGTTATTAGGTATTATTATGGCTAAATAACATCGAGGGCTCAGTACATACATTTTTACACTATTATTATATTAGTTAATTTTATTAAAATACACCTTCGCTCGACTAGATTTTTTTAAATTATTAATATTTTTTTTTCTTTATTTTATTGTTTTTTTTATAACTGAAAATTAATAATAATAGTGCAGCCCAAAATTGACGAAAAATAATAATTAATAAAACAGTGCTTTATAATATATATAATATAGTACATGGCATACACTCACACACAGACACGTACACATACACATATACAAATGTACATGTATATTGATAAAAACTAAAATTACTAATATATAATTAAACGATTCTAGAAGTCTATAATTCAATAAATCATATTATACAATAAGGTCAGCTATAGGTTAACAACCCCGTTTATATATAGTAATAATAATATTACTGTTGGTATAGGTATTATTTTATGATTAAGTTTTACCGAAATATTATAGTATGTAATATATGTTAGTGTAGTCACGTTAGATTTACAAATATTAAAACAACGAAACCACGTGCCCCCCCCCCTGGTGTGAAATAAAACAAAAAAATGAAAATATTATAGTGAGTAACACTCTTAAAACTAAACAAATCAATATTAAATATAATATGGAATATAGGGTGTCTACTGTCTATACAGGTTATATTATTAATTCAGATTTTATTCTCCGGGATATAGACGTTAGTCTCCATCGAACAGGCTCTGGAAACCGACGAAGGCACGCGCACGTGTACATTTGGTTGCGCGTTAATCGGGCGATCGACTTCAATATAACACGGTGAAAATTGCATACGATGTAGAAGATAAGTAGGGGTACTAGTCGAAAGATTTTTTTGCCGAATAATATTTCCGACCACTGCAGGAATTCCTGTAAAAGACGAAAATCTTATGCAGACCAAAAAAAACCTTTATATCCGGGAATGTCGAATGCGCGTTTACTCGTGATGTGATGAACGAAAAAACGCGAATTCGAGACGATCGCGGGGACGCGTACCGAAAGAGGAACACACAAAACAAAAGAAAGAAAAGTTAAGTAATAAAAAATAAAAAATAAAACTACTGTTAACGCAGTGGTGGCCGACGTAAATATAATGGTAAAATAAATCTAATCGATATTATTATATATCTTTTTATATCGTTGAAACCGCGCTCAGCAACGGTCGATACGGTCATTTTCCCTTAGGGGGTGGAGTGAAGATTATATTTGTCGAAGACGTCAAAAACGACTTTGGTGACCGAGTAGGTATCGAAAAGTAGAAATTGCATTGGCGTTTCTTTTTTTTCGATAGCGACTCCGTCTGTTTACTATACTACACCACCAACGATACTTACTATACTACTATAAACTTATCTAAAACACTAAAATTATGCTTAAGATACTCAACGGAACCGTAACCGTTTCAGTGAATAATAGTTTTAAATATAATTTGCGTTCTTAAAATAAAATTAATAGTAATAATAATAATAATTATAATAATGATATTATTGTAGATGCTTAGCGGCCAATCTACAATAATATCAACTAAAATTTAATAAGGCAACAACGGTCAGCCAATAACACGATTGGTATATGATAATATACTGCAAAACGCGTATTTTCTTATAATATAATTTATAATAACATAATTTTAATAATAATAATATATATATATATACTTAATACTATATTATAAATGTCGTATTCCGACGACAAGCTCTCTCTGTCTCTCTATGTATATGGTTTATAATAAGAAATAAGAATGTGTGTAAAATTATTGACAAAATTATCGTACAAGTGGATCGGACCCGGCTACGGCCTGTGCGCGGGCGTCGATCTCTAGTCGCTGCTGCTTTTGATTCCCAACATTTTGGCCGCGTCCTCCGGCGACTTTGTCTGCAACACCTGATCGATGACAGTGCTGTCGCGGATGCCGAGCAGCGTGCCGATCAGTCCCGTGTCTGTCCGGTTGCTGCAGCAATCATCGTAACCGGTGACCGGACCTCCCGTTAGTGGAGGGGTGTTTGGAGGACTGGCGGATCTTCGTTCGTGGTCGCTGCCACCTCCAGCGCCACCGCCTCCGTATTGCTGGTCTTGGCAGCCTCCGTGTTTTTTGGCTATATGCCGGACCATGCTGTGCTTGAGCGTGAACCGGCGCTTGCATGACAAGCACGCGAACGGCTGTTCCTTCGTGTGGGTGCGCATGTGCCGGCGCAGGTCCTCGGCAGAGTAGAAACGGTGCAAACAGAACGCACACAGGACCTAAGAAACAAAAAACGAATTTTAGGCCCTGTTATAGCTAATGGATACGCCATATTTATGGTATGTTTATACAAGGGGGAGATGCATAGTATATATAACTAATAGTTAGGGCTCGACTTTGTACGGAAATTTTTTTTCTATTCACTATAATAATTATTTATTTACGTATATAGTATAATGAAATATCATCATATTTATGTACAAATACATAAATTCGTTTCAAAGAATTACAATTCTAAATACAGAAGTTATTTTTATTAGATACTTTTATTTTAAATTATGATATACATTTTTTTTACGACAGTAAAAAATAGTAAACATTAAGGATGGGAAGGATTTAACTAGTATTATAATCAGGATAAATGTTATGCATACATTCATGTTGGTTTCAACTCGTAATTTTTAAATAAAAATCACTATGCCCATTATTTAACATATTAGTATAATGATTAACATAATACGATAGTACGAAATGCAACCAACCTTTCTGTTTTCCACGTCGTCTTGTTTGACGGCCGACGAATCGTGGTCGTTGTCCATGGCTCCCTGCGACACCAGTATCTCATAACATTCGGCGTGGTCGATCCTGATGTGGTCCAAAGCGCCCTGTCTATCCAGGTAGCTGCTGTCGCACAGGTGACACTTGAAACACGGTTCGGATCCGGTGACTGTGTTGGACGGGGTGGTGGCGGCTGTAGTTGAGGTGGTGGTGTTGGCCGTGGTGGTCGCCGAAGTCGCGTTATTATTACCGCACCATCCGTTGAACATAGTCATTGTCGAGTAATCACGTTCAGACTCACCACCATCTTCTTCGGTACCGTCACCGCCTCGTTCGTCGTCTTCTCCTACACCGCCGCTACCACTATTCTTATCGAAATGCACCCGATTTATGTGGCTGATCAAGTTTTTGCGCTTAGAAAACGCGACAGTTTGGGCACGACGTGCACTTGTACGCGTTCTTAGCGTCGGCCGGCGCCGCGGCGGTTGTTTCGTTGTCGGACGAAGCGGCTGACTTGCTAGGTGGTGTACAGTGCAGGCGCAGGATATGCCGGTCACGGTTAGACTTCGTCGAGAACGATAGCGGACAGTGTTTGCACTGATACGGTTTTTCGCCCGTGTGCGTGCGGATATGACGTTTCAATGACGAAGTCCACGGAAACGAAAGGTAACAGAACGGACATAACACCCTGTTGGGTGCAGCCGCGTATGCACTAACTTTCTTCCGTTTCTCTCGGTTCTCATCCTTGTCTGTGTTGAAATTTATATCGATGTTGTTGTTCACTGCGTTAATACTGTCGAAATAAAAACATAAAAAATTGTTAATAATATTATACCTGCACACATATATGTACGCGTCAAAAATCTTATTCACGCTTTTCACGTTTTTGACTCTCCGACTTACCTAGAACCGTCGTTTTCAGAATAGCTAGCAGCCTCGCTGTGCTCTTCTTCGCTGCTGGTCACCTCGTTATGGTCCTCATCAGATCTGGTGAACTGCGGAAACGTCTGGTGCGAAGCATTGTCCAGCAATCTGGATACACTAACCAGATCGGCAGACTCCTCTTTGATCTCAGAGCACTTTTCCTTAACTTCGGCGGGCTTGTTATGCTCTCCACCATCTTCCACTATGACGAGTTTGTCTTCCTCCTCCACTATGTCGTCATCTTCTTCGTCTTCATCTACTTCATCTTCGGTCCGTAACAGCTGTTCTGACGGCCGACATTTCAACGACAAAGCCATTTTCACTTGATTCGAAATCGGCGACGTGTCCTGTTGTTCTTGTTTGACAGCCGAGAACTGCGGTTCCGACTTGGACGACAGCGACCTAGGTTTCTTGTGCCAATCGGTCGGATGTTGGTTTTTAACGTGCCGATCGCGGTTTGATTTCAATGTGAATGCCCGTTTGCACGTCTCGCAGACATGTGGCCTGTCCGTTCTGAACCGCCTTTGTTTGGGCACCAGAATGCCGTTTTTCATCACTAATCTCAACCCGTTGGTGTCTTTTGGTTTTTGCGCAACGTCTACGGACGACGGAATAGGTGGCGGAGGTGGTACGGTCACAGGCTCAGGTGTATCAGGCTTCGATGGGACAAGGGTATCAGCCGGCTCTTGAGCTGGGACCGGTACCGGTTCGTTCATCTGCCGCATTGCACGGATCATGTCGACGGTGAGTGGTATGGGCAGCATCCGTTCCGCGGCTGGGTACATGCCGTTGAAAAACATACGATGTTCGTTGAGAAAATACGCGTGTAAAGGAGTGGGTAATGATAGGTCCATGAAGCCGGGCGGGGCGTGCGGTACAAATTGCTCGCGGAACGGCATCGTCGCAGTCGGTTTGTTAACAGTCCTCCTCGTCTGTGTGATCACCGACGGTGGCGGCAGCTGTAAAAGACGACGATGACGACGACCTCTTACTGTTGATTGACAAATCTTGCGGCTCGCTGTCGAAGTCCTGTTTAAAACGCTTCATGCTGAGGTCCAGTGGTTCATCGTACTCGTCTTCATCGTCCTCCGAGCTCTTTTGGCCGGATGATTCGTACTGAGAATAGTCCGTTGTTGCCTGATTGTGGTGCTGTAGACGAAGGTGGTGGAACAGTTCTTCACTCTTGTCGGCGGCTGCTTCGTCGTTAGCCGACAACACTGACCCGGCCGATTTCTCCTCGTTCTTGAACAATATCGACGCTTTTACCTCGGCGTTGGACGCCTTATGTATGGTGCGCAGGTGCCGTTCGCAGTTGGCTTTCGTGGTGAACGCGTACGAACATTTTTTGCACACGTACGGTGTCTCGCCCGTGTGACCTTTCATGTGGTGGTTTAGCGACGCTTTTTCAGTGCTGGCAAACTCACAAATGTTGCACGCGTACATGCCATTGGTGGATTTATTGTGGCTAGACGAGTTGTGGCCCTTAAGTGCCCGCAAATTTCCAAAAACGGTCGAGCATAACCTGCACGCATACGTGCGCTTGGCCTTCATGTGGCCATTGCTACTTCTCTTGTTGGCCGGCGACATGAAACCGCCACCCACAACTGACAGAGGGATATCATCTTTGGGCGAGTTGCCGAAATACGAGTCCTTGTCCGACGGATATCCATCACTAAAATCTGTGCTACACGTTGAGTCGCCGTTGTACGAAGATTTTACAGGTGTGACGTGCGCACGTTCGGGACTTTTGTTGAACGACGTCGTTTTAGCCGGCGACTTTGCGGCGAAGGCCGTATTGTTGTTATTGTTGTTATTACTACTGTTATTGTTGTTATTATTGTTAATGCTGTTGTTATTGTTAAACTCGCGATAAAACGTTTTGGCGGTAAGATTTTGTGGTTTTAAGTCCATGTGAACGGTCTGTAAATGCAGACGCATACTATAAGTGGTTGAAAACATGGCGTTGCACACAGGACACCGGCTTTCCCGTTTTGTATCCAACACGGAATTGCAGAACAACCGTTGTCGCAGATTATCTACACGTAACATTTCCGATGACATTTCAAACCTGAAACAAATGCGAATAATATATTATGACAACAGACAAGTCATAGAATGATGAAAAAAAACCCGAGACCAGAAGTCAAACCTTGTCTGGTGGGAGGGTGGGCGGTGGCTAGCGGTCGTATGTATCGATTTGACGAGAGACTGAGATATATATGTGTATACATTAAATACATGGATAAGAAGAGAAGGAACAAAACGCCGACACGGGCCGTTCGAGCGATACATTCGGTCAGCATGGCAACGAGCGTATATATATAGTTACAAAAGTTCAACCGCCCTGGTGATGTACACACAAACAACACAGCATACCTATTCGTTAGTACGTGTGTGTGTGTGTGTGTGTGTGTGTGTGCGCGAGAGAAGAAAGGTCGACCGGTTAGAGTTCATTCGTCGTCATACATTTAAAAAAAATGTATGATACGCGTGGCGTGAATGGGAACTACAGCAAAGCGTGCGATTATTATTATAAACAAAATTACGCACACACGCGTATAATATATATGTTACATATGATCTATACATAAATATATAATATACAAAAGAGGAGACATACGAAATAACCATCAGCAGGTGTTTGCATGTGGATAAAACAAAACATATTAAAAATATAAGCTAAAATATTCCGTTTGACTACTATAATATTATATATAATACCTAAAGGTACTATTACTATTACTTTTACTATAGGTACAACGGGATAGGTATGATTGCCGATCGATAGTTGTGACAACACCGCGAGAGTTGGCCCGTCGTTCACGCAACTCCCCGACGAAAAACACACGTTGAGTGAATTAACCCCGTCCGGCCAATGCGATTATTACATATAATGATATAATAATAATAATAATAATAATAATGTAAACTGTGGCACGCTGTAGTTGTTATCGACCATATAATAATAATAAAATATTTATGTATAATATAACGATCGACACAATGACGATATGATTATGGACCCGAGACCATGCGATATATACTTTATTATAGGGGGAAAGAAGCGAAGCAAATATAATATAGCCGCCAACACGTCGGGCGGGTGTGTGTTGACGTCGTTGGCCTTTGACACGCCGATAGGGGTCCGTCGTCGTCGCGAGGGCTGCATCCTCCTCCCCCAGCACAAATCGAACAACAATAATCTTTTAATAACAATAATGCACTGACGGCGCCTAAACCAGCGCACGAGCGCCCCGCCAATATAACAATATAATAATATAATAACACCGCGCGTCATCGAGGGATGCGACGACCGCCACGAGTCCGGTTTGGAATTTCATATCTCCCCGAGGGACGGCGCTGCTGCCTGCTGTCTGATTGTGTTGTCGTCGTTTCTGTTATTATATTATATTAAACGCTCTTTAATAAAAAAATAAACACACGCATATACATTTCAATTAATTTAATCGGCCGGCAGCGGAGTTAGAACCATATGTCCATCATATGGTCGATTACCACCCACGAAAAACTGGCTTGGGTTACGATAATTTAATTTTTTTATATTTTTCGCATACCTTTATTCCTTTTAAGTCGATTGGAAAACTTTTTGGTGGAAAATTATAACCTATCGCGAAATTTTAACTCGGGTTTTACTGTAATGTTCAAAATGTATTCGTAGTTTTGTCATTGGGTTATATATACTTATATTAATGTCGATGAAGAGTTAATTACAACTTACAAGCGGGGTTCATATAATCGTAAATCAGACTTTTTGTCATTAACGCTATTTATTATTTTATAATAATACATTATATAGATACATGGGGTGTGAGAAAAATCTGTTTGGCTGATGACGTTCGGTCGAAGCGCATGTTAGGTTATTAATATTTTATTAGATATTAATAATAATAATCACGAACCGTAGCGTTCGATCCAATTATATGAAAGTATTATTCAGCCTGCTGCAGCGGAGGTGAATAATATCGTGTTGGGTTTTCATTTTTTTTTTATGGCCCGCACAGGTAAGCCGCGAAAAAGCGGGTGAGGGCGTGTGTATACAGTGTACACATAAACATTATTGTTGTTACGTGTACGCGGCGCCCTTTTCAGCGGCTTCATCGAGGGGATGTAGTCACCCCCATAGATACGGCGTGTGTTTATGGAACACAACAATAATTTAACGACAGCTTCGCATTTGTTATTGTTATTATTGAATAGCGGTTTGGAGGCCAAAAGCCGATCGGCGGCGCTAATAAGCCAACGTACGTTTTGTTGTCATATTATTGTTATCATAATCGCGGCGTTAAATCGTTAAAACCATTCTCATTTTACAAATTGTATGCATCTATTTAACTATAGGTACTCTAATTTTTGTGTTTTAAATAACACTTCATCTTTACAAGTTAATATAATTTTATAATTTTTTTTTATTACATTTTGTTGGTGCGATTTTTAGTATAATATATATATATATATATTAATATATTATTTCATAATAACAGTAGTTAATTTTTTATTAAATAACATCGGTAGTAAACTAGTTTTCTGTAATAGGATTCTAAATTTATATCAATGGTTGGAAATATAAGCATTTGAAGTTTAGACTAATGGATAACTAGCCCCGTTTTAATATAAATATTAAAAAATATAAAATAAAAACAAATATTGGTTAGGAGAATTGACATAGTTTTATATTGTTGGCTGTTTTCGTGAGATCATGCACAGCTGCACATGCACATTACACATACTTTATACTTTATACGTATATTATAATTGTGTATTTGATGTTTCTCTAGGTCTTCCGGGCACAATGTTTTCGCGTTAAATTATAATATTTTCAAAGATGAACGAGTAATTATTATTATTGCGTTCCGCGCTAAGTCGCGTTCGTACAATAATACTGTAACACACATACACAAGTTTATATGCATGTTACATGTGTATATATATATATATAGGAGGAAGGAAAACAAGAAAATACATGCGTGTATAATAATAATAATCTCACAAAACCTCATGTGTGTGTGTGTGTGTGTGTGGTTACAGGACCGGTGAACCGTACAAGGCGAGCACGCATGTAGACGACGTCGGTCGTATATAAAATAATATAATATTGTGCTTATACTCGCGAGCGGGTCTGGGCACGATAATTGCGTATGCGCACGGTCGGGATTTTTCCCAAGGTATACTACTCGTATATTATAGTCTCCTCTGTGTGTGTGATCAAAGATGGCGACGGATGCTGGTCATTGATGGGAAACAAAACGCACACACACACACACGCGCGCGACGTATAATAAAAGTCTTTTGTACACACACACTCGCGTACTTATGAGCAGTCATGGAGGACACGGTAATAATAATTATAAGCCCGCCGCCGACCGCCCTCTCGCGAGAGCAATTTATAATAGTGAGCGCGGTGGGGCGAAGACCAGTCGTTTTTCTCAAGATCGTCCGGTGGCGATTACGTCTTGCCCTTCCCCCTCCCTCTCAGCCCCTCGAAACAAAAAAAAAACCTGTGCGTGTTCTTCTCACCCGCGGGCCGTCTCATGCACAGAAACTATTTACGTAAACATTAGTATTATTATTATGTTTACCGATGAGCGCCGGTCAACCTTTCCTGAAAGTCCAGGTTTTCAATTGACAAGACTGGTTTATTATTTTTAAGATACAACACAATAGAAACCGTTTATCACGTTATCGGTTAACATGTCACATCGGTTAGCACACACAAAATCTTAAGTCCAAGCTGAATTTCAATATGTTTATTTGTCATGGTACACGACTGATTCGGCCAATACGAACAAACTATGTGGTATCTTTCACAATTAAGCACTGTACCTGTATTATTATTGGTTATGATCGTACAGAATATTTATTATTATTTTCATTTTTCTTATTTCGTCTACAAAGATTTTTTCGTTGGCTACTCTGCATCACAAAGATCAATTATTTATTGACAGCCCAAAACAAATTATAAGGAATAACTAAAATTGTACTCTCGTCTATGCCAATCTCATTTGCTGTATTCGTCGATCATCATTTATTGTTAGGTTAAATGTTTTATTTATATATAAATCATAAATTATGACCATCGCTCGCGGTTAAATTTGTAAAATACTAATAAATTATAATTGTAATATTATGCAATAAATGTATGTATATGTGTATAGGTGTATACTGTAAATAATATAGGGTTGGCCGGAACATGTAATTTTCTTGGCAAAGCGCTGCTCTAACAGTTTTCAATCGGATTTTGTCAAACGTCAGTAATTCGTTTTCTAGCTTCTCGGTACGTCCTCGGATACGCGCGACAAGTAATTTTTATTTTCAATGTCGATCCAAGAGCTGCTGAGAGCGTATCAGCGTACAATATACTTAATTTACTATTAAAATTTTGTCAATATTTTGGAAAGACAAATCGTTTGTTTGCGTTTCGACAATCGTTATACTCACACACTATACATATGTATATTACACACAAAATACCGATATCATAAATACATTGTAATAATAATATGTGCAACGCAGTCGAACACACGCGCGTGTCCATGACCTTCGGTCGAAGATTTTTGGTCTTCGGTGATTATTTTTAGTCTCCAGTGATAAATTATATATTATTATCGTACAAGGAAACAATATTATATCCCTGATAAACGCTGTGCAACCGCACGCATTTATTCAGTGTGCATAACACTTATATGTATATTATAGGTAAGTAATAGTAGCTGGTATAACGTATATTATTATAATATGATGGCGCGCGCCAGACGACCGATCTCCGTCGGAGACGATTATATTACTACAGATACGAATAGAGCGGCGTCGTATAATAATAATATTGTGATTATAATAATATCAAATTAATAATGTGCAACATGGAACACGAGACGGAACAACTCTAAACGATTATAAGACGTATTATAAATTATAATAATAAAATTGTCGGTCACGATAGAAAAAAAAATATTATCGCCGCGGAGTACAAAATAACGCCTCGTATACCGTTTTTTTTCTTCTAATTTTTCTACGCGAATAGTTTTCGATCACAATAATTGTTTAATTATTGGAAACCAAGAGTACACGATGTACTTATAATATTATGGTTAATATGCATGACGTATATGCGTATGACGACGACTCGCGAGGATGAACACCACACGGGACGATTTGAAAATACGTCTAATTGCTGTTAAATCGTCGTCAGCCGGAGAGCGTAAAAACGGTTTTTTTTTTTTTTTGTTTACCGACGTCGTCGCGCGTATTTGAATGGAATTAAAATACTGTTTGCTTGACGATTTTGATCAAGGCGAACAATATATAGAGATGAAAAAAACTGTATACACATAAATATGATATTAATAATATCATAATATTATAATATTATATGTTACACTCTTCATCATATTATATACATATATATATATATATATATATATTTATGCACGGGCAAACGTAAATAATTATTGTCGGGCTTAATATTATTATGTTTTTTTTCTCTCCGCGTATACGTTTCGCGCGATATATTGTTTACTGTTCGTATTTTTTTTTCTGCTGGTATAGTGGTATTTGTTTTATGTGGTAGTATAATAATATTGTATATGCGTTATGAGTAATTTTTCTGTTGTCATTAAGATTAAAGACGCGCGAATGCACATAATACGACATTATTCTGTCTGATCCGACTGCGTAAACTATCTATTTTATAATATTGTTATTATAATAATATCTAAATTCACAATAATTGTGCAAGTGATCGATATCGAATGATCTACTTAAATTTTATCACTCGTTTTACAGGCTACATAGCGATGAGCCGAACTATGCGAGTTGGAGGTGTGACACTTGTGCTTTGTTATTTTTATTACGTGTTGTATACTTTATATCATAATTTATTAATTGGGTTTATGTGCAGAAAAATAGTCCAAGAAAGTTTTTATTTACTACGTTTGAAATGTATAACAGCCCAACATTTTAGAGTTTACATTGGTTATTACTTATTATATAAAACTCGAATTCCGCGTCCTTAAAATATATTGCAATAAAAAAACCTTGATATACCACTTTTATATGATTTTAATATTTGTATAAAATATGGAAAAAAATTCGACGAGTTTACTTGCGCAATAAACGGCGTTATTAATTAATCATATGCATTAATACATGGGCAACGGTTAGATTGATGTACATAGATTTTATGTAGATAACTGAATGAAAAAAATGGTTTCAAATAAAATTTTGTATAATACATGTACAAAACGAAACTTTTAATTATGTACATTTAAATTTTAAAGTCGTAACATTTATGGACAAAAAAGGATTAACGCAATATCTTAGTTATAGTGTGTTGGCTGCGTATTATAGCATTAATTCTCGTGCACATTACTGCATTGCAGCGAAGGCGCATCGAATGGATCTCAACTTGATCTGCCAGTCAGTCTCCCGCGGTATTGTTATTATTATTACTGATATCGAACGAATTTTGAAAACAAACAAACGAAAATAAATTTAAAAATAACAATTGCGAGTACCTAACTATATTTTAATATATATTATTATTATGCGTTACGCAGTCGGGTATAATTTTTATTTTTCGTTTTACCTACGCGCATATTAATAATGATAATAATAATTACACGTCGGCTGTATAATATGTACGTATACGCGCGCGTTATTATAATATTATATTATAATATACTGACTGCTGCAGGTACGAACGCAGCTGTTTTTCAGAGCAATGATCTGCGGGGCACGTGCTGCTGCTGTCCCGCGTACAGCTGCACAGTCACCTGGATAACCACCCACTACTTCTATCATAACGTATATATGTATATACATATACCTGTATATTATACCACTGTAGCCTACATATGTATATCTACACACAAACGTATATATATATATAGTATATGCATATCATAGGCGCACACGCCTAAAGATGATAATGGTACACGCACTGCAAACACCTTTTTTCCGTTTTTTTTTCTCGTTTAATTTTTGTAATAATTTTTTGTCGGTGTTCGCCTCGCGGCTCGGAGCCATCCGAAACTCCGACGGCAGTGGCGGCGGCCTCGCGCAAACAACGCTACGGCGCGTTTCTTTTGACACGGCTTGTGTAAATAATAATGTAATATAATAGTTTGTGTATTTTTTACCTATTATTTTTTTCTCCCCGAAACACCAACACTACGATATTACGACACACGCGCGGATGGAGTGTCGACGTCGTTGTCGCCGCCGCCGACGTTGTATAAAAAATATTTTAAAATGACGTAGTTCTACGCACTCAAAAACCAATAAATAGTATATTATAGATTACGGCGTTTAATAATACAATATGACACGTCGAGTCAGCGGTATATTAATATTACGATATTGCATGCGTCGTATGTTGCCGCCACGTTTCCCTGAGCGCTGCTATAGGAGGGTACAATGGGAGAGTTTTTCTGAAGTTTCACCTCTAAACAGAAGTAATAATAATAATAAACAATAGCTGCTCGAACCGTGTGGGTATACGAAAAAAAATCTAATAAAATGTTTTTGGTGATATAGTAACAATCATTATCATGTATACACGAATTGCGGAACGATTACGAAACGGTTTTGATTCCGCGAGCTTATGTCGAAAAAACCGTGCGCACATGTCATACACTAGATAGGTAATATAGATGCGGTAGATACATATATTGTCCTGTTGTAGCATAATAATATAATACGAGGTCAAGAAAAAAAAATTGACCAATTTGATATAAGTAAATAAAATACGACGAAAATTGGTTTTTTTTTATATTTTTACTGATATAATATAATATACTATTATATGCGTAATCGAAATTTTCAGCCGGCACGTTATATTGATGGCTAAACACGTAACCACGCACTAATCGAGATAATATTATTGTAAATGTTACGGAAGAAAATTATTTTTTTAAATATCATCTTTCCCCCGCTGACGAAGGCCACGAGCGATAATTATTGCTATCAGTGATTAAAGCGTGTATAATAGGTGTAATTCCGTGTAGGTATTATTTTATCTGAAAATAAATCTCCACGTTTAATCTCGTTTAATCTACAATAATGAAGTCAGTGTATTGTGCGGAGAACGGATACCGAAAAACGTCAAAGATGTAAACGATATGATGGCGCGCAAATGTGACTTTACGAAAGAATTCGATCGTTTTGTGGTTCGTTCATAAACCCTCAACCGCGACCAAACAATATATAATATGGAAAATCATAATACAGGCCCGATGTTAAAATAATTACGGAATCTAACATAGATAATCGAAAAAGACACCAATAAGGAGTCTTATGTAAATCGCAATTATTATAATTTCGAAAAATATTAACATAGAACTTGAGTCTAAAATATAAATGATTGCAGGGAATTCAAATCTTTCGTTTTACTCGTGCCCTTGTTTGACAGTTAATTCCATCTACATAAGTCATGGATAATAGATAAATTTCTCCATCTACTTGTTTCTAATTTTAATACTGTCTATAGTATATATATACATACACAGGCAAACCTATCTGACGACTTTATACATATAAATTTGTCTGCGATTACTTAATGAGGCTCTCTGTTGAAGTACATTATTGTGCTAAGACACGTATAAAAAATAAAATTCGAGTATTCCAATGAAAAATATTACGATTATTTAAATGCACTGTGGTTTGTACAAAACGAAACACTTCACATCGAATTCGAGTTGCTTCCAATCTTAAGAAATGTATATTTGTGTATATGTACCTACCAAGTTTAAAGGACTAATTCGGGGTAGCACGAACAATAACTATAATGATTTATGAATCAATAGTGAGCCGATTGACCACGGAACATGATTGGTCCATTATACGTTTTAAAGCAAACCATTAAATGGATCGAATTTTTATGTAATCAGATACAAATCAGGGAAAGTTTGATATTATTGAATTTTATAAAAATCAAATATTTTATACGACGCCTTCGACGACGTACGAAATTATAAAAACAAATTTATATATATATATATATTTATAATATACGGTGTCAGACACCACACCCGCCCGGCGAGGCGAAAAATCGGTCTCTCTCGACGATCGGGTGGTATGAAATCGTATGTATAAATCGAGTAATGGTGTATATGATGCGTTTTTGTGTATGTGTGGTGAACGCATTACAAATTTACACGTATACCTAACATAATAAAGACGATTCCCGATCTATAGATCGTTCGATCGATCGCAGCGCGCCGCCAGGACGACGAGGCCGAACCAGTTCCGTCGCCGTCGCGGCGGTGCTGTACCGGAATCTCTTTCGACAGACAAAACCACGACGACGACGACATCGACCGTCGCCGCGTCTCCGGCGTCGGGCCACGACGTTTTATCGACGCGTGTAATTGACCCGCCGCCACACCGGGGCGCCGCCGCCTGCGCTCGCCCATTTACTCTCGTCGCCGCCGTATTATTGTCGTCGTCGTGTTGTTGTCGTTATTATACGTATTATTTCTATACAATCTTGATTTACGCGATCGTCTCGCACGTTCATCCCCAACAGAACAAAACCCTTCGGTGGGAATGTAAATATAATAATATAATAATTTCGTGTAGACCGTATACATATCGGTATGGCGCGCCGCGGAGGTACTGTGTAGCGTCGTGGGCGCGGGCACGATAAAATAATATCGGTATGTTATTGCGGTTGTTATTATTACGAAACACGCATATCGCGAGCGCGCACGCCGGTGGCCGCGCGTCGTCCGAAAAGTATTTCCACGCGACTGTTGGTAAAATATTATTATAATAATACACGTATAATACGCTACAGCACGCACGCGCAAAGATAATTTTAATTATTATTATGTGGGGTATATTACGTAATATATCCGAATATCGTTGAAATTTGTTTTAGATTTTCAGTGAAGTGGATGAGTGAACTCATATGGTAAAATAGTGCAATGACGTGTTTATTAGGCTTTATCCGTCTATTTGTGGTCTGTAGCGTTGCCTTCCTTACGTTGCTTTCGACTTCGATATTATCACTCTTGGTAGGAAAATTAATCTGTAGTTAGTACTTTGAGAGGATCGGAAGTCGAAAAACTCTACTCTACTTAATTATAATATTAGGAAAAGCGAGAAGTTTTACGCAGAACCGGTTTTTGAGAAAATCGATTTGGTCAGTTTGTTTTGATTCAAAAAATAAAATAAAAATAACCGGCAGATTCCTTATTGTACCTAATTAAAATGTTTATATTTTTTATCAGTAAAAATTAAAATTTTCAAAATATTTTGATTGGATTAACGGTGAATAATCTACGTTCCGTCAAAAAGCTTGAACATTTAAAGATCTCATATTAGTCATCGTCATCCAAATAATATTTCAGCGTAATACTCAACTCGCATAGATAATATTTAAGTATAATACTATTTTATATATTATACGAATATTGTTTATTCTTCTCTCAGCAGTTGTCGGCCGCGTTATTTTTAACGGACGTATATATTATTTTTCGTCGTCGTCACACGCGCATAGTAACCGAAAAAAAAATCATTATACATTATATTGTTTCGTTTATATATTATATTATTATATATTATATTTGCGTCGGGTCTCTCTCGCGCGTTATTTAAGACAAAAGAGGGAAGAGAAGAGTCATCAGAACGACAAACGCGTATCGGCGAGATGGGGTCTTCGTTCCATTGTCTATATACGTGTTCGTAATGAAAAGTATCCGGTTTTCGGCTTCTGGACCGGGTACGCCGGCAACGGAGCAGAGCGGCGAGTGAGGTGGCGGCGACGGGGTGGGGTTTTATCTGTCCGCGGATGAAAGGGGGACGGCGGTGGCAAGCGGAAGAGAAGGAGGCGGAGGACGACTACAGGAAAAGAATGAAAAAAAAAATAAACGTCGGACCGGACCACATCCTGTGTGTATGTGTGTGTGCGCGTCTTCTTTAATATAATATTCTTCCCGAGCTCGCTGCACTCACACGCACGCGTGTATATATACATAAGTGCAACGATGCGTCGACGGAGAGAGAATTGGTCCACGGGCGTTATATGGTAGGTACCTACCTACCTATCTACAAACTATATGTATATATATATATATATATTCTATTATTACGTCCGTTGCACACACCTATGTGTATTACACTAGCGACGTCACCCGAGTGTACGATAATCACACGGTGTAAACCTATATAGAATAATAACTACTGTGGTACTCGTGTATATGTAAAAACGGAGCACTTGTACGGTTTTCTCGCCGTTTCCTCTTTGCCGGATACGCATCCTCACAAGTGTACCTGTATATCCTCTGTGTGTAGCGTGTCTGTTCGCCGAGGGTCGTTGGTTGGACGGGTGGTGATCGAGACCGGACGGGGTTTAATATTAATAATATTATATAGGAAGTCACATGGTCGGAAGCGAAAATAATACTATCGGATTTGAAAAAAAACGGCGAGTCGACGATTCGAACATTACACCACGTGTATAACATATTTTGGTGGTTAGTTGGTCGATCGTATGTGGTTAACAATAATATTGTTATTGTTGCTGCAGCGCCCCGGCGATCTCGAGATATGCATTTCAGTCAGACAATTTTTCGTTTGTTTGTTTTTTTTTTCAACGCCGGAAATGTTTCCGACGATTTACAGGCACTACGATTCACAAACGAGTCGTCGTTCAAGGAAGAAGGGATATTACCGCGCATAACGACTACAAGGTGCGCGCCGTAACGGTTTTGCGCCAAAGGGTTAGGTTAAAGAGTATACTAGTTAGGTATAGTGTGTATAACTTCCGCGTATATATTATACGAGTTGAAAAAAAAGATGCACTCAGAAAGCGGGATGACCAGTTTTTTCACGTTGCCTCGATGACCTTTGACAAACGACGTAATAAAATTGAAAAGAAAAGGAATATGGAAATAAGGGATTATCGAATGCGCCCGGGGGCCGCGGATCCTCGCGCAAAAAGGGTGCACAATGCCTCGCGCTCCACGGGGCGGGGGGACGCGGAGAGAAAGAGGAATGAGAAACGAATAAATAATGATAATATTATATTATATACATTTACAAGAGAGTGTAATAATATAATGTATTTTATTATGCAGAACAAGATTGTTGTTATGAGGTCGCGACGGATCACTCGAGACATATACATCGTCTATACATATCATAAATGCGTATCGTCGTTTATCTCTGTGACTCTTGGAGAGCCTCTTTCGTCGTATAATGTGTTTCATCATCGTTCGATACAGATTAAACGCCACGCTATAGGCACAACGTTACAGTATACCTATGTACGTGTTTCTTAATTCTTTCCGATTTTATATCAGACGCCGCCAATGGTGGTTTATCGATGATAACGAAAACAATATTATGATGCAATAGACAATATTTATTATGCAGAAAAACGCGTCCCAACGGACAGAATTATTTTTTTTTTTAATTTCCTGAGTTTGTTTATTAGTTTGTCACTCGGGTTTTTTTTTACGTTCGCGAACGTTTCCGGCGAACGGTATTCGTGAGTGGGAGACTGGTAAATACAATTTTGACAACAGTGACTGCGCCATCGAGAAGAACGGACGATTACATTTTAAATAATACTAATGTTTTTTCCTAATCTCGTGTCGTCCGATTCTTTCGTGGTTTCAAAACACTCGAACGAACACAATACTACATAACATCGTCGTCGGGACAACAATATCATCATAAAGCATAATATATTAGTGGAAAAAACGTTAAACAAACCGGATAAAAATTATAAATCGAACGCGTATCCGCTGACGCAGGTAAATCCCGGCTACGCGCATTTGGACATACATACAAGGTACAACACATGTCCTAATACAACATTAATATGATACATAATATAGACTCAAACCAGGATTAAGTTATTTAGAAGATAGTAAAATATAATTTTGAATAATTATTAATACATTTTTCCAAAATTAAAATATAATTAAATAAATAAATTGTTCATAAACTAAAATAACAGCGACATTGAATAATATAATTTAGGCACTTGACAAATATGAAATAAATTATCATTTAAATATAAATAATAACACAGTTAAACAACAATAGTAATCTTTAGTGTAATTATATTTAATGTTTCAAAATAATTGTATAATAATAATAGTTAGTAAGGTTTTTTTTCAATAATAATGACGGCACCCGGCCCTGGCTCCCCTTAAATCCTAGTCTGAGTGTAGTGCAAATAGCCGTTTAAACCATTTTGGAACTAACCTTGTGCACAGCCGGTAGATATCCGTTTTGAGCAATAACGTTGTTATACATGGTAACAATATAGTAGTAGATCGTAGTACACGGCGGCAGTGTTATAGCATACAACAATAACGAACGACGACCGATATCAAACGCCGAAGATTAACGACGACGACGAATTATTATGTTTTTAGAGTAGAGGAGATTCAAAGTATTCGAAAGACATTATTATCGAAAGATAAGGCGGATAATTTTCTGCGATCACTTTTAGGAACTTCAGACACACAGACACACACTCACAGACACACACCCGCATGCACGCGTCACGCATAGTATTTACGAATGTGTGTGTGCTCTCGTTATCTTTAGCTAATACTATATTGCGACCGTGACGTTTGTTTAGGAGATAAATAAAAAAAAAAAACGCGACAAAGAATAATAAAGCTGCGCCCTTTTGCCGGTACCTATACATTTCGTTTCCCTGCGCCCGTCGCCGCCATCATTGCAAGCGATCGATTAGACGCGGAACAGAAACTAAAGACGAAAAAAATCAATAGATGTAGATACACTTATACCTATATAATATTACAATTTAAGAAGAAAAACTGATTTTCAGTTGAAAATTAAAATTTAAGTAGGTACCAATACAATTTCAATACAATATATCGAATCGTTCTTAAAATTCAACTGACAAATTACCCTGCAAAACTACAATTTACGATTTTTTTCTAGATGGTATATAGATGAAAGAATAAGATCAAAGGTAGAGCAGTAATTTCGGTTTTAGTAAATATTTTTGGTTAATTTACCCTGATTTCAGTGAATTTATAATGAATTATGTATAGGTACTCGTCTATAACATTCAACATCAAAATTGTCGTAACTAAATCGTTTTTTAAGTGACATAAATGCTTTTTTAGAAAATTGCACGTAGACGAATAAAAAAAATTGTATAACACTTTACTCGGGTTTAAAGCTTGCTTTCAATTCTTGCAGTAAATAACTATAATCTGTCATATTTTGTATAAATTAAAAACAATACACATGTATAGATTTATTGTCACCATTATCTATAATTATTTTTATTTTTATTATTTATTTTATTTTTTATTATTACCACAGTATGCACAGTATGCATCGCATACCAAGCTGACACCATCACCATTTCTGGAATTATTAGATCGAATCGTTTTCCGTTCTCAGCTTTTGAAAGGTTGGAAAAAAAATTGTGAGCGACAGTCCACGATATTTAGTCCATAATATTTATCCTATTTAATATAATACAGTAGGAGTGGCGAGCTTCGAGCTGGACCGCTAACAAACGGATTGCACACACTCCTATCAGACCACACGATTGCACGCACTACGTTCTGCCACTCTAAACCGTTAGTTGCTTCCGAAGCGTTTGTTTTTATTTTTAAATATTGTATACGACAACTCTCCCGATAAATACCCACACGCATTTGTCTGCCTACACGGGACGAACCGGCGTTGAAGTGGCACGTATCTATCTCGTCGGCGTTCGCTCGTGTATAGTACCAATTGCGGTATTATTATAGTTGTAGTATCCGTCTGTATAAATAATAATATCTAACGTGACAAATAAGTCTTCCTCTCCCACCGTCGGCGCGCCGTGGTATTTGTTAATATTTTAATCGACGTTTTATCTGCTCCAAAGCAGAGACATGTGATCGGCGGTGGCGCACCCAGAGAGATGTCTCGTCGACGACGGCGCGTACTTTCCGAACCCGTATTATTAGACGGCTGTGGATCGATAGTAATTATAACGATTACCATTATTAGATCTCGAAAGAGAAAAAATAGTGTAATAATAATATCCCCCGGTCGAACGACATCAAAACTTAGATAACAGTCCGAAAATGATCATATTATTAATTTCAGGTCTCCCGCACACACACACACACACAAACATACACAGCATATTTAACTTTACGCGCTACAATAAAAGCAGTAATAAAGGTGTAGCCCGACCGAAATGTTTTTTACCCACACGTGCGGTTATCGGATTGGTACCTGCGTAATTGGATTTGTGTGTACAGAGAAGACTGCCAAAGCACCCGCAGCCATTGGAGGTATTTACTTTTTACGCTGCGTGTATTCAATATCAACGAAATCGATCGCCGGACAGAAGACGCCCGATGAATCGCATATTTTCGTTGGGGAAGCCGAAAAACCGGAAAAAACTCGCAAAACTGCCGTCGTAGACCTCGGAAACGAAAAACGTTTTAAAATCAGTCAGGGTCCCGCCGGTGCACAAATATTGTGTATCCTCGTCGTTTCCCCGGACATCGTGCGCATCCGGTTCTCGCCGGGATCACCGAGCACACGCTATCCAGTTTTCGGAGACGGGCGCGCGCGCGCACGCTAGCCCTCGGGGGAGACGAAAAGGGGTCGTCCCGAATATTTTTATTATTATTATTATTTTATTACAATTTTATTGTCATTCAAATTCGCCGTGTTCTGACCCCGGAAGAAATACACACGGTACCCATAATACTACCTACCTATACGCACACGGGAACACATACACACTTAACCGAACCCGAGCGCCGAGTCTGCGAACGAGGTTGCACAGACAGATATTATTACGACAGCACAGCGTATGCGCGTTTTACATTACAATATTATTATATATTTATATACGATTATGTGCACGTACATCTCACGTACGCAGATAACCCGAACCGTACGGTATAATGTTATATTGGCATTATTACCCGACGCTATGTCGCCTGGTCGCCGCCGCCGTTAGTAGATTACTGTAACACAATATTATGATAGAGCAGGTGTGACATAGCTTTGAAAGCAAATATCGCGTTGACGACGTATCGCCAATACTATTATCATCGCTCGAATCGTAGAATTCAGTATTTAGTCGGCCAATGATATTAATATTATATGTTATACTATCATCATCGGACAATAATATAAAATAACGTCATCGTCCGTGTCGCACTCAAACGGAAAAAATAAGTGCACCGCAGCGCGCGACGCGTCTACGAACACCCGTCGGACCGGACAGATCTCCGACGGGGCCCGTTCGACTCGCGGTCTCGATTAGGTGGAGTGCGAAGAGACGGCTGCAGATTCGCGTTAAATCAAACGCTGGCCGATAACGACGTGTGCGCCACGGCCGCGACCGTCGTCGTAGTAAACACCGGACAGATAATTATCACATCTCGAACCCGTAAAGATAGCACGAAAATAGCCTGATCGGAATAATATTATCACCGGCGGCGGTTATTACGAGTACCCGGTCGACGGGAAATAGGAATTATATCGTATTTTTAAACGCGCGAACTCGGCTCTTCCAGGTACCTCTATAATCTACCTGCCTGCCTCCGAGCCAAAATACCGTGAATAATATTATTGCGAAATCGCGGTCCGGCGGTGTCTAAAATAGCCCATCGAGTTCGGCGACGACGACTGACTATCAGTCCAATAGATATTTAACATAATTTTTTCCGCGGCCCGTCCCTGACGATTTAAATTCACTATGATATTATTATTATGGCGTTTTTGTTTTTACCTGTGGTGTGCGGCGGCGGTGGATCTCTCGGGTGGCGTCGCGTATCTTCATGGACGGCGGCTGTGGCGGATGCGAGCGGGCCCGTCGTCGATCGTACGTGGCGAACGTGTGTGTCGTCGTCGTCTTCGTCGAAGAGGTGACGGATATCTTCTACGCGCGAGACAACTGGTGCGCGTGTGCGTATGTGGTACGTGTGTGGACGCAGGCGCGATGGTCACGGTCCGTTCGGAGCAAACTCCACTGCGGCGGTCGGACACAGCAGCAGCACTGCGGCAGCGGCAGCGGCGGCGGTCGCGTCGCGGGACAGGTTGCACGCGGGGCACCGGGTACAGAGACGCCGCCGACCAATCCGGACGCGCCCACAGCTCGTCGAGTCCTCCCCTCCGCGCCAATCTCCGCGCCGATCTCTCGATTGATTTGCGTCGGTTACGTGACCGCCGCGCCGCTCGGCGCGCGCGTACCCGGTTCCCCACCACCCACTCAAACCACCCGTTCGTCCACCCACCCGCCCCTACGATCATCCTCTGTGATGCGGCGGGGAGGGTTGAGCGGCCACGGCGGTCGGCAAGACGGGGAGGGGACGACGGCCGTGTATAATGTGTTTCGTTGTGTGTGTGTGTGTGTTGTATTTTCTCTCCTCTCGCCGCCGTCGACCCGTCGTATTATTTATTATTATTTTTTAAAACTTTTTTTTACCTCGCTGCGGATGTCGCGTTCGGCGTGTTTGTGTGCCACCGCCACCGTCCGATATCGATTTCGAAAAGAAACGCGCGCGCGCATCATACACTCGCGCCGTCTATATTATATATTATTATATTATAATACATGTACCGCCGGCGGACGCGATAAGTTTGAATTATCGCGTCGTATATACGTTGTGTGATGCGTACGTACAACGTGCTTACATTTACGAACGGTGATGTAGAATGATCCATATAATATTATAGAGTATTTAATGACATTTACGTCAGGCGGGATCGTCGCCGGTTTTCGATTTCCTCCGCTACAGACTAGACATATAGGTTATAATATAATTATGTGTTGAGATACGGGTGAAAGCAAATTTAAAACCAAAATAGTTGGGCGTTACTATAATGTCCTCTTACTGTGTAAGAGGTGCAAACAATTTTTTTAAGATTAAGTATAGTGAGGGCACTATACTTTATCAGTCGAAAAATAAACCAATAAATTCTATATGAAAACCACTTTTTTAATGATAACTTGATATATCGCATATGATGGTAACCCATGGACCATCTATAGAAGCTTAAAATCTGATGACTATCAATTTGTGTATAGATCTACAGATAGTCTAAACTTCAGTAACTGTAAACCGTGTAGTTATACTATATATATTTCATGTCATAAAGATACGTGCATAGTTTATTGCAGATCGTGACAGCAGACATGAACTATCTATATAGATTATCACTCGAAGAACTGCATAGCTTTCAATGAGAATTGTGTGTACAATCGCTAAGCGAAAAAAATTAATGTGTCGTATAATAACTAAGATAACCTATACTACAATAATTATATAATGTGATATTATGAATGTCCTATTTTTGGTAAACGGAAAAAATCATTTTTTATACGTTCAACGACTTCAGTTACCACCTATCTATTTTAAACTGTTTAATTTAGAGGAGTTTTATCAAATATCGCAATATAATCGATAGACATAATGCGATACGAAGAAGGATACAACAATATGGTTTTAAATCTGTAGAGTTGTGTTGGTTGTCGATTCTGAGGCTTATATATAGGTAGGCATGATAAAATTAATTAATTTTTTTTTTCAATAGTACATTTTTTCATTTTTTCATCAATGAATATTGATCGCCATCTAAGATGTATAATTATGTATATTTAAACCGTTTTCCTCGAGCTCGGGATTATTTTATTAGCACATTATAATGTATGATTTTAGCTCATTAATGGCTTAATGCATAGTGCCTGCTGCAGTAAAAATGTCCACTGCTGCTGCAGCGATTGAAATTCGTTCATTCGTTAGCGTTTGAAGCATGGACCGAAAAACGCAAGACGACGTTGCCGGTAGATTATCGTTTCGTATCTCGTATGGTCACTCGAATAACTACCTTTTCGAGAGACGTTTCTGCCCAATATTGCACATTTGACAATAACTCGTATAAGTTTATTTTCAAGTCATTGAGTTACTATATGATATTTTCATTTTTATAATTTTTTGTTTCAATATAATTATACATCTTTGACCAGCACGTTAATATTGTTTATAATCTATAAAGACGGCTTATATATATTAGATTATACATTTATATGCTATATAATACATATCACTGCGGCTGGGAATATCGTTGGGTGAACTTATTTATATATATATATATATATATATGTGTGTGTGTGTGTGTGTGAAGAATCCTGCTTTATATCTAAATATTTTTTTATACAAGATAATTTTTCTATTCCATATCTTTGCGGACAGAGACATACTTATGTAAAATTGTATACATAGTCAATTGCGATGATATTATATAATATATATTGTGTGATATTATAATTGGCGTAATTATCTATTTCGTATACATATATATATATATATATAGCTCCAATGCATTACGCGAGCATGTGTCTATTCTATGCGTTTCACATACCTTGACCGTCTTACATGTTTCACCACTTAATGTTTTTTATTCATTGGAGTATAATTATTATAAGCTTCGTGTGTGTGACCCCTCCATCCTCCCTCATTTGACTAACAGCCGAACCAATGTAGTTGTACTGAAACTATAACGAAAGTCAACATTCTATTGACTCCATCGAAATTACAATGAGATATTACTCGACTACGCGTACAGTAAAAATTGTGTTCGTATATTATATGAAAAACAAAACCCATAGACGTGTTCATCCTGCACACATATGGCTGTATCGAATTGACTAAGACGACTTTAGCTATACTGGCACCATATATTTCTTGCATTGATTCTATAGGTAATAATGCAAACATAAGAGTAATATTTTTTTTTTATTAATTTTGTAGGCCAAATAGAGCCCTAAATCATTCGATAGGCGTTGCACTGTATATTATATAGATGTGTCGTTAAAGTCTGTGTACGCCATAACATTCATATTTTCAGTTAACACTTCAGAATTCTTATGAAAAAAATTTTCTTATTTCGTAGCGATTGTATTAAAATTTTCAAATTAAATAGTTTTAAAAGATTTTAAAGGTTTTAAAAATAATGGAAAAAAAAACTCATTTTTATAATACAATATAATATATTATGTACGTATTATGTTAATACAACAGCATTGTGTACACTCACAATGTTCACATCATGTACTTCAATATATACCAACGTGTTAAAAAATATTTATGAAATTAAATTATTAAAATAATTTAAAGATGCATAACTGTGGATTATTACTAACAAATTATAATGCGTTTAAAACGCTCATCATAACGTATATATAATTAATTTGAAAAACAAATCTAATTAACGCTTGTTAAAATTCATCATTTAAATATCTCGGAATGATCAGTATTATTGTTCGTTTATGTACATAAAACACGACCTTATTTAAACTATAATAATTATTCATTTTTACCGGTTTCAATGTAAATTAATTTGAGGGAATTCTTGGAAAAGATGAAATTGTTAATTACCGAATATTAGGAAATAATAATATAGGTATAATATAGCTAAATACTTATATAATATGCACATATACAATTTATCCATATGGATATATGATATTAATGTACAGTACCGTCAGTACTTACACTACTTAAGTCTTTAAATATTAAATCGTAAACAATAATTGTTTCTGTATAGTTATTGTTATTTTTATGTTAGGACATCATATAGATCGAAATAATCATTGGTACCTATTTAAACTGAAAAAAACAATTATTTAAAAAAAAAAAATAATAATAATAATTATATTTTTGTAAAGGTAAGGTGTGATACCTTTCCACACGCCGAAGAATAATTATAGGTATGTTAATACCTTAATAGTTGAATTTAAAAATTATGTAAAACTTTTGTGATAATATTATATTTTCAAGAATATAAGTGTATTTTAAACATATTATAAATGATATCTGTGTATATTCTGCAATTTATCGTGCACCTTCGAGAAGACATCAACATCATCGTTAGATTATACCTATAAACGCTTATAGGTGATTACCATATACTTAAGTGATGATTAGTTTTCCTGCACTCGGGCATTTTTGTAAATGTACGCACCCTCATTTAAAATTAGTTAATAGTAAGTACCTACTAAAAATACAATGGCTAATGTGCGCGTTAACGTTTTGTATATTATGGTATTTAAGATTATACTCGATGTTAATATAATAATATATTAATATTATCTATTACCTATTTTATTCCAATGAAATTATTTTAGAAAAAGAATAATTTCGCCAAGAAGGTACAAAATGTACCTAATATAGTGTTTATTAGTGATTGATTTATAATAACACATATTATGTATTGGTATATTTATAATTATACTATACTGTACTCAATGTATAGGATATAGTATACTGTTCGTGTTGTATATTATTATGTTTGAATTAAATATGTAAATATTTATAATAGCACATAAATTAAACAGTAATAAATTCCCGCGTTAATAAATGAATATTATATCATTTAAATCTATATAGTATGGAAAAATGTACATTTTGTTTTAATATTTTTTTTTTTTTTTCATAAACGTTTTGAATGATAATTAGTGTGCATTGTCTGTTCTGTTTATCTACAACTCAAACTATTTCATAGTTGAATCATTAATGTTTCTGAGTCGTTTGGGCATGTCAGAGATGGTGTTTATTTGAGTTTAATTATTTTTGGAACCCTAGAAGACAGTATATTATAGTAGGGTATAATTTTCAGACCTTATACCCAAACTATCATTTGACCACTCATGCTCCTAAAACTTTTAATTTACCTACTTAATAATATAAATATTCTTGTTAAAAACTTTTTATCGCAGTAAATACATTGTCCGGTATACTCACTTACCCATTTTGGCCTTAAGGCAATTGCCTCAAAAAAGCCTACTTCGGCACGCCACGTCACCACCGCCTTAGAGTAAAACACTGTAATTAGTGTTATTATATATACGTTGATATATTTTCTTTAATCCCCTCTATTCCGAAATTTTATCTAGTGTGCAGTGTTGTTTGAGTTTGTACATTTTTAATTACTCTCATTAAACCCATTTATATTCATCGTATATTTATAAGCATTTAACAATATCTCAAATAAGTTTTCTGAAATTATATATATTATATATAACTATAGTACTTACGTATAAATTACCACCAACCAGCTATTTTATATATATGATCTTTTCTCGTGGCTAATATTATCATTTATCATACCACGTGGTTCAATTTAAAAAAAAAAAATTTAATTCTACGACAGTAATACTATGCACTTAGTCCTAAAACGTATACCTAATACATTTATTATATAATAATATTAAACGTATCGTTGGTTACTACAACTAATGGTTATTGTCACCAAACAATACAATATTATGATTTGATTTTAATTATGGTCGGTATGAATATATTATTGTGTAAAAATATCTTCCACGGTAACATTTCGCAATGAGTATATATATATATATATATATATATAGACAATATAAACACATTGCTAGTGACGGTTTCGGCGGATACCTATGTACTATATTAGTTGTTTATACAATTAAATATTGTTTTTGAAGTCAATATTTGAAGAAGAAAAAAATGGATGCGTAAACCTATATGTATATACATATTATATCATTAATATATGTATGTACACAGCATCAATTACACGTGCGGTGTTTGTGGATCTCATGAAAAAAAATAACCGTGTGCACGTATACATACTCGGGTACATATACATATCAATATAATATAATATATGGCAATGAGAACGAAAACGTTCACATGGGATGGTCCTGTAAATAGTTTGCAAAATATGACGTGTATAATGCTCGGCGGCGAGACATCCGGCAAACAATGTACCTATAAATTATAAGTATAATATACAAATTCGTTTACAGCGCGTTCGTGTAAATATATATAATAGCGTGAATATACATAGGACGAGTATATAGGTGTAAGAGGTATAGGTATGCGACTGCTGCAGCGTTATAACAACGTTCGTAAATTATTTTCCCAAACGAATCGCAGAAATGGTAATTCGTTTTAAATTCGATTTTAATGCTGTCGATACTCTGCAGCGCTGCGTCGACGACTATACTGCCTGGAAACAAAAAGACTAAACGCGCTCTGCTGCTGCACTGATCGCGTTTATAGAATGATAAAAATAATAATATTATGTGTATTATATTATTCTAGCCGGGCCGGCTCTAATAATAATAATAATAATAATAATATAATGATGTCCGTGTCGTAGTCCGCGGCGGCAGAAATGAGGAACGTCGGGAAAAGCGTACTTATATTATGTAGGTATGTCGTTTTATATCACGTCGTGGCATGAACATAATACATATATATGCTATATGTACTTATCATATTATATAGAGTACAATTTTTCGGCCGTTATATTTTCCGTTTGACGCACGAGACGAGGTGGACGACGATAAAAAAAAAAAATTCGTAACGTACATTTCGATCGGAAAAGAAAAGAGGGAAAAAGTGGCTATATATAGTATATATAATATTATAGGACAATACCCGAATTGACCTACCTTTTGATACGTATCACAGCGCATATTGAAATAAATGGTCCGATTCCCATGGGGGTTTCGTTTATATTTTCGATTTGCATATTCGTATTTGTACGACACACACACGCACTTATATATGATAATAATATATCGTATTATGTGCGTGCAGTGCCCGAGTGTACGCAGATAATGAGCGGTCGCGCGAAGAAAGCAGCACCGCGTGCAAATCGCTCCAGTTGGCAGGCAGGGACCGCGTGACAGGTAACTTGACCCTTTCGCCGCGGCGGCTGCCCATCACCGTCGTGTCCTTTTCACCCCCTTTTCTCTTTTCTTTTTGCCACGGGGTGCACCAAACTTCCGGGGTTAGACCGTGTACGCGACCTCCGCAGCCGCCCCGCGATATACAATATAATGTTGTTAATATATTAAGCGAGTGACCGCGCGTCCGCGTATCTTCTTCACCGGGGGGTGGGGTGTTCTTTGAGATGTAACAAATTTAAATAGGGTCAAAGAGGGCCATCCGGTCGTCGTCGTCAACGCGGTACCTATGTACATACAATATTCTATATGTATATATATATATATATATACACAGCACATAATATAATATATTATATAATACGATACTCGTCCCGTTGTGCGGCATATAATATATATATACAGCTACGGTGTGCGCTTGTCGCGGTGAAAGGATATATACAATCGTGAAAAGAATATTTGGGTATTATTATTTATTATTATTATTATTATATTATTATATGTAGAGGAATCCGCGCGCCGTGGTCTATTTTTCCGGACAACGGCCAATCGCGGCCTTAGCGGCTTGTCCCGTCCGCGGTGTAACGGTCGGTACCAGCTATATATGCATAGTAAGTATAATAAAGAAATAATAAGGCTGTAGAAACGGCATTTTCTTGAAACACGCTCATCGAATAACGGTTTTTTCTTTTTCAGCTTATAATATATAATATAACTATATATATATATATATATATATATTATAGTTTAAAGGCGCGAGGCTTTTGTATAATATATAACGTGTATGCCAATACTATATACGATGCAGAATAATATATTTGTATTATTGCACAGCCTTTTGAAATATTTATCATCGTCCGTGCGTTTGTCGTAAGCCGAGATAATTAACCATAATACAATCGATAGACACGTTTGGTATACTTAACATGCATATTTTATACGTTTTAACGAATACGTTTCGAAAAACTAATGTCAAGCGCGTCCTATGTATATAGGCGAATCGCTCTTCGCTATAGGTGCGCAAAAAGAGGACAAGTCCATTTTTAAAAGCTTTCAAGGAGGAAAAAATAACTTACGATGTATTTACATCGTCATGCTATCTTTTCCACGATATTCGTAGGATTTTTTTTCTATTACTACTGTTAACTACACGTTAAAAAAGTAGGTAATCAAAACATTAATAAAAATAGACTTTGTTCTTTTTCTGCGCTTAGTGATTCAGGTAATCAACGAATATTATTTCAAATTAGATTTTGTTATTTTGTTAATACATAATAATTAATATAGTAATTAATAATTATATATTGTAATATTTACCAACATTATGGTATATTAATATACAAAGATCTATTATATTATTCTATGTACAGTTTAAATACAAATTTAATTTTGCTAATACCTATTCAAAATAATTATTGTATGTTTAACAAACTTGACATAGTTTTTATAAAATAAAAGCGTATCGGACGTATACCTACTATTTAGCGTGTGTGTACACCTATGCTTTATCGTATCGGATATTTGAGTATAGGTCTCATCAAATATTTTTCATTGTCGTACCTAATGTATAATATCATAAATAACGTATTTCATAAAGCAATTCTCTGTACAGAGTAAAACAGAATACCAATACCATAGTTTTAATCGATACATACATATTATTCTGAATAATGTACTCGTCCAGACGTTTACTACACGTCTACCTCTACACTATATATATATATATATATATTATATACAATATATTTGCTACATTGAACTCGAATATTATTTTTAAGCAAATACACACTCGACATGTACGACTGGACGACTGTACCTGTATTATAATATATTTAGAATTTAATTTATACAGAAAAGATCTCTCCCGTGAGACGTACTTGAAATATTTACGATATTAAATAACATATTTTATTGCTATATATTGTACGATGGTTAGTTCATAGCTATCTAATATACTGCTGTTGCAGTGTATATACGGAGTAAATTGTGGAAAAATTTATGAACGATGAGTATGGCGTATATATACATACAGGTAAATCGTAAATTCAGTAGATTGTCTTGTCGTGAACCAAGTAACGTATCTTAGAAATTAAAGTAAATTTTCAAATGTCATATTTCTCTTATGATTTTAAGAACAAAACAAAAAAATATTGTAAAATAACATGTTTATTGGCGTAGAAAATAATGCTCGTAATTTCCGAAACGTTGACCGGTTCACGATAAAAAAAATCACCCTGTATGCATACATTTTAATTCATATAAATATATTATATTATCATATACGTCGATCGACGTGCGTTGTTAGAATACAAATCTACCTCGTCTTTGCACGCATGATATTATAATATTATCATCGGTCGTCCGCGTATCGCTGCTCGCGTTGTATTATACATAATATATACCTATACGCTTACCGACTTATTTGCCTTCGACACAGCCGCCGACCTTAACCCAAAAACAAAACAAAACAATACAAAAAAAACCATGTAGTTACCTATCTCAGGGGTCTTACACAGACGTCCGAATTCCAAATAATAATAATAATAATAATGTCTCCGCATCATAAGCGCGCGCGTCAAACTCATTATTGTAGTCTTTGCGCCGCAGCTCTGTTTTAGCTGCAGTGAACGGTGATAAATAAATTGATAAACGATAATAATAATAATATACACGTGTGCGATCCAGCATAATACCTATATAATATAATTAGTGATTGCCCGTAAACGTCGCGCGGTCCGTGTCCTAATTTTAACGCCTCGGCGGCGGTGGACTGCAGACGACGAACGGACGACTGCCGCACAGGGTCCCTGCCGTATAATTTCGTATGATATGTGCAAATTACTATTATATTATAATATACACACGATGATAAGTCGTTCGATTCGTCACGGTTGACACGGTTTCGTGAAACGATTTGGTTTTTTTCGACGAGTATATGTATATATACAATATACATGTGTAAAATGTAATACACGTTATCGTGATGTGCAGCGTGTATAACAATATAACATGTGAAACCAATACGATTCACGTATACTTACCGCATTATATTAGTGTTGTATGTTTCCAGTTACAAATTTGTGTCAAAATGTTGTTTAGCGCGGTGTTTTTATTATCATTTCTTATTCATTTTCTTCATCATTCTATTCCTCTTCTCTCCGCAGTTCAGCCGATTTCGTATATTAAATTACGCGTTTAGCGCGTGGTGACATCACAAACGTAGCGGGTAATAAAAAAAATTATAAAAAAAAAAAATCTGCTGACACGGCTTATACAATCCTATATAATATAGAGTAAGTACCTATATATTGAGGCAGTGACTGCTGGTATATAACCAATGGTTATTAATCATGTAATTATGGATTTTTATATGCGACAGGGTGGTATGTATCAGCTCGCCAGTACCGGTAGTAATTTAACCGATTATAAAATAGCCCTAGCCACGTAAGGGCTTTTTTATTATCGTCCGTCATGGGGGGGGGGGGCTGCATCATAGTAAAAAAATAAGTTATTATTATAGATTATAAAATTAAAACACTCGGAAAAAATAATAACATAGTTTTCTCCATTTATTTTTCTACCGAAAAAATGTATAATTTAGAATTAAAAATTAACCCTTTATAAGTGTAACCCCTATTATGCCTTGTCAAAATGTTAATCCAGACATACAACTAATAATAATTAATATATATACATATCTAGTAATAAAATGTATCTATTTTATTACATATATGTTGTCTAACTTGTCTAAGTCTAGCAATTATTAACAGTTAATATATATAATTTTATTCTAACAGTGTGACTCGTTGTAATAACGTATTATTCTCAACTTTGTTCACCCGCTTTGTTTAGCAGTTGATAAAAATCTATTTTTGTTAGTATCTCCACAGTCACTCATTCACTTAAACCTCTTAATTTTTCCGTGTAACGTTTACTGCGGTCTTATCAACACGCAAAAAGAATACTACACCATTTTCACTAACTATTTTTGTAAATGTCTATCCCCACGATTCATCCATTACGTTTAATACTCATTTATTTTTCACTTATATTAGTTTAGTTGTGCAAATGTAATTTATTAAAAATAATAACAATTATAATGCGTTATTTTTTATAATTTGTGCAATTATATAGTTCAATTGTTAGAATTGGTGATCTCTATACCTGCAAATTTGTTAACCATTTTCCTATTATATTTACAACTATATGTCTATACAAATATATGCATTATATGGTATGAATATAAGATCTTTGAGACAATATATTGTGTCTTAGTGGATTTTATTATCTTGATTTTACAATTTTGAGCTTTGAAAATGATCATTCATTCAACTGAGCCAATTTGAAGGATTACATTACTCCACTGTTGTCTGTTAAATACAACACATAATTTTGAAAATACATTTACTATTTAAAAAATATAGTGCCTAATTTATATTCGAATAATTGTACAGGACCTATGGTAGCTACTTCACATACACTACAATGGGTAATGTTTTAATTTCTAACACCACATACACCAACACCATCACCTATTAGTATTTAGTTCGGTTTACGCCAGACGAAAATCCTTTGTTCGGCGCCACTACAGTGCTGTAAAGGTAAACATGTACAATATTTTATTTAACCGATATACACAGTAAGATAGGATGGTATTAACGATTATTGTTCATATACGACCTACGCGCGGCATGAGGTCCGAGAATTGATTTTTAATATCCCATTTACAAATATAATATTATAATATGATTATCATGTTTTTAAAATGTCCACAATATTTAACAACAGGTCGTTTTGCAGATGAACGAGCGCAGATTAATACGGTCATTAAGTATATTATATTAATAATAGTATAATATAATTGTTAACGACGCGCACATACGTATTATAGCGTACGTAGCGATTTACCCTTTTAACGATATTGTTTACCGTTAGACTCTTATTGTAGTCGAGTGCGACCTATCTGCACATTATTATAATATGTACTCGAACATTTGTTTGCTGCCAAACTATAAACATCATCTGTAAAAGCGATATAATATAGGTATTACATAAAACCGTATGTAATAATATGTCATATACGATATCAAGCCGTTTTTCGCCGTCGAAGAATTTAAAAACCGTTAAAAAAAACTGTTTGTTATTATTGCTATTGTTTTCAGATGTCACTTAATTTTTTACTTTTTGTAAAAAATAACGATTTTAACCGTAAGTTGCACAATGAGCTGATACTGCTGCAGCAGCAGGTGCATTCCATATAAATATTATGTGGTCTTTGCCGTCGTACAACGATTTCCTTTAAATATCATCGTAAGACATTAAAAGACTGTTTTAGCAGTTACAGTAGTCTATTTTTCTCTCTATAACTCTCTCTCTCCTTCCTTGCGCAGCGTGCACATTATGACATAATACGTTTATGGTTTATTTGTATAAATAATAATTAATAACTAATTTAAGTATCAAACCATTTTTTGCCGTTATTGTATGAATTCCGTTAAAAAATGGTTTATTACTATTATTGTTTTCAGATATCGCTTAATTTTTTACAGTTCGTAAATATAACGATTTTTACCGTAAGGTGCGCATTGATGTACTACTGCAGCTGCAGGTGCGTTCCGTACACATTAGGTATATACGCGCACATCATATATTATTATATATATACGATGGCCTTTGCTACGTAACGGTTTTCATTTGAATATCATCGTACGATAATTTAATAATATTATAAGACTGTTGCGGCAGTTGTCTTTCTCTTTCTCTCTATCTGCCTTTATGGGGTAACGCGTTAATTGATGTCCGCTATATATATATATATATATATATATATATGTTATATATTATATTACAGTGTAATACGCGCATTACATACTATAGTGTATATACATACACAAGCGATGAGCTGCAGGTTGTATATATATAGGTAAATGCACGCAGAGGACGCGGCGCTCGGCGTCTTCCTGGCACCTGTTCCGTCGTTTTTTTTTCTTGTACGCGCACACAGACTGCCGCGTAGCACAATATATAATAATATTACAGTGTCCCATCGTGTATACACACATGTACGCGACGAGACGTTTAAATAATATACGACGTGTATTATATTGATGAGTATAACCGTCAACCTATTCGTATAATACCTAAAGCCGTTACGGATGTAATTGACCGTTACGCGCGGTTGTGAAAAAAAAAATAATATAAATAATATTTTAATAATATAATATAATATTATCATCATATGCGCAACAACCAGAAAACGAAAAACAAACTAAACTTTGTATATATCTAATATCTTATTATTACTATTATTATGATGACGTACCTGTTAAAGTGACCAAATGTGTCGGTTTCCCGAACGTCATCAAATAACTGATTTTAACTCTATAATATATATATATATAAATAATTTGAATGACGCCGGCGCGCGGCGGATGATATAGTAGTCGTTGACCCGAATAAATCTCTTTTGGTGTGTACATTTTTGATTCAGAAATTTTGTCAACTTTGATTATAATACTTCCTTCGCGCACAGTAAGTTTACGAGTTCGAGGACGGTTTTAAGTACCTGCTCACGACTTTTTATTGTTTATAATGTCGATCGTTATAATATTGGTCAAAGTTTAAAAAACTCCTTTTTTTCACGGTCTTATTCTAAAAATTTCTCGTGCACGATATTATTCATACTATAGCATAAACTCAACCTTCAGATCGAGAAATTTTAATTTAATATTTTTTACTAAAACCTGGAAAGTATTAGATTATTGCAAAATTATAGATTTTTTATACTCGTGATTTGCAGGTATTATTTTGAAAAATTAATAAAAACCTAAAGCAAATAACTATCGTAATGTAAAGTAGGTAGGTATTGTTGTTTGTACGTTTACAGTAAAATGGTAGCTCTTACGACAACAGCATATCACAATATTTTCTTACGATTTTTTTTTTATCTTAACAACAATCAGATTTTTCAGTAATCGTCAACCAAATCATTATCATTACCCGCACAACTATAATAACGACGATATGTCCTGTCAAGCACAACTTACTTTACATTCGAATGGATGATTTCGATCCTCAGCAGGTAGGTAAATAATAATATATTGTCTTTTATCTAGTTTTCCATGGCCGATCTATTATTTTGTCGACGTTTTACAATAATTATATATACGATCGTTGATTATATAATATATATACGATTGAATGACTCACTGTATTAATTTTGTGTATACATATTTTGTTGCCATCACAGTTTGAGAACGGCGAATTAAAAAATATATGATGAATGATGATCATGTAATTCTGCAATTTCGTTAGTAACCACATGGCTGTAATACAACATTGCAGAGTAACATGCAAATACGTTTTAAAGTATAGAGATTTCAAATACTAGGTACATCATATTTCTGCAGATCAATATTTTGAAGGATTTTTGCTTTAATATATTTTACGGACTTAACTTTTTGCTAAGGTATATTTTTTACATTTATTATTAACTGATAAATAATTAAAAATTAAATCAATCTCCCAATAATCAATTTAAAAGATTAGACGCCTGCTATCGGCATCTAATATAAAGGTGCTACTATAAGTTTGACCGTATAGAAAAAATATTTTTCAAACATTTTTGAATATATTTCAATCATATTATGCATTATAATTTTACAACTAAATACGCAAATAGTATTTTTCCTTACACGTTTTTGCACAGTGTATAATTATGTATACCTGCTATAATATACATAAATATTAAACTGGCACGCTGGTGACGATGTACGTCCGTCCTCTGTTCTATGGAAAGCAATATAAGACAGACACGCGGTTGAATTCAATTATCAATCATTATATATTATATTATATACATCTTCCGCCCGCATAATAATTAGATGGTTTGTGAGAATTCGCGTGCACAAAACCCAACTCGTGTGTGTGTGTGTGTGTGTGTGTGTAACTGCAGTACGTACCTACATATAATAGCAATAAATGACCGTCATGTGAAAACACAATCTTATAGTACTACGCACGCGGTATAATATGTCGTCGAATTTCACTGCACACAGTGTATACATGTATGTATGTATGTGTGTGTGTGTGTGTGTGTGTGTGTGTGTGTTTGTTCGACATCTCCATTATATATCATTAGCCACCATGTCCTAACTGGTGCGGACCCACAAAACGCATTTTCGTATATAAACAAACTATATTGTATTGAAAAAACTCACCGTAGATTTACAGGATACAATAATATATATAGGTTCATCATTAACGATCATTGATGTTATCGTGTATTCAAACATGATTTTACAATCTTAATATGTATATAACTGTGTAAGACAGGGCGCGCGTCTTAACATATTTTCAAAATGAGACACTTTAAGTAGAACTCCCTTGGATCAAGGGTCTTGGCCCGATTGACTAATGCACATTCTATAGACGAAATTCAATAACTATAAAAGTCCCTAAAAAATAATATACGATTCGCACGATTGAGGCAAATTTATTTTGTGATTAAATATGAAATAAGTAGTACTAAAAGAGTTAAAGAAATTTTGATTTATTCAACAAAACATTATTAACATTAAATAATTTAACATTTTAAGACCGAAATATATTAGCCCAATCCGCTAAAATAATTATCTATTACATGATAGCAAGTCATTTAATTTTGGTTATTTTGAAAATAATAATAATATTAATATTAGACAATGAGTAGTTTTAATAAAGATTTCCTAAAATAATTGGTGGATACTATGTTAAAAAGAATTGTTAACGGAGGAAGAGATGCAGAGGCGGAGGATCCGAACAAATTTAGCGCCGATTTTTTTTTTTTTGTCTTATATTATAATTTATAATTCACTTATTACAAGACTTATTGATGGCTTAAAATGATTACTTAACGCGCGCCAGTCCCAGTTGGTTAAAATTAATTATAATTATTAACCAAGTGTAGTACCGTATATGTTTTAATTTTTAAAAACATTTTGATTTGAAAATACTCAAGTATCTGTATATACATATACCGAACCGTGAGATACTCACAGTGAATATATTTGAAAACACATCGACATCGCCGAATACTATAACGCCTGTCTACCTAAAATAACGATAATTTCGCAATGTTAATACATTACACTATATAGACGTCCTATATAGCTACTGGTGTTTATAGGTACCTACGTCGATTCGTATTTATCGTTCTGGACATTTTTCGAATTCTCTTTCGACGATAACGCGTCGCTAATTATGAGTCATACACACTTACGCGCCATTGGGCACTGTATAGGCAACTGCAATATCATAATAACTATTGTATTATTATGATGTTCTCCGCCGACTCGACATTCTTCAGCATCACTGCTGCGCCACCAGTGTATACGAGTGTATGTGTGTATGTGCGTGTACCTATATATATATATATATTTATCACAACGGTTTATCGTTATCGTGTCTTTCACTCACGGTTTCGAATTCCTGGGCTGACGTGGCGGACAGTCGCATATTGTCTATATGGTAGTATTATATTGAGCTACACAGCAGCAGCACAGCAGCATATATTATGCACCATATCGTACAGAGTTCACGTTTCGTTTTGCACGTACGACGCGCGTCTGTTTGACACATTATCGCTATCCAACGGTTTTGCCAATGTTCTGTTTTGAAAATCGATTCGAGAATACAGACTACTGCAGTGATGATAAGGTAGCTTTCATATTATACAGGACTCTCCGTTAGTAGCAACGGTCGTTGAACGGTGACTTGGGAGCGTTTAGACATATTAATAATTAGGGATTTTGTATAGCCCTTATATTATAGTCTTTAATATTCATTTTATTGATTGAATGTATTTGTTTTGTATTTGAGAGACATTGATAAAATTGTTACTATATCTATCGGGAGAGGATCGCGGAGTCGAACCATCCCATTTCATAATTTAATTTTACTCGATAACTTATAGGCTCAATTACGGTTCCTATTTTTATTGAATCGCAAAAAAAAATCCCCAGTATATATATGCTTGTATAGGCTGTAACAGTGTTAAAATAACGACAACCCTTCTTTAATGTCTAATATAATTCGACGATATTTTAAAACATAACGAATTCACGAATAGTAAAATAAATACAAAAAATACGTAAATTGACACAATATTAAATACAATGTAATATAAATAATTTATAGTTTTATTTCATACTTGATATCATTAACGTAAAGATCAATTAATACAGTGTAAAATGTGTAAAAATCCTGTTGGTGTGATTGGATACTTACATCTATTTAAGAACGTTATTTATTAACAACATGTATCTATTGTATACGTACTTATAATATTCATTAAAAAAACTAAAAATCTTGAAGTAATCATGTTTTTTTTACAACTATTACCTATTAATATAGGTTTAACTCGTTAAACCTCTGCTCGTACCTATTATACTAGTATCCATATTTATTATAAATATATGACATAATAATTAATTTAATGTTTGGGAGGATATTATTTCCTAAATTCCTCCTTATAGCGTTGCCTTAAGATAGGGTTAGGTCGATTTAAATCATGTTTAACCTTTACGCTCCGTTTGTAGGCCTACAGTCAGTATATATTATACCCATCAGTAAGAGGGACACTGACATACTCAGTACTAATATCCACCACAGTATATTCGTATGTATAGATATGATGTGTATTCTTATAATTTCTATACACTTCGTTCAACCGCATGAAACGCCACCGTGTTTGCGTGCAACGTCGCCAGTCAACGTTTTTTCTAACCGATGTATCAATTAATGACCGCATTAACTACTGTTAATAAGCCGTACCTACTTTTTATTTTCGTAATCATTTCGAATTTCACATGATTTTCTCGTGACCTATATACCTTCGTACGTATAAATATTATTCATAAATATTTAATTATTAAAATAGAATAATGAAATTAATTACGCTGTAAGAATTAAGTTTTAGCTAAAGATTATCTTTTTATAGATAATATAAAATAAATACAAGCAATAAAATCGCAGTGATAAAATTCATTATTTTTAATCGTTTTTAAATCGAGATTTTCGAAAATATATATGTTAATTAATTAAGATAATACGTCCGTGTGGTATTTATAGTACCTATAAACAGTCATACAGTGGTGACAGTGGCGCAACCAGGAATTTTTCATGGGTGGGGGGTCTGGAAAAATTAACCATCTTAATTTTTATAAACAATATACCTGTTTTATTAACAATATATTATATATTGTTATTATTATTTTAAATATTAAACAAGTATTAATTAAAATATATTTTTACAAAGAAAAATCTAAGCGGCGTTTTATTGAAACTAAAACGTCAATGACTTCATCTTCTGTAACTGGAACTTCTCGGTGTATGTTAAGAACCGCTAATCCATTTAACCTGGTTTCAGAAGTCGAGTTCCTCAAATATGTTTTGATTCACTTCAGTGAAGAAAATGACCTTTCTGACTCACAAGATGTAACTGGGAGTACAACAAGGATGTGCAATAAATTATAAATATTTGGATAGAAGTCCTGATTACACGTTAGTAATGTATCTAATGCATTCTGAGGTTTAACATTATTTGTATTTAAATATCTGTGTCATAAATCAACTTCAGACACAACCTTTTCATAACTTTCGACATCTTCTTGATAATATTTTACAAGATGATGAAGATCACTTTTAGCACATGGATTTATCAATACTTGAAAATCAGATATTATTTCTATTACACTGTAGCAGTGTAGCCACAACATTACTTAATTGTTGTAGTCCAAAAATCAATTTATATTTATTCAAGTTTTATGAGAATATGATATTAATTTACTATTATACGTGCCAAGGTGGGGGGGTCCAGATCCGGAGACCACCCCCCTGATTGCGCCACTGAGTGGTGTAAAATAACAATGTATATCAAAATCGAATCATCACAAACAAATCAAATTTAAATTTACTTAATCAAAAATCATTTTATATTCCTTCCGTCGAAATCGTCTGTAATAAAAGATATTACGGAAACATGATTGCAGTTGATACAGTTGATAAAACTAGAGCAGCAGCGCGTCGTATAGATTTAAGTTTACATCTTGAACAATAATTAACGTTAACAATTTTGACGCAAATTAAAAATATTTTTTTCTCTTTATTAAATCTTACATGTTTCGTCGTATGTGTCAAGAAAAAAATTCTTACTCAGAATTCGTAATTTTAATCATAATTCTTAAGAGAACACGTAGTACCTATTTCCTGTAAATTTTTTTATGTTATAAAAAATACATTTTTTTCATTTGTGATTGTCTCTCGTTTTTTATTTTTTTTTTTGTCGTTTCACCGTTTACAAAGAATATAACGTTACAAAATTAACAGTACCCCGGTCCGACGACGTCTGCTAAAACGTCGATGTTTCTTAAATTGTATTTATTATTTAATCGTCAGCTGCGTCGCGTATCCGGAAATCGCCGACGAGACCTGTCCGTTAAATTACTCACACACATACACAACGCTGACTTTACACAAAAATCCAGGGAAGGCTACATACACGTGATGTATACCGAAACCGGACTTGTCCCAACTGGAGTGTTAAATCCCTTCCGGTCGATATACACGTCATATCCCGATCTGGTCCACTTATTGTGCGTAACTAGATCGACCGCCCTTCGACCCCTAAACGTCCCTTCCGCGTTTTCTCACGAGCCATTGATACTTAATACATATTATATGCAATATACATAATCATTTTATTATTTTTTTTTTTTGTTCCTTTCCTACAACAAAACGACATCACAATATATTTAAATTGTTATATATAGGTATATATAGGTAACTACATATACTGTCGTTACAATTGCTACTGCACCGCAAATAACACGTAGGTACACACTCGCATACCGGAACTGTTTCTCATGACGGACGACCGATAATCCAGTTTGCGTGTACCCGGAAACCAGAAATCAAATCGCACAACGTATTGTTTGAAATTTAAATCGTTTCCAATCGCGTTATTACGGTATAGATCGCTGTCTGCCGGACGTTATGATATTTTAATGATATTATATAGATCGGCGGCGAACCAGCTATGCACACGATATATATGTATAGTAACTACGCGTACCTATATCTCGGCCACAGCACCGGTGTAGTGAACTCGATGCGGGGCGTTTGTCGTCGTCCCGCGTGTGAACGGTTTGGTGCACAACGCCGCAAACTTTATCGGCCGTTTTATATTCCGCCATGTATTATTCGAGGTAGGTAGGTACCATTAATACGCACGTTAAACTATTCACCTATGTATAAGTAACATAATATGTAACTGGTGCACGCACACAAACGCACACTTATTGACGAACGAGTGGCGGCGGCCAAAGGTTTCTTATCGGAAGTTTTTTTTGTCCTGTGTGTGTTTGCGGACTCGTCCCAGTACCTTTATAGATATAATACGCATTGTTCAGCGTGCATAATATGATGATACTTATGCGAATGGTCCTGTTGTTTTCTTATCGGTCAACAAATAAACGGTCTGCCGCGATAATTGATATACATTTAGGACGTACCTACATATTATGAGATATCTTTGAAATAATATAAAATGTGTAATGGGTGATATATACGGTTCTACAATCTACATATAGTATGTTAATGCAGACATCTTCCTGGCTCCTGCACGCAATATATTTGATCATTAAATATTTAAATAATTTATTAGCCGCGTTGTTTTTACAACAGAAACATTTTTCTGATATTCAGCAATATTTGTGATTTGAAATATTTTGTATATTATTTGAACAGAATATAAAATATTCATCAATAGTTTAAGTATATATCAGTTGGTTTTTGTAAATCGTATGATCATTTTAAAACTCAAATCTCTAATCTTCCTTAGAAATTAGTTCCTTCTTTTGGTAGATAGTCAATACTTAATTTATGTATAATAATATACAGGTACTTGACATTTATTTAGGTTATCCTTATTAGAGAATTTATTTAGTAACAGAAGATCTCAATTAAGTTTTGAATCTTTTGAATGACGAGGAATTTCTCTTAAAAGTATCTTAATGTAGTCACAACTTACAAGTAAAATACACTTATAGTAATTTCGTGATATGTGGTATATATATTTCAGCATAAGTTTTAAAAATTGATTGAAAAATGTTTATTACTTTTTTTCTTTTAAAAACGTCTAATAAATGTTATTTCTGCTATTATTACAATATATCAGAATTACTATAATCTGGAGTCTAGATAAAAATCTAATAACTGATAAGTGTATTCTTACTTACACATATAGCAGACTAAATTTAATAATAAGTATTAAGTTATAACATAGGTAATTACTTATTTTAATGTATGTATCTGTATAGGTTTTAAAAATACAATAATTCACTGTTTTATTTATAATCAATACAAAATGTCATTATGTTTTTAAATTCATAAAAATACTATTTTATAGTCTTTCTATGTTTGAAGTTAATTCAATTAGAATTATTTGCTATACGAAAAAAAGTCTTATTTAACGATGTTATATGATATAATATAAATTGGCGTTTAATTCCAATTTTTTCGTCTAGCTCTTCGCGAATATGTATAGAATAAATAGAATATTTAGATGTATAGGATATGTTATAATAATTATATTCAACTTAACCATATATTTAATGTGCTACGATGTAACTTGTAAAACGTGATGTAAACTTTATCGGATCGTAGAACCAAACGGCACAATAAGAAAAAATCAATGAAATTAATTTTAATTTTAATTAACTCCGATCTATATAATATAAAACAACTATGTAAAAATATACGGATCGGATCAGTATTATCACATCGGAACGGAAATTATATTAATTCATGTTCAAGAATAGGTGTATTGCATGTTTTCTATTCAGAAGCTTTCTATGACTTTTGAACGTTTCGTACGTTCAAATAGAAATAATAGATCTTAATAGTTTTATAATTTATATAGAATTATATAATTCGAGAATAGACATTTTATTATTATAGACATTATCAAATATCTTATGTTTTATTAGCCTTAAAGATAATACATTTCAATTTTTATAAATACTTAGTTAAAATATGCAACATACTTAAAACTTAATCAAAATTACGGTAAACAAAAATGGATCAATGAGATGCAGTATTTGCTACATTGTTTACAAGCTTATGATTAAGAAGTAAGTCATAAATTTTACTACGACATTACCAGAAAAGAGAATACACGGATTTCATCGACGATCTCTGAAAATCACAAGAAATTTAATAAGTATATACACTAAACATAATTTAATAACATATAATAAATGTTATGTGAATTTCAGCTAGGGGTTATTATTATTACGTACTGAATGCGATAAAATGTTGTACCTACTTATAAGTATGTATGTATATATGCAGTGTAGAAATGTAAATAATTTTGCGGTATAACTTAAATATTTAAGTTTAGGGTTGAATGTTTAGACCACGAATATACGATTATAATATATTATATTTTACTCTTATAATACTATATTTCTAAGTTTTTCGTCTAACTCTTTTGATATATATTATTATATATGGTCATTTTATACTTGTACGTACAATCGTTTCCTTCTTATGTATGGCGATGTAACTTATTGTAAACGTTCCACGTGTATTTTATACGGTTCAAAAATTGGTGGGCGTCGTTTAAGATGAAACGCTCGCTGTATTCAATTATCATCCATGCATATAGGACTGGTTCACATGAGTATATTTAATAACAATATAATGACATTTTGTATTGTTTTATAAAATAAAAATAGTAAGACATACTTCATTTTATTCTAATTAAAGTTAGTCTACAAATTATAGTGTAAATCTCTACTAAGATTATAGGGCTCCGATTAAACATTAAAATAATCTAAAAACGTAAAAAAATAATAAAAAATATAGAAATTTAAAATATCTGATATTTCATTTGTAATACATATAGGTAGCCTGAAAATAAATCTAATAAGCTATAAAAAACATACAAATGCAACAAACATAGGGCCCTAATCTTTATAAGCTTTTAAAGTTATTTATTAAATGTAAAATATTTCTATTAAAAAAAAAAAGATATAAATTTTATTGTCACGGACCACAAACACTTCTTTTCTATCAATATATACATATATATCGCGTCATGTAGCCATGTAGGTATATAGATTTTGTATAGTGCTTGGGTGGATAACAATACAATTATTAAACCTTATGAATTAAAATTCATTTTCTTTTAGCTGCAAAGTCTTTATAGTGTCCACGAGGGTCTAGACTTTGAGGGTTGGGCGTGCCCGACAAACACGTTATATTATAAAACAATTGCCATCCGGCAACGTTTTGAGCACCCGCATTAACATAATAATGTTATAAATTGTTATTACGCGTTTTAATGAGTATAATTATCGTTTTATGTGATTATTATTATTATATTACGAATAAATTGCGAACAGTGTTTACACTGCAATATAAGTTACGAATTGTACTTTTATTTGCTACATTCATAATCGATTTGGAAAGTAAAAACCACATCTACGCCTAATATTGTTTTAAAATATTTTTCTCCGGAATTCAAATTAATTTTTTGTTTGAAATATAATACATTATTTCCTGGAAAATTAGGTTAGGTCTTATTTATTCGTTTTTATAGAGTTATGTATAAAAATAAACACTATTTAATTCAATAACTATACTTCGATTTTTACATTTAAAGTTCATATTGCACATAAACATCATTATTCATTACTCTTGTGACCGAGCAATATTTGTTAATTTTTTTTTGCTGTATAATATTAATCAATCCTTGCAGAAATTGAGTTATTAAATTGCCCACGAAAAGTTCCTTTCGATTTTGTTTTAACGATTTTCAGACGAAATTTTAGTTTTTATAATTTAATAAAATAAAACATTCTTTTACTTACTATACATACAATCTAATTTTATTACCTGTACGACTTTTTTTTACATTCTATGGTAATCTATACCACACGGTCTATTTTATCAGGAAACCCTTCTCTTGTTCGCTCATTTTTAGTGTTTCTCAATGTGGAAAGAAGCTTAAATAGTGTATACATTTATCTGTCGGCTGCAGCCCGGTGGGTCATAACACAACATTTCAACAAAGCTTTTCGCGGGTTAAATTTAAAACATATTAGTCAATAATGACAAATAATACAATATTAGTTTTGTGCATAATAATACATGAGAGATCACCGCTCAGTGATCAGTATATATAATATAAATATAGATACTAATAAAAACAAAAATAAAATTAGCTATAGATTTTGTAGTTTCTATGTAAGTAATTCATTATTATAATATCGTTCACAATGTTGTTGTATTTGCAGGTAATATTGTATATTTTTGCACTGTACCTTATTGCGACTGTACGCGTTATTTTAATTGCAAATATTTTGTCTTAAATAAACAGGATGATTTACTAAGCATGCCCATTCCAGTATTTTTCTTAATTACGAATTTCTAAATTCAGATATTTAGATTTTCGAAACATACTTAAGCTACATATATTTAATTATTTATATTGTTATATAATTTTATAGGAATTTCCTTTGGCGATACAATTTTTTTTTTTTTTAATGAGAAACAACCTTTTTTATTGTAAATTATCAAGCAGGATTTTTTGATTATTTTTATGTATCTAAATAAAAATTCAAACAAGTTGTTTCTTAGAAATAATATTATATATTACTGAAAATAGCTTTCCAAAATAATTTAAATCTATATAAAATAGGTAGTAGATTTAACAATGAATCTAGTATTTATTATAGGCGTACTTGGACATTTTTCACAAATAAAATATTGATAGATAAATTAATTATAACAATTTTAAAATAATATCATCCAAACTTATTATCGTGAATTTATACTATCGTCAATACACAATTAAATAGCTAAAAAAAAAACTGGTTCGAATTTAAATTTAGCTACATCGAAATTTTCAAAGAAGTCATCTAGTTGATAATTTATATAGGAAAATATGTTGGTTCTCGATAGAAAAAAAGTAGTTGGTATTGCTACTATTAATACCTTAAATGGTATAAAAATCCAAGTATTTGAAAATGTGGTCCTTAATAATTATAAAAATCGATATTTTAATATACCTATGCATTATTAGAAGAAAAAAATTAGGATGAGCGTGCTTGGTAAATTGTTCTGTAGAAAATTATACGTTGAATAAATCAATCTAATCAAATAAATTATCAACCGTTACTAAAATTAATAATTGAAATCCTCAAAAATAAATATTGTATCATTTGATGGACACTTTAATAAACTTAAAGGTTGCATGTAAACATATATAATATATACGACCACTGGAATTCGAATTATAGTCGTTTAATAAGGAACTACCCAACATTACACGCAACTACGCAAACAATCTTTTAAATTTATTGATCATATTCTATCGGTTTCAAATAAAATTAATATTTTGATCTTATATTATTATAATATAATATTTGGTCATAACTCATAAATATAAAGTACTTATAAGCTGCAGATGATTGGTTTTAAAATCTAAATAGTTCTTACAAATATATTTGAATTTCTTATTATGTACTAAAAACAATATACATTACTTTACGACTTAACAATATGCTATAACGAATTTTTATTCGTTTATTTTTATTTCGATTTTTTATAATTTCATAATTTCAACTTAACTATTGCATTTCAGTACTATTATATTTTAATATTATATCCATGATTTATATTATGCATAAATATAATTGTGAGACATACAGGAGAGTGAGAAATATACAAATTGCATTATTATTAAAATAATATTATTTTTAGTTTTTTTTTTTTTGTAATCTTAAAATATGAATATTTAAATCGGCACTACACATTTTAGAAATACACATTTTTTACTGCAGAGTAACTTAAAATTAATTTTCAGTTGTGCAATCGAAAATCCAATGATTGCCCGGAAGTATGATAATAATGGTCACACATGAGTTGATTGCGGCCCAAGTCTCAAATTGATCGTTGCAATTATTTTGATATTTAAGTACATATACACATGCACATGCATATTATATATACATATCATATAATTATTAATCATGTAATTGTCTTGTTGATCAGGTTTGATTAGGTATTAATAAGCGATATGGTTCACATTTTTGCAAGGAATTGAAGGAGATTTAAAATTTTTATACTTATCAATCAAATAATGCGCAATTAATAATTATACATATTTTCCCATATGACATATATACCCATAATACTTTAGTATACCTATTAAACACGCAGTTTCTAGTTTTATTATTTCAATCTCGACGGGTTGTCAAACCAATACCATCATAACAATATATAACATTAAAAACTTTAAAAGTTCGATAAAAATATTATGCGTTTTTGTTTTATACAAAAATTGTTTTTGAGACTATACTATACACTTATATTTATATATAATTTATTTTCTGTTAAATTTAATAAGTAGGAAACCCTATTATATCGATTTCCTCCTTTTCTATGTTAAATAATGTATGCGTATGTGTATGTTTTACATGTTTAATGTAGCAACAGTAATTTTGATCCAAAACATAAAATAAAAAGATTCGTATAACTCTATGTACACAATTTTTACATTAATCACTTATAATTATTTATTATTTCGAAGATAAAATAATATTTTTATGAATATTTAAGATACGTGCAGTTATATGATTTTAGTTTCAATCGTGTTTTGTAATCGTTGTCAGAAAATTCATTACTGACTTTAATAGTTTGATTTTTAAACTCAAAAGGATAATATAAAGATATATTATTTATAATTTCATAAAGTGTAATACTTTTTATAAACTTTTGAGTTTGTATCAAATATCATTATTTTATAATGATTTTATAAAACATTTGAAATGAACGAAGTAGTGGACTATATAATTTTCTGGGTACCCCATAACCTATTGTTTCCTACATTTTTCTGAACTTTATAAATGCTTATAATTTAAAATAAATTCTGTTTATTACAATTTCTAAAAAAGTGTATTCTGCTCCAGATTACAGAATTAAAAACATAGACTGCCCTTTATAAATCGAAAGTCAATAGTGTGTTCACTGGCAAACATTATCATACGCGTTTTTAAAACGTATATATTCCTTTAATTTTCGAAAAAAATTAAATTTTTTTAACTAGATATATTAGATATTGAGTTGTTAAAATAATAACACATTGGCACTATAAATTTTTTTTTTTATATTTATTTACTATATATAAATAGATAAGTATATTGTTTTTTATATTAAAGTGTACTTAAATATATAATTCTAAACATTTATCGTTAGGGGTGTGTATATAGCCATATTAATATGTGTAATAGCAATAATTATATATTTTCGGTATTAATTTAGCTAATTGGAAAACTTGTGGTGAGGATTGCACCCAGAGTCGACTCGACTGGTACATATTATGCACATTACACGCTTCATACGACCCAAACGCACGGAACGCTTTTTTGTTCTTTTTCGTTTGTATATAATATTTATTTTTTTTTCTCGATCGCCACCCCTGTGTACAATTATTATTATGATATCATAATAATATGTGCGTTATATTTTTTAGTATGCCAACGCGTATACATATGGAGGTACGTTTTATTAGTGAGATTGTTTTTATACTTTATTATTATTCTTTTGATAAAGCGCCGCTCGATGCATCGCACAAGCCAATGATTCGTGCGACGTATACCTATATAATACGTAAAAAATACGAAAACGAGAGATATGATATTATTACACGTGACGAGGATAATATAATATCATAGACGCCGTGTGTATATATATACATAAGTATATACATTTACAGTCACCGGTAGGGTTGAAGGGGGTGGTTCGCAGCGGGAGGCAGGGTGTATATGTGTGGGACACGCGAGTATTTTTCGCCCCGTTTTACCGCCCACCCTTTTACCCCTAACTCGTGCGCGCGTGTGCTTGTGTGTGTGTGTGTGTACGCTTTCCGCGGTGGTGAGCGGGAGAGGATAGGATAGGTGGCCGCTACCACGGGTTAGGCGCGGCTTATACCTATATACACTCTCTCTCTCCCACACACACACACACATACACATAAAACATTCATAATAGGTATATATATATTTATATTTATTTATCATTTCGTCATCAGGTCTTTCGTGCGGCGCGGTCGGCCGGTTGACTCACCGGAACACGCAGCCACCAGTCGTATATACACTGCCCGCGCAACCACCCCACACACACACACACACACATATACACCGATGTATATGTTTGTTTATATATACATTATGTATACGCGATTTCGTCGTCCGTCGCAGAGCGCCTTTACCAGCCGCCCGTCCGTCGGCTCTCTCGACGTGTGTATATATACTGCAGGTACAGGTATATAGCGTATATAGGCGGAGTAGTGGTGAGCTCGATCGGTCGGTTCGTAGTAGGTATATATATATATATACAGCGGGTATATACTTAGTTATGTATTTGTTCGGGATGTATATGTGGGGAGAGGGAGAGAGTTTTCCTCGACGCGTTTTCAGCTTACGGCCGAAAGTCACCATGGCTACGTATGTATCAACACGAAATCCGCCCGCCCGAAAGCACCCTCACCGACCCACAACCCTAATATATATATATATATATATATATAACTATATAGCACGCGCGCGTGGCGTTCAACGGTATAATAATGTTATATATATATATGCGTATAGATAAGTCGTCGTGGTCGTCGTCGTCGTCTTGGTTATCGACCGATTTTCCGGGGGCCGCCGCCGAACTGGGATGTTAGCGCGCATATTTCAGAGTAGGTAGGTATTATGTGCGTATACTTAGTATATATATATATGTACATACTGCACGGTCTCACCTGCACGCGGGCCTCCTCTATATTATATACATACTTACTACTCGACTAGCCGACGTGTAAAACGGCCGAGCTGACCCGCACGTTATACAAGATGAAACCCCTCCCGAATCGTATACACACACACACACAGTCGTATTATGTTATACGTGCATATACCTACGACATGTGTGCGTGTGTAAGTGCGCGCGCGTTTAGCGCTGTACACTATTTCTCGTACTTGGCTTCCCGGCTTTTTTGATCGATACACGACCGTAACGGTTCCATAATATATTAATATAATACAAGGTGATCCACCGAGCGCGTTCATTCCCATATTTTAATTTAATAACGAATTTATTAAAATTCTGATCATCGGGATTACCCATACTTTCAACGATCATATATTTTGAATAATTAAGTTTTTTTTTCATACAATTTATATAAGAAATGTCCAGTGTCTATACAAATTAATTTTATTTTCAAACGAGAACAAATCTATTTCGTTGTAAATTATTGATCAGATGAGGATTGATGTATCATCTGAACCAAAATTCGAACTTGTAGATTTATTAAAATATAATACATGTCTAATAAAGATAATGTTTCTTGAATGCGGTCTTAAATAAATCTAAAGTAGGCAGATTTAATATTGAATTTAGTATTTATTATACGCGGATTAATATAGAATATCGATTAATATCAACTCAAAAACTCCTCGTTTGAATTTTTATTTATATACATAATCGTATTCATAAGAGTTATCTACTTAACAGTTTATAGAATAAAAAATGATTCTTAGTTGAAAAAATAAAAACAAAATTGCCACAAGGATGCTCTTAAAATTGTTATATACAACTCTAAATAATTGAAAATATGATTCTGAGTGTTTTTAAAATCCCCCAAAAATGAGTATTTGAATCAATTAATAATTAATTGGAAAATAAGGGTGACTATGTTTGACGAATCATCCTGTATATTGTGCGAGCGTATATAACTACTGTTTGGTGCGACAGTGTCGATGAGTCGAAGCTACACGTCATAATAATATTAAAATAGCGACCACGTGCTAATTTTGTGTAGAAATGTGTTAGTACCGAACTCCCGGGGTGAATTTTAACCTAAACTCTTTAGATCAGTAAGTTGTTCTCAATTAGAATTAAGTTACGGATCTTTAGCTAAAACTTAGTTGGACCAGGTACTCCTTTTTTAATATATGTTGATGGAATTCCCACTCTTGCTGCGTATAATGTATACGTTTCAATTATGCTTAAACATGAAAGAAAAAATCTTTTCTCGTGTGTCGTTGGAATCGTGAACTAGAGCCTGCAACTTATAGTTATTTTTGTCAAGTACAACCACGGACTTCCTGAACATAGTCTTGTGACGTAAATTAGCTTTTGGAAATCACTACTTTAGATGATCCACATAACGGCCCAGCGGTCTGATACTTGATTGTTGTAGGTCACCTACTTGTCAGCTCATACATAGAACAGCAGATTATAAATTATATACATGACGTAATTTAATTTAAATAACATCACTTCTAAAACGTTACCCAAAAATCAAAATCAAAATAGGTACATATAATAATAAGTGTAAATATAATAATAAGTATAAGACGTATGTGTATCAAACATTTAAACTATACAAATATTGTAAATGAGCATTGAGCGTTACAAATATCATTGTAATTGAATAACAATTTAAAACTGGAATTAACATACTAAAAAAAAAAAATAATCGTAAGTACCAAATTTGGAATTTAGTTTTTAGTAAGCATTGAAAATAATTTCTATAGACCTGTTTAGTAGTAATGATATTAATATAAAGATCATAGTACAAAATCAGCTAAAATCCTATCCTGTTTAAAAATATTCTAATAACAATTGTTATATTATCACGTTGTTTTTGCGCAGTGCAAACAGACGCGCAGTTCGATGATTCGTTTTTACATCGTATATAATTCAAAATTAACTTTAGTTGAAACAACACGCAAATGCAATTATGAATCATTCAAGTATTAACCGTCAAATAATATAAAATAAATAAATATAAACACTATACTTTAAATTAGGAGCAAATAGGATTTTATTCGTTAATTTACTGCCGTCATTATTAATTGATGCACGAATATAATAATATCGTTGCGGTTTCGGACGAGAATGTGTTACATAATAAATATGACTAAAACATTTATTTATACTGTCCGGCAATTCACACAATCCGCCGGCACTTGCTACAATACGTGCGCAATTTAATATTTATAGTCAACACTGCACTACTGCAGTATACTTATATATGCATAACAATGAATAAACATAATACGAAATATGTTAAAATATAGTATCTACTTTTATATTGACAACAGTATTACAACGATATATACATATACCTATATAGATAGGTAGGTATTACCTACGACATTGTCTGTTTTCGCGTCTAGTCGAGATCTGATTTTACAACAAGCAAACAACGAATGCCTAATATAGTGGTGCCTATTGAATATTTTATATTGTACCTACCTACGATAGTGCGATTATTCAGATTATTGTAATCGTGGCGTTAAGAAAACACTAACGGCTCGACTTATATATTGCTATGAGACAGAGAGTCAATCATCACAACAGCAGAAAAAATAATTATGTAATATATGCATTGTGCATATTTCGTAAAGCTCTTGTGATATCGCATGTATAGGTAAATACATTATGTTGTGTTTTATTTCTCTCGGACAATCTATTTTAAATATCAAAATTTTTTATTGGATAGTATAATAATTTTAATACTATAGTTTTATAGTTCAATGTCAATGTGAAATAACTGTTTTTTTTTTCTTCTTGCGAAATACCAATAGGTCGAGTAATACAATAAATTATTATACATTATTCTATCACCGCGTATTATAGTAGCAGTTAATCTGTAAAATACGTTCATACCAACGCATTGGGTACATTTGTTAATTTTTTTTTTAATGCACTTTAGTACGTTTCTAGACGGAGATTATCAGCTGCATGAAAAACAATTTGTATATTTTTATTTTTCAAATAAATATATCGAATATAGTTGAAAAACCATATTGGTGGTTTAATCGTGCGTTGTACCTATGGGTATAGTATATACTATTTATTACTAACTAGTAACTACTACAGATATTAAGTATTAAATGAGTTACCTATTATTATTATTGTGTTGCGACTTGCGTGTACATTAATCATATTTTAAATGGTGTATATTGCATATTATAACTTGTAGAGTTTGATTTAAAATTAATGTAATCGAATTTAATTTTCAATATTATTGTAGGTATAGTTTATATTTTGTGTTGATATACAGAGAACTGTTTGTTAAAAAAAAAAACATATATTATTTACGAATGCATAGCTGGTGTGCCTATACGTCATATTGTTTTATGAAATATAATACAGGAGGTGAGGTGGTTCAATATCAGAGTATACGAAACAATTAAATAACTTAACATCATTACTATAACAAGGATGTAAATATACAGAATAATTTATGCAAATTAATGTTAAGCTAAGCTGGAAATGGCCCATTGCAGCCATAACTTGAAATGTTGTGTAGCAGTGAGTATAAATTATTTACACTTTCTGGAGTTATGAATTTAAATACTATTTAAAAATCCAGAGTCCAGACACGTATTATAATATTATGTTCATAACCTTCATGAAAATCATAATACTAACGTTTTATTAGTTACTGTTAATGTTGACTATATAGTGACAATAGTGTCAATATTCTACTACCCCCCCCCAAATAAAAATCGTTTAATTTTTAAATGCATAATATAATATACATAAGAATAATTATTTAGCATCAAACTAATTATTTTGAAAATATTCTTTCATGTCATTCGAAGCCATTAATAAAATTAAATACTTTTAAAAAAAAAGATGAAATTTTTTTTTTTTCAAAAATTATGTTTTGTAATACATCAAATTATCTTAACATAATATTTTTTAAATAATAAGTGTCCTTTTATCATAGAAGTACTGTATATATATATATGTATAGACATTTAACATTGTTTGTTATAGAATACAAAGTTTTGTAACTAAAACATATTTGAGTGTACATAGCTATACAGTTGATAAATATTTGTAATTATTAATAGGTATATTGCAATTTACAACTTTTACTATTGTAAAAACGGGGCTAGCCTACTATAGTTATAATTTATTATTATATACTTATTATACATACGCTCAATTTTTTACTGCATTCACCTCAGCACCGAATTTTAAGAATTTAAACTGCAGCTATTATTTATATTTAACCATAGCAGTGACTATCGGAGTCAAACATTTTTGAGCTATTATGTTCAGTAGAATTCTTAACGATTATATATATATATATATATATATATATTGTGTTCAAGATTTTTTAATAAGCTTAGTGTATGTTTATTTCTTTTTTTTCAGTTTTAGACCATTATTATGTTTCTATAAACAGTTTTAATCAAACAAAAGCTCGAAAAAACACACACTTATACACACTATATTGTATACCCAATACTCATACATAATATTTTAAAGTCAAATTTCTGATTGGAAATTTACCAAAAATATAATAATATGATTATGAAATTCTGTATAACCGTTTTATTTAATACTTTTTTGTATAATAAATTCAGAATTTTTGTATTTCCGCTATTTTGAAAAGAGTAGTATAAAATATAATTTAATAAAACAAATAAATAGATTGTTTTAATACCCATATAAACATCGAAACGCATTATATCAATTATAAATTTATACCTATATATAATATAAATTATCTGAATATACATATTATTATAATACTGAATACAAATATTTATACACATCAAACATTATACTTGGTATTTAAAATTTCTGTAGTACATCGTGAACACACATTGCCATCTGATATCTTTGTAAGAGATAGATTTCAAAAGCTGTCATTTAAAATAAGTTTGATATAAGTTTAGGTATGTCTACCTCCATTAAATACATAGATAGGTATTCGTACGATTTGATTTAATTATGTGTATACTGCTATAATAATATTGTTACGGTATTATGTATAATGTGTTTTTGCAGTAATTTGATCTATAAATAATTGAATAATTCACCGTCAACGTCCTACTCTGGTTACTACAAAAATATAGGTCTAACTCTAACATCAAACTAAAAAAATTGAAATCCGTGGAATCGAAATCGTATTTAAAATATTATACAACACTCGTTACTGTTATACTATTATAAACATTCATCTCTGCGAGATTTTAAATCGGGCGAATATAATATAATAATATTATGATGATCGTATTATTAGGTAGTATACCTACACATTTATATATTCAGTAGATATTGGTTGTTTTTGATAACGACATGAAATCAATGATTCGTTACTATGGACAACAAATTTATGTTTTTGTTGCTGTCGGTTTTATATATTTCGAACAACAATCATTCACCGCGAGTGTACATATCGAGTGCGTTGTTGAGCGTATAAATTATTAAAACGTTTGACGGCGTGCAGTCAGTCTATAAATGAAGCAATATAGCCTTGTTTGAGCAAAATGTGTAAGGATAAAAATACAAATATTTATAAAATATACTGACCGTTACAATAATTTTTTAATACAGGTGGAGTTATAGAGGAAGAGGACCTTTCAAAATATTTTAAAAACAACAGGGCAAAAGAAATAGTTATTTGCTTGGGTGGTAGATTGTTTTTGGCTATCAAAACCGTTTAGATTTAAAAAAAAAAATTTAAAATAATTATTAGACAACAGGATCTCTGTACGAAAAAATTTTTATTTATTTTTATTTTATTTCATTTATTATAGAGTCCTTATAAACCTTAATCGTGTCAGTTTATAATAATTGCAATATATAGTGTAATACAATACTACAATGGTCGTAAATAATATTAAATCAGTTACTTTATATATATATATATATATATAAAGAAAAAAAACGATATTATTTTTTTTCGTTTAACGACAACATTGGCGTGTGTCGAAATGATTTATTCAAAATTATATGACAGTCGATCAGTATAGCAGTATAGTATCAAATTGCTGCTGTTCAGTGCTCTGAATCGCGCGCGTACATCCCTAACCGTCTAGTGTCGTCGTATCGTTTTAATATTAATAATTTCGAATGCTTTCTACACAAATTAATTATAACGTCTGCACATTTATAAAATACAACACACTAATATAAAATTGCAGTATACGTGTACATAATGTGCATATACATAAGTAGCCACAAAGGCAAAATAGGCAACACACACAATATGTCATGACAACGCGCCTGTTTGGAGCGATTACAATATATAGCTATGACGGGTATAAACAAAAACTGGTCCAATACATGCACACTTCTATACAGCCTCTCGGGACGCACGTATACCTATACATATTTAAATGGTAAAAAACTCAAAATAACGATATAAACGTCGAACACGCGCCATCTGTCATTCGCCAGCTGCTCCATCTCTGTTATCTGATGCAGCAGGTGTCCTCTTCTGCCGCAGCAGTACCAGTTATACACATAAATATAGGTACCTACCTATAATATTACCTATATACAATATATAAATACTTTATATATACCGACCGTGCAATTACCGAGTATACGATTATCATACATATAGCTGCATCCGTGTCATGCATACGTTTTTGATCGCCGCCGTCATCTGTTGTGCGTCTTTCACTCTTTACGTCAGGCAGCAGCCTGCAGCAGCTATCGTGTACTAATTACGTTCGCGCCAATATGTTTTCGACAGTAATATAATTAGGTAAACTGGTATATACGATGCAAAGCAGTGCAACTGGTTAATTTTTTATTTTAATTCGCCATTTATTATTATTAATAATGTTAATACCTATATCTATTTAGTTTAAAAACAAAATATGCTAAACATTTCCGATAAATATATCTACGAATAATTTAAATTTTAAAAATATCAAAATTGTTTATTGATTTCATCTAAAAAATCTTAAAGACAACACTTGGGAAATTAATTCCCACTCTTTCATATCCTAATACTGTCACCCCTGATAAAGTATATTAAATATTATTTTAAATATTAAATACTATAAACTATAAATAGGTATATATACTAAAAGTATTGGCGGAACTAGATTTTGACAAAAAAGTCGAAAAGTTATCATTAACAAACTTTTAAAGTTGACTAACAATCTCTAACAACTTATTACTGGTAACACAATGATTGTTATAAATTGTTATTGTTTTAAATATAAAAAGCTAAGTTCGCAAGGGTCACGGCTTCGCTGCAATGACCACGTGACATCTAAATTAATCTAGGTATATATTTCCCCACGAAATGATGAAAAAATAAAATTTAAAACGATATCATAATCTAGACGGGGAATCGTTTGCGCTGTCTAATAATTATATCCTACGACACGTCACATTATTTTATATTTATACTTTACATCCATGGTATTTTTAATTTTTATAATGCGTAACCGCGTGTTACATTATATATTTGCAGTGCAGTAGGTTGTTATTCGTGTCTAGACCCCGCCGTCACCCGAAATTTGTCCGGTCGGGGGAAAAAATTACTTTATAACCTAACCGGCAAGGGCGGACATGCATGCAGGTTCCCAGCGACACACAATGCTCGTGCGTTATATTATAATGTATACGGTACGCGTGTAGTAATGGTAATGATGATAATAATGTAACAATATTACATATCATATGTACGTTAAAAACGTTAGGCGCTCTTAATGGGACATTTTGATATCGACTCGCTGCAGGTACACACATAATAATATTATATTATAATATTATTGTTATGAGAGAGTGTGTGGGTATTTATATATATATATATATACATGTATATAATAAATGTGCGGAGGAAATGACGGCAGAAAGGAAACGATCGGATGAGACGACACCTGTTCTAACGGACGCTTTAGCCTTGTACGCACATCCACTGTATTATACTTACGTATAGTTATAGTAGCGTACGCGTCGCGTATTCACTGCAGTAATGTATTATTATAATAGGTGTTACTACGGGCTTGTCGTGTGTATACACAAGTCATATTCAAATATATACGTATATATGTGGTACATATAATAGGTACATTATACTTATTTGTAAGTTCTGTATGATAATGTATTTTTACGGGGTTGACGCGATAAAATGCTATCTTATAAAATATTCTAATTCCACTACATTTATTCCATCATTTTGTACACATAATTACCCTACTCGAGCGTAATGTTTTTTATGGAATTTCTTTCATATCCGTATAAGTAATAATGCGCTTGAACGAGTATGATACATCACACCGGAATATTTAACCATAGTAATCAATGTATTACAATATATTCAGATAGACAATTTAAATTCAATTATAGTAAAATACATGTACGTGATTTTTGATGAGGAAAAAGAGCAAAGAATTAATATTTTTAATAATGATTTAAATAATACAAATTTTAAACTTGATTCGTGATTTTTAATATTAAAAATAACTACAATAATACGCATTTTTAATCATACCATTGGAATTCTTGGAAGTCCCGAGTCTGTGAAAATAAGAAGAAAAATGCATTTATAAAAATGTATTACCACATGTGAAAAAAAGATCGCCCAAACACATAACAATATTTTAAAATCATCAACTTATCTCAGTATCTCACCTGAATAAGATGAAATAAGGAAAGAATAGATTAGCGAGAGACCGACAAGATCGATAACGAAACAGATGAGTTGAGCATATAATATTAATATATATATATATAGTCATGCGGAGGGCACTGAACACTGTACGAATAAAGTGCTACGTAGTAAAATGAAGCAAATTTTCGTTGCAATTGTTCATGTTCTGCATATATACATGATACATATAGCCATAGTGTATTAGTGCGACCGTGTGCATGTAAAAATCTTTGTAATCGCTTTCAAATTGCATTGGATCGTTATTATTTTGCGATTCGAGATAATTATTACTGTATAGGCCAAGTAACTTTTGAGGTAAATAATAAATAAATTATATTGTGTAATAGCTTTTTCTAAAAACATATCAAATTATAATCAATAGCATTTATTTTTAACATTTCATATATAAAATACATTATTTTATAAGCTTTCTACTAATAAAAACTTCATAACAACTCTGATTTGATCAAACACTTTTGATTTGATTTAGATTGTTTTTAGATGATTATTTTATTTATTTATATTTTTTTCATTTTGATTCGAATTTTGATTTCGGGGAAAGTAATAACTCAAACCCGAACGCTTATACATTATAAATACACGCCAATCATTATTGTATGCTCATTAGTCATTAATCATTGCTATATCTCATTTACAGGCAGTATTGTTAAATATTTAAACTATGTTCCTTATTTCTATCAGTATAGTTGCTTGGACAGTCAAAAAATGTACGTAATACGACAAAATCTCACAATAAGCTATTATATAAGTGTTGTATTTGAGTCACGAGTGTTCACATTCGTCATAAACAATTCGAATTCTATTTCAATGCTTTCGTTGAAAACTCTAATATTGCAGATAATGGACCATATGTGAATCGCATAAAATATCTATAATGTACGTTATTATATAGACAGACAACGCGTGTTCAGTATTTTATAATATTATTACATATTTGACGTCATTATTCTTCTGAAAACTGGTGTTACCGCATCGGTGACCTCGTACGTATAATGTTATAATAGGAATTCGCGAATGATCGTTTCGAAAGTCGCTTAAAACTGCAAAATTTGACACTTTGACAAAACGTTCACGATTTTAATCTTTTTCGATACATCACATGCAAGCGCGTATGACATGATATTATAATAATATAATTGTGGCCTTTATAGTCGTTAAGCTCGTTTTACACGACATAATTTTAATGTAATTTCAGTGAACAATAATTGTCAAATCATCATGCACGTACGACCCATTCCCGTACACACGTACAATAGCAGTTAGGTCGGCTATAGCTCGTTTGCCCATAAAATGTATACAATATTATTATACTTATATTGTTATTGACGCATGATACATAATATATAGGATAAACCACCGTCGAAACATCTGTATATTACAATTACAGTGTTACATTTACAAATGTATGTTGTTGCGTTATGTTTGTGTCTTGTCATCTCGATGTATGATTTACGGCGCGAGCTCGCACTTAAAACAATAAACGCGACGTACGGTATTATTATACATACAGTGGATCTTTTCGGTCTGCTGCAGCTTGTGGATATGGGATAGAGAATGATATCATGATATATTATAGATATTTTTAAACGTATCGATACAACATAGTACATATGCGTTCGTTTTACATTACAATATTCAACGACTTATTAATTTATTAGTTTACATAGTTATTTTCTGGAACCGAATCTGCAGCAGGCCGGTCGCTACAGCACGTATTGTCGCATGACTGCGTATTCAGTCGTCCATCGCCGGTGGATAATATTTAATACAATTGTGTGAGTGGAATTTTTCTCAAATCTTTCAAACCCGATAAAATAACCGATTAAGTCTATCTATAATGGCCAAGCACATAATCGGTATATATAGTTATAGCTTAGATAACATAGTAGAATAGGTGTAACCGCGTAACTAGGGGAGACTTGGGTGGGCTTCAGCTCCCCCAGGATTTTCGAGTAAATTTATGTGCATATAAACATTATAAACATATTAGTATTAACTTTATTTTTGCCTACAATAATATAACAAAATATAATGTTTTATATAAACGAATAATTATTCAAATCAGTTGTAAACACCAATAGAAATAATAAATAATAATTAAATTAAAAAAAATTTGCTATATCTAAAACATTTTTAGGAATTAGCCCCCCCCCCTAACTTAAAGGACTAGTTATGCCTATTAGTAGAATAATATAAAGTGGGGAGCGCGTTTCGATCTAAAGTGTGTAGAGATTCATTGCTATGACGGCTTTAAAGGATTTTCACAGTGTTGCATTTTCTGCGCTATCTAAGTCAACAGTCTAATAAATAGTATGAATAATAATATATCACATTTACGCGGTCGGTGGTTTTACGCGCTCGTTAAATTATTATCAGCTATGTTATTATTGCTGTGATGTACACTATCCGAAAATGTAAATGTTGTCCGAAGAACAATGGTGGTGCGATTTATCTTGGCGGATGGACATCGTCGGCCAGGAAGTCGATTCGGAATTAATTAATCAGACCAACGACACTCTGGTCTTTCCCCCTCTCCCCCCCTCGTTATTTATCCTTGCTCGACGGTCTAAGGCGGCGCGCGAGTCTCTCTCCCCGCGCTGTATCAGCGCATTATCATTCATGAATATCACATATTATATACCTACATATGATATACGCTCTGACCCCAAACACACACACGCGCGCGCACACGTTGGTCATATAATAACATTTTATACTTTTATGTACAGAGTTCACGGTTACCGCCGGTAAGCAGCAGCTATAGATACCAAACGCTTGCTGAGTTTTTCATTTCTAGATATTTAATATTATTCCTTATTGTTTTTTTTTCTCGTGTCTGCTACAGCGCTTCTATATGAACGAACATAATATAGCGGCGGTCACCGGTGTGCGCTCGCGTAAATATATTATTATATTTTATTATGTAATAGCTTGTGCGTTGAACATTATACACTTATACCAGTGTAAAAGCCAGGCAGCTATGTACGTACGCGTGACTCCGACGATCGCGAGATCACGAAAATATCACCGCACGAGTATAACGTAGATTCTATTACGTCTTGTTTTAATTTACTCAACATACCCATAACCCATATAGGACATAAGTATATATACCCTCCTCCCCGCATAACTATACACTCACCCGTCCGTCTGCATTTCCTGCAATAATTGTTGTCTGTCCTTGTCGACCGAAAAAGAACTTACTGCCAATTTCACGTCCTTATTAAACTTATTACAAATAGCTTAATGATTTTCTGACGTTGATATTTTAAATTTATTAAATTAATTTCGCACTTGCCTTTATACTATAAGCATGTTACCGCATAGGTATATCGTCGAGTAATAATATTATTACTGTGGTTCGTAAAAATAATAACGTTTTTAATTTTCTTCTTGATGTACCCTAGCCCAGCTTTTAACATTTTTGACTTTTGATAATGTAATTTAGAATTTGATTTTTCTGGCGATATTGTTACACGGATTTTAATACTATATTATACTACTACAATACGACATCATATATGCTATTTTTAGATTACACAGCGTGCTGTGGTGTTTTTTTACCAAGACGATGACGATCGATCAGTTGTTTTCTGAGAACGGTTGCATCGCCGGAGATGTGCGATATATGAGACGTTCCGCGAAAACGGCACAATAATAATTTATATACATATATTATTCCGTTTGAGTACGTCATTTTACACAAATAATATATTATAAATAATATATTAATATGCAAATACGACATATATGTATACTTGTACGCGTTAATATTTCGGCAATGGAATGTATATACTATATGCATAAAAGTATAAAATATTTTGCGAGAACAGACCGTTTTTTTTTTGGCCCGAACATCATTTTTTTTCTTTCCAAACGGATTTTCGACGAACTCGCCAAAACACCACGACCCCTTTCCCCCATCTCACTTCGACATTATTCCTCCCACCACATTTTATATAGATCAGTACAATATAGTTGAATAACCTACATATAATAAGCGTTTTGCGTATGTGAAATCTAAAACGTTATATTTGTCCATTGTCTAAATACAAAAATGTACGAATAAAATTTAGTGGCACTAAAGGTTATATCAAAAGGTAGTCGATAAAATACTCGTATTTTTTTATTCTATCGCTAACTAAATTGGTACATCAACAAAAATATCTTATTATACACAATAATTAATAGTATACCTACTATTTTTATACGTACAGTAATTATACATGATATTATAATTTCAATGTTATATATTAAAAATAGTTTTGTACTACAACATTTTTAATATATAAAATGATAAAATCTATTGTCTTATTGTTTTTTGTTTATAATCCATGAATTCAGTTTTTAATATAAGAAATGTATAGGCTTATTTTATGCGTTTAGGTTGTCGGTGAACTTGCAGTGTATATCGTTAATTTCATTCCACGGCTGCATAATACATGTGGTATAGGGTGGAATCTACAATTTTAATCTATTTAGGTAGAGGTTTTATGCATTATTGCATACACAAATACACAATTGGTTTTAGGTTTGTTATAACGTAATTTTAAACATATGTCTATAGAATATAATAATGAATTAGTACACGTGAAGTTGTAGCCTACACGAATATCGATTATCATGAAATATTGTGCTGAATCCTGGTTATTTCCATTATCCGCAATTTAACTTACAAAATTGGTAAGTAAATTTATTTGAATTTGGAAACTCATAATATTGACGACGTTTTAATTCGTCAGCCGGAATTCATATCGCTTCGGTTGTCCTGTACATATATCACAGTATCTAATAATAATCGTGTACACGATTTATGTCACATTTACTTTACATTACTAGAACACACACGATTATATTTATATGGTTACATCGTCAAGCTCTAGGGAGGAGGATCGGGGGGAGGAGAGACAATTTGTTTATTAAATAATATACTCGATTAATAATATTATTATATTATAAAATACCGCACGGGGCTATTGGTTCGAGAGCATTTCGCGGTGTGCAGCCGCTGGGAGCGCACGAACGCGGCTCGTCGGGCCGTCATCTGCCATTTTGGCGAAAGCTGCGCGCCCATTCGTCCGTCGATCCGCGAAAGCTCGGCGGCGGCGGCGGGCATGGAGGTCGGTGGTCGGCGGCGTTGGCGGTGGCGGCGGGAGCAGCGCGCCCGAGATCAATACCTGCACCGGCGGCGCCCGCGGGATACGATCGTTTATATTTTTTTTTTTTTAGCCCGGCCGCCGCGTGTGTTGTGATGTCGTTACTGTAGCGACCCCGCGTCGAGGGAGCTTTTCCTCTTCATCGTTCACTCGCGCTGCGTTCCACTATATAATACCCCCGCAAACCGTCACCCCTAACGCTCAGCCGCACCCCCTCGACAATACGACGACACGACAAAAGACCCAACCCTGCTGCAACTTACGATATATCATTATATATTATATTATTATATGTACACGGCGGTTCTCCTTGTATACGTATATATATATATATATATATATCAAACCGTGGGCGAATCATCAGTCATCGATATCTCGGGAAGTATAATAATAATATATAATATTGTATATTCGTCATTATATTCCTTTTCCATCGTATTTTTGACGTTATACAGAGCGCGCGCGAACTGTAACTGTATACGTATGACTTAAGTTGCGAGATGTCAAAAATCATTTATAATTGACAAATAATGAATTGTACCTATACCGAAGAGTTAATTTTTCAGTTTTTTAAAAAATGTTAACTCGTGTAATTCTCGAGACGAATAGTACAATTTTTTTTCCACTCCTATATAATTATGATGGTTGTAACCTTGTAGGTATAGTCATAGTTGTTTTTGAGGACATGCACCTATGGGGGGGCTAAATCTATATAGTTACGCGTTTAGATATAAACGAATTGCATCCCACTGTATTGGTTAAATGGTAGAATTTATTTTTTCGTTTCAGGGGTTCTCCATAGTGAATTTATAAGTAGTTCTGGGCACTAATATTATTATTTATTGATGTAATATATTACATAATTGTATAAATTACGATAATGAATGGATTTTTCCTGATTCCTGATTGGTAGGCAATATATGCAAATTTTCGTTTACCGTCATCATACTGTATTAACGGTTAAGCTTTGTATTATACATAATTGTGTATAATATTTAGTTTTGTAATTTTATGGATTTACCTGCAAGCTCATATTATATCAAATCTTTGATTAGATACAGACGTACAGTGTTATAATTAATGAGTATATTTAATAAACGATAAATAAATAATATGTATTTTAGTAATTAGCCGTTTAAGAATCCAAGACGCAATCTATTTATTTACGTCTTTTACGGGATGCGACTAATATTTTCCCATACCTACAATAGATACTAAAAATTTAATAATACTATAGTTGTCGTTAAAATTATTATTTTATTTTGTAATTTACTATTGTGTCTAACACAATACTTAAACAATATATTATTTATATTTTTAGTATTGGTGATTAACGGTTTGTGTAAAAGTAAATATTATTAATGATATTTTATATCATATTATATTAATTCAATATTCAATATATATTAATTATTTTTACATAAAACATTACGGTATCTAAAAAAGTGTATAATTTCTTTATTTGAATTTTTAACAAAAAACTACCAAGAATAAGAATAATGATATGTATTTATAAATAAGGTCCATATAAGACATAAGTAAAAACCCTAATTAATAATATATACTATAACAGCAGTCGATATTTTAAATGTTTCTCGGATACTGAATTTTTTTTTTACTGTATATCTACATCACTTGAGAAATATATAGAACTGACGTTTTGAAGTAAAATAATTTGTTTTAATAAAAAGTATTTAATTGCGCTTAATGCTTTGAAAAAAGTAGAACTAAAATAATAAAATATAAATATAATTTTCACAATACCTAATATAATATTATGTATAAATCAAAATTTTATCGTAGGTGATAAGCCGAAACATTTGTCAAATAAAAAAAAAATGAATGTAAAAATAATCTCAGTTCAATAATATTGAACCATCAACATTTATTATGCAACTTTCATAGATAAAGTAGAAAGTTCAATAATATAACCACGATAAATAAATACAATTATAATATTTAGTTTTATTTGTTAAGTACCACAAAAGATTTGATAATCGAAGCCTAAAAATTAGGACTTCACTATTTACCGCATTAAAAGAATCACCCTGTATATTAAAAACACGACGTGCACTACGTATATAATAATTTTCTATGAGCGAACCCTCTGCGCCAACCTGCACACCAGCCCCGCAATTCGATCTCGCGGGAATATATTTGACATTTAGGTGGATGGAAAATAATAATAATAGAAATAAAAATAATTACACTGCATATTATATTACACACGACGTACGAGTAAATATGTATATAATGTATATATACAAAATTGATATTTTTAAAATTTTTAGAGACCACACTTGAAGGATATTTAAAAATGTAATTATTATATATTGATTTTATGTCTATAAAATATATATTTATTTTTATAGGTACAGTACAACGATTTTGCTATAATTTTTTTCTAAAATAATATTATCGTTATTGTAAGTCGTTTTTAAGATAGGTATGTAAAATAGTACAAAAATGCCCATAACTTGGTTTAAAATTTAATAAAAATTGTATTTAAAAAAAATCTCTGTGCAATTAGGTATAATGTTATCGCTTTTAAATTTAACTATCGGTCATTTCACTATCAAAAACCACTGAAATTAAACGTATAGATTGTACAACAATTATGGGTATTTAATAAACTCGTTTTTTTTTTAACTATAAAGACTCATTTTAAAAATTAATTTAAAAACATATCGGTTTAAAAATTTTTTTTTTAGGTAAATTTAGGTACCTACTATTTTAATATTTTATATTTATTTATTTTTTGCCTTCCTGCTTGTAGGTTTAATCCATTTATCATTAATCAATAACAATATTTTCTTAATTTTGAAGTCGTTACATCTACGTATTTCTTAATTTAATATCTAGTTTGAAACGGAATAAATTTCTAAAAATACTGATGTATGAAATATACAGATTATATTGATAGCTATAATAGTTTTTTATTAATAAGCATTTAACGTTTTTTTAATAAGCTTGTGCTCTGCAATTTTTTTATCGACGCTTAAGCACCATTAATTATAGGTATTTATTTAAACGATTGGCGCCTATAACCCATAACCAGGTATAGAATATTATAAACGAGTAAAATTAACGTACTGTATAATTGGGTGATTTATAAACGTATAAAATAAAATGTCCTGAATGACTAAAAAATGCCTGGTGATTATTTTTTGGTAAATAATTATTAACGACAGTCGTTATGATTAATGAGCGACTGGCGAAATAACATCGCTTGCAGCTGCAGCAGTGCTGCATCATTATTATATTACTATTGAAAAGGACCTTAAAAACACGACTGTTATAGTATCGAATGAGAAGAACGCGTAGGGTACGTGAACGCGATACTTGCAGTAAAACAAAAAAAAAAAAAATTACCGATGTTATTAAAAATGTATGTAAGATAACACCATCATTACATATAACATATAGGAAATATTATAATGCCGTGTGCTTGCATTATTATTTACTATCATACTTATTATATTTGTTAAAAAACTATTGATTTTATGGACGGGTGTGGAAATAACAAATGATGAGATCGTTTTATTCTGAATGTCGTCAATGTGGTTATAAAACATTATTATATACCTTCGTATCGTTGTTATTACATGGTGTTATTATACCATTGTTGTTTAAATTTGTTTTTGTGTAAACCGACATTCTGTTCCGACATAAAAGTATGAAACGAAACAGTTCCATGAAAAATATTTCTACAGCACGTGATCGATTCATTTCACATTTTTTTTTTTTTTTTTAGTACATCGCGTTGATTCGTAAATGCATTTAGTAGTAAAATCACTAAAATCACGCAAAAAATAGGGTAGCCTGCACTGTAGGTACTGCCCAAAGACCCATTATTTTAGAATTGTCTACAAAATATAAATAGGCGCCACTGTTTTATTTCAATTGAATCGTTTAGCAAAAACAATACTATAGAATAGTAATTTTATTTAACAAGGCATTCAGTTCTATTTTCTAGTGATTAGTAGAGTTACATATTATTACGACGAGTATTATTATACACGAGGGGAGATCTAAGGATCTTAAACTTAAAATTCGTCACGATTTAAAAAAAATATATTGTCCGATATAACTTTCTTAATATTATGACTTAAAATCAAGTTTGTCTTTCTGATGAAAAAAATGTTGCTATCCCCCTCATTTATCATTTTTAAATTCACGCCTATACACATCACGTTATTTGTAGACAGTTTCTAGCTTAAAAACTGTTGTACTTGGGCGTTTCCACCCACAGCTATAGATATTTAACACTCTTTGAAATATTTTTTAGTCATATACTATAAGTATTAGTATGATACACTTGCAATAAAAGTAACGACGATTAGGAAGCTGTTTTTTTTTTAAATTTTGTAGTGGTAGACTAGTATAAGTGACTCGTGTAACTACCGGAAAAATACTATTACAATATATAATGGTGATCATTTTTAAATGTTACTTTTTTCACCGACGATAATGTTTCTAGGAAAAATGACTTATTTCTTCACTATGAAACTAAAATGTTAGATTATACATTTATTCTGTTCGTGCAAAAGTAGGTACGTGTTATGATCGTCATGGTTGAAATTTATGTCATCTTGGCCGAGTGAAAAACGATTATTCTTATTTCTTAACCAATCAAAGAATAGATTTAAATAGAATTAATAATATTTTTTTACAAAAAATCACTGTAGTTTTAGATTATGATTTTCGTTTTAACCTTAATCTCTTCTAATTTTTCAAAAACACTGACTGGGCCTACATGTATTAAAACTTATATTAAATATAACTTATATTTTAATTTTGTATAACCGCACTAATCCTCGAGGACCACGGACGTCACACAGTATTCGACACTACATGCCGACCAATGATATACATTTTTTATTAGCGTGGATCCACGAACCGATCATGTATGGATTGGCTATGTAATAAACGATAGATACAGTTATGATTGTTATGAATTGATAATTATAATAGTATAATGAGGATAATGATCGAATTCCGCAGTTCTATTTTAATATATAATACATGCGGTCATATTGTAACGATTCAATTAGTTTTTAAATAAACACATTACGCTGCAGTCGATTGAAAGCTTATTTTAATCCAATTATACATTTGTTCACTTACACACAGCATCGTGAGAACGTCCTTATAACTAATACAGGGTGTAACAGAAAGACGTGTAATAATTAGCTATGTACTTATAGATTTTATTTTTGTATATTTTTTAAAAAATATTTTAAATTTAGATATTATGTTATACAACTTAAATATTAATTAGAGATAAAAGTTATTTCATAGCTATCATTAATTTAATTTGTCAGTTATTTCTATTACACTCTGTATAATACTATAATGTATATGATATTGTGTTCGGATCGAGTATAGTAGGTACTTATGTATGTATGTATGTATGTATGTATATATATATATACCATAAATATTATAAATAGATACACACTTTTATAACAAGGTGGTCATGAGTTATAATAACAAAATACAATGAGAATAACGTGTTCAAGTGCATCCTTGTCGCTGCAATTTTTGTACACCTGCAGTTTTATAGCTGGTGAATGGTGATAATAATTGCACCATGAATCGAAATTATTAGCAACACTAGAAATAATTATTATGTTACGCTAGATTAAATTTATGAAATGTTTACTAGCGGGATTGAGTACCCCAAGTAAAGTTTTAATAGAATTCAAAGGACTCTAAGACATTTTAGAGTATGCTTAAGTTTTTTTAAGTGTATGAAATGCTTAATGTTATATAATTTATAGCCAACAAGCTGACGATCGATTACCTCCTCTTCTTTTTAAATTTTTAAAACTGTTAAAAAAATATCTTTTCCGTTTATTAGTATTATTTAAATTATTTAAATCCAGACATATTTCTTATAAAACTTCAAAAATTATTAAAATAAATACTTAATGGTTTATCGCTTGCAATATAGTTAAAAAGTAAAAATACCTTATTATTCTGTTAACTCTTCTGAAGAATTGTACTTTTTAGTATATTATGATTACATAATTTATGAAATATATGTTGGTTTATAACACTTTTGAGGTATGTAGTAATGTGGGGGACTTGGTCCCCCACGGTAATATGAGGTGTATATCAATATGCTGAGAAATGCACATTTTTTGTATGTCATCAGAGTTTTCTTACTATTTTTTTCCAGTCAAGTCAAGCACTGCTATTATACACTAAATGGTATATGGTTGAGTATTTGGATATATAAATCAGACGTATAATATTACCTACTAAATAACAATAATAATATTATGAACGGCTAATTTTGTTAATATATTTTTTTAATTTCTTTGTTTAATAGGTGTACGATTAAAACAATAATATTGATATATAATACCCACGTCTCTTTATGCGATTGCCAAAAAGTCTACAGAGCTTGTTTCAAGGTAAGTTAATGTGAGTAATATATTATAATATACTTCATCAATCAAAATAACCAATCAATATTTTAATTATTTTAATCGTGTGTATGCCTTTATTTCATGAATATTAGTATCATAATAATGTCCTCCAATATATTATCTTAGATATTCAACGAGGGTGGTTTTTATTTAGTGGAAATTTTTCAATAAAACTAAAAAACTCTAAAGTTTACTTACTAAATATTTTACTCCAACAAAAAAAAATAGATAAAAGCAACGGTGGTGATGGATAATTCTCGTATACGATATTTTCTTAGAAAAACATTAATCAAAAACAAAATAGTATTGTATGTTAATAACAAGAAAAAACGTGTACACCTAAGTCACGGTAAGCTGTTGTAGAATCAAAGTATTATTATCATTGGATTATTAATTAGCATTTATTAATCAACACACGAAGTGAGCAATATCTATATAGAGCTGGATAACAGTCGGGTCGGGCTTTTAGACTACGTAAGGCCGGATGTTTAGACCTCTATCGTATCCGTGTGCGTAATAGCAGTTGACTTCTTATAGTTCTTATATATATATGCACATACAGTTGTCTCCAGTGGTCATTGGCACAATATGTGTACTGCATATATGTCTACACAAAATAGACAATTTCCTTCGAATGCTTTCTATACGGTAAAGAATATTGTTGTCTTTGACTGTTATAATACTATAATAATAAGCGTTGTAAATATGATTACAATTTCAACGGCATTGGTTATTGTAAACAGACAATAAGAAATTAATACTATTTTCAATTTTACAAAAACATGATTTTTAATGTATTGACAAGATTTCAAATGCATTTTTCTAAGTTAATACTATTGTGTTTTTATAAAATATGGCTGCTGTTGAAATGACAGTCATTGACATTGTTTTCGAGCGATTAATAAAGCGTTAACACTCATTTATATCTAACAAGAAGATGTAAAATTCCGATCTCTGTTTACATTTATGACGTATTTGGTAACATTAATATTCCTATTAACGTACACTATATGTAATTAAAATAAAACATTCTATATTATTATGTACAAAATATAACGATTGCAATTCGATATAAGTAATATACTTATACTATTATGTTGATTGTGCAAGTAGGTAGGTATATCGGGAAACGCGAAAATGAAATAATGTAGGTACCTATAAGATCGTTCTATTTGTAGCTATATTTTTCTGAGCAATTTTAAATTTATAATCAATAAGAGTATATAATATTATAGTTTGAACGTGCGATGAATTTTGGAGTAATGCATTTTCGTTCTCTTAGAATTGAGTAAATACCCCGCTGTCTAAGCTCAGTATAACACTCGATCATTGCAGCAGCAGTAATATATAATTAAACATAATATAGACAAATAATATTGCCGACAGTTAAACATTGTATTTGTATTTACTGCACGTAATGCGACAAAACCGTATCAGTTGCGATCACGTCTTCGCGGTCTCCACGAAAAAACAATGCTCAAATACCAAATGTTTTTACTGTTTCTTTTCTGCAGCACAAATCTTTCGATCATATATATGGCATAGTGTGACCGCCCGGAAAGTATATTGTTAACACATTTATAAATATTTGATGTATTTGATATATTTATATATATCTACAAAACGGATGTATAGACGTGCGTGTAATTATTATATATACATGAGTGATGTGTATACTGTATGTTATTTTAGGAATCACAGCCGCAGAACCGCGATCGTACGGCGAATAATAAGAAAATAAAAAACTATAAGTGGACAAAAAAAAAAATCTGAACGACACATAATGACGACGGTGGCGGACTTACAGCAACAGCAGCAGCAGCAGCAGCAGCAGCAGCGATAGCAGTGCAAACCGCGGTGAAGCCCGTGACGTGTGATATGATGTATATAATATATACAGGTACACGGTGTAATAATATTAAACTCGCTGCAATTATCGCCCCGGTGGGTTATATCTTATATATGGGTTTATATTTCTTAACCATATGATGTATTATAATACTATATACTTTTAACGGTCCGATTCTGTGCACGAACGCACCTCCGGTCAGTAAACACACTTATACACATACGAATTATTTAAGTAATATATACATATAAATACTCAGAGTGTCGCATCTGTGTGCGTGAGCGATGCGATCATGTTAATTCCGTATATATATATAATATAGTCGAGATATAGTGCATTATATGATCTACATAACAATATATGTAGGTATATATACGCCTCGTACGTACGTGTTATAATATACACTCAAACGATGGTCACGTCTTGCGGTTATCGCGGCGGCCAGTTCCGGTCAGTTGCAGCGGGACGGGACCCGTTGACGACGACGACGAGAACAAATAAAAATAATAATAATATCATTGTATTGTATTTGTCCTGAAAAACGTTATTGTCTTAGCTTCTGCTATTGCCGCCGCCGCTGTTGCAGGCTGCTGCTAACGATCTTTACCGGCGCGCGCGGCCACACCGCACCGGAAGTCGTAAGTATATATTATTATCTGTGACCTGTGTACGTATATATATATATATATGTGTGTGTGTGTAGACGTGGAAGAAGCCGACATCAGACGCAAGAAGACTCGGTTATAGAGCAGACGACCATTCGTACGGAGATCGTTCACGGAGATATTATTAATATTATAAACGCGCGAAGGAATCTGACGTCCGCGGCGGTTTCCGTTGATGTCAAGTATTGAAATTTGAGGTATATAAGCTATTATACGTACTGTATAATGCTTTATGTTATATCACTTATATCTGTATGTTAATTTAATTCACTGCTCCAGGCACGTAGATACAACTACAGGTACAACTATAGTATTTTATAGTTAATACAAATAATTAAAAATTTACAATAATGAATTATTGTCTTTGTGCGGAGATTATAATAATGCACAATACTCATAACAGATCTAATATATCCGAATGCACGTTTTCTCCAGGACAGAGCAGTATATTTATTGTAGTATATACATTGATCCGATACTTATATGTACATAATATGTTCGATTATCAATTTTTCATACATTATTATGACAATTTGTTCAATCGTTGATGATAATATGAAATCAACAGGATTTTAAATTGATATTATAGGTATATCGTATTATGTCGACTGTACCATGAATTCCGAATGATAACATTTATTATTAACCTTTTTTAATTATTGTATTGTATCCAATAACGGAAACTTAAATTGTGAAACAGTAAAAGAAATATTATGCATGTATTTTTTTACCATCGTGTACTATATTCTACTCATGATATGTGATCATGGCAAATATTGATAAAGATCACAAATGAATGCCACTCTAAAAATAGTAGTTAACTAACATTAGATAAACACAAAAGACAAAGATTCTATAGTTCTAAATTAGTGCATTAGATAACTCATTGAGGAATTCCGAAACTTAATTGTTTGTTTGAGATCTATATGTACACAAGCCGATGACTGATTTATATAATCATTCAACAAAAAACATGCTATAACAAAATATTTGCGTTTACCAAAACAATTTTTTCCCATGACGAATAAAAAGAGTATACCTACCTGTTTCTACTTCAATCATATTTAATGAACACTATTCAACACGTTATTATGGTTATAGTCATTATGTCACTGGAAGTAATTCATTCGTATATACTGTATATAGCGTGTTTGTTTAAACTTTTTTTTTAAATAACAAATACAAACTAATACAATACATAGCAAAACCTTTGAAAAACGGACACTAGCAGGACTGAAATAAATATTCGCGATTAAAGGATTACTGATATTGATAAAAATAAATACAAAACATATGTAGGTATCTGTAAAGTTAATTTTTATAAAGATATTATTGACTAAATTGATATAGTTTTTTTTTTTTTAAATTATATAATATGTGTGAATAATAAACCGTTTATAAATATTTCTAGAGCTTAATCGAATTACAAAGGCACAAAAGTCAGATATTTTAAAATTTCTTTGTATTGAAATTTGTTTCCCAAAATCAGATTTCAGTTGTCAAACCAATTAGCGCGAAATTTCATTAAAAAAAAATCCTCCGGGCTCTGAGAATAGTAAAATAGATTTTTATTCTTCTTTTCGTGGTTTTTTGTGAAGATAACTTAATTTGTCCATTGTTAATCGGTTAACATTCAAGATGAGTTATTTTATATCCATTAGTAGATTGCTGTGTTAGATGTTTTATTTTGTCTGTTCGACTGTTCTTGTTTAAAAAAAAATGGTTTCATTTCCATTTTTGAGGTTGGCATTTGAAAATAAATTAAATTTTGTTGGTACTTTTGAATGTTGAATTTCCCATTATTTTTCAATAGGTAGGTATAATTATTGGAAAGACAAAACAAATTTATGGAAAAATGAGAATTTTAACAGCAAATCAGTTCTCCATAAAATTTAAATTACTTACTTGTGCAATGTAAAAATGATAATTGTTAGACATATTTTCACCAAATATTATCCAATTATAAAATTGACTAGACATGATATATCTTTCAAAATATTTTTATTATTTTGCGTTGTTAATAGATTAGTTTATTTATATGTATGTATGAACTATGATTACATTATAATTGTCTGTAGATATTAAAGTTTGAAAATTGAGAACAAAGTTTTTCTTAAGATGATTTTATAGGGATTAAAAAACATTAAAAATACATGATCGGAATTATTTTTAACAAACATTTGAAGCTTAGATTTTTATGAAAATAATCTAAATAATGAAAATTTGTAAATTATTTTATAGTTAAAAATTCAATATACCTTAATTATTTATTTTTAATTAAACATTGATTACAAGATCTTTCATTAGCCATTCTTATACTAAAACAAAATAATAGTTTAGCGTAAACAAACAAAAATTGTTTATGAACGAAGAACGATTGTTCTAATTTTGATGACAATGGATATTGTTCACTCGAAATAAAAACGATTTTATTTTTATTTTGTTATAATTTATAAACTATTTTTATCGTATAAAATCGATATATTTCATTATTACTTAAATCAGTTATTAATTTCTAAACGTAAATATATTTTAAATATTTATTTATTTAAAGACAATATAAAATTTGAAAAAATTTAGTTTGTTTTTTATAAGACTATTATAATACTGATAAATAAATTTTTATTCGATCAAAAAGCTTGAAAATTGTAAAATTCAATTAAAATGTTTTTACAGCAATTAAAATATATCAAAAAAACAATTTTTTTTTTACTCGTATTCAAACTTCAAATATTAACAAAATTCGTTAAAATCGTAAAAGTGTACAACTCTTTTTATGAACATTTGTAAAATTTACTAAAGCTTAAAAATGTATTATAAGGTTCCTAATAAGTCGTTCTTACAGAAACATAAAAATCTCAAAAATATAAATTCACAATTTTTTTTAAAACAATTCACGTTCAAATTTTAACAAAATTAGATATTTAACAAAAATTAACAATTTTATTTATTTTATTGTAATTTATTTAAACAAAATTATTCATTGGGAAAAATTTTTATTTTTACATAATATTATATACTATTATTTTCTATACAAATTAATTTGAAACTATTTATACTACAAATCTATTCATATCGTTCTATAATATGTCGTAATTGACTGATGAGTTTGTAAGAACAACTACCAGTAAGTTAGTAATATTGTATAAAATAATATTATAGGTAGGTACCTATAGAAAAATCAATTTCTATTCAATTATGCAGTTTGTTTTTAGAAAAAAATTAATTCAACCTACTAAATTACAAATAAAAAATGTATTACTTATAAAAATATAAATGCATAATAAATTATATTTAGAAATATATAGATTAGGGACAAGCCTGACAATCTGTCTCCACTCGGAATTGTTTTTCGTACGCATATCATTAGTTTTGGATTAAATAAGTAACACATCTTTAACAATGATAAGGTAATTCGACACCTAGCTACTATACAGCAGGCCAAGTTCACTAAATTTTCTTCCTCTTTACATTTTTATATATTTTTTTTTAATGATATTATTATCGCAATATCGAATGACGGTATTATCATTATTATCATATTTCCGGTAAATGAGTTGTATCTTACGAGAATATGTTGCCATTGACGAATAATTCAATAATAATGCTTATTGTTTTTTTTTCTTCTCGCATTATTAAAACGTAAACATTTTCGAAATTTAATTTTTGATGAACGCAATATTGAATGCAATAATGAAGACTATTTTAATTTGTATTGTCTTGTCGATATGCATATTATTCATAAAGCGAGTGGAGATTTTTTATGAAAAATAAAAAAAAAGCTTAGTAATAAGAAAAACACAATATGATTAACGCGAACAATATTATTTTGTTTGCTTGGCGACATATTATTATGTTGAAATGTTCGCTATGATACTTGTACCCAATGATTGCCGTGTGTATAAAAACAAAACGTGTAAAAAAAATTGTCTGGCGTCCGGTACATTCATATACGTATGTAAACGTACACTCGAGTAAACGGTTAATGTGTCTTAATAACATTTTTATACTATTCATCTAAAATAGTCAAAGTCAAAATAATATACTTAACCGTGTTGAGGTATTTTAGATATATATTATAGCATCATGTGGATTTTTCTATGATCGATTAGAATATTAACATGGCACCTGGGCGCATGGCTTAAAGGGGCGCTAAATTTTTTTTTATAATACATAATGTATATGATCAATAAAATAAGGGGGAATATTTTTAATTTTGCCCTTGGCGCCAATTCTTAACGGTACTGCTTTGATGATTTTTATGACATCATTTTTAGCAAATAATGAGTAGATATTTTAAAATAAAAAAAAAATCTAATATATAATCTAATAAAAATATATTAAAAGAGAACCATAATTTAAATTATTATTAGTAATTATAATGTGCACACGTATTAATCATTCATTTAAAAATGTATTAATAAAATTAATGTATACATAAACAATTCGTCTGCAGAAAAATAAAGAATATATACAAAACAAGCAAAATGTTAAAAATGCCACAACTCTACAAGGCAATGGAGTAGTATTTCTACACTCTACACCCTTCGACCCATTGAGGACATCCATGTAAAAATAAGGATTCATTTTGTGCTGATAATTTCCGTAATAATATGTACCTATTGTACCTATAATGTGTATGTATTTCGATAAATGTTTATCTCTGTATATACCATTTGTATCCGTTTATAATGTTTATATGGTATATACCTCGTATAATATGTAATTCCACGACAAATTACTACTCGACAAATACGTCCCTAACTTAACCTACATGAGGTATGATTGATGTATAAACATAAAATAACCTTAGGTTAAGGGTCTTTTCCGCAAAACTCCAATGACACGACTTTACGAATAATTTGTCAATTACTATATTATGTTGTTTCTTGTTTACTAGTAAACAAAGATTACGTCAGTGAATACAATTCATCCGCACTGCGAATTGAACGCACGGAATGTAAACCTACCTGCAAAAGAGAAAATCGTAAATTATAATTTAATATTATCGCAGTACATAAAATACCTATATAATTGCATTTTTCAGCCACGAATATGTTAGTCTGCAGCAAACATAATATTATTATATTATATTATGGATTTGCAATAGTCGTTTACAATCTGTGACAAAGATCGTATATTGCAATCATATTGTGGTTAGGTTAAACACTAATTGAATGTCATACTCATTAAGCTGGTTTCGACATCAAACTTATTTTGCACTCGCTCTGTACACCAAGTGTCCAAATAAGTTATTAAAATATTATATAATAACTAAATTGTATTGGATTCCATCGTTTAGTTGTATTGCGCGTTATTAGGGTTTTTTCTTTATTCATATAGGCAATCATAATATTTATAAAGGTAGCTATGAATATGGGGAATATGGCCTGCAGTAAAAACGTACCTACTTAAATAATGGCATTCCAAAATGTTGCGTACTCGTAATGGTATTATATTATACAGGCACCCATTATGTGTTCAATTATTGTCACGTTTTTCAGAAGAAATATAATATCTATATATTATACTCGAATAGATTCAAAATGTATACATTCTGTGAAAACCATGTACTTACTTTTAACTGAAATTTCTGATCAGCTGGCAGTCCTTTATAAAACCTCGAAAAATAATATACAGTACACTACAAGTAAAGATTTTTTGATAATTATCTATGATATTAAAATATGATATAGTTGAATATTTGCGGGATGTTGGGTCCGGACATTTCGCCGCGTGTCGATGTGTATAATAAAAACATTAAACAGGGTACGCTCGCACATTTCGTGAGGTTACGCATACCGGACAGTAATATTTTGCAATTCTTGGCAGATTTGGAATTTTATGAAAAAAAAAAAATTTAACAAGAAATTGCCTAACAGGACGCGGATTATAATAATAACGTGGCGGTGACGATGACATTCGACACCGACCTGCAAGGATGGACAATGACCCGGCGGCAGTTAGCCGCTCATTAATACAAATTATTTTTTGCACCATCATCACAGGCTGCACGATTTAATATATAAATATATATACGTGTTATATTATATCATAATAACAATACGCATATATAATAATATTATATATATATATATATCATACAAGAATCTTCTCGACACGTGCTATTTCGTATAAAATTATAGCGTATATAGATGCGCAAATGTATTCGGTTAAATTGTTTTTCGAAAGAAAACAACAAAAAATCGACTTCTTGAGACTTGTTAGGTATATATAGATTATTGCAACAATTATTATGATTATTATATTGTATACCATTCAGCAAAAATCCACTGATATTCCGGACGGAACGGGGGAAACGTGTCGGGGGGGACAATGACCGTCTGACATGGACATCTTGGGTTTCAGCGTCGATTGCGAATCGAATCAAGCGCACACATGAATGTATTATAAAAGCGTTTCCTGCGACAAGCCAAAACCATCGTCTACACCTATCTATATATACATATATACAATTTGATGTACTTAGATTTCGTCGCCAAGTAGGTATAAATTCACACACACACGCGCGCGCGATACATATATTTACATTTTCAAATCTTCCAGTTTATATATACATATATACAATTATACGTGCCATGCATGTATAATTTGCTTACGTGTGTATATATAGTTGGTATTCGTGGTATAGGTTAGGTATATAGTGGTTAACTCTCAATATGAGGTCGTTTGGGTCGAAATGCATCCGACTATCCGTGGTGCAAGCTATAATAATATGTGCTGTTGTATAGTTGCATTGAAGATTTGATGAAGTGGAGGAAGAATAAAATGTAACAATATTTCAAAATTTGGCAAACAGTAGTCCGACAAGATGGTTTTCATTCACATGAAATGTACTTACAAGGCTTCCAACCATAATACAATATATATATATAACCACGGTAACCAGTAAATTTTTCAATCACAATGTAACGTGTATACATATATGTATTATTCTATCTATGATTATTGATTATTATGTGATGACGTGTATTTATTTATATCAATGTAAAATCAAAACTTATTAGTATAGACAAATACTATATACACCGCGCTTATTTATTGTTTCAGTGAAATAAAAAGGTGGCCTTACTGGCCTTAGTAATTGGCTTAATTATTTATTGCAAGAAACCATGGCTTTCAGCTAATTTATATCTGAGATTTTTCACTAAACATATCTATGTGAATTGAGTAATTTTATGAATTTGGCTATCTCGCACTTACATGTATAATATTAAAATCATTCATAACATTTAACGATGAGGTCGTATACGAACGTTATCCGCTCCGGAGATCATTGACGTCACTAAAAACCTAACAATAAAACAATAATACGCAGCTTGTAAATATGACCTTTTTTAGTTCGTGGACAAATTTATGCATTCACCTCAAAATGGCGGGGCTGCGAAAAACCCATAATCGAATTTATGAAAACTTAAATTAAATTATAAATTATAATGTAATACGATTATCAATGTACATGATTATGATAATTATATTATTAAACGTTCGTTCTACACGAAGTGATAATCGACGTTGGACCACAAAACAACTACACTACTATACAGATATCTTATAAATTATGTATAATATTAAATTCGCATACTTATATGCATTATATCTTTATAATTAAGTTTGTAATGATTTTTCTTTGATTTTTCTAAATATATAAAAAAATACAAATTTAAAATTAAAACCCTTATATGCTGCTAACATTATGTGCTTTTCACGCGATGTAAGTCCTGTGATTCTTGCTGTCGTTTAGAATATTTATGTATATTTTGACCTATAACCCATTGATTATAAATACTATTTATAGTACTTATAATCAATGCTATTACTTTAATGTCATTGAAAGATCGGATGATATTATAATATGGACAAGATATAATAACACAAAAAGAAAAAAAAATTAATAATAGAAATAAATATAACACAACAATTTCAACAAGCCGGTCAAAAATGTTTTATTTCAATTTTTAAAGCACACATTAAGCCATTTTCTGGTACATTCAACTGCATCGTGTAATATATTTGCGTACAGTTTTAGAGTTACTTAAGTCCCTATAAGCATAAAATATTCTACATAATGCTTATATTTTGATAACGTGTGTGGTGTGTATATAGGATTGAAAATCAGAGAAAGAAAAATACGACGAGAAAAAAAAAAACTATAAATGCTCGTCACACGCGGTCGATTCGGTATTCCAGCGGCGGGCGGTGGACTATGTGCACGATAATAATAATATTATATTCCTATATTATTATATGGTCGTTGTCGTCATTGTCGTTAACGGCACTTTCTTCTCTGCGGCCGGCCGGACACACATACGCACACGCGTCTCCTCCGATGATGCGAGCGGCGAAGGACGAGGGCCAATGTCCTACACCGAGTACCCGTCGTATAACGTTTTATGTATTGTATACGTCTTGACCGCCACCGTACGGCGTTTATATTTTTATAATATATTATTATATACATCGTCGTTATGTCTGCGCGTGCGCGTGTATACAGATAGGTACGATGTACGCCGCGCGGTGTGTCTCGAGATGACGGCTTCAACTTTCGTGCGTGCAAATACGTTTTGGAATTTTTGCAGCCGAGTGAGAGCTCTTTCGAAATCGAACTGTAGGTACGCGCGCCGCCGACGGCCGTCTTTATATATTTTATAAATACATAATATAACACACACCCACGAATGACCGCTTCCTGCTGCAGAATTGAGTTCACGAGTTGAAGTAGATATATCACTATGTATAAATATATTGTACAATATTAAAACTCAGCAGCAGAAGGAGTTCCGCTAAGGACGTTTTCGTATTATATATATATATATACTAAGACAATAGTAGACCATGTTTCGAATCTCGTTATCATGACGATAAAAGCCGCAGAATATCGGAGTTTTACCTTTGATTAAAAATAATATTATATTATATGCACACAGTATTATTATGTTACATTACGAATACATAGTTATAGACGTTATAGTGTGTACTGCAGTGTCTCACAAATCGGTATTTAGAACTGTAAATTTGAATAAAGATGGTTGTGCCTGCAATTTTTGTCGAGTTCGTAAGCGATGAATTTTTTTTATCGTTTTATTCACATGTATGTACACATTTAGAAAAAGGATTACTTCTATGAAACGCTTAAACGAAAATTCGAGATCTTTAATGGTTTTACGGGAATGACAATACCTACTACGGGCCTAATTATTCGTGCGGTAAAATTATTCGGATAATATACAGTATGCGGGCGTTTAATGCATTATTTCGAATCTCTGATCGATACTATAGTTTTTTATAATAATTCTGTTTACGATAAATTATTAGAGACGTTCGCGATGTTATTGCCCGAATAAAATAATATTAAATGTTGAAGTTTTTTGGATATCGTCTATACGACGTGCTGGAAAACGACATATTTTTACTATAAACAATAACAAAAAACCGAATGTCAAATTGTCAACGATCCACGTTCTTGTAACACGCGCACATGAGTACTCCCTCCGTATAAAAGAAAAATTATAAAGATCAAGGATGCTAATGTATATAATATTATATACGAATCACGAAGTGTTTGATTGAACTTTATTTACATTGAGAAACGAATAGCGTTTGTATATTTTGAATTTTAAACAACAACGAAGCGTATGCGTGCTTTTATAATATTATATTGTGGTTATTATATTTTAACAATCGGCGTATGTATATTTATACATTCCACATACACGATATCGTATATATATCATTATGATATTGGACCGATTGCATTTTTTTAATACATATTTTGAATTGTAAATAACACTCTGTATATATATTAAAATACCTTGTACAAATATTGTATAGATAAGTATAATTGGAGACGTTATTATATTATTAAAATACAGACTTGTTACACCACTCGGTACCTATATTCATGTATATATATATATATGAACACACGGAGTAGTAGTTTTAACATTACATACATATATGTATATATTTTTCTTTTATGTTTGACCCAAATATTTGTTTAAATACTTTTTATTGAAATCCATACGGAAACAGAGTAATACGAACACACGGGGGGTAAAACGAGAAAATTCCTCTGTTATTTTTAACTATACCTTTCATATACTTGCAGACTGCAGTGTACATATTCTATATATAATATGTACTATAATAAATATAATATAATCAGCGTTTCGTACGATTTCGTCATCGATCGTATATTATTATAATATTAATTCGATTTCAGTGCCGATCGATAATGGATTGTCACCCTATAAACATGATATTATGTTATAATCTTCTATAAATGCAATGCTTGAACACGCGCGGTATCTGTTCGTTTTATTTGTGCGATCGCGCGTTAGAGCCGTATTCGTGCTACACCAGCGTATATATAATATTATACATCCTGTTTATAGACGGCGAGAACAGCGCAGCAATAAAAGCGCACGTGTGCTAATTAAATCGGCCATCATATCGAAGACACGGAACAGTGGTCGGAACTCGGCAGGCTGTGTATATTATACAGAGTGTTTCAACGTACATGTTTAAGCTAATTTTTTTCTCGAATAATTCATTTATTCAATTTCTGATTTTTGGGATTTTTGAATGTACACTTCCGGACCATATTTTAATGATGTAGATTGTTTTATTCCATCAAATATGAGTTCCCTGTGACGAAAAAAACTTCTTTTTTTTAAACACGAAAATCAACATTTTTTCTATGGATTAATTTTAGGTAATCTCGTGATTTCAAATGACCACAGCCTCTATATCTTCCACTCTTATTATTAATGACCTATTAACTTAGTCTATACTTATTATTTAGCACGGAATGTAAATGACTCAAAAACTACTTGTTCAAATTTTGATTTATATACTTATATTACATCAACATTTTTTAATAAGTCATCTGCTTAAAAATTTACAAGAAATAAAGTGATTCTCATTTGATTAAGAACATTTTGTTATCACTCATAACACTCTTTAGTGTTAAAACATTTTGAAAATAAAGTCCCTACGATTACTTAAAAATTCCAAAAATTTTAATTTGAATAGTTACTTATTATTAAATCGAAATATATAGGGATAAGCATTATGGTTGGTAAATCACTCTGTATATGTGTATAAGTATGTGCTTAGTAGTTAGGTATTTCATTTCTTTGTTAACATCAAAATGTATTCTACTTAGGACATAGGTATATTATATGGTATAGATTTATCCATATAATATGAAATATTATTATCTCGCCGTTAATCAATATAGTTCTAAAAACATCTTTCTTATCCAAATAAATCATATTACAATAATTAAGACTAATATTGCAAACTAGTTTCCATTTCCATGGTACATTATTATAATATATTATTGTATTATTGTATACAGACTGTAGCCTTACCGTCTATAGCTCATTTTCTAATTTGAAAATTAAATAAGCTGTGTTCGCTGTAAACTATATAGTAGACATAAAAAATAACCACAGTTATGATTTTATTATTTTGGCCTATACCTTAACTGAAAATTAAAATATTTATTTTTGTGTTGCATACATAATACTTATTCCATAATACTATAATAGCCAATTATTTACAGAATAAGAATTATTTACTTTATTATTATTTCTATAAAGATAATATATAAAACTGAAGTCTTCCTCACTCCTCTGTACACAGTAGTAGTATACATTGACTGTTTATATTATGGTTACATTTGAATGCCAAAAGTATTATGTTTCAATACTGCTCCTGAGGCGAATCTGTTTATTGATATAACAATATGTAAATATGTAATAAGTGTGGTAGTGTTTTATTTTTTATAGGGTTTATTTAATAAGCGTTATATAATTTGTTATATTATCATAGATTTTATTTGGTTTGGGTAATTCGTTAAAATAATCAATTTCGTAATTTAAAAAAAAGATCTGAATAGTAATAATTCTAAAAAAGGTATAATTTTAAAAACTTTAAATTTTTACCGATAGTTAAATTTAGTTTTATATTCCTATATATATTGTATATAACTGTTGTTTTTGTATGATAAAATTGTATGGTAAATTTTTCTAGGACTGTAATATATATATATATGATATTATTATAATTTATGCTCCACAAAATTTTATCATACACTATACCTGTATAATGATAACGCATACAGTATATTATAATTTATAAGCGACAACGACAGCAAATAAAATGCCGGACTATAATTTTTAAATGTGCCTACCTGCGCGCGCGTTTACAGGCATGACCAGCCAAGTATATAATTGTGTTTTACGATTACTCGGCTATGAATATCTTAATTGAAAATAAAAACATACCATACATAGGTATATATTATGAACTATCTACAACAGTGATAAGTTTCAAAATATATTTATATACACTGCAGAGATACGCAAGCAGCTGATATTTTTAAATAAAAATGCTTGTCCTCGGATTACATCGCGGCAACTTCGTGACTATATAGCTTATGTTATATACATTATACATATATATATATAAGCACTGGAACATCGCTTTATAACCTATCTCATAGGTCTTTCTATACCAACTTTTCCGCCAGACAAATTTGAACCGTGACGAGCGATACGTATAATAATAATAATATATTATAATGTATAATAACCAAATACATATGGTTATATATATATATATATAGTCGGTAAACAATTTAATAATATACATATTATATAAGTAATACGATTGTTTGCATCCTATGATTTCCGTTTCCTACACATTATAAACCACTAAAATCAACATTTTTAATTTAATAAAAATCAAAGGTTTCACCAGTTTCATCCCATTTTTTATCGATTGTATATAGATTTAGATTGTTTTTTTTTGGTTAAAGGTGAATTATTATTAATTATTTATTATTGCTTATTATCATTTCTGCAGCTTATAGTCGTATTTGTTTTTGAGAATGTTAATTTATATAGATACACAGAAATTTATCTCATGTAGTCTGTGTAGTAATATTATTGTTGTATGTACAATGTAGGTACTCAGCAGCATGTTTAAACTTGAAGTGTTAAACAAATAAATAGTACATCATAACATTCCTCTAACCAATCTAATCTTTGTATATACTAGTTGAAGATTTATAATATATCGATGTATATTATAGTATAAATATAAATAATATCAATTTTTTTCAATTTTAAAAAAGTCATTGACTTGCAACGTTTTATTGACTCTGCTGTTAAATAAGTATAATTATATTAATGCATTTGGCTTATGATGTAATGAATAATAGTATTAAATTTCAAAATCGACCAGGCAAACTTATAATTTATTGAACTGTATCAGTCTTCACTATGTATACCATAAATAAATCTAAAATATTGATATAGCCGTATATATACTGCATATAAATTAATTAATAAAAATTAAATCTACAGATATTTTTTTTTAAAACACATATGTAACTACATAATATCATGTATATTATACAGTGGCGCCGGTTTATAATACTTTAATACCTGCAATTGCAGAGCACCGTGCAGAGGCTTTTTAATCGAGATTTTGGTAGGTCTATTTAAGAGTGCCATAATTAGTATTAAGCGTTTTTATATATAATACAAGATAGCAAGTAACACATTTTTGGAATAAGTGGTTACATAGACATTTTTTTTACTCCAAATATTTTAAAATAGATCTGTTCCACTTCGCGTGTATATTATATAACCACTTGCAGTTTTTGGAACAGTATAAAACAGTAGTTCAGTTGAAATCATAGGAACGTAATCAATTGAAGTAGGATTTATTTCGTGGTGACGAACGAATATAAAATATTATTAAATTACAATTTACCTAAATATTCATGTATACCTATTATGTCCTATAGCTACGACCTACCTATAATATACCGTCTTCGTAGTTTTTTTTCTAATTTCTCTAAAATTATCCTTGTTATCCAAATATCCAATAGAATAGTTAAAAGTTCAAACAAATTAATAAGTTTTCTTAGGTATAATTGACTCTCCATAAATATCATTTGCTACATTAATTTTAAAAATCTTCTTTTCTTCGCGTAATAACATTTGTTTTTTATTTCAAATGTGTACTACAAACTATATACTGTTAATTCCCTTTTTTATACACATTACAAAAATAATGCAGGTTGCCAATGTAGTACCATCTTTCTTTTGTTTTTAACACTTTAACTATATACTATCTTGAATTTTTCATTAAATTGTTATCAATATAGTTCTTACATAATATATATTTTATTTGTCATTGATATTTGTAATTGTAACCATTGGGCTACCTGCAGCCCGTACATTTTATAAATAAATAAAAATAAATAGCTGATATAGCTAGACGTCTGTCGATATTTATTATCACATTTACACATACACACGCACACACTCATTCACACTCGCGCACATATAATATATAATTGTATATAATACAAACGAAATGAGGAGACGATACTCGTCAGAGATGCCGACCACGTTCCCTATACGCTGCAGCCATAGGGAGAGAGGCGAATGATCGATGGTCGCGTTTCAGACAAACCGGACAGTATATTAAAAGTATATATATATAAGTAGCTAGTGTACGGGAGAGGCGAGAGAGTTTTATATTTTTCTTTTAAAAATCACGAGTCGTCGTCGTGGCCATCGTGCGTGCATTATTGTACGACGTGGAAGCTTGGCCAACAAACCACGCGTCTGATCCATAACTCTCCGAATTAAATCTTCCTCACATCACCGACGCGCCCGCACGGAATACTAATCGCGCTTTCCCCACACTGCTGCTGGCACGACCAAAATATTATATACGTATAGAATATATAGGTAGCTATATGTATAATATCTCGCGATCTCCCGACACGCTGCACCTCGTCATATACACATATTTAATAGTTGGTAGGTTTAATTATAGTATACTGTACAGTATAGCTATTACTATTTACTTATTATTATAGTTATACCTATTCACCGTATCATTATTATTATATTGTACGATAAATGCATTTATACACCTATTATAATATATTTATACAGGGTGAAATATTTTTACCCAGCTGTATATATCTTCTAATCTATAAATCAATTTATGTATTTTTAAAGTCAGAAGCATAAAATTACTTTTCTAAAAACGTCGATGTTTGGTTATATCGATAAATAGTTTTTTTTCGTTAAAACTTTGACTGGAGTAAAAAAGCACAAGTTATGGACCACTACTCTACTTAATAAAACTTCTTAAAAAAATATCATATCTATAAAAAAATGCAGTATTTATACACAAGCATTGAAACAAAGAAAAAATAAATAAAACCTGAAAACCTGCAATGATAAAAAAATAATATATTTTTGTAAAATGTATACAGTAGGTACTTTAAGTTGTACAAAAACATTTTTGTTTTGTTTCAGTTGACTAATCAAACTATATTGTATCCAGTTCAATAGACTATCCTGTATACTGTTTGTGCACTGCAACAGTTGCTCACGAAATATTTATATACATAGTATACCGTCATGCGGCTTGTCGTGTGTATACAATATAAATTATTAAGGTATATGTATATAATATAATATATTATAATATGTTATGCTGTTACAGGTATACGTGCGTAAGTCACGCGCATTTACGTATGCGTTCGGGATATTAAATTACACGAATCGGAGGCGCAAAAAACACCAGAAGCTACAACCATAAACGGATGCTGTGTAGGTGAGTATAGGTATACGTATTTACTGTAAATCTATACCTATACACTAAATTTGGCATTTAACAGGAGGTTTATAAGTTTTTGAGGGATATACCTACTGTATAAATCGCTCTTTCAAATTTGTGCCTATTTCCTGAACTATATACACTATATATTACAACATTGAGTTATTTTTATCATTCTTTATAACATACTAACTAGTTTGTCCAACCCCGTGCAAAATCATGAACAATTTGAATCAATAGGTACTGGTTATAGTCTCTACAATAATATAAAGGTTGCCATATATTATAATGAATGATGTGTAGTAAGTAAATATATATATATATATATATATGCTAATTATGTTCCTAACATTTTTGATCTGATGAAAATATTTACAGTTTATACAATTTTTGGTATACATTTGTTTTGTGAAAAATGTATGGATTGCAACGGTATTTTGTTCAATGAACAATCTTATATTTAACCTTTAGGTAAGATTGATTGTTGGAGATTTTGACTTATATAGGTATAAGTAGGTAGATGCCTATAAATTAATAAATCACAAATTAAAACTTGACAATCTTAACATTTTATATGTATAATAATTAATAAAGTTATATATACGAACGCGTATGGGCATATATATATTATATTGTGTTATTGCTGCAAATGGTACCTATGCCCTGCGTACATCTCGGCGTGTGGTTTATACCTGTGATTTATTATTGCAATACAGCTGGTTTGCCTATATATAATAATATACTATATATAAGTATAGGTATAATAATGTGTAAAGATAGATACGATGATGTTCATCTAGTCGGATGATGAGAACAATATGACAATGAACCGTGTGGTGTAAATAATAATATATTATTTATATTATATATTGTGTATATTATGAAATCCGTGCGGTCGATGACGCCATTTTGTTTCCGGTTGCCTCCGTAGGCGGACGATCGTCTCTCCCGGATGCTGTGATTGGATCGATCAGTTTCGGTCGGTTTGTCCAACAGGGATGCGACCGCCGCCGCGCCAGCGCAGCTTCAACGAGATCACCGCGTACAATTATGTATAATATAAAATGTCAAAAACGTATAAGAATACACTTTTATCATACTATTTATAATATTTAGAATAATACAATAACATATGTACATAATATTATATGGAGTTGTTTATTGAATCGCATTCACTCATTAAACTGTCAATTCTTATGAAGTTTGTCAACGGTTTTTTGTACGTTGCATATTTGAAGATCATATTACAATATAATCTTTTTTTAACTATCTAATTTTTTTACAATATTTTATAATAATGGTGAATTTTTAGGTTATTAATTGTGCACTTATAAAAACTTTTATTTGGTGACCTATATTTTTTTTTAAATGTTATATTATCCGAATGCAAAATATTTGTACATCACATTGTACTCGTATTATATTATTGCAACAATATTTTTTTAAATGTTTTTAGTTCTGTGTGTTCGTCTTGTTAAATAAAACATATAATTTGTTCAATACATGATATTTATTTGTCAAAGTTGTTAGAAAAGGATTCTGTTTATATATATTAGGTTATAAAAATATAGGTGTGGTCATAAACAAATGTAAAGAATTGTAAAAAATAATACTTAAAAATAATTATAATTATTTCAAACCGTGTAAAAACATTATCTTGACAAACATAAATGTAAAGAGGGATATGCAATGATTAATGAGTAGTTCTTTTTAAAGAAACACCAAGCTTTTATATGTTAATCATTAATTACATACAGTAAAAGTATATTATATAGTGATATTGTAGATATTTATCTCAATAGTGGATGTAATATAACTGCATACAATTATTGTTTATTTGATACCTTATCTAAATTACATAGGTAATTCCTAGTCTCAATGTAGTTTTATAAATTAGATACAATATTTTTATAAATAATATTTTTTTATTAAATGTATTGAATAAAAAATAAATGTCAAATGTATGGGGCATAATGCATATAATATATAATATTTGCCTATGTATAGATACAATTGTAGATACTTGTAAAACTTTATTGACATTTTATGGCCCACAATGGAAATACCGAAACCACAGTTAAAATAAATAATTTATAGTTATTTTTATAGTTATATGATACCATTATAGTTTAATACAATTTCAAAACGATTTTTTAAAAATTCTTTACAGGCAATATACTATTTCTATTACTTCTTTTTGGTTGGGTGCCCTGACCAAGGGGGATTAAGGGGGATGCACAGCGATACGCGCTTTTGTATAACAATTTATACTTAATATATACTCGTAAGTAAATGTATACATATATATAATAGGCATTTTTTCAAATTAACCTTTGTGGAAAGGTCACGTGACCTCGTATAATATTAAATTATTTTCCTTACCTGCTTTTATATGTATGTATATATACGTATAATGTGTATTTTAATCGTAATTATGCCTTGGTTTATTTTTATCGTATTGTTGATGCGGTTTGTGTATATATTAATATACACACGTATATCTATATAGGTATACATTTTTTAAACTGTTTGTTAAAAACTCGTGTGTAAATATTATATAATATAATTATACAGTTAGGTAAAATATAATGTATAGTGTTTTATTTTCATGACACGGTCGGTCTACTAATGTATTATAATATACAGTCAACAGGTATTATACGGTAGGTACCTATACCGATAATAAAATAAAAAAATACGAGTGCAATATATATATCTGTCTAATAATAATAATTGTCGAGAAAAAAATCCAAATAAAGTCGTTAGGGGAAAAATTAGTTTTACGAGCGTTTATAACAGCTAAATCACTACTTAATTTTTTTATACTCGTCAGTGCTGTCGTTCTGTGTGAGAACTTTTATGATTTCTATTTTTAAATGCAAATGCTCTATCCACACCAATTACGTATATTATTAAATATGAATATCTATGTCTTTACGAGGTATAAATGGTACAATGTAGTTTAGGTATTGGTATTAGGTACCTAATGTTATATAAATTATTTTGGGGTGCAACTATGGTCTGTGAGGTGTTCTTTTGGACAAGCTTATGAATAAAATCAATACGACGGCAGCATAATATAATATTCAGTTGTCAAATGGCATGGTTTTGACAAAATTCCAAATAGGTAAAATGTAATAAAGTATGAATGTACAATGTACATTTAATATTATTTTATTAATTTTATATTATAATTATTATTATGTATATATATATATTCATAAAAATAAATTCTTAAATAAATACAATAATAAAAAAAATAATTAAAATATAGTACATTAATACATATTAGGTAAAATGTATATACATTACAAGACATTATATAAATATAATATAAATTATATTATTAATTATATAGTGCCCTCTCGTCACCATAAATATTTTAGTGGACTTATTATCTTCTTGAAGAATAAAATAAATAAAGATATTTATAAATAGGCAATACCATTATATTTTGCATATATCAACAGAATAGGTATATGATATAGCTTATTAATTATAATTATAATTTATTTACATAACTGAACCACTGTATTATTGTTGTTAAAAAAAAAAAACAAAAGAAAAACTTCTAAATAGAATTGAATGGCATTATTTCACTTACGAAATATTCCAATGATGATTATATAACAAAAGGATGTATTTCGGACATTTCAGTATAATAAAATTGTATTACTTGTATGAAGTCGAAGGATTTGAATGTAGTTATGATTTGTGAAGAGTAATACTATATTACTACAATATTAATATATTATTAACATAATATTGTAGTTGTATCATTGTATGTATACTGTACATAAATACGAGTATATATGGGAATAAAATATTCTTGTTTCATACCATGATAATATAAATATACCGTATAAAATTATAATTTTTGAGCAACTTTATTTTATTGATGGTCACAGTTACATAAATAAAGTACACTTCTAAGTTCTATTTTTAACTAATCATTGTTATGTAAATTGATGGATACATTTTTATTAATAACTCAAAACCATTATGAGTACTCGAGTCCCTGTGCTGAACATAGGTATTATATTCGTTTTGTATCCACGAATCCACATAAGAATTTAAACTTAAAAAATTTGTTTAAGTACCTATACCTATCATTATTTGTTTAAGTTGTAGTGCACATAGAATTTGATATTATGTTTATAATTATTTTTAATGTTCTATGTTAATTTAGGTTTTTTTTTTATTTAATATAATACTGATGAAGGACAAAAGGCAGTGTTTTAAAAGTCCCAACAATTCAAAATTGAAACATTAGGTATTGAAGAATATATTTAGTATGGCCTGAATAAAACCTATTCTTGTAAATTATTTTTACCAATATTTTTTTTATCATATCATATTTTATTAGAATGAAAATATTAAATTACCTATCTCATTAGCCATTATTTATATAATATAAACAGTTAATATGAACCAACGGTAAAATTATTTAGGGTTAATAGATTGAATTATTGTTAAGACATTAAATTTAATGTTTATAGTATTATATTATATGATTATGAAGATGAGGAATAATTAATATTATTTATCAATCAGATTTTTTTAAGTGTATTTTCTCTAACATATAATCTAGGAACTGCAGGAGTATTTTTTTCTCCATGATTAATAAAATCCCCAAAATATGAAATTATAAATAATTAGTTATTATAATTGCATACAAGGATCATTATTTATATTGGTTATTATTTTGTTCGTGCAAATATATTATAACTATATTATAAAAATGTTATAATAATATTATGCAAAGTTTATTAGAAAAAAAAATTATTTTTATGAATCATAAATATCTATGGCATTGAATGATTTGAGAAAATAATACGATGACTACCGTTATATAAACCTTATTTGTCCGGTCTTAACCATTCGTCCAATCACATAGCGATTCCACAGATCTGCAAACAACATTTAATAACAACTTCGTACGTCGTTTTTCAAGGTAATTTGTAATAATTTCAAACTTACTCGATTTATAATTACTATAATTAGTGTATACACACGCCACACGCGTGTACAATCAAAACGCAGTCTTATTGACGGATATATAGGTACCATAGATTAATTTAATTGTGGAATTGTCCGTCATCGATGTAATAACAAAATAATACCATGTTTTTGCAGTCACGTTGCAATTATACGTATAGGTAATACTAATCTTTTTAAATATAACTGATCAACTGTGGAGTACAGGTACAACGACGAAAATATATGTAGCATTCTATATATGCCTATATCATATATGTGTGTATAGTTTTGTTTTTGGATTTTGATTAACTGTTGGAAGTGATTAGTGAAAAATTTGTTACATCACCTAAATATTTGAACAGTTTTCACATTTTAGTGATGGACATCAAAGGTGATTTTTCAGGATATGTATATATAGAATAAATGCTTTGATAGAAAATTATTGTCCTTAATTATAGGTACATGGTCTTGCCTAACTTTACTTAATCTATTAATTTTTCGTTTGGTAAATTTATTATCTATTATGTAATTGTCATTCAAATAATTGTTTAATTGTCGGTACTTGTCGATTATCGTGACTACCTAGCGAGACGGATAGAATGGTAGATTAGGTTTGGGGGCATTTGTCGGGAAACGACGGAGTGTTTTTTAGTTGAAGTCAAAGATCGGTCTGCGTCTACGCTTATACAAGCAATAAAAGACAATATGAACCAAGGTTCAACTATTTATTTTGATTGTTGGCGAGGTTATAAAACACATGAATTACAGAACGCTGGGTTTCAGCATTTAACCGTTAACCATACTTATAATTTTGTCGATCCTCAAACTGGAGCTCACAGACAGAATATCGAAAGGTTATGGGGATCCTCTAAATGGCGCTACAAAAACCTATTGAGGCACTGCTCGTCAACATTTGGAAAGTTATTTGGTTGAATTCATGTGGCGTCAAAAGCATGAAAACCCATTTGTAGAAATTTTAAATTTCATGTCTGAGCATTTTTCTCCTACAATTAATTATTTATTATTTCTGGTTTTTTTTATAATTTTTACGGTAGTCGCGTTTTTTTTTTTAAATCGTCATCAATCCTACCTAATATATATCTTATATTTTTATATTCATTGTAATTATTTTTATAAAACTATTTACTATAATTTTATCATTTTATAACAATCCTATGTATTTCACCAATGCTAATAATAACCACCATTCAATACGTCTCGCTAAGTAATCGCGATTGTCAAATTAAAAACATAATATTATATTACAATAATAACTATATAACCCTGTAAACTATCAAATAGGCAACTAAAGTGGTACTCGTGAGTTCATGAAATATATCAACACATTCCCGGCTTTTTGATATAAAATTATTTAATTTTTCTTGCTTTCAATATAATGAGTATGAAATCTAATGATATTATTACATAATATCAATATATAATATGTGTCATATTTACTCTGTTGAAATTTTAAATAATTTCTGGATGTGTATCGTGATTCAAAATGTTCAATGAAGCGAAATGGGTACTCACTACTCCCAAATGTAGTCATCATTCGACATTTTGAATGAATCGTGGATTGAAAATTGTTATCATAAATTCAACTACTTTTCCCATATATGTAACCATATTTCTGGTAGAAATGAATAAAAAAATACTTTTATTTTGGAATATACACCTGCTATAATAAACGTGTGTAATTGGTGTGATAATTTGTAGGAAATAATCAATCTGAAATGAACAAAATATACGAAAATGTCTTGGGACCTATGATGTCCGAAATAAAGGACTTACGTAGACTTATCGTGATCATTCCAAATCGTCTGTACCTGGCGACCTACTCAACACGCTGCCGTCGTTCAGACACAACAGAACTGCACTTCTTCAATACCGACTACAATGATGATTACTGGAACGACGGTTTGGCGGCTTACAAACCGCTAAACTTGGGTTGTTTGATACAATACATTCGTCATTTAAACGAAAAAATGTATAACCACCGATACGCGTCTAAAACTATTGTACATTACACAGTCGACAACTCTAAGGAATATAATGACGCCGCGTTCCTCATCGGTTCTTATGCGGTAAAACATTTCAATATAGTATAAGCACAAACTGATAAACTAACATTTCATTTTTTAAATGGTGCTTAAAAAACTAATTTGTTGGAATTCCGGGCGCAGCTTTAGAACTAGTGTTTTTTTGGTAAGGTTTTATTCTGTGAACAACTTTTCCTCCGTAAGACATTTAGAAACAGAAAACTAAAAAATTGAAAATATAAAAGAGCGATTATATGTAACTATTTTGAAAAAACTTTCTTGTATAGACTGATACAATTATTATCATTTTGCAAAAATTTCAGTCATCAAATGGATGATTTGTTTTTGAGTTACATCAAAAACATAATCAATTACCGATTTCGAGAAATGTTTTCGTTTTTTATTTTTCCATAGTACTTACTAATATTATAGGTATTTTTTCTTTTGACCCCTTAAAGAACCAACTAAATCCAATTTGTTATCAGAAATCATCATCAAAGTTAAAAACCAAAGCATTGTAATTTTTATTACCCAAAAATTGAATCACAAAAAAAAAACAATAACACACTTCATTGTAAAATTATTGCATTCATTGTTTCGTTGTCGGAATTCAAAAAGACACTCATAAGTCATAAAATAAGTAAAATATTGAAATAGTGTTTATTATAGAATACTAAGAATACTTCTCTATTGGCTATTATTATTAACATGCACACCAAATGACCAAACACATTACTTAATACATTATATTGGTCTTTTTGATTTATTTTTTGATGAAATTAAATAAATAATACATTATTTAATAGGTCAGTACAATTATACATTTATATTTTTTAATTTATTTATTTATTTTTGGCTATAGGCTATTATATGATTATTTTATATTGTTTACTATTTAGTATAGTCTCTCTAGTTAAAAGAATAGTTAAATTAATTTAATTTTGTTACGTTTATTGAAACTTGTTACTTTATCAGTTATCACACTTATATCATATACTTTTACAAAACCATTTGCCAAAAAAAATTGTCATTGTGCAAAAATTATAAGTGGTTGATATTTATTGTGAATTAATTATTAAATTAGGTACATCTTGATATTTATTTTTTATCTTTTTCAACATTTTCTAAAACCATATTCTTTAACTATTAGATAAATCATTTTGCTTAACATAGATTTTAATCGCATTATAACATTTATCTACCATTACAACCAATTTTGTATTTTTAATTTTAATATAATAGTGAATTGACCTATTATCATTTTATCAAACTTAAAGGTAAAAGCATTATCTGTGTTTACTTTATACGTTGGTGTTTGTTAATAGGTCAATTCACTTTAATATTAAAGCAAACAATACAAAATTGGTTCTGCTGAACGCAAATTCGCTGTACTGTACGTTATTTGTTATAGAGTATAGATGACGTACAATGCATCAACGCCTATCCTCTGAATAAAATATATATATTTGGTTAATAAATAATAAAAGGCGTGCACAAGTCCCATGTACCTCCTTAAAATACGCTTCTGTTAATTGTAAAAATACACCACATAAATGATAAAATATAATTAAATGATGTCGTAGATTGCTGTAAAACAAATGGACCTGTTAACCGTTCATTCCATGCTGAAGAACAACAGTTATTGCGCTTACGGAGTGGATTCGGTTTTCGGTTACGGCAAAAACGATGGCATTGACTTGCATGAATGTTTAAATGTCGTGTACAAAGCGATTAAGTACAGGATGGTAAACTTGAACGATTTCAAATTCCAGGAGTACTGCGACTGGAGTCGTGAAATGACATGGATAGTGCCCGACAAGTTTATCGCCTTCCGCGGTCCTATCGAATGCAACGACACTGCAGCGGGGCCAGGCTGCAATGATTTACTACACAATTTCGTTAAATACTTTAAAGAAAATAACGTCAAGACAGTTATCAGACTAAACGATACAGAATATAACAGTTTTTGGTAAATATTTCTTAAGATCATCGACAGTGATTTTTTAATAAATAACATTGACATTATATAAAACATCTGCATCATACCTGAATACATTTTAGTAAATTTTAAGCGAAATTACCTAGAAATTTGTTTGAAACTTATACCTTTATTATACCATACAGTATGATATAAACAATAATATATTATCACATAATAATATATGATGTATCAAAATAAACAAAACACTTGTCGTGTCACTGTTGCAGGTTTTCCAATTCCGGTATTGAACACTTTGATTTGTATTTTGAGGACAGTTCAGCGCCAACGGTCGAGATTTTGAAAACGTTTTTACAAATTTCCGAAAAGTCCCCTTACGCCATAGCAGTGCACTGCAGGGTAATATAATTCAACAATATTATTTAGTGTTATTTTTAATTGGGCCATTGATTTTATCATCGAAGTTGATATTAAATGCTTATTGTGTATAAATACATTTTATGATGTTTAAGTGTACCAACTTATTTATAGTAATCATAACTATTACATTAAGTATGGATAACTATCTAAACTATGTTTCTAGGAGCTAATTGGATACCCCGTTTTTAATTTAAAATATAAATTTAAAAAAATAGTAGGCTCGTTTTAATTTTTAAATGGATTCTATTTTTGTGCGTTCTTGCACTACTATTCTTATACATTTGATTTTAAGATGTATAGACATCAACGATTTCAAAAAATACTCATCTTCAAAAATTGAATTAAAAACTATTCAAACAATCATTAAAAAGTAATTTATAGTTATGTATATATATATATATATATATGTGTGTGTGTGTGTGTGTGTATATTATTAAGATTAAGTTATATTATTGTAGAGATTTCGTAACACAAGTAATGAGTTAATAAGTTTCTGTAAAATTTACAATTTTTTTCCTTTCATTTCAACTTTTGCAAATATTTTTTATTATACAATTCTTTACATTATAATATTATACGACGCATTCAATATAAGTACTAAAATACAGTATGTTATTGTCACAATTAGTCCAATTAAAGAATTGTTGTTTCAAAACGATTAAAAACAGTGTTTTTGTGCATGTTATATGATTACCTACCTATTGTTATTTATTGTATTTATATTAAATAAATTAACATTTAATTACATGAAAAAAATCAATTCAAATACAAAGGCTGGTCTTGGAAGAACCGGAACGTTAATCGCGGCCTATCTGATACAGTACTACCGAATGACGGCATTCGAAGCAGTCGCATGGGTGCGGTTGTGCCGTCCAGGTTCCATATTCGCGAGATCGCAACTATCGTTTTTGGCACACAATGAAAGTATGTTGTGGAAAAAAGGAGATGAACTTCGGTAAGGGGAACTTATTGTAGCTATATATTAGGTCTATGGATGCTGTATAAATAAAAATCAATGAAATATATCAGGGCAATTACCTTTCGAACGAGCGATGCAAATCACAAAAACCAGATTTTTAGGTTTAATGCTGTATCTGAAAATTTTAGAAAAGAAAAAAAAATAATTTGAAAGTTAGGAAGGAAATTTTCTATAAAATAATTAACTATTATGCCTATCATAGCTAGGTGGCTAAAATGTCAAAAGTTTTATATCCCATGAAATAAATACTTGTAAACAGCAAATTTTAAAAATTATAACCATAGTAGGTATAGTGTTAACTTTGTTTTTTTACTTACCTATTGTGTATTGATTTGAGTATAAGTACACTTTTAATATATAAGATATTTTTTCTTTAATCACAATTCTCTTGTGATATGTGAATTTTTTTTTCTTTTCTTTTTATTAGTTGTTCACACAATAAGTATAGGTCTACAACAACAAATATAATGTACAAGGTTTTGAATAGTTAATAATAATAATAATAATAATAGACATGATAAACATTTTCATAAAACTAAGTCAAATTATGCGCCTCCTAGGAATAAATATTATATTAATATGAATAATATGATATTTATATAATAACTTGAATATTTACGTTCGTTGTTTTCAGAAAAGTAAAGTATGGTAACGCATTCAAATTGGCGTATTGCACTCTGGGGATATACAGCACTAATAGCCAGAAAAGTCGACATCGCGTAGGTACCTAATGCTTACGGGCTAAAGTGCCTGCAGTGACGTGGTAATCCAAATGAATATTATACCGCACGTACCTATATTATATTTACAATCATAAAAAAATATCATGACCGATGATCTTTATTGGTACAATGATGCCTATACAAAATACTACCATATTATGGTGGTTCGTAGTTCGTATGCAATATGCGCACAACAATTTTTTATAATAAAATAATATACGTTATTTATTTATACACGAACAGACCGTATATTAATTTACACACATTTTCCTCCACGCTGTTTATTTTTTTTTTGCATTTTGATTTTTTTCCCATCTTTTTCTATTTAGTTGGCGACAATATATGCTTTGTAACATAATAATACATATTTATATTTAATATCTGTGTTTATAATTTGCGTGTATACCATTTATTAATTGTTATGTATATAATATGGACATTAGGCAATATATACCTATTACAGTATTACCTATGTATAAATACATAGTGCCATAGTGCCATATTAACCATGCATTAGCTCCAGAGATGAACCATAATCACAACACAATACGATTTACTCGAAACCGAGGCGACTAGGTATTTAAATTATAATATTATAAGGCTATCAATTGTTTTTAATTTCGTTCATACATTTCTTATGTTATCAGACTCGATAAGACTGGCCTAGGTCAGGGGCGCAGCAAACAAGGGACACACAATTCAAAATAAAATATACCTATTATAATATACATTATACATTTTATTTAGAATAGGTACTTTTGCGCAAAGTAGTTTTGTTATCATGTTATCAAATAATGAGTCGGATAAAAGATTAAAGAATTACCTTGTATATATAAATACATATAAATCATTAATCATATATATATATATATATGTGTAATTTTTAGGTTATTCAAGATAGATCATTCAATAATGTACAGTATATATTTAGTAGGTACCTATACAAATAATATTATAACAATATTGAAAAGGCTTATGATATAAAATAAATGACGTTATAAATATAATAATTGTATTAAGCCGAGTGATAGGTAGTAAACGTTTTGAAAATTGATTTGTATTATTATTATTAGGATATATGTTAAAATTAAAAATAGGATTCAAAATTTAGTTTTCATCGATACCTATATTCATACTTATTGGTAGCTCTATATTGGGGATACCTATCCATATTTTAGTATTTAATCATAAATAAATTAATATTTAATAAATTGATGAAAAGAAATTGTAGGAAAAATTCTACAGTTAGTTTCAGATTATTATTGACATTATACAAAATTAAATTAAATTACTTATATTAATATAACTAATATAAATTGCAATCTAGGTTTTAATAAAATAATTATAACTAAGAATGAAAATTTCAAGTAGGTATTTTTTTTTTTGTGTTCTCCGACATATCTGGACACAAGACACTTATGGACTTAAAAAAATAAAATAGCCCGATGTATTTTACTCATGCTTGTCTAAAATATTTATATTCAAACTGTAAAAAAGAAATTAATTTTATTAGATCTGATTGAAACGTTTTGAGATATATTTTTAAGCTTATAGATTACAATTTGTTTAGAATATATAAGAATTATTCGATTTTCATTGGGTTATTTAGGAATAATAAGACCTCCCCTCGAAAACTCATGTAAAATATGCCACTGCGTGGTTTTATTTTCTTAATTGTGAGTCAGACATAAAAAATATTGAAAATTCATATTAAGCAGCCACAATTTGACTTTTATAAGCATTTAAAGTTTAAAAAAGATTTTAAAAAAATAACATAGCATTAAAATGCTTTTAATTTGATTCAATTTGAATGATTAAAAACGTGAAAAATGTATTAATGAATAGATAGGTATATTATTCACAATTGCTTATAAAATTAAAAATTTATATAAATTTTTGTTTAGAAATGTATTATTATTTATTACTATTATTTATTTCTGTAATCATGATTACTGATAGTGATAAACAAATAACAGTGATAACGTTGTTTTTAATATTATTGTAGATGATAGAATACCTGTCGGATATCGTTTCATCGTGAGTTTGAAAATAAATACCTATTTTATTTAATATTATTTTATTATAATTTTTATTTTATTTGTTTAGCTTGAAATAAAAATCGTTAACATTTGTATGTGTACTTATAACTAATAATTTTTTGTTTTGAGTTTAAAAATAAAATTGTTCAATAAAATATTAACGATATTATTACTGCATGTATCTATTGTACTTATGGCTAAGTAGCTTATATTCTACTGTAACATTTTTAAAATACATCATGTAAGTTTTGGTTTTTGATTATGGGTTTTAAATCAATTAAAAATGATTTTACTGTTTAGGATGTCAATTCCAACTGATTTGCAAAACCAACTGAAGTATCAAACACCAAATTCTGATCAACAAAATATGCAAAAAAATGTTCCTCTAACATTTGATCCTGAGTAATAGTTTTTAGTACCTATTAATGAAGTCGTATAATTTAATTTTTATTGTTTCTTTGTGTAGGATTATTACACCATTATATGATGTTAATGACTTGTATCAAAATGCTAAATGTTTTCAAAATTATCACGACATTTGCAATAAAACGAAAAATAAAAAATCAAAGGTATGTAATGAGTGATAATGCTTTTAATTCTGCAAAAATTATTTAATTTATATTAATAATAAAAGCGTGTGATCTAAAAGTAAAAAAAAATTATTCTATACAACTTATTAAGTGAACTGTATTTCATGAATAGTTGTCAACATAAAAATAATGTTATACAAATATATTACTATGATAATAACCTAAGTAAAAATTAAGCGACTTATTTTTTAGAAGTAATTGAAAATTCATAAATAAAGTTGGTATTTAAAAATATTAACTAGGTGTCTTTTTTACTTATTGTACATACTAATATACTACATAATATTATATTTAATTTGTTACAAAAATTTACTATACTTATGTTTTAAAATCTAATATGTGTGCATTTTATAATACTATATTATTTGTACATCACTTATCAATTTTATCAATTAATAAATAATTATGTATTATGATAATAATTGTTTCAGAAAAATGACAAATTTCAAATTACTACACAATTTTTATTTGGTCATTATATGCCACCATATTATTCAGTACTAAACCATACATTAATGAACAGATTGATAGTACACTTAAAGAATCCTAATTGTCCATCTGCTAAAACACTCAGGGTTAGTATGATAAATTATATAATGTATTTTAATAAAAGCCTGGAAATCGACAACGTTTTTACTTTTATTTTAGCAATTACGCCTTTCACAAGCAGGCATTTATTCCATTTGAAATTTGTTTTTGGGTATCAGTGACACCGATCGTAGTTTTAATAAGTAAAGTTTTTTTAAAGATAGCATTTTTATTAGTCTTTAATTCAGCATTTGCTGCTCATGATAAAAATAATATGATTGAAATTAATAATCTGTTAAAATAAAGAGAACTGCATTTGTAAATTTTTATAAAAAAAATTATATATCTACATCTTTTTAATTTTTTTTTCATGTATTTTTAATCTATACAATCTGTGTAATTTTTTTTTACAATAAACATAATGGATGAAAGGATAAATAAATGGGCTTGATTATCTTGATTGAAGAAATTATTTAGTAATAGTACTTCATGATGTGGGTTGCAGTGGTTAGTCAAGTAATCAAAAACCAATGTTTTTAATTTAAAATTATTTTATACAATTTTATATTTGTAGTTTTAATACATCAATTTTAACCATAAATTATGTTTTGATTTTATCAATTTATTGTATATTTTTGTAAATATTTAGATGCATGAAGAAATTATTGAACACGAACGAGAAATTTTTAAGGATTGGCTTTCAAATCTTTGGGAAGAAAATTTGAAAAATCGTCGACTCAATTCCATACCATTTATTGAGAGTTATATTGAATCAGCTTGTAATGTAAGAAATTATATAAAATATAAAAGTTTAAGTATTATTTACTATTTATGTATTGGTAAAATAATTATAACTACATCTTGTGTTCTAGTTTTCGAATAATTATATTAAATCACACTACAGTGGTACATATAGTTCTAAGATGAAGATCGACTATTATATAAGAGATGAAAATGAAGACAGTAAAGTTGAAATGATATATTGTAAAAGACTACAGTCTGCTGTAAGAAATAATAATTATTTTTTATTAAACCATAATTATTTGATTATATTATTATTATTAATTACAATAACAATTTTTTTATTATTTAGAAAATAAATTCAATTAATCTTCCTCCTTTAGAAATTGATATTAAAAATCTAGAAACAAAAGTTTCTTTTACAGATGGTATGTTTGATCCGCCACAAAAAATTCCTTGTAAGTAGTAAATCAATAAACACTAATACTAAGTTATCTTTCTGGTTTTACTATTGTAATCATGTTTATAGTAGATATTTGAATTTAGAATTTATTAATTATATAAAAATAAATGCATAACAATTTAATTAATTATTTAAATAATTTTATAAAGTCAGATATTTTATTCTAAAGTGAGTAATAAATAATAATTATGTAACATATTACAATTTTAAAATGCTCACAACTCACTTAGAAATATAAATATCAATAAAAACTTACTAAATACCCAAGATGATACTTTTATCTGTACATTTTATCATAGTCTAATTTACTGTAATATTAAAGCTGACAATGTGAAATTTATTTTACTTCATGTAATTTCTTTATATTACCTATTTTTTAAGACTGAAGCAACATCCTCTTATTTACTGACATATTGTACTTATAATCCAACTATGTATAAGTATCAAACTGATTATTTAAAAATTAAATTTCGACAATGCTACAATGTACTTGTAGCTCCCACCAATAAATTTTCCTAGGTGCTATGATAATATAGAAAATTTTTTTTTTGCTTTCAACTAAACATTTCAGTTATGTTAGTAATTATTATATTGTATATTAAAAGTTTTACTGTATCACTATGATTTAATTTTCTATCTGTATTGTGTGATGGCTAAAATTATTTAATGCTATGTCATTTATAGTCAAAGAAGATGAACATTGTCCTATACTGTCAAAAACCCATAATATTGATGTTAACATATGTTTAAGTAGTATAAAAAATATAATGAATCTAGAGAAACCCAATAGTTTATGGATTATTCCTGTCAATATAGATATTGGTAATTATTGTATTATTAGTATAGATATTTTTAATAAAAATTAAAAACAAATAATGTGGGTAGTTTTTTCTATTTTAGATATTGATGAGTGTAAGACAGTTTATGTTGGAGGAGCATTGTGTACTGGACATTTCTCTCAGCAAGAAAAAAGTTGGTACTATCTCAGAAAAGAACTGAAAAAAAAATTCAGAAAAACGTATGATATTCGATAACATATTTTATAGGAATCATGAAATGATAATTATTATTCTTTATTTCTTTATATTATTTTTTTTTTTTTTTTTATCTAAATAAATAAATAATTTAAACATCTTATTTGGTTTTATACAATTTTTCTTTGTTATGAAATTTTAATTATTAGCAATTTTGATTTATTAATTTTTAATTTTTATAGTTTACCCAATGAAACCGTTCAGAATCAATGTAATAATTACAACTATGATAAATGGACGTTAAAAGTTACCGATACCAATGGCACTGAAAAATCAGTTAAATGTACTTGTAAGAAATAAACCTCATGGTATACAAGTAAGAATATGTCACATTGAGTTAAATATCTTAATATCTATGTATAATATAAAATAAGATATTTATCTTTATATTTTTAGCATCAATTCAAACCACAAAATTCTCCAACAGTATTAATGCCAAAAATTGAGTATCAACCAGAATTTGGCTTTGAAAAAGTCAGTGAAGAACAGCTTGTTGAATATTGGCTTGATACAACCTTCAGATGTCCCAAAACCAAATTAGCTTTAGGTAAATAATATCGCACTTGCACTATTTTTATAATCATATCAAGCCATTGTCCAGTGAGTGTTAAGATAAAATATTTTATTTTGGTAATTCAACTATAAAATTAATTAGGTGCCACAAATTGTTAACTTAACCAAATTTTCAAATTACCTAATTTTAATACAATCCTATTTTTTATCTTAGTCTCAGTTCAGCATAATATGGATCTCATGCAGGTAAAATGGACAATTGACGAGACAGACAGTTTAAGTTCAAATGGTAAAGATCAAAAGTATCTACAAAGGTTATATCTTACTCTAGACAAACTCACACAATTAGGCAAAGGAGAATATGTACTGCTTCATAATCCTAAAAAACCATTCCATGTTGATCTTTACCAGTCATCAATGTAAACAATCAAAATTGAAAATAACTACATAGTGTTAATATTTCTAACAAAGTTATTGTTATTTTAGGTATGGTGGTTTCAATTTATTGAATATGTATTTTGTTTTACAACAGACTGATGTTTCTGATTCATTGGTTTGGAATCCTATAGACTCTCAAGTATTATGTCCAATTCATAAATACTTCAATATTGCACCGTGCATGTTCAGGCCAAATCCTGAAGAATTAGATATCCAAATTATAAGTATGTTATATTTTACTATTATTTGTGGGTATTCAAAGGTAAACTTATAATAATTTTTTTAGCTCAACAAGTTAATAAGTACAATAGAGATAAGAAAGCCAAAGAGGATTATGAAAATGCACAACTTCAAAGAAAAAAGAGGATAAAAATGGAGAAAAATAAAATCAAAAGGAAATTAAAAAGAGAAAGTGATATTTTATACAAAGTCAAAAGTAATATTAATTAATTGACATAAGGAAACTAAAAACAATCTGAACTTAATTTTGATGATAATCAAAAGATTGTGATATTTTTAATTTAAAAACAAATATATTTTTCATAGTTTATTAAGTATAAGTATTGGTTTTTTTTTACGAATGAAAATAAACGCATTGAGCAATATTGTATTTGTTGAGTTTGATATTGTATTTAACAATAATATAATTTACTAATTTTAATTATCTTTTATTTTTCCAACAATAATTAAAAGCTGACATCAAAGTTTAAATATTTACCTAAGGTTGAATTCATCCATTTTTATAAAGAAATAAAGTATATATAATGTTAATTAAATTAATATTGAACAAAAATAAGATATACATTTTTATTCCTATAAAATAATAAGTAATGAAAACAAGTATAATTAATGATTAGTAGTTATTATTAATCATTGTATTAATGTACATAATTTTATTTACAAAGAAAATAAACTGTTGAGTGTTGATTATAAATTTATAAAATACAAGTTGTAAAAAATAAAGCCCGCACATACATTTTGATGATTAATATTAATCACTGATTCTATTTATCCCTAAAATCCAGTAATCTAATTGAAAATAAATAGTACTATTTTATTTTGTCTTCTCAAGTTCATTTATTTAATAATATTAACCAAAAGAAATATTATGTACTCGAAATACAAAGAATTTTTTGATATAATTTGTTAGTTCACTTTTTATGTTAATTTTTTAGCAGTCTGATACAAGGTATCAACAACTTTGCTCATGCTATTTATATTATCTAAAACTAATTCGTAAGTTTCATCGATTTCCGCTTCTTCAAATACTATAAGAATGCCTTCACCTTGGTCTAAAATACCATGGAACTTCTTGTCCAATATCATTTGTGAAAGTTTTCGTTCAACATTTTCCATTGGTAAATTTATTGATTTGGCAACATACTCAACTTGTACTCTGAAAATACAAAAAAATATTTTATTTAGTGGTTATCTAAATAATAAAACTGATAAAGGTATTTAAGAAGAATTGATCATAAGTTGTAATGGATAAAATTGATAGTTACTCCTTAGAAGCAAAATGTTAATGTCAGTTAACACCTTTATCCATTGACCTCTTCATATTAACACTATTAATTTTATACAAACTATGCTCTAAAGTAGTTATAAATGATTTAACTAAATAATATACAGGAATAAACAACTAAATCAAACTATAAAATTAAAAGATAATTATTGTTAAATTACAATAATATATTTAATCATTAGTATTTGTGTAATAGAAACTTATTAAAAATTTAGTGCAATATTAATGAATGTTATAACAAAAAATGTAATAAATCAGAATAAAATGAAACATTCAAATATCTTATTTTTTTTTAATGGATCAAAATCTAAGAAATTATTATTTACCTTGAGTATGGTTCAATGATTCTACACAAATTTTGTTCCAACATATTTCCATAAAGTGTATCTAAATGTGCTCTGACAATTGGATCGTCTTCCAATTCTTTTTTATATTCATTTAATCCAATTTGAAAATCTGCTAAAGATCTTTTATGACTAGCCTTTGCAATGCTCTTCATTGCTTCTACATCACGACCCGTATATTTTAATGCTAATTTTCCACTCACAATCTGTTGCACATCTTCTGCATTATTTAACATAATCTTTGACAAAAGCATGTACTTTAAAGCCTTGAGTGCTTTAGATGTACTGTCTACGCTGTCAAATCCTTCAAAAGCTTCATAAAAATAAGAATAAGCAGTTTTAAAGTCTTGCTCATCGGCTGCATGTAAGATTCCTGATTGCAAGTCAAGAGAGGCCTGCATTTTGGGCGGGCAATAAATTGAGTTTGCAGTTGTTCTAGCAGAAGTTAGAGAGGCCCTAGCCTTGGACAAATTATTCAAAGCATGATAAGCTTTGCTTTCCAACAATAAAACATCAACCAACAAATTTTTATCATCCAATTTTTTCAGTTCTTTCAACAATACAGAGCCATGTTGCAAAGCTTCTTTGAACATTCCAGAATCGAAGTACAGGGCCATCAATCTGGACTCCAGTGACTGCCTAAGAAATGTTCGTCGTTCTTCCTTGGCCCATTCTATGCACTCCTTACACAATTGCAATTCAATACCAATGCCTGCTTCGAGATCCAGGAAGAGGTCAACCAGGGATCGCACTAGTTTGGCCGCCTTTGCTTTACTGATTTCGGACAAAAAAGGTCTAGTCTCCTTAATTAGAGCGGCCAATTCTTTGGCCTTACCTTCTTTCTTAAACAGTTCACCCTGCGAAAGGATTAGTTGCTCGCGTGCCATAATCCTGTCGTGTTCTGTTTCGACTTTCTGCATGGCGAAGTCTGACGGCTTATTAATGCGCGCTAACATTGTAGCACCTGCCATTTTGATAATTGCGAAAAGTACGACCGCGTATAACACTTAAATACTGGCAATGGTCCCCGATCACTTCGGGTTCTCGCTTATAAGGACGAATAATAATAAATATACAATGAATATTGGATAATATACGTACTAGGTAACACTAAATAGAGGAAACTGACAAGGCAAAAAGAGCATGACCAGCGATTTACAAGATTGTAAGTGTGACCAACATGATCAGCAACAGCGCTCAACAACTAAACAAAATGTTTGAGTATACTGTTTATGGAGCCGCTGCTGCAACGGGTTTTGCCGGTTTCCGTGGTGGAGTGTCGAATTTTACTGTCGACAAGAAGTCAGGAAATGACTTCACGTAAATGTTGAAAAGCCATGGGAAACATGGTACTCTCCTGTTATTATTTTTAAGTGAAATGGGAAAATTCTGGGATAGTCAACAAAAAAAATGTACGAAAAATGCTGTTGAATGAGCGTTGTTATAGAGCTATTTAATGAAGGTGTCGTGCGCATGTTGGTCGCACTGACAAGGTGACGCCGTTACAATGGCGTGGCGCGGCGGAGGGGACGTCCCCTAGCTCCCAAGCTTTGTTTATTAGTTTGGAGCGTCTGCATCTCTTCCTTCACAATTACTGTGTATTATCCGTTCCGTCGTTCGATACTTTTTTTTTCATTTTCTGCACGCCCGGTGACGAAAAATTATGTTTTGTTGTTGAAGTTAATCTTCCAATTGTATCGATTTTTTGCGTTAACGTCTATACGCAAAACCCTCATCGAGGATTTTCGATTTATCTCCTGAACGAGATTTATTTAACACGGTGACGGACAGACACGTGAATTGAGCTTCAAAAATGAGTGACGTCGAGGTGAGTAAAAACTTTTGGGTCCTGCAACCAATATTATTGGCAGCTTAATGTGACGCCGTTTTTCCGGTTTATTGGCGTAATGCGTCGCGTTTTCCGGATAGATCCAATGAGTACTTCCTTGGAAATAATTGAGGTTATGTCGCGTAAAAAATCTTTTTTTTATGATTTTTAATTGTCGTAATTGTTCTTTTCTTGTCATTCACCCGGTTTTATTTTGTAAAAACTAACGTGTCAGTTTTGTTGTCATTTCAGGATCGCAACGGGAATTCAAAATCCCGTTCCATTACTCCCAGCCGAAGCCGCAGCAGATCGCCTAGCGATCACAAGTCTCGCAGTCGATCACCCACTCACTCGAAGACACGTTCTAGATCACTATCTCGACCACCCAGTCGAAATGGTAGCAAGTATAAGAGCCGCTCTAGGCATTCATACTCAAGGTCACGCTCTAGGTCTCGTTCGTATTCTGGAGATCGCCGTCGCAGTTATCGGAGCCACTCACGAGGCTCTGGCTCGAGACGCAGCAGACATGTAATTAACATTATAATAGCAACATTAATTTTTACCTCCTTTTATTTAATTTATTTATAGATTCGTATTATTTTGTTGTAGGAAAACCCAAAACCTAATAAATGTCTGGGCATATTTGGCTTAAGTGTGTACACAACAGAACATCAACTCTATGATATATTTGCTAAATACGGTTCCATTGACAAAATCCTCATTATTATTGATGCTAAAGTAAGCAATTAAACAATAACTTCGTATAATTTTTGTAAATTGTAATATTTACTTTAGAGTGGAAGGTCTCGCGGTTTTGGTTTTGCTTATTTCAAAAAGCATGAAGATGCTAAGGTAGCTAAAGAAGAATGCTCGGGCATGGAAATCGACGGCCGCAGAATACGAGTAGATTTTTCAATTACCCAACGCCCTCACACACCAACACCTGGAATTTATATGGGCAGACCAACGTAATTATTTTTTATATTAATATACATACATCATTATTATATTATGTGTTTTTACATTTTAGAATGAGAGAAGAAAGGTCATCTAGGAGAAGAGGTTATGATAGATATGATAATAACCGATACGATCGTGGTGATAGATATGACCGCGGAGAACGTTATGATAGATATGATAGAGATAGAGATTATGAGTAAGTAGTTATTGTTATTAAATTATAAACAATATAAAATAGATTATATTAATGTATTTACATTGTATATTTTAAAATTATTTTTAGTGATTACTATGAGGGTGGATACAGAGGTGGTGGCGGCGGCGGCGGTGGTAGAGGTGGTGGTGGAGGCCACTACAGAGAACGCAGATCACCATCATACTACAAAAATAGATCACGTTATGATAGATCACGTTCACGTTCTTATTCTCCACGTAAGTCTTAGAGAAATTTTAGACTAAATGTTCGATATTAGTACCCTATCCAGCAATCCAGTGTTTTTTTTTTAGCTTATTTTATTAACTTTTGCTATCCCATTATTTTTTCTTCGTTTTCTCGGGTTTTTCTCATACGAATATAAGTTTAAAAATAATCAATTACTTAATGCAGTTTTTCAGCTTTCAAAGTATTTAATCAAGATTTCTCACATATTCAATTTTTTATTCATTTCCTGAAGAACATATTCGAAGAAAAGAATATTTCAAACTGTCAAGATAATATTATATATAAATTGACTTGAAGACTTCTCGAACTTCTATAACTTTAGAACCTTTTTTTTTTTTTTTTATAAATTTAAAAAAAAAACTTATAAGAAGATTCTTCAAATTACAAAAGTAGAACACATGAAGACCCATGTTCACAATATGACCCAAGGGTAGAAAATTGGTAGACACTGATGAAGATCTTGAAGTTTGTCAAGAAAATTAACAGTTTATCGCCACTAATTACAGAGGTAAATTTATAGAATGGTGTAAATTTCCTCTAAAAAAATAACGTCCCGATAGCTTATAATAATTTAAAGATATCGAATTTGGATGTATGCATGAAAAAGTTCTTAGTAATTTCCTAAAACACTTCGGTTTCTTCTAATAGGTCTTGTTTTGGTTATCTAAATCGCAATATTTCGATCTCCATTAATGGCGTTTTTATTTATTGTCCAACTACTATTTGAATGGGCAATTTTGTTGGTGTTAGGTTTTACTTCAGTTATGAAACTCTGGTATTAATTGACTGCTGATTTCCCTTAATTCATCCCAAACTAATCTTGTTTTTTTTTATAAGAGAAGTTAAAATATTAAAAATATGACCACTCAACAGACAAATTGTATCTTTTAATTTGTCTTGTGACATATTTTATACAAAGTATATTTTGTATTTTAGGTATTAAATTTTGTTTTTAACAAATAGTGACAAAATAAATAATTAATACCTGATTAACAATACTGAAAACTGTGATATATAATTTGTTTATTAAAATAAAAAATTGAATGTGTTATAATCTCTTGTGACAAAAATTCATTAATATTTTATATTTATTGATTATATAGTTATTGTATTGACATAATTAAGTGTTTCTCAGGTTCATTTTTTCTCTGTGCGTATACAATTTTAAGTATTAGTACTATAGGCATAAAAATATAATGATGATATTCATATTGCATTTTCTCAATGTAAAGAAAAGAAAATATTTTTTTTTTACATAAAAAGTATTTTCTACTGTTATGTGTTGATCATTCAATAATAATATTATCTGAGAAAGTCTTAATTATTTATACAATGATATATATATATTTTATAAAATACTTAATGATTATTATTATTCCTCCTAAATTATCAAGTAAATAATTATTATAATTAATCATTACTATTTATACAGTAAATTCATGGATTAAATAATGAAATTGGGTACTTAAATTGGTACTTATTTGTTATTGCCCTGCAATTGTATCATATAAAATGTAATATACCACTATGACAATCTGTTGTGACAAAATATTTTTCCATATACTTCCCGCAATTTTCAATAATAATACATTTTTATAACATGTTGCTGACAATTAATCTTAGTATTGTCAATAATTATTATTTCATATTACAATGTAAAAATAAGTAATTTTGTTGTGGACATTTTGCTTTAATACCAATATTATTTAATTGTTGGTAACTTATTACATTAAATTTAAAAAAAAGTAAATATGTTTATAAAATAGGTAAATATTTTTTAAATTACTCATACACAATATAGTGACAAATTGAGAACGTACCATCGTGATTATAATATAATTTCAAATGTTATAAAAATTACCTTATATTTTTCTATAAATTAATCAAACAAAATTTTCCTGCACAAAATCGTAACACAGTAAAATATCAAAGTTTATTGATGTAAGGTTGTCTAAGGTAGTGTGATACATTTTTATGGTTTGGTGGGTCAATAACAAACAAGTACCCTAAAGTTTAATGTTTGAATATGTATATTTATATTATATAAACATTTATTATAATTAATAATTAAGCTCTTCGTTTTTTTTGTTTTTTTTTTTTGTTATCTTGAACACAGGTCGTAATAAAACCTAAATGAGCTGGAATATCATCAACGCAGGAATGTTTTGTGAAGAAATTGAATATACATAATTTTTTTATTGCCCAATTTTTTTTTTTTCAAACAATTAATTTTTTATCTTAAATATTACCACTTTGTAACAAGACAATTAGTACTATTAAGTTAATCAACTTCATTAATTTTTTTCATTCATAGGAACATTGTTTTTCTTTACTAATTATTACTATGTATTTGTATTTTCATTTGTTCTGCTAAGGTGCGGAAAGAGTTTAAGAAATTTTCTTTGAAGACTAGGGATAACATTGTAATGTGAAGCATTTGTCAAGTCTGAAGAAACATTAAAAGGAGTGAAGATGTTTGGTCAAACATTTTGACATTTTAAATTTAGTTTCGCAATTTTAGTTTTTCACAATATTTTTAGGCTCACCCTATTCAATTGCTCCTACCTTAAATTGTTTTTGGTAAATATAATCAACTTGTAAATAAATATATTTTTTTTTTTTTAATTTAAACTTGTCTGACGCTACATTATGCATATGTTTAAATTAATTCATTATGTAATAAGCAAACGAGTTAAAAGTGAATAATAAAAAGTTTTCGTATTCTAAATATATAATACTAATTAATTTCATTTCCTTTATCATCCTGTGAATTTAAATAAACACGTGTTTTTACTACTTCAAAGAATATTTTTTCATCTTATTTAAATATAGGTCATATATTAATGGTAGAAAAACAACAATTGGGAATATGTAAATGTGAATTATTTTTATTTCTTATTATTAAGCGTAGGAAATTGTTTACGCTATAGTAATGCAACATCTATTTTAGTGTACAATTTATTACTTTTAACAGTTTGAATAAATTTTAAAGTATGTATATTATAATTTGTAGACAATAAAACAATTTGTTCTTACAGAAATAATATATGAAGTTAATAAGTGATGTTTTTTTCTTTGTACATGTTGATTTAGTAATTTTGCCTCTTACATATCAAATGTTATTTGCACTACTATTAAAATAATAGAACTTGTAGGTTATCTACTGATGACATACTAGTTAAATTGGTGTTAATATAATTTGAGTAAGAAAATTAGAAACCAATGAATGTATTTTTTTTTTATATTTTTATTTTATTATACATTACTAGAAAATTTAATATCTGGTACTCAACAATAGTGTTGAGATACTGGTGCCATTAATATTCTATTTATCTGATAGTTTGCACTGTTGAATATTATTATAAACATGTACTTTCAGTGTTCAATAAACTATAATCTTTGGATTATGACCTTTTTTCTATTGCTGATTACAGAATATTATATATACATCTGTTGCAGTTAATTTATAATTGTTTAATACTTAAGATTATGAATACGAGTCAACATGATTTATAGTCATTAAAATTTATTTTCTCGTGTGTAATATGTGATTATCAAATCAGTAAAGAATTTAATAACTAATATGAGTAATTAATAACTGAAATATGTTCAATTTGATATTTATTAATTGGTAAGACAAAAAATAAATAAGTGAAAATAATGTTAGGTTTTGATCATAAAATTAAACTAGATGTGTTAACAGTTGTTACAAAATAAAACATTTGTAAATTAAAATACAGTAATAAAAAGTCATAAGTAGTTCAGGTTAAATAGACAAAAGATTACATCAAGAAAATTAAATTTAACACAAATGCTGAAGGAACTTTATACCATCATACTGATAAAAAAAAAAAACTGTAAACAATTAACACTTATAAACTACTATAAAATTAATGTTATTAGGGATTGCCAAAATGTTTGGATTTCTATAACCGTGTATGATCCAATTGGTATATTTTAGCAACTGACAAGTTTTAAAGTTAGGTGTAAAAATAAAGCAGTTTTGATTATACAAAACATGACAACCTTAATAGTATTTACAACAGTGTTACATAATATACATCAACGGTTAGGTAACAAATGTTTGCTTAAATAGTGTTCAAAATAATATCGACTTAGTACAATGTTGATACAATTTTCAATTAAATAAATTAATGTAAATGCAGTTGATAGTTTTAAAAGAGTATTTTAAATTGTATTTATAATCTATGTAATCAGTTAGCAATAATGCTGAAAATCTTAGTTATTCCTCAATAGCGGAGACCTCTCTGACACATTTTAAAATATCACAATATAATACCTAAGTATATTTTATTCCCTCAATAACAGACATTTGTACTGCGAATCAATATTTTAATACCCACGGTTGTCCATTGTACATAGGTTTTCACCGTATATTATAATATTCAAAACCTTGATTAATAAAGATTTTTCAAAAATAAATATAGAAATTAAATAGCACATTTTGGAACCTATGGTTCAATTAACACGGTATTAAAATATATAGGATTTAAATTAATTTTTGGTCAATGTTTATCCGTTAACATAGGTTATATAACGGATTAAGATCATTTAGACTAGTACTCAATGAATGTATTCAATTACGTCACTGCTGGGGTGTCTGTTATGTTCAAAATCAAGTTTTGGAGATCTTTATCGGCTTCACTCTTTGATACCTTTGTAAAAAAGTCATCTTCATTTTCTTTGATGACATAAGGCGTACTATCAAACTGATAATGTATACCCAATACAATGTTGAATGCTGATACGTCGTACCCATGGCAGCTGGAATATCTGTATTGCGGTTTCTTGTTATATCTACACCCTTTGGTCTGCGCCCCTGTAGAACAAAATATGTCAAATAGTTATCATAACATTATGTTAGTGACAGCAACCGCCATCATATTTTTATTCTCCTGCCAAATACCTATGGGAGATATGCATTCACTAATGAGAGCACATTGAATCCACGGTAGCATGATGTCTTGGTGCATGTCAAGAGTATTGTACACAATCAGTTTATTAACTAGAACCAGTGGTAGGAAGAAAAAATTGTCCGCAGGTGTACGAAAGTAATCAAACATTTTCGGGTGTGTGAGCGTTGTTGTGGCCATTCTTGTCTCCCAGCCGACTATCGATTTGTTACTGTAGAGCGTGAAAAGTTTTGAGACATTTGGAGATATTATCCGCACATTTGGATCGAGAAACATCACGGCACCGGCACGATTCAAAGCATCCTAAACGTACAATTAAAAGTAGTAACAATTTGATTGGACAACACTATGCCATACTTAAAAAAATCAAACCAAGTGAGTGTATACCTGTAATACAAGAGGTCGATATGCTTTGATGTGTGTACGGCTTACGTGAGACGGAAATTTTGATAGATCAAAATCGACAATAGTACACCGAGTGTTGTTATTACAAAATGATTGCATCTAAAGAAACATGTAATGATCTTGTTAAAAATAGTAATTTACATTTAAAAAGTATATAGAGCATGTTTAGTGTATACTTACAAGAAGGAGTTGGTAGTCAGGTATTCCCAAGTTGTACACAAGTATTGCACGGTCAGGCAAATACTTAGCCACACACATAATGAGCCCGATCGCTTGACTGTGTTCATCGTCCAACACGTATGTGACTACAATGGGCAGCGTAGTATTTCTCCAAGACGAATCTGGATAAATGGCTGGTTTCGAAACAAAACCTAATGCGTACAAATAGTCTTCGTTAACCACCAATTCCTTTTGCTCAGCCACTTTCAAATTGTCCTGGAAAGAAAACAAAACGCTGGTGTTGAAAAACGACACTAACCGGACTCCGCACTGCGGGTTCGATTACTTTAAAGTTTTTGAAATTGTTAATCTGCTTGTGCGTTTCAGTGACCAGAGTCTCGATGGCTGGCCGGCTTAAACTGTTTTGAAACATTAGGAACAAAATACTGAACGAGAAGACGGCGATAAAGCAGAAGAGCATGTACCGCGAACGCAACCTCAGGTATTGTAACTTGAACATAGGGCTGTATTTATTGTCGACACCGGTTTGAGTGAGTAAAACGCAGTCGCGAGCTCAACCACACGAGTCGAAACTCAACTGTGTCGCGACCACGTCCTGCACTGGGATAAATATTTTATTATTAATAGATGTCGTGGACGCTTTAATGATTTATACGAAAGTTAATATAGACATTAAACCTAATTTTAATTAGTAAAATAATAAGTAAGTCGACGGGCGACTGTAAATTATTATCAAGACAGAGAAGATTTGTTGATAAGCTTTATCATTTAATACTTTTCAGTATCTCCGAAATGATAACAATTAATAAATATATATATTATGTCTATATATAAATACGCCTTGGTAACTTAGGTCATAGCATGGTATGGTTATTTGGCCATGGATCCCGGTATACACTATCTAGTAATAACTGCAGGTGTCTGCTATAATAGATAATAAAAGCGCGGTTTGCACAAAATGACATGTTGATTCATAAATAATCGTATATTCAAATGTAACCGATAAAATAATGATTATTGATCAATGAATACTCAAAAAAACTTGAAAAAAAGTCAGCGTCCTTTAAAAACTAAGACCCCCATAGGCCTCATACCCTCTCAAAAACCATCAATCTTTTCCAGGCACGTACACAAAGGGGTGTTTTGGGTGTTCAAAAACACTCGCCAAAATATTTGAGTTTTTGTATGGTTATTTACTAATTCAATTGCCTCTGAAATGGTCGTTCACCACGCCACTGAGTATACCTAATTTTCATAAAAAATTGATGTACATTTATTAAAAATAGTTCTACTTTTTAATAACCGATTTTCAAAAACACCTCCAAAAATGTTTTCTGCATACGCCCTTGATCAGTTAACAGTCGTAACAATCGTTAAACAAATACCCAATTACTAGATATACCCACGAGTATGTCAATAATTGTAGTAGAACCAGGAATTTAAGGGAGTATGCACGATTTTTAATAATTATTCAAAACACAACTATAACTGTCTATAAGTAATATAGAAATGTATTTCATAATACTAGGCCTATTTTAATTGCATTTTCACACATTAAACAATATTTAGCGTTCGTTATTAAATTATTGTAAAATGGTACCTATTTTCTGTTTCATTCGACGTTTCTCATATTAGAGCCGCCCGCTCAATTCAAATCCTATACAAATTTATAGTCACGGAGATTGTTGTGTCGGTGTGACATTCGATGTAGATTTGGTTGCCTAGCTACTACTTATTTTTAAAAATATAAAATTATTTAAGTTTTTACACTAAAAACAACTGTTAATCACGTTAAAATATTAATCTCTAATTGTTTAAGGATTAATTAAGAAACTGATTTAGTTTCAGTTTTTGCTCTAGCGCATTACTGTATATTATGTAATACGTTTGCCATGCAGGTCGTATCAGGAGTAGTGTGAATTGTGTAACGCATTGTGTTAATTGAAGACGTTGTGACATATTCAAACGATGCTTATGTTACGGCTAAAGTCCGAATTAAGCTAATGTGCAAATTATCCGGATAATGTGCATATTATCCAATTTCGAATTTTAGCCGTGAACAAAAACTGTTAGGAACTGGATTATGTATACATTACCCGGCTAAAGTAAATTTAGCCACCTTGTTATGGCTATATAATGTAAAATATCATTAATAAATTCATAATATATAATCTTTTATTTCAATAAAATTAATTAATATAAGTTAACGATTAAATATTAAACTACATTTGATGCAATATTAACTTTATTTATATTTATTAGATAGCATTATTTTTATTATTTATTTAAACGTGGTAAATTTTGATGACATTTAGAATTGCATAAAATAAATGGCGTCATTTCAATTTTTTTTTTTAATATTACGCATGGAATATATATAGCACTTAAGTGCAAGCCACTATCAATTATACAGGCCAATTAATTTATAAACATAGGCCAAATTACTACAATATTGGATTTTAAATACGAATATGTATACCCTGCATGTGCGGTCCAAATAACGCCACTGCATAAAATGCCAGATGCTTTGCATTTGCATTTATTTGTTTTGCAATTTGACAACGTTGATAACCCTGATCACCTTACATTGACATATATTTTGCGATTTCTCTTAACAATTTTTTTGTATTTGACACCTCGTCTACTGTAATGAATAGCTAAGGACAAACATCAAACTGAGACCTAGTGTAATGTTTTTTTATCGTTCCCTCATTATTACCTAGTTCATAGTATTTATTTATATTTATTTTTAGTATTACATTTAATGCCGTTGAAGATATAATTATATAATAATATATTTTTTTGTAAATTTTTTCTATCCAGTTACTTCATCCATCAATCAATGGCTAATGTACAAAATATCCGGTTAATATATACGAAACTATGATTCTAAATGTTAAGTGTTTACTTTATCCATCTAATATGGATTATGTGCGCATTATCCGGATAACGTACACTTTAGCCATGTTTCGGACTTTAGCCGTAACACATATATCAAAAACAAATACTGTAGTACTATTATGCATCATAGGTGTTTTTACTTGGAGAGGTGGAAAGATGTGCATGTGCATATCAAAGTAGTATTTGCATGTTCAGACGGTTTCCATCGCTATCGTCAACCGATACAATAACTTTAACAGTATTCATATGAATATTATAATATTATGGTGTGAATGATTTGATAATAGGTATTGTTCTCCATTTACTTACCTATATTATTGTCTAATATATTATAATTTATCTATTATCAGTTTATCAGGAGAAAAAGTATTATCTCTACTATGAAACAATACAGCAGGTAATAGTAGGTAATAGCGCTAACAATGGATTAAGATATATAAAGATTTATAAATTATTATTCAATAATACATCGTTTATAAGATATTAAGATTTATGAATTATGAATACAACTAATTTTTCAAAATATAAAGGGGATGAATAATTTAAAAAAAGATTAGTACTGGAACGGAGAATGACTTCTAAAAGAAGTGAAGGGATTACACCTCCCTTTTTTCGTAATTCCTTTACACATCGACTACTACTGCACATGCACCTAAATATATTAATCTCAGCTAGTCGACTGCAAATCCCTATAACTATATACAATAATTTTGTTTAGATTTGGTTCATGCGTTGTTGATGTTTCGCGGCATCGCGTACACAATTTGCAATACTATCCTGTTCGTACAGTTTGATTATAGACATCCGGTCAATTAGGTTTTAAGGTCAATTTACTAGGTACGAAATATTATAATTGACCTCACACATGAGATAAATATTCACTCTAGTCTATTACACTTAAATATTTATACTTTGTTCTGAAACCATTTTATTATAATGATAACATAACAATACATGAATTATGATTAATGACTTATAAGTATATACAAATGTATCGCCTAAGCACTAAAGAACTAACCAAATATCAATCAAATAAGTACTTTTAATGATACAAAAATTGCTTAATGAATGATTGATTTATTTTTCATGGTCATATAATAATATAATTTTAGTATACAAAATATTATAATAAGTAACAACTGTATATTTATTATAATACGTGGTCAAAATACTACAATTTTTAAAACTAATGCAAGTACATAATAACGAACCCTACGTGGACTATTATAATGTTAAAGTATTATGTAATTACGAGAGATGAAAATAAAAAAATAAAATCTTTTATATGTTTACTAATGGATTGAAACGGAATTAAATTGGCATTAGACGAAGTTCAAAAGGCCATACATAATCAGGTATTTTGTTTTAAATATTACGATGTATCACTATGGTGCAGGACCTAAGACCTTAATAATTATTTCTGTTCGCCTAGTTTTAAAAATTATAAAACCGGTTAATAACAGTATTAAAATACATATTATCTAATAAAATAACCATCGCTTATTAGGTGTTTTTATAGTAATACTTTAAACAAAATAACTATTTAATATATGAAGAGCTAGAATTTTAATAATATTTATATAAATTACAATTTTGAAGACATTCATTTTTATTATTCATACATTTTTATGATTATAAAATAATTATATAATACATTTATATAACTATAATTATTTGTGAAAGGTATTTGTATAATTTCAACCACTAAATCGTGTAAACCCAGGTGGAACAAACCAATAGTATTCTAGGAAAAATAGAGTTAAATTGCTAAATAATAAACATAATTTAATAAAAGTATTATATTCCCACTATAAAAAATGTAATTAATAGTGTAGGTACTATTTATTTTCTCTCTTTGACTCACTCGCAGATTTTTAAAATATTTTAAAACGATTTTATAATGAAGTACTGAAAATAACTATAATAATTGGTCACCGCCTGATGTTACTCTTTTTACTTTTAGTCATTTGACTGTATGAGATGGCGAGTAAAAATAAGTTCTATTTATTATTCATAGGTATTTCATAACGGTTAGTTGGAAAAACCAACATTGTTGTTCTATTAATCATTATATCCATAAACCTTATACTACTTAGGTCTATGATTTATATCGCAAATTCAGCAATGCAACTAGTAGGTATGGTTGTAGATAAATTTAATTGTTGTGGGTTGTAGGTAAAATGTGATTATTTAAAACTAAAACTACCAGATATAATAAAAAACAAAAAAAATGTATGATATGAAAAAACATACTTATGAAACAAATCCGAATTTAATAGGATGTTCCCAACCTAACATCAGGACTAACAAAAATATATAAGATAATTAAAAAACATTAAGTTTATTTAAAAAGATTCCGGTTCTAAACATAGTGAAATGCTAATTCCACTAAATCAATAAAAGTTTTGGATCTTAAATTTTTTCCAGCAACTAGTTTCAGAACAGGTTATGTCGGTCTCAGTTACAATATCATCTGCTACAGAGTGCTACAGTGTTCTAGTCCTAGTGCCCATAAAACAAAAAGTAATAGATGATAGTTTAAACACAATCAACTAAAGAACGCATTCGCAGATTATATATTATAAAATTTGTGAGGTCGTAGTGGCGGCTCTATAGATATTTGATTAGGGTGGGGGGGACCAAGTAATTATTTTATTATTTTAGTTTATTTATATTTCGTAGTTTATATAGTTGGTACATATACTCCTTATTACATGCTCGTACGTATCTATAAGTAGTCCGTAACATATTATGGTTTTTTTTATAATTCTGTTAACAACACATATTTTTTTAGAATTACGGGCTGGGGGGACCGCTTCTGGAGCCACCTCTGTTTGGCCATATTTAAATATTAGCTCTAAGAAAATAATTCTTTAAAGTTAAAAACGTATCTATAAGACTATGGATGATCCTTATTACCGACTTAAATACATAATAAAATATGAACATAAAGCATACATTTTCCAACAATTTTTTAAGACATTAAATCTATAACTAGATCGTCGATATGTAGGAGCTACTTTCAAAAATGCTTATTATTTAGAATAATGCGTATTAGACTTGAACAATATTTAAAAAAAGAACAATAGTGTTATATATTTTACGTTTTTTTTACTCGTAGCAAATTTGGAGAAATGATTGTTTATTTTTATTTATTTTTGTCGATAACAAATAAAGTCATACTTATTAATACACTGTACTATGTATAATAAATAAAATTATCGTTCTTTATTATTATTAAAAATAAACTTAATACAATTTATTTTCAAGCCATTATACGACGAGTGCACATTATAACATTTTTAAATATTTGCGTTTAGTAATAATAATTAATTAAATACCTTGTTTAAAATCATTTGGCTTGAAGTTTTGTTTTTTAATGATAAAAAATATTTTTTGCTTTCGTTTTAATTAAATTTATCAACTGCAATCGTTTTGAACGTTATCATCGCGACGTTAATGCATGTTATTATGTAATAATGTTTATAAAATACATTCAGTATAATTAATCTGAAAACTTAACTATTTAAGAAATGGTAAATAGAATTAAAATACTTATATCTAAAGCTCTGTAGTAAGCCTACACGCACGGGTAATCTACATGCAAACAATATGTAGGTTACACCTATATAGTAAATAATAATAATATATGAAAAATGTAAATAATAAAATACACCGTTATTGAAATAAACGTAGATTATTGTGTGCATGCGAGCTAGTGTGCGATAATGTTATGTTTTATACAACGTATATAAAATAACTGAACACGATTAGATAAATCGTTATAATCACTAATCAGAATCGGCTCTACTTTTGTTTACGGACGACCTCTGCTTGTAATCACAGAAAGCCTAAATCTACGATCACGCCAATGGAGCCAGCTGTTCACATGAATACAGTTAGGCGATCCTAACGGCTAACGCAGAAGCCGGCGTCGGACGTTGCTATAGCGTCCCACTTGTATGATTCAATAATCAATAGTAACAATTCGTTTCACCGCCGCTTATACGCATGTGTCTATCACTGATCGCTGTGCTATATTGTAACATCCGGTAAAACATTTCACTCATTCCGTCTTTTTAAATCTAACAACGGCGTATTGCGTGTTTTTATTTGAAACGTGTAACTTAAAATGCACGGTATTAAACATTAATTAATAATTAATTTGATAAAAAATTCGTGCCGACCGCCGTTACTTATCCGTCCAACAATACACGTTACGTCAACGAACAATCGCAAATATTTTAAAATTTCCGTTATCCCACCACACGGGTGAAAATAACGTTTACACGGCTACACGCGATGAATAGTGCGCAGGAGCTTTTATATACAGAAAAAATCATTATTTTTCCATATAACGCCGTGGCCGATGCTCGTAGGTAGGTCGTAATACTTGACGAACCCATCGTTGCCGTTCAATTGGTACATACGTAATATATACGTACAATGTTCATATATACACATACACACATACTCGACATGGCCCTTATTGTACTGCAATAATAACAAATTATATCGCGAACGACGACCGTTGCGTTCGGCGGTCATTCTCACGCGGGTCCGCATCGCATACGGTTACCACAATTTTTATACCGGGCCTACCGCGGCCCAATCAGCAGTGGCCATCGTCGTCATGCCACGCGAATGCCGGCACCGGCGGTGGTCCACCGTCCCGGTGGTCGGCGTTAGCGTGGTCACATTGCTCGCGGCCCTCTTGTTGTTTGCCACCGTCTGCAAATACTGTTTGTGGCCGAGATTCGACGAAAAGGCCCTTTTCCTGTCGCCCATGATACGCGACGGCCGGGTCGCCGAAGCGCGGGCCGCGTGCAAAGTGCGCCTGGACGACAGCACGGCCGCGGCGGACAGTTGCGCCGGTTACCTGACCGTGGACGAGGCGCACGATTCCAACTTGTTCTTTTGGTTCTTCCCGGCGGCGAGCGGCGAGCCGGACGCGCCCATCGTGCTGTGGCTGCAGGGCGGACCGGGCGCCAGCAGCCTGTACTCGGTGTTCAACGAGCACGGCCCATTTACGGTAAACGAGGCCGGCGACCTGCTGCCGCACCGGCACACGTGGACGGCCACGCACTCGATGCTGTACGTGGACAACCCGGTGGGCGCGGGGTACAGCTTCACCGGCGACGAAGCGGGTTACACCACCAACCAGACGGCCGTCGCCAAGAACCTGTACGCCGCGCTGGTGCAGTTCTTCGAGCTGTACCCCGAGTACCGGGACAACGATTTCTACGCGACCGGCGAGTCGTACGCGGGCAAGTACGTGCCGGCCGTGTCGTACGCCATCCACCAGAACAATGCCGGGGCCCGGGTCAAGATAAACCTCAAGGGACTAGCCATCGGCAACGGACTTATCGATCCCGTCAACCAGATGGTACACGCCGATTTCTTGTACGAGCGAGGACTCATCGACAGTAGGTGTCCATACGATTATTTTTTTAATCATATCCATTATAAACACGACTATATTATAAGCTTGCGGGTTCACCTCTCTCTCCATTTAGTCTCGAAAAGCTATTTAAGATATATGCGTGCCACGATCTAAACGAATTTCTCGGAGAAATTCTTTACCGATAAACAAAGCATTATCATAGTAAATTATAGTAGAACACGTCTACTGAATTAGTTATTTAATATTAGGTACCTACTAGGTAGGTATGTATAAATACTTAAATGATAAACATGATATGATATATATAAATGTATACTGCATATACAATATACATACTTAACAATTTTTTTTAATGTGTAACATTTTCTCAATAAAAATGAAGTTGTCACTTTAGACTTAAATATTTTGTACTACGTCATATTTGCTGTTCATCGTACACACACGACTGCAATGTATATTTAACTATATTAACAATTAACAGTTTATCTATACTATACCTGTATATTAGATTCTTTAACAATCACAATTTATGTTAAATCGACTTTTTTTAGTTGAACAATAATTACTTGTTTATTTTACATAGACGTTAACTGATATGATATTATAATAGGTGAAATTTCTAAATACCGTACGCTTCGGGACGTTGAAAATTTGGCCGCTATCGGGGGGATCCGCAGCTCATAGAAACTTTGTACTTTGTTCACGAAAGTAGAAAAGTAACGTCCACTATTTGGGGGTGCTCAGTAATCAGAGGTGGTTTCACTGTACATCTCACCAAAATACTATGTGCATAACTTCGAGACACGTACGATTATTAAGTGTACGTATATAATAATAATGTGTGAATTGCGTCGTTGCAGATACGAACAGACAGATAATGGAAAAAATGGATGACGAGGCCCGAGAGTTGATCGCCGCGGGAAACTACAGCGGCGCGTACGATGCGATGTCCACGCCACTGTCGATGTACACCAAGTTGACCGGCCTGCAATACATCTACAACGTGATGTGGGAATACGACCCGATACCGTACAGAGGCGGTCACTGGTATGAGTATGTGCAACGCACGTCGGTTCGGGCCGCACTGCACGTGGGCCTGCGCCAGTGGTCGGGTATGGACGTGGTTTTCGGGCGGATGAAGTACGACGTACCGCTGTCCGTGGCCCCGCGGCTGTCCGCGCTCCTGGAAACCGGCCAGTACCGCGTGCTCCTCTACTCCGGGCAGCTTGATGCGATCGTGCCGTATCAAGGCTCGGTGAACGTGGCCAAAGCGCTCCGGTGGAGCGGCGCTGAACGGTTCAGGAACGCGAATAGTACGGCCTGGATGGTGCCCGAGCGCAACTGTCGGAAGCGATGCAATACCACCGAGTCGGCCGGTTATGCGACCACGTACGGTCCACTCACCTTGCTGCTGATCAAGAATGCCGGCCACATGGTACCGCACGACCAACCGATGTGGGCCCACGACATGATCGATCGGTTCACGTCCGGCAAACCGTTTGACTGAAAATCCACTACAACACACCACATCTGTAATATAATAGTGTACAAATAATAATTTATATTGTAATGACGTCCATATAATTGTATGTAGGTCCCCATATATATATATATATTATTTGGTTGGGTGGTCATGTCGCTCACCCCACTTTATCGCGAAAATGTGAGGCGACAACACAATAACAATATAACGTTAAAGTATCGTTGTATATACTATTTAAATTAAGATTAACGTTTACACTGAATGTTATATTGTTTGTCCATTTCACGAAACGAATTAACTGTATGTGGAATTATAAACGCTTTCGTTGTATTGAAAGATATCTCTACTTTTTTATATTAATAAATATATAATCTTGTACTGTTTAAACATTAATTAATATTAACGTAACAAAATTATGTACACCTACATATTTATCATGTGGTGTTATCATGATTTATTTTTGTTTTATTTTAATAAAAAAAAAAGCCAAATGGTGATATTATTTTAATTTTAAATTGTTTAAGACTGTATGTTATATGAATATATAATATATTCAATATAATAATCACGCATTCTTTAAGTTCTTTGTAATGCATTAATAAACTGTTAATCAAGTTATAACACAGATCATATTAGATCATCTTCGTGGAGTTAGATTATGTTTAAGAATGTAAACATAATACGATTAATTGTTTATTTAAATAGCATGGCTAATAACATCATACCATACTATAATTGTTATGTTGTGTGCTTGGCTGATCGAGGAGTACCTATTATTGGTTTTATATCAGTATAGAAATATTTAAGATTTAAAAACGAAATACCTAACTGTTCATTTAAAGACTAGTGGGAATTTATTGCAATTTTCATTCCGAGTACAAGTACAGGCTGTAATTGGCGTCGTACACCTGTTATGTAAAACAAGGATGTAAATATTCAAAATTGTTTATCTTTACAGTACTGCAGTTAATCAACTTATTTAAGTTTAAAATGTATAGTTTAATTAACATTTCTCCAGATAAAAAAAACAGTGGAAAATAGAACATATCTATTCAATTTTGTATAGAAGTATAAATAATAAATGTAATATGTAATGTATAGTGTTAAGTCAAGCAAGGAAACAGAAATATGATACGATACATTTATCATATTATGCAACGGTTAGTAATTCTTTTCAAATTTTAAATACTGAAAGGTACCTACATTACAATATTCTAAGGAATATAATTATTTTTTATTTTCATATGATAGTCACCAGCATTGATAAAATATACACAAATATCAATAGGATATAAAAATTCTTAGTATAATAAATGTTTATAAAATATCTTCACGTTGTATCGGATTTAATGATTAATATTTTTGACGTTCGTTCATATTCCTATGAAACAATTAAAATGAAATAAAATATTATATATATGAGTCATTTTTTAAGTTCGCATAAGACTTCTTATTTAAAATTTAGAAAAGCGGATTAGTGGACAGACATTTTGGACACGCATTTAAACTTTAAATACTTATAACTCATAAACTACTCGATTTTTATGTATCAAAATACTCAGGAAACTAATCTGCTTGGGAATATGAAATTAAAACTCTAATGTTGTCATTCAAAAAAGTAAAAAACTTAAAATAAATTAAGAATCAAAAATATTTAAAAATATAATTTTTTTAAAAAAACGTTGATTTTTGAACAACTTGAAACAATGTAAAAAAATATTTTTAAAAACGTGAATACTTTTTGAAATAATGAGTGGTTCATGAATCACCCCGTATACGCTGATGTACGCTGTAGTATAATTATTGATGAACGACTCAATTATTCGAATAAGGTACATCACGGACCGAAAGCTCTAATACTCGGGAGGAGGGAGTGCAATTTCGTCACTATCCTTCTCATACGTTGTCGTATGAAACCGTCGACTATACGCTATACATCACTACACAAACGATTCCCATCGAGCGCCTAATATATAATAAATCTATGTTATACACTACGTATAGCGTTCTCGCGCGCCTAACCACCACACGTCGCACAGACGCACAGTATTTTAACTAGTCGTCGCTAGGACCGGACACCCTTTTTTCAATATTCGTTTCATCGTTATGCGTGTGCGTGAGTGTGTTTTTTCATTGATATTAATACGATGCGTAAACCTAACACAACTCGCAGTGACCAGCGGGCGGAATAACGGTCCCGCGCGGTAATAATATCATATGTATAATAGTATAATATATATAAATATACATATTCGCAGAGCCGACGGCGATTGCCCGAGGTGACGTACTTTATAATATTACCGGAGATTTCGTACCAGACATTCCGCGGTAACACGTAATCCGTCGTCATGGGTTGCAAACGTCAAATGCTGCTGTGGTCCGCCACATCGCAATTCATCGTCGCGGCCGTCGCGTTGGTCGTTGGTTCGACGCCGATCTGCGACGTACACGAAGACCACCACGATGACGGGCCACTGTACTTGTCGCCCATGATACGCGACGGCCGAATCGACGAGGCGCGGGCCGCGTGCAGAGTGAACCTGAACAACAACACGGCCGCGGCGAACAGTTGCGCCGGTTACCTGACCGTGGACGAGGCGCACGATTCCAACTTGTTCTTTTGGTTCTTTCCGGCCGCGAGAGGCGACGGTAAGGCACCAGTCCTGCTGTGGTTGCAGGGCGGACCGGGCGTCAGCAGCCTGTACTCGGTGTTCAACGAGCACGGCCCCTTTACGGTAAACGAGGCCGGCGACCTGCTGCCGCACCGGCACACGTGGACGTCCACGCACTCGATGCTTTACGTGGACAGTCCGGTGGGCGTGGGGTACAGCTTCACCGGCGACGAAGCTGGTTACACCACCAACCAGACGGCCATCGCCAAGAATCTGTACGCCGCGCTGGTGCAGTTCTTCGAGCTGTACCCCGAGTACCGGGACAACGATTTCTACGCGACCGGCGAGTCGTACGCGGGCAAGTACGTGCCGGCCGTGTCGTACGCCATCCACCGGAACAATGCCGGGGCCCGGGTCAAGATAAACCTCAAGGGACTAGCCATCGGCAACGGATTTATCGACCCCGTCAACCAGATGGTACTCCCCGAGTTCTTGTACGAGCGAGGACTCATCGACAGTAGGTGTCTATACCATTATTTTTTTAATTATCTCCATTATAAACACGACTATATTATAAGCCTGCGGGTTTACCTCTCTCTTCATTTAGTCTCGAAAAGCTATTTAAGATATATGCGCGCCGCTGCCTAAGCGAATTTCCCGAAGAAATTCTTTACCAATAAACAAAGCAATATTATAGTAAATTATAAATATAAATCACAATAGAACACGTGTACCGCATTACTTATTTAAGAGTAGTTAGGTATGTATAATAACATATGATTAACATATTAGGTACATCAGAGACGGATTGGTTGAATTTTTCGGCCCGGGAAAATTATTTAGTCCGGCCCTCTATATTATAATACTTAATATTATACATAAAAACAAAATTTAGGTTCTAGTGTTTTTTTTAAGGCAATAGAAGGCAACTTCTCCCCTCTTATACAATTTTGTTTACTGACTATATATTTATTAAAATAAAATGTGCGTAATGCACATAAATAATATTGCAAAACTATTTAATATGAGTTCTTTATTAAGTAATGCACTTTTTTTTTTAACTCAAAAAAGCTATCCTAAAAAAAGACATTAGGGATTTTAATGATTTTTAAATCCAATTTCTTTTCACTTAACTTTTCTAATGATTCTAACATAAATATTTATTTTTCAATAAATAAAATGTTGAGATCAAGTAACATTAGCAATTTTAATATACAATGTGTCATAACATATGTTTTTGTGTATGATGTTATTATTATTTTTTGTTAATTTGTTTTTCCTACTTAAAATATAGTTAACTCATAGCTAGTTCCTTTATTATAGTTCGATTCACGGCTATAACGTTGGTATTATATGTAGGCATATTATACGCGTGCCATAACCGTAGCTTTGATAAGAAAGCAGAAATCACGAACTTAGATGTACTATAAATAAAAAGTGCTAGATGTTGTTTTTTTGGTAGAACTTTTCGGGCCGGACTCAAAATATTTAAACTAAGGATGGACTGGGTTTTTTTTTTATAAAACTTTTCTTTTTTGTAGTAACTTCATATACAATATACATACTTAACACATTTATTTAATATGTAACCTTTTCTCAATGAAAATAAGTTATCTCATTAGACTTTAATATTTTATTCTGCGTCATATTTGCTGTTCACTGTACACACACGACAATGTGTATTTAATTAAATAAACAATTAACAGTTTATCTATACTATACCTATAAATTAGATTCTTTAACAATCACAATTTATGTTAAATCGACTTCAATTTGCGATGTGTCTCAACATGAATAGGTAATTGAGAAAAAAATTTTCATGGATTTTCTGGAGATGCCCCTATTGTGGCCCAAATTCAGGTAGTTGTATTTTATCCTAAATATGAGTATCCCGATTGCGTCCAAGCACACATTGGTTCACAAAATAGCTTATAATTAATAAAATAAAGTAATTTTTAAAATTTTTAAACACTGTTTTGGAGCCATTTGGAGGTATTTGTAATTTAAGTTATATATGAAATACAATAAATAAATAGTAAAATATTAAAATAATAAATTGATTACAATATAAAAAAAAATATATATAATACAATTAATTGAGCCCAAACAATAGATTACATTTTTATTTTAGCATCTGTTTGGCGTTTTTTCAAAATTTCCAAAAATTATATACTTGGAAAGTGAATTTAATTTCGAATGGAAACTTTTACACACATCATTGTGAAATACATACTGGAATTACAAGTAGCCCATATTTCAGGAGGAAAATCATAATCATCATCGATATTTGTGTCTACTAATTAATCACAAAATGTTTGTATTTTAGCCGTTGTATAGAAGCTAAATTTATGGCAGCACCGAGTGGTAAGTATTGCTGATCGTGTGAATTGTGTATAATCGATACTTATATTAATGTCAAAATACGTATCAAACGCAATCCGAGTATTTATTTAGTTATAATAACAACTTTTATAGTATTTTCTAAGTACCTATTATGTACGGGCCGCAAACGGGATAGGCGAAAAGGTAAAAAGTTTACTTTGGGCCGCAATCGGGCGACGTCCGGATTTTCTTGAATAAGTTTATACTCCAGTTTTTAGTAGAACAATTACTTGCTTATTTGATATAGATGTTAACTATGTGATATTATAATAGATGAAACCTTTAAATACCGTATACTTCGGGTCACTGAGCGTTGGGCCGCTATTAGGGGAATCCAGCTCATAGAAAGTTTGTACTTCGTTCACAAAAATAACGTCCACTATTTGGGGGTGTTCAGTAATCAGAGGCGGTTTCACTGTAAATCTCATCAAAATACTATAAGCATAACTTTGAGAAACGTACGATTATTAAGTGTACGTATATAATAATAATGTGTGAATTGTGTCGTTGCAGATACGAACAGACAGATAATGGAAAAAATGGATGACGAGGCCCGAGAGTTGATCGCCGCGGGAAACTACAGCGGCGCGTACGATGCGATGTTACTGTCACAGTGGATGTACACCAAGTTCTACGATATGCAATACATCAACAACGTGATGTGGGAATACGACCCGATACCGTACAGGGGCGGTCACTGGTATGAGTATGTGCAGCGCACGTCGGTCCGGGCAGCACTGCACGTGGGCCTGCGTCAGTGGTCTGGTATGGACGTGGTATTCAGGCGGATGAAGTACGACGTACCGCTGTCCGTGGCCCCGCGGCTGTCCGCGCTCCTGGAAACCGGCCAGTACCGCGTGCTCCTCTACTCCGGGCAGCTTGATGCGAACGTGCCGTATCAAGGCTCGGTGAACGTGGCCAAAGCGCTCCGGTGGAGCGGCGCTGAACGGTTCAGGAACGCGAATAGTACGGCCTGGATGGTGCCCGAGCGCAACTGTCGGAAGCGATGCAATACCACCGAGTCGGCCGGTTATGCGACCACGTACGGTCCACTCACCTTGCTGCTGATCAAGAATGCCGGCCACATGGTACCGCACGACCAACCGATGTGGGCTCACGACATGATCGATCGGTTCACGTCCGGCAAACCGTTTGACTGAAAATCCACTACAACACACCACATCTATAATATAATAGTGTACAAATAATAATTTATATTGTAATGACGTCCATATAATTGTATGTAGGTCCCCATATATATATATATATTATTTGGTTGGGTGGTCATGTCGCTCACCCCACTTTATCGCGAAAATGTGAAGCGACAACACAATAACAATATAACGTTAAAGTTTCGTTGTATATACTATTTAAATTAAGATTAACATTTACACTGAATATTATTGTTTGCCCATTTCACAAAACGAATTAACTGTACGTGGAATCATAAACGCTTTCGTTGTATTGAAAGTTATCTCTATTTATTTATATTAATAAATATATAATCTTGTACTGTTTAAACATTAATTAATATTACCGTAACAAAATTATGTACACCAACATATTTATCATGTGGTGTTATCATGATTTATTTTTGTTTTATTTTAATAAAAAAAAAACGCCAAATGGTGATATTATTTTAATTTTAAATTGTTTAAGTCTGTATGTTATATGAATTTATAATATATTCAATATAATAATCACGCATTCTTTAAGTTCTTTGTAATGCATTAATAAACTGTTAATCAAATTATAACACAGATAATATTAGATCATCTTCGTGGAGTTAGATTATGTTTAAGAATGTAAACATAATACGATTAATTGTTTATTTAAATAGCATGGCTAATAAAATCATACCATACTACAATTGTTATGTTGTGTGCTTGGCTGATCGAGGAGTACCTATTATTGGTTTTATATCAGTATAGAAATATTTAAGATGTAAAAACGAAATACCTAACTGTTAATTTAAAGATTAGTGGGAATTATTGCAATTTTCATTCCGAGTACAAGTACAGGCTGTAATTTGGTGTCGTACACCTGTTATGTAAAACAAGGATGTAAATATTCAAAAATGTTTATCTTTACAGTACTGCAGTTAATCAACTTATTTAAGTTTAAAATGTATAGTTTAATTAACATTTCTCCAGATAAAAAAAACAGTGGAAAATAGAACATATCTATTCAATTTTGTATAGAAGTTTAAATAATAAATGTAATATGTAATGTATAGTGTTAAGTCAAGCAAGGAAACAGAAATATGATACGATACATTTATCATATTATGCAACGGTTAGTAATTCTTTTCAAATTTTAAATACTGAAAGATACCTACATTACAATATTCTAAGGAATATAATTATTTTTTATTTTCATATGATAGTCACCAGCATTGATAAAATATACACAAATATCAATAGGATATAAAAATTCTTAGTATAATAAATGTTTATAAAATATCCTCATGTTGTATTGAATTTAATGATTAATATTTTTGACGTTCGTTCATATTCCTATGAAACAATTAAAATGAAATAAAATATTATAAATATGAGTATTTTAAGTTCGCAAAAGACTCTACGCAGAGTTATGCCGTAGTATAATTATTGATAAACGACGACTCAATTATTCGAGTAAGTTACGTCACGGACCAAAAGCTCGAATACTCGGGAGGAGGGAGTGCAATTTCGTCACTGTCCTTCTCATACGTTGTCGTATGAAACCGTCGACCATACGCTATACGTCGCTACACAAACGATTCCCATCAAGCGCCTAATATATAATAAATCTATGTTATACACTACATATAGCGTTCTCGCGCGCCTAACCACCACACGTCACACAGACGCACAGTAATTTAACTAGTCGTCGCTAGGACCGGACACCCTTTTTTCAATATTCGTTTCATTGTTATGCGTGTGCGTGAGTGTGTTTTTCATTGATATTAATACGATGCGTAAACCTAACACAACTCGCAGTGACCAGCGGGCGGAATAACGGTCCCGCGCGGTAATAATATCATATGTATAATAGTATAATATATATAAATATACATATCCGCAGAGCATAACCGACGGCGATTGCGCGAGGTGACGTACTTTATAATATTACCGGAGATTTCGTACCAGACTTTCCGCGGTAACACGTAATCCGTCGTCATGGGTTGCAAACGTCAAATGCTGCTGTGGTCCGCCACATCGCAATTCATCGTCCCGGCCGTCGCGTTGTTCCTCGCCTTACGCTGTTGTGGCTGTTCGACGCCGATCTGCGACGTACACGAAGACCACCACGATGACGGACCACTGTACTTATCGCCCATGATACGCGACGGCCGAATCGACGAGGCGCGGGCCGCGTGCAAAGTGCGCCTGAACGACAGCGCGGCCGCGGGGGTGGACAGTTGCGCCGGTTACCTGACCGTGGACGAGGCGCACGATTCCAACTTGTTCTTTTGGTTCTTCCCGGCCGCGAGCGGCGACGGTAAGGCACCAGTCGTGCTGTGGCTGCAGGGAGGACCGGGCGCGCCCAGCCTGTACTCGGTGTTCAACGAAAATGGTCCGTTTTTGGTGGACGAGGTCGGCGGTCTGCTGCGGCGGAACCTCACGTGGACGTCCACGCACTCGATGCTTTACGTGGACAGTCCGGTGGGCGTGGGGTACAGCTTCACCGGCGACGAAGCTGGTTACACCACCAACCAGACGGCCATCGCCAAGAATCTGTACGCCGCGCTGGTGCAGTTCTTCGAGCTGTACCCCGAGTACCGGGACAACGATTTCTACGCGGCCGGCGAGTCGTACGCGGGCAAGTACGTGCCGGCCGTGTCGTACGCCATCCACCGGAACAATGACGGGGCCCGAGTCAAGATAAACCTCAAGGGACTAGCCATCGGCAACGGATTTATCGACCCCGTGAACCAGATGGTATACAGCGATGTCTTGTTCCAGTACGGGCTTATCGACGGTAATACCGTATATGTTATAAAATTATAAGTTATGTGTAGGGGCGGCCGGTCATGTATATTGGCCAGGAAAATGTATTGTTTGACTGGTTTTTATCATAATATATTTCTATGAGAATTTTTATCGATTTTTTTTTCTGAAGAATATCTTTTTAAATTTTAAGTTTTTATTTAACAAAGGTTTTTATAATTTTATATAATAATTGTCAAGTATCGTAAGTACTCAAAATGTGTAATACCTTTTACTAATTCTAATTACCAATAATTAGGTATTACTTATTTATTATTGCCTGCCTGGTATATTAGTATATTTTCTCAACGGCTACGACATATAGTATAATGAGCGCTCACTCTTTAAATAAATAATATATATAATATATATGTTAATAAAATACATTTGTAAATACGAGGATATTTTCATGTGTAATAGATTTAAAATTTGAATTTTTATACACAAAAACTGCGTTTAAACTTTAAATACTACTGTATAATCGTATTCGAGTAGAACTCGTTTTATTATTTCGATTACGTATAGTTTTCGACATTTTATATACAAACAAATGATTTTTTATAATGTTATTATTCTATAATAATATTATGATAATCCATATATAAGTATACTTTTTGAACAAATAAAACAAATTGTTATTAATTCATTCATTTTTCAAATGATAAAAATATTTATTAAACGCGCATAATTTTAAAATGTTGTGCAACAACGATTATATGTTGTTGATTTGTTTTCAAGGGAGCCATTCTATATTCTACGCAGAAAACACAGGTGCCTATTTTGTTTTCTCATAAATTAATAAATATCATCACTTAGGTTGTCATTGGTATGCGATCCTCCAATGAGTCATAATCATCAAGTGTAATAACAACATACACTTTGAAACTAAAAACTAATTATATTGTATTATTACTACGATACATTTTGTATAATCCCTAGGACACAGAAAACTGTTTGCGCTGGACCTTTACCTACCTACGTAATTATAATTAATGGACCTACGCGTGCTTGTTCAAAATATTTAAATTGTTGAGGGATTTAATATATCTGAAGTTGAGAATACGAGTATAAAAACACGCTGAAATAATAAAACTGTTATTAATGAATATATTAAAATGTGTGTACTTAATATTAATATGCTTATTTAATTGCTTATTGACATATTGTCACTTACCATCGCACGTCCTATTTTTATTCAATAAATATTTAACTAATTTATTTAATTATAATAATTATATACAAGTAAAATTTATAAGCGACCACATTTTTATTATAACATAGTATTGGTTATCATTCTGATATTTATTGATGTTATTATACAGTATATTTTATAAATAAAGGGTGGTGTTACATGCAATTTTTTTCTAAAACGTTTCATAAAGAAATACCCACTTCATAAAATAAACACATATATTCTATTGTTGCTCTAATGTCCGTGCGCGTCGTATTTAACTACCTATATGATATATTATGGTTATTATGTATAAAACCAATTCAAATGCGTTTGAAATTCATGTTCGATTATCAACTTCGTCTTCATAATATGCACAGTATTTATATATCGTTGCAGAAGACGGCAAACGATTGTTCAAGGAACAGGAGGACTTGGCCCGAGATCGAATCGCTTCGGGCGATTACAAGGCCGCGTACGATGCGATGACCAGGATGATGATCACCACTCCGTCGCTGTACGGAGAGCTGACTGGCATGCGGAACATCTACAACATGATGTGGCACAAGAACCCGATACCGTACGAAGGCGGCCACTGGGACCGGTACGTGCAATGCCAAGGGCGGGCTGCGTTGCACGTGGGCCGGCGCCCGTGGTCGTCGGTGGACGTGGTTTATGAGCGGATGAAGTACGACATACCACTGTCCGTGGCCCCGTGGCTCGCCGAGCTTCTGGACACCGGTCGGTACCGCGTTCTGCTCTATTCCGGGCAGTTGGACGTGATAGTGCCGTACCGTGGCACGGTTAATGTGGCCAGGGCGCTCCGGTGGGCGGGAGCGGAGCGGTTCAGGAACGCGACGCGTTCCATCTGGATGCCCAACTGTTCTTCTAGGTGCCGAACCACCAAGGTGGCCGGTTACGCGACCACGCACGGCCCGCTCACCGTGCTGCTGGTCAGGAACGCCGGTCACATGGTACCGTACGACCAACCGGCTTGGGCACACAACATGATCGAACTATTCACATCCGGCGAATCGTTTCACTGAAACTCTGCTTGGCCGTGACTAACAATAAATAAGTTACAATATATAGCTGTGTAGTATTGAAAGTACTTCCAAACCGCCATTAATTGTAACTTTTTCTATAAATGTTTGACAATATTTTTGAAAGTTTGTTTATAAATATTATTCGTTAATTAATTTAAGGTGTTTTGCAGTTATTTATAAATAGATTTGAGATAGTGACCGCAAAATGATACGCTGAGGTCAGACTGACGCTTGCAAAAGTTCGTGGTCATAATATAGTTATAAATTATTCAAAGGCATTGTCGTCGAAGATTTGGGCGGTCATCGAACAATATTACAGGACTTGTGGGCGCGTGGGTAACTTCTTCGCTGTTTCCAGAATATAATATAACAAAATATAAATCTTAGTATGTATAATAAATAATATTTATAAATGTGGTCATATGGATAGATCTTATCACATTTTCAAAAATATGAAATAACAACATAATGTTAAAGCTTAATTATATATTTATATCGACGGTTGCATATAATATCAATTTCATGAAATGGATGAACTTAATGAAATTATAAACAACTTTTTTATTATGTATTCAATAATACTGTATACATTTATATATTATTATCGTTTCCATTTAATGTATATTTTAATATGATAATATAGACTAAAATATTTATAAAAAACCGTATAAGTCATATATTTATGTATCACACTCCAAGGATATCAATCATGTGTATCGTTGTATTATTCATTACCTATTTATAATTAATTTAAATGTGAAATATCAATTATGAATTTACGTATAATAATTAAGTAGTTATATCGCGGTTGCTTACTTTTTTGTCGTGGTCAAATAAATTCACTATCCAAATAATAATTCAAGTTATGTTTGATCATCTTATAGAGTTAAGATATGTTTTATTATTTTTCTTTGAAAATTACAACAATTAAGAAAAATCTTTCTAAGCAAGAAAAGAGTATATCAAAAATGTATCTATTACTTTAATAACTGGAATACACATTGTAAATGATTTCGTTGTAATACATGTAAATGCAATTGTTCGGAAAGGATGACAATATTTGATGAGAAGTCACGATATGGTATAATACGCGATATGTATTAGGGCGGGAACCAACATGAATATGTTCACGAGTCACATAGATAAATACAATGATACCAAAAGTCAAAATGTTTTTTTATACATTTTATATAATTTGATAATTTTTTAATAAATGTGTACCAAAAAAATTAAAATTTATGATAATAATGAGTAAATTTTGATTGTATAAATAATGACGAGAGTTAAAAGTTAGCCCCTTTGATATATAATAAGTTTTCATTTAATTTATATTTCTTAAATTTTTAAAATGTTTTTGATCAACTTTTTTTTTATACCTTTTTAAAACTCCTCTGTTAACTAAATACATTAAGTTTTAACAGCAAATGTGTTTTAAGAATAACAAGATTAAAATGTATAATGTATTTAAATATTATTTTAATAAATGTATATAGTAAAAAGTTTTTACTAATTAAGACTCGCGTTAAATATTTAAAGATTAATATTATAAGGAAATAACAGACAAATATTTTTATATGTTTATAAATTAATTTTAATTATAAGAACATTATTTTTTCTTTTGCTATCAGTGTTGATAACTTTGATATTTACAGATTTTATGCTTTTAATGATTTTTACAATATTACTTTATACATTCAAATAAATATTTTATAATATGTGTATAAATAGTGTTATACTTTAATAACTAATATTTTATACAAGTATTTGTTTATTCTATATTAAAAATGTATTATTAAATTTAATTAATGGAAATAATATGTACCTACAAAAAAAAAAATACATATAATTAACTTTAAGATAAGTGTGAATTACGCATATCCCACATATCCTTTAGTCTATACTATTGATATTAGTTGGCTATAATTGATATACAATGTGGTGGTGGGATATATGACTATTTAAAGACATTTTCTTCATAACCGAAATCAGTAGTTGGATTTGTTATAACAAAAAAATATCAAGCTTTGATGTCTTTATAGTTTTTATATTATTCAGATGATCACATTCTATCTTAATAGTACTCATATGTAATATATATATATTGTATCTAATATTAAATGTTCTAATTTCAATAAAATAAATATATAAATAATAAGTGTCTTCTTTTAATATCAATTCAAATTAATACTATAATTAATAATAACACTAATGAATAGCATAAAAATGTGCATATGGAGTATGGAACATCATTTTTTACTAATAATGACTTTCGTTTATATTGTTATTCTACGTATTATAATGTTTTTCAACGTATACTTTTCAATATTATACTAAATATTTTTTTGATGTAACTAAGCTCAGAGATTTCATTCAAGACATTATTCTTACTTATTAGTAACACAATGCTCTGTAAGTTGGTTATTCCTAAGAATTGCAGAAAGAATATAAAAACAAAATATTTATAACTTTTGGTATTCGGCATGTGATTTTTTTGAAAACTGATCAAAAATTATTCTTGATAATTTGATGGGTTCTAGATATTTATGAACACACTAAATTATTCATAATAATATTTGATATGACGGAAAATATAGGTCAAAAATGTTATTATGAAATCGATATTTATCAATATTTGATTTAACTTGTAAAAAACATTATTTAATTAAAAAAAAAAAAAAAATTAATTTATTAACTTTGACCATATTATATGAGTGTAATTAATGGTATTGTTATATTCAATATAATAAAACATATTTTATGCATGCTATTACCAAAATACTTTTCGCCAATTTGAAGTATTTATTTTACGGATATTATATTAAAACATTTAAAACTTAATTTTTATTGTTTTTCGTTTACACTATAGGATCATTTCTTAGTCTCTTCACATTACATTTTGATTATAAAAGATTAGGTAGGTACTCCATTTCTAATCATATATTATGGTAAACATTATATAGTAATCTATTAAATTTATATGTGAGTTTATGGTGACATAGTTCGGTGCAGTAGATAAGGTAATGTCCCATGCGTTATGGTCAGAATGAAGTATAAAGGAAAATGTAATACAGATATTAACATGCACATGGACATTGCCGTCTCACTCCATTTTTGGTTGCCATTAGACGAAAACTGGCGATAATGCAAATTAATACACCTGAAATCCACTGGAGCGGATCGTCCATTTAATTATACTCGTAATTATACTAGCCAGTAATCGACCGCAGTATTGTGATCAATTCTAATACAGTCATTGCAAGTGATATTATACATCATATGCAATTCGCATAGTATTTAGTTATACGTACGTACCCAAACTTAGCATCTATTGATTTATTTATTTAATATAGTAATATACATACGTAAGTTGTCGTATTCGAGCGATGACTTCCGTAGCGTGGTCACTGTGGCTGCTGTCCACGTTCGTATGCAGCTATTCGGCAACATCAGATGAAGGTGAAGGAGCCCTGCTGCTAACTCCTCTCATACGGAATGGTCGAATCGACGAGGCTCGGGCAGCTTGCAACGTCACGTCCCTGGAGCCGACTATCGAGAGCTACTCCGGTTACCTAACCGTGGACGAAACGTACGGTTCCAATATGTTCTTCTGGTTCTTCCCAGCTGCCAACGGTAATGCGGACGCACCCGTCCTGCTATGGCTACAAGGCGGCCCAGGAGCATCCAGCATGTTCGGTGTATTCAATTTGCACGGTCCATTTTCGGTGCAGTACCAGTGTGATGACGTCAAACTCAAGTTGCGTGACCATGCGTGGACGACTACGCATTCAGTGCTCTACGTGGACAACCCGGTGGGCACAGGCTTTAGCTACACTGCCGACGATTCTGGTTACAGTACCGACCAAACAGCCGTCGCTCGGAACCTGTACGCCGCTTTAGTACAATTCTTTGAACTGTTTCCCGAGTACCGGAACAACGATTTCTACGTGACCGGTGAGTCATTTGCCGGTCATTACGTGCCGGCCATATCGTACACAATTCATCAGAACAACCTTGGGGCTAAGGTCAAGATCAACCTAAAAGGGCTGGCAATCGGAAACGGCCTAGTTGACCCTATCAACCAGCTTTTCTTCGGCGAGTACTTGCACCAACACGGATTGATTGACGGTAACTTTATACTATGACATTTTGCTGTCTGCATTGCGCTCATAAATTAAACACATTATGATATTAAACTGCAAAAGAAATACCGAGAGATAACCACATAATAAATATTTATATGAAGTGATAACATTTTATTTTACTTCATTAGTAAATAGTTAAATACCTTAATCAAATAATTGAAAAAAAAATAGGTACTTACTATGTCAGTTGTCAATACTTTTTTTTAAGTGGTATACATATAGGCACCTATAAATGTGTAATGGTGTTTAACACGGTTTAAATAATTGATAATTATATAATATGATAATCAAAAGAAGTATGAAAATATACGTTATTTCCCGGTAAATATATTAATATAATAAATTAACGTTATTTTAAATGGTTACAGAAAACGGAAAGCGAAAATTCGAACAATTTGAGAATGCTGTTCGCGCTCAGATTCTCGCCGATGACTACAAAGGTGCATTCCGCATATACGACGAGATGTTGAACGGCATATTCTATCAGTACCCGACGCTGTTTCAGAACCTGACCGGTATGCATTACTATTACAACATGCTGCTGGACCAGAAACCACCGTCGTTGGATGATTGGATGAAGTTCGTGGAAAACCCGTCTGTGAAGGCCGCGTTGCACGTGGGCTCACGGCCGCTGAACAACAATTTGGTGGTCTATCAGCACTTGCTTGGTAACGTACTGCAATCAGTGGCCCCATGGTTGGGTAGCCTGTTGGATGCTGGCCGGTACCGGGTTTTGTTATACAGCGGACAGCTTGACATCAAGTTACATCACCGGGGCAACATGCGTATGGCTCAGTCGCTTGAATGGACAGGCGCGGAACGATTTAGAAATACCACGGAACGTACAGTTTGGCGCGTTCGCGAACAGAAAAATGGATGTGAAGGCGGAAACAAGACCACCGTGGCCGGTTACGCGACAACGTCCGGTCCGCTGACCGTGCTTTTAGTGAGGGATGCTGGCCATATGGTGCCAGCCGATCAGCCGGTCTGGGCCCTCGACCTCATCGACCGGTTCACTGCTGGCAAAACGTTTTGACTTACAGGAACCGGGTTCCGTCGACGATAATATTATACTAAAGACGAGTTGTTTTTATGTACAATGTACCAGATATAATATACCATAACTCATATTCGAGATATTGTTAATTCAAATCGAACCTATGATATAGATCGTTATAGCCGACAGTAGTATAAACGTATGCTAAGTAGAAAAATATTAACTATACGACCATGACGAAAAATAAATAATCGTACAAGGTATACATTATAACTATGGTTAGGATAATGTTGTTATTTTATTGAGAATATTATGTATGAGTGATGTCGGCGGTAAAATCTCAAATAACAAAACTAAATAAGTTAAATTTTAACTATCCAACCAGTAACATAGAACAATAATAGTAATAATACCTAGCAAATTAAACAGCAATTTCCAAACTTTGAAATTGAATTTTTCTTATGGCGCCCTAATAAAACCGATGATCATTTTTTTTAGATAAAATAAAGAATAGAACATTTTAAATGTTTTTTCGGACCACATAACGATTAGTGTTGTGGCGTCCAAGCAAAGACGCTGCGGTGCACACTTTAGGAACCGCTGTATTAAATACATAACCAAGTCAACTTGACACCGTCCTTTACGCCGGACTCCGTTATAGATGGTCTTTGATTAAAAATCATAAAAACAATAATAATTATTCTATATTTTAGTCTATACATATTTACGAGCTGTAAACGTTGTAAGCTGTAATAACAAGATTTAATGATATGTCTATATTTCAGAATCTAAAATTTAGATTATCACGTGGGTTACGAGAAAACTAAAAAAAAGCTTTTATTTTGTATTTATTTTAATACCTACTATAGAGGTTATTATTAAAAATGTTTTAGTGTGATAAACATATAGGTTCTTCACCGTAGCACCACAGTATTTTGGTATTACTTTTAGTGAAAACTTAAGGTAGAATGTATATTGTATACAAAGATAACAGAGATATGTGTTTAAGAATAGTAGTATTTAACTGTGTAAATTTAAGGATATTTTTCCTATCAACATTGTTCGTAATATATAATTATACCTTGAACAATATTATCAATGACTAAAATTTAAGAATACCAAATCTTGATAATCTGTACAAATGAATAGGAATCTATTCAAACGCCAAAAAAAATATTTACATTCTTAAAAAAAAATTGAAATGTACAATTTATTATAATGTAAATTGAATCTAAATATCACTGCATATAATGAATCTAAGTACACCCCTTTAGACATTTATAAGACTTATAACAATGTATATGATGTTGAAATAATGAAAAAAAATTAAAATTGATATAGTGTGAATAACTTTAAACAAATTAACCGTGCATATGACACTAAAATTAATTATAAATATACTTCTTTCAGACAAGTATTTGTGGATTAACTTATTGGACCGAAATTTTACAATTTCTTAAATGTTAATAAATAAAACCAATCTCAAAGCCAAATTGTACAAAAAAAAATATATTATAAAACAATGGTTATAACTACATAAAAAATAAGTTTTATATTATAATATCACATTGTACGATAATTATCATACTTTAATATTATAAGTTTGTCTTTAATATAAAGTTATACGTATACAAAAAATATTGTAGAACAAGTGTTGTGATTTGAGATATTACAAAGTTGTGTACTCGTATTCGCGATTATTATTATTCATCACAACTGTATATAGATAGTAATTACAGTAAAGTACTAAAGTAAATATACCAGTTGTATTTAATTATGATAAGAACTTTTTATTAAACTTGATCATAGCTCAATACTTTAGTTTGTCATCAATACACAACTATTTTACATAAATAGCTGTTAAGAATTTTAACCATTGAATTAACATATTTTTTATATTATACTTATGTATAAATTTAGTTCTTAAATTTCATTTTCAAGATCCTCTTATAAATATTATTTAACGCCGGTCTTAAATTAGATGAATAATTGGTTCATCCTGTATACTGTCTTTATGAATGTACTAAAAATAGTGATTATAGATTAAATATCTACTATATAATATGAATTATACTATTGTGAACTATGTACAAATAAAACTGAAATTAGGTAGTGGAAATATCAGTGTGTTATGAATTTCTGATTTCAGTTACTTGATATTCGGTGTGTATGTATAGTTTATATTGATGATTTATTATAATCGAAATAATATATTTATCATTTTTAAGTATTAACGCCTTCACAAGAAATACGATATAAGATTAATAAATAAAAATCAAACATAATATTGTTAAAACTAAATATTCATCACAAATTATAATACAAATTATATACTCATACCATATACATTATGTACAGGTAAGTTATAACATTTATTCATAAATTAAATCTATATTAACTAGTAACCAACTCAATATATTTATATATTTTATTATTACAGAGAGATACCAAGGACCGATAGTAAAGTAGAACGTACTCACAACCCCAGATGTAATGCAAATTTTTTTGAAATCATCACACATAGGTAAATACATTATATGTTATAATACTTTGGTATATTGTGTTGTTTAAATATATTTGTAAGTTAAAAATATGGAAATGACAGACACCAATAGGGGTGAATTTTTTTAAAAAATATTTTATAGTGGTGAGGAGTAAAACAACTTAAAATTGCAAATGTAATTTTATAGATCCGATCAAACAAAAAATAGATATGTTTTATTAAACGATATTGTATTTGTTACTAAAAAATTGGAAAACTCTAAATTTCAAGTGTACCTACTTCATTGAACTACACAGAACCATTCTACCATTATACATTTATTATTATTTATTTTTTTTATATAAAAAGCGATATTGAACGGTGACGTTGTTTTAATCTATATACCTAATTGGATATTCCTAAAGAATATAAAAAAATGCATTTGCATTACTATTATAAGATATGTATTAGAAATACAATTAGACAGAGTATAGACAACTGCCTAGAGTGGAAAATTTATAGTACCACAATTTTTTTTGGCTTTAATTTCTCCTATGAATAGATCTTAAAATCTATGCATATATTATTATATACTTATAAAACATGGTTAATTTCATATCCTTCATATTATCTGAAATTTATAGTGTGATGTAAAAATATTCATTGTTATATTCCTGGCACCTAGTATCTGGCATGTTTTAACAGCGAGAATCACGTTCCATACAACTTTTGTAAATAGATTTATATATTCATGTATAACCTTTGTAAAACGAACTTATAATTTTATTGAAAAAACTAGATTTGAAGAAAGTGATACATTTATAGTAGAAACATACAGAGTAATTTTAGACTATTTAAGAAATAAATTATATACAAAATGGGTATGTACTTTTTTTTTTTATTCACGATTTTATTTTCTTGTTAAGTTGATCTAGCGCATTGCAGTACAAAGTTATGGAATTTATAAAATATATACAATAATTATATCATAAATACCTTGAAGCATTTTTGTAAATTATGATTGGATATCTTTAGCTAAATAAAAACACATTTTTTAATTAAAATAATAATTTTAAGTATTAACTTTTATTTTAACAACTTTTTATACATTTATCAATAGATATTACTAAAGATTATTATTATTAATGAAAAATATAATTTATACAATTATTTCATGACTATATTATTATTATTATTAGAGTTAGAATGTGTATGACCTAAAAACACTAAAAAATGCATGCAAATATGCAAAATAAATATCAAAATATGTCCTAAAAAAAAAATTCAATATATCTTTTTAAAATTAGTTTATTACTAATCCAAAATGTATTTTTAATTAATTCACAATTATTTTTATAATTTTAAACTTAAATACAAATTGATTATATACAAATATGAGATTTTTGAAAATTAAATCTATATAGGTACTTAAACATAATTTTGTTTTTACTCAAATCAATTGTGTAGTCAAGCAGTGTTGGAACATTTAACTTTTGGCAATTTTCCCTATGCCCTATGGCCTATAGACTGAAAATATATTTTAAATAATTGTACGGAACCCCCTTGGTTGGGAAGCTCTGCCTTAACCTACTTAGAATCTACAGTTACACAATTACACAATTAATCAAACATATATTATAAATGTATAATTTGAAAGTATTATAAAATTATAAGATTTGTAGTAGGCATGGCCACTGTACATTACCAAGTCTATTTAACCCTTATTTTCTTAACCTTATTAAAAAAATATATTTTTATAGGTCAAAGACTAAATTTTTATAAAAATTAAAAACAATAAGTATCTTCATTATACATTTGATTTATAGTTGGATTTCAAACCTATTAAAGATAGGACGACTCAGAGATTTAAATGAAACGGATTTGTTCACGACATTAGACGACCAAAAATCATCAACATTAGGCGATAAATTGGAAAAGTAAACTGTCAATAATCTATAATCAACCACATTGATTTTTATCAATACTTTAAAATAATTTAATATTAATTTTGACTTTAGGATATGGAGATCAGAGTTAGCCAATGCGTATTCGATGAATCGAAAGCCAAAATTGTTGAGAGCTTTGCTACGAATGTTTGGTGCTAAATTAATGCTATACGGATTAATGTTTTGCATCACCGAAATTATTTTCAAGTAAGATTATTTTTCAATTTGTAGATTAAAATAAATATTTGACAATATGTTTATATAAAAATCATATTTATGAATATTAGTAAATTATTATATAATTTCCCATTATTTAAGATTAGGTAATGAATATTCACTAATTTATGTTATTTTATATCATAATGACAAAAATTATTTTTCGTTTAAGAAATATTTATTTTTATATAAGCATGCATTAATATTATAATATTATTACTAAATTCCCATGTATAATATAGCCGTATTGTAACCGGCAAGAAATAAATTCAAAAATCGCATTTTAAATCCTGATCAGAGCAATGAATTTTTGACTAAACATCAATGATGAGTGTGTTTTTTGAAAAAGTATCAAAAATCTATAGTTACACAATTTGTTTTTTACGCATTTTAAGTAACAATTTAGACCAAAATTGATAAAAAACGCAAAAACTATTTTCAGTTAGAAATTCATAAACATTTTTTTTTTTTGGTTATATCCAAGTTTTAAAAATTGGATACAAAATTCCTTATAAGCAATTCATTTTGACACCCTATAATCTAATAACACGTATGAAGGCAATTAATTTATATAAAAATGTAATCCTCAAATTTGGACTTAATTATATAACTAAAGATAAATTATATTAACTATATTTTGTTATAATTTAAGAAACATATATAACTACTTAAAATTTTTACGTATACCATACGTTCATATTATTATGAGTTTAGAATTTTACACGACATTTTCAATTTATTTTAAGATATTATATTTGAATATACTATCAGTCTATTTTTACTTTTTTACGGTATTTACAAAAACAAATTGTTATTACATTTTAAATTGTATAAGTCAATTTATTATGGTATAATAATTTAATACTAATAAATGCAATATTTTTGAAATTACATCAACCTACTGTAATACTACAAGTAAAATAAATTACTTAAATACCTATCTAAAAAAAACACATCTTAATGATATAGGGCAATTATAAGCTATATACATCATTGAATTCAATTATAACACATCCATAACTGTGATCCATTCGTCACCTAATGTACAGCCCAGCGTTAAATACATGACTACTTTATAAAATTTCTTATTATTTATCATTATTCATCAATAAACTTTTTATTTTACTTTTTTTTATTTATAAACAACTATAAATTAAATTGTAACTTGTTAAGTTAATATGATTAAAAATAAATTATCTAAGTTATAAATTGTCAATGCACATTACATTAAAAAATTAATTGTCATAAACTAAATTTTAAATTATTAACTTATTTATACTGAGCAATAGATAAACTAATACTTACATATATTTATGATTATTTAAATAATATACCTAGTATAAATCCATAAATATAATGTCTTTTAATATCTATATTTATTGTTTACGCTTATATCTTAATTACAGTATGTCACAACCTATATTAATTGGTGAACTATTAGCATATTTCAATCCTTATCATTCAAAAGATACAGATATAGAATATGCATACCTATGTTCATCAGGTATAGTATTCAGCATATTCATGACAATTATCCTTTACTATTACACATATGAAGAAATCATGAACGAAACAATTAAGGTCCGAGTTGCTTGCTGTTCTTTAATCTACAGAAAGGTAAACGTACAAATATTTTGTAAATTATATGTAAATATGTTAATTTTTAATACTTGATACAACAATATCTTATATATATATATTATTTTTTGTTTCCACTGTAATTATGTATTATGTACTTAGATGTAGGGAACAACGTGAATATTATTTTCCAGAGTTTCCCCAATTTGTTTACTTTAATTTACTAAAAGAATAATTATTTCATTTTTTTTTTTTATGTAGACATTATGTTTAAGTTATAAAAGATTTGGTGAAACTGCCGTTGGACAAGTGATGAATTTGATATCAAGTGATATAAATCGATTCGATTATGTGATTCATCACATACATTACTTATGGATTGGTCCTCTGCAAATAATGATAGGCATTTATTTTTTGTGGCAGGAAATTGGTGTATCCTCATTAATTGGAGTAGCTACATTTCTTTTTTTTATTCCTTTACAAGGTATTTTTAAATCATGAAATAATTAATTATATGAACATATAGTTATATACCTATAGTTAAACTACTTTTTCAGTAAACTATTTCAGGTTGGATGGGAAAATTAATTTCCAAATTCCGTTTACAAACAGCAAAGAACACTGATGAAAGAATACGATTTATGAATGAAATTATTTCGGGAATACAAGTGATCAAAATGTACACATGGGAAAAACCTTTTGGAAATCTTATAGAAAATGCAAGAAAGTATGTATGAGTTGATAATGTTATTTATATTCAGGGTATAAAGTATTATATTATGTGGAGATTATTATAGAGTAGAAGTTGAACAAATTAAAGGAGCCAAATCTATTAGATTCATATGGATATCATTTAAAATAATTCAATCAAGATTTCAAATCTTTATTACCATTTTAATTTACGTCTTATTAGGAAATAAAATATCTTTTCGTAAAGTAAGTTCTCATTTGGGTTGTGTGTACTTGTAATTTGTACATATGTACATTGTATATAATATACTATCAACCTATTCTATTTTTAATATTTGCTCACAGGTTTACGTCCTTACAAGTTTCTTCAATTTGTTGCATACGTCTATGGCAGTAAAATTTTCTATTAGTTTGTTGGATATAGGTGAATTAATTATATCAATTAAACGCATACAGGTATAAATACACCTAATACATTTCATACTTGTACTTATACTAATACATGCTTGAATAAGAAAAAATTAAGTAGATTTAAGTACTAAAGTAAATTTATTAAGTACTAAATTTTTATTAAATAATATTACGTTTCTATTTTATGTATATTTAATTAATATTAATAAAACCATCATTTTTTTCTCAAATTGTCACTTAATAGTTAATACAAAAATTATAAAATACAATAAATATTATAAATCCCGGAAAATAAAAATTTAAAATATTAACAATTAATCAAATTGTCATTACAGTATCATTGACAAAAAATTAAATACATATTTGTGGAATTACCAAAATACCTATAACATTATGCCGTCCCCCTTTCCATAAAAATTACATTTAGAAATCGCAAATGAAACTATTAAACAGTAGGGGAACCTAAACACCTTTTCAGTTCGAGGTCTGCATAACATTTAAAATTAACTTTGTAATGTAATATCAATAATGAAAAGGTGTTCAACTTATAAGTGGATATCACTCTGATATAAGGTGTTATGTGCGTTAAATTTACATTCAATAATATACAAACACACATACATCGTTGTAAAATTACTATAATCAACACCCTAATAGCTAAACTAAAATTAGATTTATATTTTTATATAGAGTTATTTATTACTCGAAGAAAAAGATCATCAAATCCAAAAACCTTATTTGAAATATGATAAATCGGTGGAACAAGTCTTTGGACAATTACTCATTGCTGATGACCATATTACAAATAACTGTAATGACATTGAAAACAACAAAGAATCTGTTAATAGTCATGGTATAGTTATTTTGAACACTTTTGCTAAGTGGGCGGATGTTCAAACTAATAATACATTGGAAAATATTAATTTAACATTAAATTCTGGAAGTTTGGTTGCAATTATTGGACCAGTAGGAGCCGGAAAGGTAAGTATATAAACACTATATATTATATTGTACCTAAATTTTATAGTATAAAACGATAAGAAATAATTACAGAGCTCATTGATACAAGCAATTTTAAAAGAATTGCCTGTTTTAAAAGGCAAAATCTCTGTAAACGGTGTAATTTCTTATGCATCACAAGAACCATGGATATTTTCTGGGACTATTCAACAAAATATTCTTTTTGGATCACCAATGGACCAAGAACGTTTCAAACAAGTAAATACACACGGATTAACATTATATACCAATTATATACCAACATGATATTTAAAATATAGTTAACCGATATGATTTTCAAATAGATTATTGATATCTGTGCACTAAAAAGCGATCTAGAACATTTGCCACTTGGCGATGAAACGATAGTGGGAGAACGAGGAATAACCTTAAGTGGAGGACAAAGAGCCAGAATTAATTTAGCTAGGCAAATATAAATTTGAAAATTAACTAAAGTCTATACATCTAACAATTCAAAATGTTTTATTTCCAGAGCGGTATACAAAAAAGCAGATATTTACTTACTCGATGATCCACTCTCAGCTGTTGATGTTAAAGTTGGCAAGCATTTATTTGAAAAATGCATAAGAGGTGAGTAGATATAATTTAAAAATATTTAATTCTATTTAACGCGACTAACCGTCAGGTTTCTGATTACAGGCTATCTCAAAGAAAAAGCATGCATTCTTATTACTCATCAAGTACATTATTTATCTGAAGTTGATCATATCGTTCTAATTGATAATGTAAGTATATAATATTAAAATTACTGTGAAGCTACTGTGTATTAACATTATATTATGTTTATTTTTGTTTTTAGGGTAATATTATAATTGAAGGATCTTATCAAGATATCCAAGCCTCTATTTTTGATTTTGCGAAAGTACTTGGCCCTTTAAAAGGTACAACTATTGAAAATGAAAGTGAAACTAACAGTATAAACAACGATGGTGCCGAATCCCGCTTGGTTTCATCTCAGTCTGGTTCAAACGAAAGTATTTTATCATCCAACTTTAAAGTCTTAACTCAGAAACCTAATGAAAAATCAGAATATCAGTCTTATAAATATGAATCCAAAAATGTTTTAATATCGTACATAACTGCTTGTGAGAGTACATACAATATTTTTTGGGGGTTTTTTATGTGCATTGTTATTCTAGCACTGATTGTCGGTGGAGATTTTTGGCTTAGCTTTTGGTAATATCATGTTAAATAAGTATGTACTCGTATAAATAATTTTGAAGTTTTCTGATATACTTTTCAGGGTTAATCAAGAAGTATATACATTTAATAATCCAAAAAATACATTTGATAATAGTACATCAGAGCCACATGAATCAACCAACTTATTATTATGGTTAAATAATTATCATGAATACTATGTTATAATTTATGCCTTATTCATGGTCGCCTTGATAATATCAGTGATAATTAGGTCTGCTATATTTATCAAAATTACAATGAAAGCCTCAATTAATTTACACAATCGTATGTTCAATTCCATTATAAGAACTACCATGTTTTTTTTTAATACAAATTCATCGGGTAAGAAATTATTTTTTTTTAAATATGTACATAATTATCATGTTATTACATTAAATAAATGTTATTTTTATATAGGAAAGATAATTAACCGCTTTTCAAAAGACTTAGGAGCTGTGGATGAAATTTTACCTAATATTTTTTTGGATTCCTTACAAGTTAATAATTTACCTATATTTTGCTTATATTATTTAAAATTTAGAAAAGTTATACATTTTGGAATGTATAATACTAACTGTTAATTTCTATGTATTTAATAGATTTTCATATTTATTTCTGGAACTGTAATTGTTATTGGATTGACTAATATGTATCTATTGATACCATCATTTATTGTTGGTATTATTATTTATAAGCTTAGAGCTTATTTTTTCAGTACATCACAAAATGTCAACAGGTTAGAAGCATCTAGTAAGTTTTATAGTTATAGTATTTATAAATTTATAGAGCTATGATTTATAAGCACTAAAAAGTAAAAATTCGTTATTGCAGTAAACAATTTTAAATACCTATGCAGAAGTAAATAAAAAATGGTCTGAAGTTTCAATCAATATTTTTATCTTAGTATATAATATCACAAATAGACCTAAATACTATTGGATCTGACAATAATTTCCTAGAAATAAATATTATATACAAAACAATAGTTCAAATAATAACATTTTTTTTTTTTTATAATAATAAATATATTTGATGTCCACAAAACCTTTTAGTAAACTCCTATATTTTGACGTATGAATTTTCAGATAAAAATCGAAGTAAATTCTCTAAACATTAAAAAGTTAAAATATGCAAAATATAGGACTAAAAAATTTCTCATTTTCAATCTCCATATTACCATAAAACATTCAAGCTTGTTTAAGTAGGTTGTAATATTACACAATATCTTGCAATACAACCAAAATAATTTAATATATATTATTTTCATTTAAAACAATTTTGCTTTTATTTTTTAAATAAACAGCTCGAAGCACTGTATTAGCACATATGAATGCATCATTACAAGGTTTAACAACAATAAGAGCATATAAAGCAGAAGATATTTTATCACAAGAATTTGACAAACATCAAGTACTTATATTAAATTATACTAAAAAGCTTCTATTTTATTTATGCTATAATAATAATTATTCGAATGATGTGTATTTTATTTTTAATTTGACATTTAGGATTTAAATTCCTCGGCTTCACATTTGTACACAGGTTTAAATTTAGGATTTGGATTTTGGATAGATATCGTTTGTTTATTTTATTTATGTATTATTATATTCAGCTTTTTAATAACTGACAACAGTAAGTTAAAAGTTGTATGATTCTGTTGATAATTTTAAAATATGTCACTTCACAGTTCACTTATAAATATACTTTTAGATATTTATGGAGGAAGTGTTGGACTAGCTCTTACACAAGTGATAACATTACTCCGTAGGATCCAGTGGTGGGTAAGACAATCGACAACACTACTATGCCAATTGACATCAGTTGATAGAGTATTAGAATACACACGTTTACCACAGGAAGATACTCTTCAACCTATTAAAGGTAAAATTTAATAATTATTGTATAATTTCTAACAAATATTTCACACGAAAATTATTTATCTATGTTATAGAGCATTCACCGGATAAAGAGTGGCCTTATTCGGGGAAAATTGTATTTAAGGATTTTAATCTACGTTACAGTCTAAATTCACCTTATGTATTAAAAGATTTAAATATTCAAATTCAATCAATGGAAAAAGTAAGTGATGAAATGTGGTTTTAAATTGTAAATAATAATTGTTTTACGTTTATTTAGATAGGTATTGTTGGTAGAACCGGTGCAGGTAAATCATCGTTTATCGGGGCATTGTTTAGATTAGCTCTAAATGAAGGTAAAATTATCATTGACGGTGTGGATATACACGAATTGGCACTCAAAGACCTGAGATCTAAATTGTCCATAATTCCTCAAGAACCCGTATTGTTTTCTGGGACTATGAGAACAAACTTAGATCCATTTGCCGAGTATCCAGATCATGCTCTTTGGAAAGCTCTAGACGAAGTATAATGTTTCCTAGTTAATTTCACATAAAAAAAAAAAATAATAAAGTTTTATTATAACTCGGTCGAAAGATTTTCAATAAATTATTATTGATGGACTATACATATACAGTTATATATTATTATTGTAGGTTGAACTCAAAAACGTTGTAGAGGATTTGCCCGACGGTCTTAACTCGAAAATGTCTGCGAGTGGTTCGAACTTCAGTGTCGGACAACGTCAATTAGTTTGTTTGGCAAGAGCTATACTACAAAACAACAAAATTCTTATATTGGATGAGGCCACTGCCAATGTCGATCCACTGTAATAAAAAAAATAATTTTATTTAAAATATTTAATTGTATAATAATTATAATTATCTTATCTGTATCTAATTAAAATTAAATTTTTTATTTACAGGACTGATAAGTTGATTCAAAATACAATTAGGAATAAATTTAGACTTTGCACAGTATTAACAATTGCTCACCGTTTAAATACCATAATGGACTCTGACAGAGTACTAGTAATGGATTTTGGAAAAATAATTGAATTTGACCATCCGTATAGTTTGTTAAAAAACACTGACGGATTTTTCTACAAAATGGTAGAGCAAACGGGAAAGGATACAGCTTACTTTTTACATAATGTTGCTTCAGAGGTGCCACATAATATATTTCAATATCTCGTATTTTTCTATTTATAATAAACTGCATGGTACTTTATAATTTTATAATTTGAATTAATTTATCATTATGTTTTTTAGAGTTTCAAAACATTTCAGTCGAGAAAGAAATCTCTGAACCATTAAATCATTGAATAATTGGTTTAAAAAAATTATATAGAAGTTGTAAAATATTAATAACTTTTTATTATTTAAAATGTTGTTTTTAGTAAAACTTTGATTTCATTACTATTTTTATTACAATTATATTTTCTCGTTTATATATTACAACTTATAGAACGATTACATTTTTTTTCTTGAATCATATTGTAAATTTGTCGACTAGTGAATAGCATCTATTACTTACCTACAACATATTAAAATTAATAAGAAAATATTTTAACGGATTCTTGTATTTGAACAATATAGAGAGACGAATAACAACTTTGTAGGTTTAATTCACCGGTATTATATTTATTCTAAACATCAGATGGCCTATATTAATTTAATATTTAAAAAATAATTAAATATAAATTTATAAAAGGTAGTTAGGTATAATAATTAGTACATATTATTAAACAGGTCTAATATTAGCGCGTTTTGTTTGGCTGTAGCCCATTAGCGCAAAATATGATTTACACACAACCAAAAAGCGCAAACATAATAATATTATAATGAGATAAAAAAATTTTAAATTTAAATAAAATATTAATAGTTATTACTTATTAGTAAAATGTAAAATTTTAATGAGTATCTTTAAATTATTTGAACTTCAAAGCTCATAGTTTTTAAATAATAAATATAGTATAACCAAGAATTGTTTTTATGTACAAGTTCTATGCTTTTAAATTAGAGTTGATTTTAGAAGTGTAAAGTGTTGAATTTTTTAATAAACTTCTGCCTGGTATTCTCTTAGCATTTTGATAAAATTATAAATTTATGGGTGTGAAATTTGGAGTGTAACGAGTACAATATCGTATCAGGTAATACAATTTAATTTACGCTTTTAACTCACTACTAAGATACGATTCGTTTAGATTAACGAATTCAATATCCGTTGAGATAACATACGCCAATACAGGAATAAATGGAAAGACGGAAATTTTTACGCAAAATCAGTTTTTGACAAAATCAATTTTTTTTTTTTGTGTGTGTGTTTTTTTTTTTTACTCAAAAACCAGTAAACATAAGTAATAAATTAAAAAAGTATCTATCAATTTGATACTAAAGAAACCTATATTATAGTATTACAGATAATATTACACTACGGAGTATCATACATTATATTTGTTAGAAAAAAATTTTTTAAAATCAACATTTTTTCTAAAAAAAGAATAGGAAGAAAATTTTGAGTCAAATTGCTTTTTAATTTTACATGATTTTGATTTAGTGGAGGTAAGAGTACTTTTTTAATTAAAAAACTAGTTTTGCGTTTACACGGAAATTTTTTGTTATAAATTCAAAAATAAATTTCAAAAAAGTTATTTTTTAAAATTGTTATAGGATCTTGAGATACCTATTTCTAGCAGTTTTAAAATATTTTTCATTTGACAAAAAAAGACGGTAGTGCAAATTTAAAAACTAGTTGCATATTCTGAACCATATATGGCAGGGGTGGCGATCCTTTTTGTGGTCAAGTTCCAAATTTTTCCAATCAACATTTTGAAAATTTTTCACGTGCTCAAAGGAAATTCATTTTTCTAAGGATAAAAATAAAGTTATCGATTTATTATACATTATTTTATTAAGTAAGAACATATCTTTTTGGTAATTATAATTTTTAAAATCTTTATAATTTGTTTCTTTGAATTTTTTATAACAGTTATAATCAAAACTTTATGAACAGCATAGTTTTTAATAATTTCAATGTTTTCACGTGCCATTGACATTTAATCAATGTGCCACCTTTGGCATGCGTACCTTAGGTTCACCACTATATATGGTGTATGGTACATATTTTTCATAAAAATAAATTCAAAAATCTTAATTTTTACTATAGGATAAAGCATTAGGGCTAGAAGTATGTATTTCTATCCATTTCATTACTTGATTTTGATTTTGTGGAAGAAAGCTGAAAAGGAAATATTGGCTAGTACATAATAACTAAACTTGACATTTATATAGATTACATATTTTTATTGGTTGGTAAAAAAATAGCTAATTTATACCAAAATTTGTTTCCTAACCCATCGATTTTGTAAAAGAAATTACATTTTGTACATTTATCATTTTTTCATATTACAGTATTTTCTCATTTTTAGGAAATATTATAGTGTTTTGTACAATTTTAGAACATATTTTGGATTTTTAAAACTCGACATAATGATCATAACATTTTCATGATAAAATTATTAGTTTGTTTAAATCATATATTTAATATGGATAATTCAACGTATTAATAAAAATAACTTAGGTTAAATCTTAATCATCAGTCTCAGTATTTTTTATCAAAAACATTTCGTTTGGTTTTCAAATGAAGATAATACTATACATTTTAATGAAACAAAAGCAGTATAATATTATAAAATAATAAATAATTTAATTTAAAATAGAATATTACAAATAACTATAATTTTAATATAAAAATGACACCAAGAAAACAATACAATGGAGTGAGATATAACTCCTATTGTGTCCAATGGACACACTAATAATATGTATCGGCTTTAATTTCCATTATACTTCTATAGTTTATCAATTATTACAGTTAAAAAGTTTATGATATACATGCTTATACTGCACTACTGCTAGACCACGGTTTAAGATATATATTCTTAAACCGAGTGCTAGTCCAAAAGTAGATGGCTCAAACGAGATTGACCGCTAACTGTACCTATTAGCTCCGAATAATTTATCAAAGTTGGGTAGGTATCTCATATTAGTCATATTTACATTTAGTTCAATAAATATATATATTTTACTGTAAACACAGGTTTATATAGCAAACATTTAATTAAGGTTATAACTATCTACTTAATATATTTATTACTTTAATGCTTTCTTACTATTATATATTTTTGACGTTATTAATTATTAATGAAGTGAAAAAACGTTTTAAAACTATCAATTCGATCGATACATCATATATAAGTTGTATTTTATGATAAAGTGTGCCTTATAAATTGGTCATATTATTATTATTATTATTATTATTATTATACTTCGAACCCGATAAGAAGACACCGTGTACGTGACGCCCGTGGCGGTAGAGATTTGTCTAAACTGTTATCGCCGCGAGTGCTTACACAGCCGTGGCGGGTCATCTTAATTGAGTGACCTTTACCTCCACCATAAGTACATATAAAAAATAGATATTATATTCATCGTCAAATAGTACGTTATTCAACGGCGACCGTCTAATCGATTTTCGACAGTATAATAATAATTTAATTAAATAATATAAAGACAACAATAGTCACAGATCAGTTCAAATATAGTAGGGTTGCGTTTTATCTGTTTTCACTCAATCAGTCGGCAGCCAAGTTCCGACAACATCGAACGTCGTTCTTGCGGCGGCGATAATAAATCGCGTCGTTCGCTGATTCGAGTTCAGATCGCATATAGTAATATCGGATCATCGCGTATTATATATATATACTATTATACAATATTGTATACAGTTTTTTAGTAGTAACGAGACGTGCTTTTATTGTCTAACCTCAATACATTTTGTGGCAGCGATGTTAGCGTCAACACTGTTGGCCGCGTTCCTCTGTTTGTTCGCCTCCTGTCGCACAGCCACAGCAATGCCATCCGACGGTGGCAGTGGCGACGGGCCACTGTACCTGACACCTCTGATACAGGCGGGCCGGATCGACGAGGCGCGAGCCGCGTCTAAGGTGAAACCCCTGAAGGCGGCCATCGAGAGCTACTCCGGTTACCTGACCGTGGACAAGGCGCACGGTTCCAACATGTTCTTCTGGTTCTTCCCGGCAATGAGTGGCGCCAAAGACGCACCCGTAATGCTGTGGCTGCAAGGCGGCCCAGGTGCGTCCAGCTTGTACGCCGTGTTCGACGAACACGGTCCATTCTCGGTGGCTAAGAGCCACGGGCTCAAGCTGCGCAACCACACGTGGGTGGCCACCCACTCGATGTTGTACTTGGACAATCCGGTGGGCACGGGGTACAGCTTCACCGGCGACGAAGCAGGATACAGTGCCAATCAGACGTCCGTCGGTCTCAACGCGTACGACGCCCTGGTGCAGTTCTTCACGCTGTTCCACGAGTACCAGCACAACGATTTCTACGTGACCGGTGAATCGTACGCTGGTAAATACGTACCGGCCGTGTCGTACGCCATCCATCTGAATAACCCCGGAGCAAAAGTCAAGATTAACCTCAAGGGACTGGCTATCGGCAACGGTCTGGTCGATCCCATTAACCAATTGATGTATAGTGAATACCTGTACCAGCACGGGTTCGTCGACGGTAATTTAATACACATTTAACAATATAACATACGTCATAATTAAAGCTGAGAATTTAGCTTAGAAACACAATAAAAATATCTTTAAAAATTATTTATTTTAGATGCATTTATTATTACTATATTTTTTTTAAATATAAAATGCACGGTAGATTATAGCCTATAATTATGTACTATAAACTAAGTTTTTACATTATAAATATACGGCCATGCGTTGTGCGTACACCTCTATAATCTACCGTGATAAAAAGTATCGAGTCGTTTTGGAAAAATTAAATACTATATTATTTTTATCATGTTTTAATGTGCATAATTTATTTTAGTTAAAAGAGTAAAATGAGAATAATTGTATTTATTTATTAGAAGTTTAAAAATTATTGAATTAATAATAGCTCAGCTATACAAATTGTATAATACTTTAAAATATGAGTAAAATAACGGTATTTTTAACGTAACTGTTAAAGAAAAATACGAAAAAAAGAAAAGTATGCAAATAATTAAATATTTTTTTAATTAAGTTCATATTTAGGAGGTATATGATTCAAACATCGCACTAGGAAAACTATGTTAATATGCTAAAAAAATAATTAATAATAAATATCTACAAAATCTCAAAATAAATATTATATAGATATTTAATATTACAGAATCACGATCTAATTCTACTATAATTATGATTATACTATCGGATTATATTATTTTAATTTTTAATATTATGTATCATCATAGATTATGGTAAACAAGAGTTGGATAAACTGGAGAACCTAGCCCGTGCCCAAATCCTTAACGAAGACTTCAAGAGCGCTTTTGGCACGTTCGACAAGCTGTTAAACGGAGACGTTTATCCGTACCCGTCGTTGTTCCAGAACCTAACCGGCATGCGGTACTACTTCAACATGTTGTGGGACCGAGACCCGACGCCTTACGGCGACTGGGAAAAGTACGTGCAAGAGCCGTTCATGCGGGAAGCGTTGCACGTGGGCCAGCAGCCGTTTAACAACGGTACTACGGTCGAACACCATCTGGAGAATGACATGATGCAGTCCGTAGCCCCGTGGCTCGCCGCCCTACTGGACGCCGGCCAGTACCGCGTTCTGGTGTACTCTGGGCAGTTGGACATCATCGTGCCCTATCGCGGTACAATGAACATGGTCAAGTCGTTGAAGTGGTCGGGCTCGGATCGGTTACAGAATGCGACGCGGACCATTTGGCGGGTGGGCCACGAAAACGCGACGTTCGTGGCTGGTTACGCGACCACGGTCGATCCGCTGACCGTTTTGCTGGTCAGGGATGCCGGTCACATGGTGCCGGCGGACCAGCCGATCTGGGGCCTGGACATGATCAATCGATTCACGACCGGCAAACCGTTTTAACCAGACCACGAGTCCGAAGAAGTTTCATGAGAATATCGCAATATAATTTTATGTTCGCGCAATAATTATTTGTTACACGTTTGATTGAATCGCCCAGGAGAATTAAGTTATAATTTATAATAAGCATCAGCTGCCTGCCGATTAAAATAAATTACAATTTTTATCCGTCGACGTCGGATTGATTGATATATTATTATAATTTTTTACGTAACGTGTTCATATTCTGTCTATTGGTCTATATAGTATGTAGCTAATGATAATAAATAATAATAATAAATTAACAACAATAATTTTATAAAGCTATGTTAAAGCCTGTGTTGTTTAATTGATGAACATAGTCCAAGTCATTGTACCGTATTATATTGTTATTACTGTATTATCTATGTATATATACCTCGACCACCTCAATAGGTACTGTGATTAAAAATTTGATAATAAATGTCAAAAGATCGTTACTATAGTATTAGACTATAATATAGTGTAATGTTGATGATGACTTATAGATTACTGAGTTACTGACCGTATTAACTTTGTTATCTGTACGTGCAGTGCTTATTTGTGCGTATGTATGTATAACGTACATAACTATTAGTCGATACAATGAAAATACGTGATATAATGTAAAATATTTAACAACCTCATTAATGTTATATCATATTGTCGTTTATTAGTCCCAATTAATCTAATGATAGTTTTCCAAACTCATTGGATATATTATGTAAAATTATTTAATGATGATGCTACATGCTATCTTGCATAATACGATGTGTTGTTTCTGTCTTACAAACTTATAACTTGACAAATTAGTGTTCAGCAGTCCCGATTTTGTGTAATAATATGCTTTAATCAATAATCATAGAGTAAATTAGTCTAGTATAAAATTGTAAAGTAAGTACGTCATATTCGTTATCTTTGCTTTCTTTTTGGGTTCTTTACGATGTTTTAATATTTAGTGAATTATGAAAATTTATAAAATGTAATATTTTACATACTCATGTAATTATATATCATCAATTTATAATGATTAATTAAAAACTAAAATTGTGTATCTAATAAGGTATTCTATATACAATTATTGATAAATTCGAACTAAATTCTAAAAGTTAATATTCAGTATTCACTTTTATTTATCATATGTTATCTGTTAATTGGTATACCTATATTACTAATTTTTAGAGAAGTGCAGAAAATACTTTTTTCAACTAATATTTTATATAATTGACCATAGACCGAAGTTCAAATTATAACTTATTGACAAAACAAAGCATTACAAATTAGTGCACTAAAAAAATATCAAAATCGTAGTATTGATATACTAACATTTTTAATGGAAATATAATGTTAATTTGTAATTTTTGAATCATATTAAATAGACATTATAGAGGCACATACAATTTTTTCACCACATCATATTTAAAGTTAAAATTTCAAAGAAAATGAATATTGAAACTAAAAATAATATTTTTAGATATTTTTATTGTTATCCAAAAAATTAGTAACTCCATCACCATGTATATTATTATTTACTATACATAATCCAATTTTCAAGATATTAAAATTTATTTCAAGCTATTTATATCACTGACCTCTTAATAGTATTTCATACCATTCTTAAGATTATAGTATCTATATCGGTAATGACTTGGAATTTAATAACAGCTAGTAATATTTATATGAAATAACATTATAATAAATAGTAATTATTAATTACTGTATAACATAAAATACTGTTTGTATTTAGCAAAAATATATTCAACCAATTTGTATTACTAATATACAAATAAATTACTAATAAGTAATAATAATATATGCATTTAATTTAATGATTATTAATATTATCTTTATTAGAACTATATAACTATATCTTTCGAATGGTTTTTATCGTATACCCCGAAAATAAAGAATAAAAAAACTGATGTTTGTTTTTATTGTTAATATAGTTCATTAGCGTAATCAGATAATGTTTTAATAATAAACCCCCCTTCTCTATATTAATACAAAAAAAAGTGTTGTATTATATAATATATGATTCAAATTTCTACAAAATATGTTATCATATAGTTATTTTTCATATTTAATATTATTAATAAGATAATTGATGAAATATTTAGTAGTATGTCTATTTAGTGTGAATAAATTGTAAAAAGATAGATCGTACAACCAAATAGATAATATAAATTTGGCTTTAAAAAATTAAAATTTTCTTTTCTTTTTAAAATATATACTAAATATTCTAGTGTTTAAAAAAATGCTAACGTTGTGATGGATGAAATGTATTAATACATCAAAACACTATAAGGTATCTAAATAATAACCATAATTATTAATACTAAGTAAAAAAAAAAAAAATTAATTTTGTTAAAACCTATTTTTTTATGGTTTATGAAATTAATAACGTCTTAAACTCTTCACAATATTTATCTAAATCCTTTATTCTTGGACTATATTTATATGCTATGTATACTATACTTTTAGAATTCAATAGTAATATAATGATTCACTTCAATATTCTAATACTTATTGAAGATAAATTGTTATTTTAATTATAGAGCAATACAAATAAAAAAATTCAATATTTACATACAATATATAAACTGCTTTCGGTGTTTGGTTCTTGATGTCTAGATTAATATATGTAAATATATTATTTGAGTATTGACGCGAAAATAATAGTGTACGCAGATGAAACGTGCCTGCTTTTAAGTTTTATATTATAATATCATATATCATATATTATACGTAAATTATCATAATTTAATATTATAAGTTTGTTTTTAATATAAATTTATATATCAAATAATCTGTTCACATTTACTAAATGAGTTTAATTTATTAATTATTATTTATGTAACAATAAATCTAAGAAACATATTATTTGAACTGTATTTTATGTATTTGTGATGTAGAAAAATTTTCTTCTGATTTAATGAATACAAAAAATAACAAGTGTTATGATTTGAAGTATTACAAAGTTTTTACTTGTAATCACAATCATTTTTATATATCACAACTGTATATAGAAAGTAATTATAGTTAAGTAAATTTGTAAGAATTTTAATCTTTGAGTTAACATATTTCTTATGTTATACTTATTTATGAATTTCATTTTCCAGATCCCCACACAAATATTATTTAACGCCGGTCTTAAATTAAATGTATGATTGGTTCATCCTGTATACTGTCTTTATAAATGTACTACAAATAGTGATCACAGATAAGATATTATAAGTATACACTATAATATGTATTAATAAAACTGGTATTAGGTAGTGGAAAATATCAGTGTGCTATACATTTATAATTTCAGTTACTTGATATTCAGTGTGCGCGTATAGTTTATACTACTAATTTATTGTAACCGAAATAATATATTTATTATTTTTAAATACTAACGCCATTACAAGGAACACGATATAATATTAACAAATAAAACATAATATTGTTATAACTTAATATTTATCATAAATCATAACACGAAATTATATACTCATACCATATACATTATGTACAGGTAAGTGATCAAATTTATTCATAAATTAAATCTATATTAACTAGTAACCAACCCAATATATTTTATTATTACAGAGAGATACCAAGGACCGATAGTAAAGTAGAACGTACTCACAACCCCAGATGTAACGCAAATTTTTTTGAAATCATCACACATAGGTAAATGAATTAGATATTATATACTAACCTTGGTGTATTTTGTCGTTTAAATATACGTGTAAGTTAAAAATATGGAAATGTCAGTTATTAATAGGACTGATTTTTTTTTTCAAATATCTTTTAATAACGGAACCATTACATTTGAATTAAATGATAAATTATTTTATTTTATAAAAAGCGATATTGAACGGTGACGATCTACCAATCTTAATAATTGAATATTTCTAATTTCCTAAAAATATTTAAAAATGTACTCATATTACTATTGTCAGAGGTGTATTTCCTAATTGCCAGAGGGCCTATATATAGGCTGCCTAGAGTGAACAATTTATAGTACCCCAAATGTGTTTAGCGATTTAATTTAATTTTCTCTTTTGAATGGATCCTAAAAAAATGTATATCTTATATAATATACTTGTCAAACTTGGTTAATTTTAGATACATTATACCTGAAATGTATATACTATATAAAAAAGCCATTGTTGGATAATGCCAGATGGTTGGTATCGAGTATCGGGCGTATTTTAGCAGCAATAACCGCATTCCAAACAACTTTCTTGAATAGATTTATTTTTATATCATAATGGATAATCAATGTAAAACGTTCTTATAATAATTCTATTAAAAAACTAAAATTGGAAGAAAGTGATCATTTTTTAGTAGAAACATACAGAGTAATATAGACTACTTAAGAAATTTATTAGAAGACAGACAAAATGTGTATGTATTTCTTAATTCACGATTTAATTTCCTTGGAAAATCACCCAAATGCAATACAATTGTATGGTCTTCAAAAAATATATAAAAAATATATTACAATAGTACCTAGAAAATAATTTTCATACAAAATGTTTTCATCTTTAAGCTCAAATCAAAAACAAAAAAAATTGTAAATGACTTAGAGAAACGCGTTTATGCAAATTGTATTCTTACATTAATAATGCTATTTGCATTTTTATATGTACGCTAGTATAGCAAAGTGTTTAACGGAACGTTATTTTTCATATTTAAAGCAAGTAAAAACTTACTTAAGATTACACAAATAAGAAGAGATATTAAAAAGTTGTAACAATGTTTACAAGTGGATTAAATCTTCTTATTTCGTTACCAAATAAACATATAATTAAATCGTTAGCTAAACAAAAATCAAAAAGAAACATTTTTTAACTTACATAATTATTTTTAGTGTTAATTTGTATAGTGTAAATTGATAATTTATTTATTTATAAATATGCATTAATAAGGATTACTTAAATATTAGTATAATCATTGAGAAATGTAAGTTATAACTAGATATAAGTTGATAACGGTTTGGAATTCGTTAATAATTAGATTTTTATAGAAATACGGAATTATAGTCATTAAACAGTAGTTCTATACACGCCAGAACAAAACGGGAAAATTGAACGAGATAATTGAATAATAGTTGAGGCTACAAAAACAATTAAAATTATTTATTAAAAAACTTAGATATATCATTGTGAATAGAAAGTTTTAATACGGTTGTGTATACATTGCATTTAACAGATACAGGTTAAGTTAAAAGTAAATCACCTATAAACTTTTTTTTAACAAAGAACCAAAACTAAATCATCCAAGAATATTTAGAAAAGAAGTGTATGCTCATTTTAAAAGCAAAAAGGGTAAAAATAAATACTTCCAAAATGTTGGATATAGCAATAACACTAAAGGCTACAGAGTATAATTTCCACGTACAAACAATAAAAGTGTATTTAAATATATTATTTTTAAGAATGAATTTAATGAACAAGAGATAGAGTATTATGATAATCAGCTACAGATCAAAATATAAAAGTAGAACTACAAGAAATCGATACGGTAAATCAACAACAGGAACAGCATCAAATCGATTCATGTGATATAACTTAGACAGAAATATTAATAGACCAGATTAGTGGTAAAAGGGTATTCACAAAAATATAGAATAAATTTATAGATTATAAAGAAACATTTTCTCTAGAAATTCGTTATGAATCAATTAGGATTATGTATACTATCAATTGCAGTGAATGAAAATCTCAAATTTGAGACGATTTGATATACAAACTGTATTTCTATACAAAGCTTTGAAAGAATAAATCTACATGTTACAATATTATAACCAATAGGGTATAAAGTTGATACGAATCGTATGTCTAAACTAAAAAAAAGTTTTTATGGATTAAAACAAGCACCAAGATGTTGAAATACTAGATTTACAAAATTTTTATGAAAATTCAATTTAAAATCTAGTAAGATATCTAGATATTTTTATATTCACAAATAATTTAAAGGATAATAAAATTATTTTAGCTATTTTTGTAGACGATGGATTAATAGCTCCATAAAATGAAGAATTGATAGAACAAATTGATAACAGCGCCCATAACAAAATTTCAGATGATAACAGTGTCATTAAGCTAATTCGTTGATCAAAAGAAAGTTCAATATTTATTAATCAGAGCAATTACGTAATTAATAATGTAGCAAGCTGTGATTACTTATACATAATATGTACATATTTATATATAATATTGAAAGTATAATTTAATGTATAGTGTATACATTACAATTAACAACTATAAACAAATATATGACAGCTTATCATAGACATATTCAATTCGAAATAATACGTAATATATTAAAATATGAATAGACTATAGACCTACAAAATATTTTTAACTTATTCAACTGTATTTTATTATGTTAGATAGAATACTTTGTTTTTGCACTAAAATCGTGACAATACATAAGACGAACACAAAGGGACATACGCCACTTGCGTACTTGTATGATATGGAATAGCGTAAGAAATTAATCGCAGACCCTATGTGGTCATTACTTATTTTCGATAATATAATATTTGATAATAACACTTTAACCTTGCATAGCTGTACTCTAGAGTAATAGGGTTTTGTCAGACGCGGCATCACAGAGCTTGAAAGCAACACCTCTCTATCTACCACCACATTTTTGTACTCTCATCAGTTTATTTTGGACTTGGTCAAATTTAAATAAACGTAATCACCAAACTGAGTTGAAATTATTCTAACTCCATCCTTCGGTATGTTTCACTTTGAAATTCGCAACAATATCATAAATAAAAAAAAATTTAAACGATGCAAAGGAATTATCGATACCAATGCTATAAAGTCTTATTATATATATATATGTGTGTGTGTGTGTGTGTGTGTGTGTGTGTGTGTGTGTGTGTGTGTGTGTGTGTATGTGTGTGCGCGCGCGTGTGTGTGTCATATATACATCATGATAGAACGTAATATGTAACATGGGATGTGTATGGACGTATGGTGTATGGGAAAAAGAAGAAACATTAAGTGCCACGCATCAATTAATAAACACTGAATATTATTTTACTGACGACGAACGACAACTGAGTAACTGACGATAAGTCTGTAGTCACCAGTCGTCCCGACGTACATAAGTATACACAAATAATATAATTAATACAAATATACAATTTTATAATTTAAAATTAATATTACCACACTAATAAGTATGTCCGATAGTATTGATCTAGAAAACACTATATCAGACCAAATAAATAAAATGTTTCCTTATCGAAAAGTAGTAGGAACTAGGAAGTATTGTTTTTATCTCAAATAATGAGACCAAATATAGTATATTCGATTAATTATATTAATGGTTTCTTAACTAATCGATAAGAAGACACATTGAAATCTAATTTTAAAAAAAATGTACGTAATATAAAGAAAACAATAAATTATGGTCTATATTTTGATAATAATATAAATTTAAAATTATAAATGTATAATTATGAAGACTATGCATCTGTATTCAAACACGTAAATCAAAATCAGGGTATTTATTCAAACTACGATCGTCAGTCATTTCATGTATATCACAGCTAAGACAAAAAAGTATATCTCTATAATCAACAGAAGCAGAATATATCGCAGCATGTGAGACAATTAAAGGTACAATTTGGTTAATAAATCTTCACAGCTTAACAACTGGGAAATAAGCTCAACCAATATTATATATCAATAATCAATTAGTTATTCGATTTATAAAGAACCCAGCGTTTCACAAATGAACACAACATAATATAAATATTCACTACCATTTTATCAGGGAAAAATATGAAGCCAACACTTTCAGTTAAAATTTGTAGGACCAAAGGACCAGATATACTGACATATTGACAAAGCCACATTAAAAGGAACGTTTTGAAAAGCTATTAGCAATGTGCGTTAAACAAATATAATTTTAAATTATATAAATTATCAATTAAAGGGCAATGTTTAAAATATAATTAATATATTACAAAGATTATACAATATTGCATAATCACTACATCGATTTGTTATTTTTTAAATGTAAATCGCGATTTTTGAAATGTCACTTATAACTTATAAGTATATAATATATAAAAGTGACCAAACTCAATCTATCTTAATTTCATTAAAGTATTTCTTATGTACACACTACACGTCATGTTTATATTGTGAGCATAGTAGCAATACTATAGAAATAAAATTTGTCTATTACTAATGAAGGATAAATATTCCTATATTCTGTCCTTTTTCACAATATTATTGTGTTATTATATTAATAACACAGGAAACTTCTAACTTTTGACTCTTAAATTAACCAATACTAAATACAATTTTCAAAAACATGTTGATGTAAATTTAATTCTTTCCTTACCTACTTAGAATCTACAATGTATAACACAATTCATCAAACATATATTATAAATGTATAAATTGAAAATATTATCAGGGCCTGATTTAATAAAATTAGGACCAAGTGCACAATTTTTTTTGAGGCTCTCTAGTCAAAAAAACGTTGTAGAAAAATTCTACATAGAAGAAGGGGGGGAATGTTAATAATAAAAAATATATTTATATATTAAAAGTGTTAAATATCAAAATACCTATCTCAAAACTCATAAAATATTTGTACATTATTTCATGTAGTATAAATACAATTTAGTAACTCAATTTAGTTACTTGGTCTAATAAATTAAAAACAATGAAAATACAATACTAATTAAATAATATAACAAAATTATACTACATTAAAATATTAAAAATACTTAAGGATTTTATTATGTAAATTTAAAATTTAATTAATTAATTTCAGTCTTCCAAAAAATTATAAAAATGGAAAATAACTTATTAATTTAACAATTTGATTTATATAATTAAAATTAAATAAAAAATGACCAATTTCTATTTACATTTTATCACAAAAGAGTTTAAATTAGTTATTAGGTATCAAATATTTCTGATGTTTAAATAATTTTCTATTATTATTATTTTAATATTTCGTGATGGTTACTTATTAACACTGGGGTATGGAATGACAAAAAAAACCTAAATTCAACTAACAATTTAATGATAAGAATATACTTAAGTCTGAACACTGACAGTTGGTATTACATTTTAGAAAATACATTTTAGTGGAAATAATTTAAAAAAAATAATTTTCTACAACTTACAGAGCCCAGGGGCCTCCAGAAATTGGGGGCCAAGTGCAAATATTCCATCTGCACTTGCATAAATCAGGGCCTGAGTATTATAAGTCTGTAAGATTTGAGGTAGACACGTACACTGTTAATTACCAAAATTATTTAACCCTTATTTTCCAAATCAATAAATGTTATTTAAAAAAATATATATTTTTATACTTCTAAGACTAAATTTTTATAAAAATTAAAAATAATAAGTATCTTCATTATACATTTGATTTATAGTTGGATTTCAAACCTATTAAAGATAGGACGACTCAGAGATTTAAATGAAACGGATTTGTTCACGACATTAGACGACCAAAAATCATCAACATTAGGCGATAAATTGGAAAAGTAAACTGTCAATAATCTATAATCAACCACATTGATTTTTATCAATACTTTGAAATAATTTAATATTAATTTTGACTTTAGGATATGGAGATCAGAGTTAGCCAATGCGTATTCGATGAATCGAAAGCCAAAATTGTTGAGAGCTTTGCTACGAATGTTTGGTGCTAAATTAATGCTATACGGATTAATGTTTTGCATCACCGAAATTATTTTCAAGTAAGATTATTTTTCAATTTGTAGATTAAAATAAATATTTGACAATATGTTTATATAAAAATCATATTTATGAATATTAGTAAATTATTATATAATTTCCCATTATTTAAGATTAGGTAATGAATATTCACTAATTTATGTTATTTTATATCATAATGACAAAAATTATTTTTCGTTTAAGAAATATTTATTTTTATATAAGCATGCATTAATATTATAATATTATTACTAAATTTCCATGTATAATATAGCCGTATTGTAACCGGCAAGAAATAAATTCAAAAATCGCATTTTAAATCCTGATCAGAGCAATGAATTTTTGACTAAACATCAATGATGAGTGTGTTTTTTGAAAAAGTATCAAAAATCTATAGTTACACAATTTGTTTTTTACGCATTTTAAGTAACAATTTAGACCAAAATTGATAAAAAACGCAAAAACTATTTTCAGTTAGAAATTCATAAACATTTTTTTTTTGGTTATATCTAAGTTTTGAAAATTGAATACAAAATTTCTCATAAGCAATTCATTCATTTTTAAACCATAAAATCTAATAACACATGTAAAGCCAATTATTTTATATAAACATTTAATGCTCAAATTTGGACTTAATTATAAATTTAAAGATAAATTATGTTAATTATTTAAATATAACTTAAGAAAACATTATTTATGAAGTAGATATTTAAAGGATTATAATTAATAGCAACGATAAGAAGTAAATTCAAAAATCGCAATTTAAATTCTGAGCAAAACGATGAATTTTTTGATTTTACAGTGTTATGTGTATTATTTTGTGTGCGTGTGTGTGTGTGTGTGTGTGTACATACTCGTTAAGTATTCGATAAAATTCTTTAAATTTTCAAAAATGATGTGGTTTCTGGTAGTAATTATTTGTATTTTAAAGAGGTCAGAATAAAAAAAACTAATTTTACAAAATCGACTATTCTTTTTTGGTGCAATATGAGCATAAACAATTGTTTATACTTTTAACTTTAACAAAATATTCTTACACTTAAAGATATATTTATAGGCATGTGATTTTCATTTTTTTTTTTTTGTATAAACTTCGATGAAAATAATCAATACTTTATATTGAGCATTACATAAACTAATACATTATTATATTAATGTTTATTTAAATAATATACCTAGTATAAATCCATAAATATAATGTCTTTTAATATCTATATTTATTGTTTATGCTTATATCTTAATTACAGTATGTCACAACCTATATTAATTGGTGAACTATTAGCATATTTCAATCCTAATCATTCAAAAGATACGGATATAAAATATGCATACCTATGTTCATCAGGTTTAGTATTCAGCATATTCATGACAATTATCCTTTACTATTACACATATGAAGAAACCATGAACGAAACAATGAAGGCGCGAGTTGCTTGCTGTTCTTTAATCTACAGAAAGGTAAACCTATTAAAATATTTTGTAAATTATATGTAAATATGTTAATTTTTAATACTTGATACAACAATATCTTATATATATATATATATTTTCACTGTAATACTGTATTATGTACTTAGATGTGGGGAACAACGTGAATATTATTTTCCAGAGTTTCCCCAATTTGTTAACTTTAATTTACTAAAAGAATAATTATTTCATTTTTTTCTATGTAGACATTATGCCTAAGTCATAAAAGTTTTAGTGAAACTGCCGTTGGACAAGTGATGAATTTGATATCAAATGATATAAATCGGTTCGATTATGCGATACATCATATACATTATTTATGGATTGGACCTCTGCAAATAATAATAGGCATTTATTTTTTGTGGCAGGAAATTGGTGTATCCTCATTAATTGGAGTAGCTACATTTCTTTTTTTTATTCCTTTACAAGGTATTTTTAAATCATGAAATAATTAATTATATGAACATATAGTTATATACCTATAGTTAAACTACTTTTTTCAATTTCAGGTTGGATGGGAAAATTAATTTCCAAATTCCGTTTACAAACAGCAAAGAACACTGATGAAAGAATACGATTTATGAATGAAATTATTTCGGGAATACAAGTGATCAAAATGTACACATGGGAAAAACCTTTTGGAAATCTTATAGAATATGCAAGAAAGTATGTATGAGTTGATAATGTTATTTATATTCAGGGTATAAAGTATTATATTATGTGGAGATTATTATAGAGTAGAAGTTGAACAAATTAAAGGAGCCACATTTATTAGATTCATATGGATATCATTTAAAGTAATTCAATCAAGATTTCAAATATTTATTACCATTTTAATCTACGTCTTACTAGGAAATAGAATATCTTTCAGTAAAGTAATTTCACAGTTGGGTTATGTATACTTGTAATTTGTACATATGTATATTGTATATAATACACTATCAACCTATTCTATTTTTATTATTTGCTCACAGGTTTACGTCCTTACAAGTTTCTTCAATTTGTTGCATGCGTCAATGGCATTTAAATTTTCTCTTAGTTTGTTAGGAATAGGAGAATTAATTGTGTCAATTAAACGCATTCAGGTATGAATAAATTTAATATTTTTTATACATATATATTTAAAATTATGGACATTTAAAAAAGGTGAGCAAGTCGCAAGTGGATACCACTCTGATATAAAATAGGTGTCGTATGATCGACGGATGTATTAAATTTGAATTCATTGATGTATTATTATTCAATTGATGTACGTAAATAGATATAAAAAAACAATTATGATACTACTTTCACTTTTCATGATATGTTTTTCTTATATTATTGTTATTTACTTATTAGTATCACTGAATGTTTATTTTATTATTGTCAAAAACGTGGTATTTATTATACAATTAACATTCAATTTTTACAATAATAATGGCACCATATCATGTTTTTATCATAATGACTATTGAGTCAATATAAGCTTGGTATAAAGTGTAATACATTGTATATAGGTTCATGGTACAACTGTGCTATATTTTTAAAACTGACATTAAAATATCTTATGTTATAAAAATTTAAACTTCAAACGATCATAATAAAATAATGCTGTTTCCGCTAAACTTTTTTATTATAATAATAAGTAGAAAAATTAATATAACTTGTATTAAATATTAAAAACACATTATAAATAAGCATAAAAATAATTAAAAAATTAAACTGTGTTAGAATTTCTAACATTAGCATTTGGTGAAATTTAGGTAAGTACGGTAATTAAATTTTGAATTACACAAAAAAAAAAAAAAAATTAATCGAATTTGTTGACTATTTAATTTACGTAAAACTGACAGTTGTTCCTTCATTTTTTTTTTTTTTACTTTTGATTTTTTTGAACCTTTAGAGTACCAATTCAATTCAAAAACCATTCCTAAATTTGAATATCAAATTTTTTTTACTTTCCAAAAGACGAAGAGAAATAGAAAAAAATACACATATCATTGTAAAATTACTATAACTAATACAAGTATCTCCACAGTCCTCTCCAAATCTAAAATTAGATTTTTTTATATAGCATTATTTATTACTCGAAGAAAAAGATCATCAAATTCAAAAACCTTATTTGAAATATGATAAATCGGTGGAACAAGTCTTTGGACAATTACTCATTGCTGATGACCATATTACAAATAACTGTAATGACATTGAAAACAACAAAGAATCTGTTAATAGTCATGGTATAGTTATTTTGAACACTTTTGCTAAATGGGCGGATGTTCAAACTAATAATACATTGGAAAATATTAATTTAACGTTAAATTCTGGAAGTTTGGTTGCAATTATTGGACCAGTAGGAGCCGGAAAGGTAAGTATATAAACACTATATATTATATTGTACCTAAATTTTATAGTATAAAACGATAAGAAATAATTACAGAGCTCATTGATACAAGCAATTTTAAAGGAATTGCCTGTTTTAAAAGGCAAAATCTCTGTGAACGGTGTAATTTCTTATGCATCACAAGAACCATGGATATTTTCTGGGACTATTCAACAAAATATTCTTTTTGGATCACCAATGGACCAAGAACGTTTCAAACAAGTAAATACACACGGATTAACATTATATATCAATTATATACCAACATGATATTTAAAATATAGTTAACCGATATGATTTTCAAATAGATTATTGATATCTGTGCACTAAAAAGCGATCTAGAACATTTGCCACTTGGCGATGAAACGATAGTTGGAGAACGAGGAATAACCTTAAGTGGAGGACAAAGAGCCAGAATTAATTTAGCTAGGCAAATATAAATTTGAAAATTAACTAAAGTCTATACATCTAACAATTCAAAATGTTTTATTTCCAGAGCGGTATACAAAAAAGCAGATATTTACTTACTCGATGATCCACTTTCAGCTGTTGATGTTAAAGTTGGCAAGCATTTATTTGAAAAATGCATAAGAGGTGAGTAGGTATAATTTAAAAATATTTAATTCTATTTAACACGACTAACCGTCAGATTTCTGATTACAGGCTATCTCAAAGAAAAAGCATGCATTCTTATTACTCATCAAGTACATTATTTATCTGAAGTTGATCATATCGTTCTAATGGATAATGTAAGTATATAATATTAAAATTACTGTGAAGCTACTGTGTATTAACATTATATTATGTTTATTTTTGTTTTTAGGGTAATATTATAATTGAAGGATCTTATCAAGATATCCAAGCCTCTATTTTTGATTTTGCGAAAGTACTTGGCCCTTTAAAAGGTACAACTATTGAAAATGAAAGTGAAACTAACAGTATAAACAACGATGGTGCCGAATCCCGCTTGGTTTCATCTCAGTCTGGTTCAAACGAAAGTATTTTATCATCCAACTTTAAAGTCTTAACTCAGAAACCTAATGAAAAATCAGAATATCAGTCTTATAAATATGAATCCAAAAATGTTTTAATATCGTACATAACTGCTTGTGAGAGTACATACAATATTTTTTGGGGGTTTTTTATGTGCATTGTTATTCTAGCACTGATTGTCGGTGGAGATTTTTGGCTTAGCTTTTGGTAATATCATGTTAAATAAGTATGTACTCGTATAAATAATTTTGAAGTTTTCTGATATACTTTTCAGGGTTAATCAAGAAGTATATACATTTAATAATCCAAAAAATACATTTGATAATAGTACATCAGAGCCACATGAATCAACCAACTTATTATTATGGTTAAATAATTATCATGAATTCTATGTTATAATTTATGCCTTATTCATGGTCGCCTTGATAATATCAGTGATAATTAGGTCTGCTATATTTGTCAAAATTACAATGAAAGCCTCAATTAATTTACACAATCGTATGTTCAATTCCATTATAAGAACTACCATGTTTTTTTTTAATACAAATTCATCGGGTAAGAAATTATTTTTTTTTAAATATGTACATAATTATCATGTTATTACATTAAATATATGATATTTTTATACAGGAAATATAATGAACCGTTTTTCGAAAGACTTGGGAGCTGTAGATGAAATCTTACCAGATATTTTTTTGGATACTTTACAAGTTAATAACTTATCTATTCTTCTTTATACTGTTTAATTTAAAAAAATTTAAATTTAATATATATAATTGCTAACCGTTTATTTCTATATATTTAATAGATTTTCATGTTTATTTTTGGGACTGTAATTATAATTGGATTGACCAATATTTATCTTTTGATACCATCATTTATTGTTAGTTTTATCATTTATAAGCTTAGAGCTTATTATTTCTACACATCACAAAATGTCAACAGGTTAGAAGCGTCTAGTAAGTTTCATAGTTATAGTATTTATAAACTTATAGAGCGAAAATCAAAAGTAAGTTCTTTAAACATCAAAAGACTAATATATGCAAAACTTTGGACAAAAAAAAAATCATATTTTTAGTTATTATGCTATAAATTAAGTTTCTAGCTGCTTTTGTAAGTTATAATTTCATACAACTACTTGCAATTCCACCTTAATAATATAATATATTATATTTTTAACTGTTATCAGCACGAAGTCCTGTATTAACACACATGAATGCATCATTACAAGGATTAACAACAATAAGAGCATATAAAGCAGAAGATATTTTATCACGAGAATTTGACATACATCAAGTATTTAAATTAAATTATACTATAAAGTTTCTATTTTATTCATGCTACTACAATTATTTGAATGATCTGTATTTTATTTTTAATTTCACATTTAGGATTTAAATTCCTCGGCTTCACATATGTACACAGGTTTAAATCTCGGATTTGGATTTTGGATAGATATCGTTTGTTTATTTTATTTATGTATTATTATATTCAGCTTTTTAATAACTGACAACAGTAAGTTAAAAGTTGTATGATTCTGTTGATAATTTTAAAATATGTTATTTTCCTTATAAATATACTTTTAGATATTTATGGCGGAAGTGTTGGACTAGCTCTTACACAAGTGATAACATTACTCGGTAGAATCCAATGGGGAGTAAGACAATCGACAATTCTATTATGCCAATTGACATCAGTTGATAGAGTATTAGAATACACACGTTTACCACAGGAAGATACTCTTCAACCTATTAAAGGTAAAATTTAATAATTATTGTATAATTTCTAACAAATATTTCACACGAAAATTATTTATCTATGTTATAGAGCATTCACCGGATAAAGAGTGGCCTTATTCGGGGAAAATTGTATTTAAGGATTTTAATCTACGTTACAGTCTAAATTCACCTTATGTATTAAAAGATTTAAATATTCAAATTCAATCAATGGAAAAAGTAAGTGATGAAATGTGGTTTTAAATTGTAAATAATAATTGTTTTACGTTTATTTAGATAGGTATTGTTGGTAGAACCGGTGCAGGTAAATCATCGTTTATCGGAGCATTGTTTAGATTAGCTCTAAATGAAGGTAAAATTATCATTGACGATGTGGATATACACGAATTGGCACTCAAAGACCTGAGATCTAAATTGTCCATAATTCCTCAAGAACCCGTATTGTTTTCTGGGACTATGAGAACAAACTTAGATCCATTTGCCGAATATCCAGATCATGCTCTTTGGAAAGCTCTAGACGAAGTATAATGTTTCCTAGTTAATTTCACATAAAAAAAAAAATAATAAAGTTTTATTATAACTCGATCGAAAGATTTTCAATAAATTATTATTTATGGACTATACATATACAGTTATATATTATTATTGTAGGTTGAACTCAAAAACGTTGTAGAGGATTTGCCCGACGGTCTTAACTCGAAAATGTCTGCGAGTGGTTCGAACTTCAGTGTCGGACAACGTCAATTAGTTTGTTTGGCAAGAGCTATACTACAAAACAACAAAATTCTTATATTGGATGAGGCCACTGCCAATGTCGATCCACTGTAATAAAAAAAATAATTTTATTTAAAATATTTAATTGTATAATAATTATAATTATTTTATCTGTATCTAATTAAAATTAAATTTTTTATTTACAGGACTGATAAGTTGATTCAAAATACAATTAGGAATAAATTTAGACTTTGCACAGTATTAACAATTGCTCACCGTTTAAATACCATAATGGACTCTGACAGAGTACTAGTAATGGATTTTGGAAAAATAATTGAATTTGACCATCCGTATAGTTTGTTAAAAAACACTGACGGATTTTTCTACAAAATGGTAGAGCAAACGGGAAAGGATACAGCTTACTTTTTACATAATGTTGCTTCAGAGGTGCCACATAATATATTTCAATATCTCGTATTTTTATATTTATAATAAACTGCATGGTACTTTATAATTTTATAATTTGAATTAATTTATCATTATGTTTTTTAGAGTTTCAAAACATTTCAGTCGAGAAAGAAATCTCCGAACCATTAAATCATTGAATAATTGGTTTAAAAAAATTATATAGAAGTTGTAAAATATTAATAACTTTTTATTATTTAAAATGTTGTTTTTAGTAAAACTTTGATTTCATTACTATTTTTATTACAATTATATTTTCTCGTTTATATATTACAACTTATAGAACGATTACATTTTTTTTCTTGAATCATATTGTAAATTTGTCGACTAGTGAATAGCATCTATTACTTACCTACAACATATTAAAATTAATAAGAAAATATTTTAACGGATTCTTGTATTTGAACAATATAGAGGGATGAAAAACAACTTTGTAGGTTTAATTCACCGGTATTATATTTATTCTAAACATCAGATGGCCTATATTAATTTAATATTTAAAAAATAATTAAATATAAATTTATTATTATTTATTCTTTATTATATTATTAAACAGGTCTAATGTTAGGGAGTTTTGTTTGGGTGTAGCCCATTAGCGTAAAATATGATTTATACACAACCGAAAGCGCAAACATAATTACATAATAATGTAATTTTAACAGCAAACAACATAACCTTTTTAACAAACGATAAACGTAAATATATTTTACAAAAATATAGTGTATTTCATCAAAATCATTTATGGTTGTCAATTATGTTTTTACAGTAATTGTATTAAAATGACTTTAAAAAAATGAAAAATTTTAATAAAATATAGTTAATAATATTTAGTTATTATTTATTTGTATAAATTTATAATTTTAATGAGTATCTTAAAATAAGTTTGAACTTCGAAGCCCATAGTTTTTAAATAGGTAATCCAACTGGGGAATTTTTTTTTAAGATTTTGAAGATGTTGAACATTACCAAGTATGTTTCGTTATAGGTAATGTGTTTTAAGGACAGACGGAAATTTATACGCGAAATCAGTCTTCGACAAAATCAATTTTATTTTTTTGTTAATACTCAAAAACCAATAAACATAACTATAAATAGTAAAAGTAACACATTTATAAAGATTTAGTACGACGTGTGCGTAATCTATCAATTAGATGTTACAGAAACTTATATTATAATAACACAGATAATATTATATACTACAGAATATCATACATTATATTTGTTAAAAAACAATTTTGAAAATTACTAATCATACATTTAATATGGATAATTCAACTTATTAATAATAATAGGTAAGGTTAAATCTTAGTCATCAGTCTTTGTCTATTTTATCAAAAACATTCTGTTTTGTTTTCAGATGAAGATAATAATACACATTTGTATGAAACAAAGGCAGTATAATATTATAAAATAAATAAATTATTTAATATAAAATAAATTATTACAAATAAATAATAATTATCGTTTTTTTTTTTTTAAGCATATTTTGGTAATTTTATTGGACATAACTACATGGTACATATTTTGTAGGTTTTAAGGGAATATATTTTTTTCGGCCTTAGTAATAGGTAATAACAATTTTAATACAAAGATGACACCTAAAAAAAATACAAAGGAGCGAGATATAACTCCATTGTATCCAGTGGACACATATAATAATATGTATCGGTTTTAATTTCCATTTTACTTATCCATTTTATTTTATCAATTATAACACTAAAGGCATGTACATGCAGTGTAATGCCTTTATTGCTAGACCACAAGTAGATGGCCCAAACGAAGTTGACGGAAAACTGTACCTTTTATTGCACCATATAATTTATCTTAGTAGGGTAGGTATCTTATATTTAAATTTAGTTCACCTAATATAAACAATATATACCAGGGGTGGCCAATATGACTATTTACGCGAGCCACATATATTAATGCAATTATATCAAGAGCCAAATTATCTAATCTGTACTTTTATACCACAAAAATAACAAAGATAGTTAACATCCGATAAACATATCAAATTACGAATTATGAAATTATAAAATAATAATAATAATAACATATTTTTTTTTATAAATGTATGCAAAAAAAATTAAAATTTTGGTTTTTGTAAATAAGACCACGAGTCACATACGTCGATGAAGAGAGCCGTAATTTGGCCACCCCCGGTATATACTGTAAATTACAGTTTTACATATCAAACATTTAATTATGTTATAACTAAATACTTAATATATTTGTTACTTTACTATTTTTTAACTTATATATAATATTGATGTTTTTAATTAACAAAGCAGTGAAAAAACGTTTTAAAACTATCAATTCGATCGATATATCATAATATATAAGCTGTATTATAGAATAAAATGTGTTGAGTGAAAGAGTTAAAAGTGTACCTTATAAATTGGTCATATTATTATACTCCGAACCCCATAACAATGCACAGTGTACGTGTCGCCCGAGGCGTTAATAGAGATTTGTCTAAACTATTATCGCCGCATGTGCTGTAGCAGTAAATAGTAAATACACAGCCGTGGCGGGTCATCTTATTAGAGTGACCTCTGCCTCCACCATAACTCATAAGTACATATAAATAATAAATATTATATTCATCGTCAAATAGTACGTTATTCAACGGCGACCGTCTAATCGATATTCGACAGTACAATAATAATTTAATTAAATAATATATACACAACAATGATCACTGATCAGTTCAAATATAGTAGGGTTACGTTTTATCGGTTTTCACTCAATCAGTCGACTGCCAAGTTCCAGCAACATCGGACGTCGTTCCTGCGGCGGCGATAATAATAAATCGCGTCGTTCGCCGAGTCGAGCTCAGATCGCATAAGTCATATCAGATCATCGCGTATTATAAATAGGTATTGTATAATGCTATTATACAATATTGTATACAGTTTGTTAGCAGTAACGAGATGTGTTTTATAGTCTGATCACAATGCGTTTTGTGGCAGCGATGTTAGCGTCAACACTGTTGGCCGCGTTCCTCTGTTTGTTCGCCTCCTGTCGCACAGCCACAGCAATGCCATCCGACGGCGGCAGTGGCGACGGGCCACTGTACCTGACACCTCTGATACAGGCGGGCCGGATCGACGAGGCGCGAGCCGCGTCTAAGGTGAAACCCCTGAAGGCGGCCATCGAGAGCTACTCCGGTTACCTGACCGTGGACAAGGCGCACGGTTCCAACATGTTCTTCTGGTTCTTCCCGGCAATGAGTGGCGCCAAAGACGCACCCGTAATGCTGTGGCTGCAAGGCGGCCCAGGTGCGTCCAGCTTGTACGCCGTGTTCGACGAACACGGTCCATTCTCGGTGGCTAAGAGCCACGGGCTCAAGCTGCGCAACCACACGTGGGTGGCCACCCACTCGATGTTGTACTTGGACAATCCGGTGGGCACGGGGTACAGCTTCACCGGCGACGAAGCAGGATACAGTGCCAATCAGACGTCCGTCGGTCTCAACGCGTACGACGCCCTGGTGCAGTTCTTCACGCTGTTCCACGAGTACCAGCACAACGATTTCTACGTGACCGGTGAATCGTACGCTGGTAAATACGTACCGGCCGTGTCGTACGCCATCCATCTGAATAACCCCGGAGCAAAAGTCAAGATTAACCTCAAGGGACTGGCTATCGGCAACGGTATGGTCGACCCCATCAACCAATTGATATACAGTGAATACCTGTACCAACACGGGTTCGTCGATGGTAATTATATAGTACACATATAATATAACGTACGTCAAAATTAAGACTGAGTATTTGAAGCACTATAAAAAATATCCTTAAAAACTATTTATTTTAGATGCCTTTATTATTAATATATTTTTGAGTCTTTTTTAAAAAGTCAAAAACAATATTATTTTTATCATGTTTTAATATTCATAATATATTTCAGTTAAAAATATAAAATTAAAACAATTGTGTATATTTATTGAAATTTTAAAAAATATTTAACTAATAATAATTAATAACACAGCTATACGTGATTAGACTATAATGATGATTATTCTGACATTACACTATGGTTTTATATTAATATTATGTATCATCATAGATTATGGTAAACAAGAGTTGAATAAACTGGAGAACCTAGCCCGTGCCCAAATCCTTAACGAAGACTTCCAGGGCGCTTTCGACACATTCGACAAGCTGGTGTTAAACGGAGGCGTCTATCCGTACCCGTCGTTGTTCCAGAACCTAACCGGCATGCGGTACAACTTCAACATGTTGTGGGACCAAGACCCGACGCCGTACGGCGACTGGGAAAAGTACGTGCAAGAGCCGTTCATGCGGGAAGCGCTGCACGTGGGCCAGCAGCCGTTTAACAACGGTACTACGGTCGAACACCATCTGGAGAATGACATGATGCAGTCCGTAGCCCCGTGGCTCGCCGCCCTACTGGACGCCGGCCAGTACCGCGTTCTGGTGTACTCTGGGCAGTTGGACATCATCGTGCCCTATCGCGGTACAATGAACATGGTCAAGTCGTTGAAGTGGTCGGGCTCGGATCGGTTACAGAATGCGACGCGGACCATTTGGCGGGTGGGCCACGAAAACGCGACGTTCGTGGCTGGTTACGCGACCACGGTCGATCCGCTGACCGTGCTGCTGGTCAGGGATGCCGGTCACATGGTGCCGGCGGACCAGCCGATCTGGGGCCTGGACATGATCAACCGATTCACGACCGGCAAACCGTTTTAACCAGACCACGAGTCCGAAGAAGTTTCATGAGAATACTGTAGTATAATTTTATGTTCCTGCAATAATTATTGTTATACGTTTGATATAATTGCTGAGGAGAGCTAAATTATAATTTATAATAAGCATCAGCTGCCGCCGATTAAAATAAATCACAATTTTTATCCGTTGACGTCAGATTGATTTATACAATATATTCGTTCTTGTACCTAATGATAATAATAATAAATGAATATTAATAATTTTATAAAACTATGTTCAAGCCTATGTTGTTTAATTGATGAACATAGTTCATGTCATTGTACTATATATTGTTATTAATGTAATATTTATGTATATATAACTCATCCACCTCAATAGGTACCGTGATAAAAATTTGATAGTAAATGTCAAAAGATCGTTACTATAGTATATGCGTATAATACTATAATAATATAGTATAATGTTGACGATGACTTACTGATTACTGACCGTATTAACTATTTAACTCTGGCCTATGTTAGTGCAGTGCTTATTTTTGTGCGTATAAATGTATAACATACTACATACATAACTAGTCGGTACAATGAAAATACTAGACTCGATCATAATATACCAGCCAATTACCAGGTGTTCAATAAGATTGAAAAGGAACTTAATATAAATACTGTATGTCTGTAGATATGTATATTTTATTAACTATATGCTGGAGCAATAGCAACAAACAACACTGCTGCACATTTATAATGCAAAATATTTAATAATCACATTAATATTATTATTACATCATAATATCGTTTATCGGTCCTAATTTATTAAACTAACAATAGTTTCCAAACTTATTGAACACTGTATATTTATATTATGATGATACCCCTCACATATTATTATGTAGATGTATTGTTTCTGTCATAGGTATGAACTTAAAATTTGACTACTTTAGTGTTCAGCAGTTTCAATTTTGTGTAATAATATGCTTTAATTTAGTAATACAGTAGCAGTCCAGTGACTGGTACTAGTTGGCTACTTTTTTGGACTTTCGGACCTTACTCACAAATTAAAAAGAATTTGCGGGACAAACGAAAATAAAAATTTTATATTCTTAAATTCTTTACTAGGAAAAATGATAATATTTCGGAGGCCAAGACGCTGATTTTTTTTAAATATAACAATTTTGAAAAAGTTAAAGGTTATTTAAAAATTTTGAAATTTTTGCTAATTCTAAACGATGATAATAAACGTTATATTGGGAATAATGGAAAAAACTCAGCGTCTTGCCCTCCGAAATATTGTCATCTTTTAATTTTATAATAGGTATATTTATACTAGAAACAAAATTAAGCGAGTTTTACACAGACTGTACACACGTTTGGTGTATGTCGTATGTGTGTTAGACGGAGACAATACATGCGGTTGCGACGTACTCTTAATCAATAATTATAGAGTAAGTTAACCTAATAAAAAATTCTGAAGTACATTATCGTCATTATCTATGTTTTTCTTTTAGGTTCTTTACGATATTTTAATATTTTAATTTATGAAATGTAATATTTTACATTCTCATAAATCATAAATTCATAATACTTACTTGAAAACTTAAATATTGTAAATCTATAAAAAAAAAACAGATAATATTCTTTCTTTCGAGTAGTAATGTCAATTCACTCTTTTAATATGTCATTTTATTACTCAAAATTATAACTACTTATTATATTAATCACAAATTCGCTATGTGTACGTTCGTGACACAATATGACAATACGTGTTCACTATTCATATAAGAAGTATATAAAGTCGTTTAAGTTTGAATTTCTTTAATTAATTAAGAAGCTTGTTAGTTGTTTATCTATCCAGGTATTATATATAAAATTAATAAATTTGAACTAAAAGTTACTAGGAGATTAGTTATATTTATTATATGTTAACTGGTAATAATTGATATACCTACAATCACAATCTACATCGGATACATACGTAGGTTGTAAGTACACAAATTTTCTAAAGATGTATCCATTAAATTATTTAAATTATTCTTGCTCCGCTTGATAATTAGTAACTTTACTTAAATTATTTGCTTTAATCTAACTAAATAACTAATAATTATGGAGACATATTTTTTCAAAATATACCTACCCGAACAATTTAAAATAATAATACCTACTCAATTGATTACAATATAAATATTTTATTAAAATAAAAAACGTTCATATTTATGATAGATATATTTAATAATTAAAAGTTAATTTTAAATAATAATTTTAAACTTGTATTTTGAAGAGTTAGTATGTTTTTTTTTAATATTAATACATCTATAGTATTTACTAGTTACAAATATTATAACATAACCGTAATTCATTACTTATGGTAATTTTTTCATACAGATTATACATTTATAAGAATTTGTTTTAAAATAATAAATAAAAAAACCGTAATATAAACATTATAAACCCTTCGACTTCCCCCGAACGTATAAAATAGCCTTCTGTACAGAAGATATATCATATCTACAACTTTACTGTGACGTAAATGCAACCAATAATAATTCATTTTTGCTCTTATCTAGATCATAATGAAAAATGTTTAGTTTTTAATTTTATAATGATTACAATTAAAACATCGCAGTTGTTGACGATGTTGAGTTTTGATTGTGATTTTAAATTACTTCTCCGCTGGAAAATAGAAGTGATGTGGCATATACATGTACCCCCCCCTTCAATTACATTATTATAACGATTCAACGTCAAAATACAAAAATAATATAATTTTATGAAATAATCTAACAAATAGTAAATAAAACAAATGTAATAATTACATGTCATAAACATATTACTACTGATAATGACTAATAAAATATTTATAATATCTTCTACGTTTGTAAGCAATCTTTTTTACGTCCATAAACGTCGCGTCACCGCAGCCAGCGGTTACGTGGGCAATGGGCATGATGATTGATGATATTGCGACAAAATTGCGTACGCCGCAGCCGTTTATCGGTCGCCTACACAACATACAGCTTATCACTCGTCGTAACAGAAACTTAATGGTCACCAGACGAACTGACGAAACGCCACCACTACCACAGAACTATTACGTCTTCGCGGTCGGTGATTATAAACGAAACTGCTGCTCCGGGTGTATAGGTACCGCGGTGTTGGTAAACGCGTAACGACACATCAGACCGGTAACGCATGAGTGTTACCAATCCACGCGCGGGCCCACTGCCAGCAGTAGTCGTCGCATTCGCGGGTGGGCCCGTCGGCCACTCGTCGTGGGTTACCGTGACCACGCCGGGGCCGGGGCGCGAAAACGACGACGACGACCGGCCGATTTCATGGCAGAAACGGCCGTCGGTCACGTGACACTGGCGGACCAATGACGGGCGCAGGACAGGAACAATCGTGCTCCATACGTGGCACGCATGTAGAAACCACAGGAGCGGCGAGAGAGAGAAAAAGTAAATAAATGAAATACAAAAAAAAAAGTAAAATAATAGAGAGAAATACCGAGTCGTCAAGAGAGGAACCCGTACGCCGCCGCCATCTTATCCGATAATCGGTTAAATATATATATATAAAAATACAATTCATGTAATATATTATATTTAATACATAGGATATATATAAAAGTGTGTATGTAGATACACATACGGTTATATAGATAATTATACTCGTTACTCGTGTCGTGATAATATTATATTGTTTTTTGATTCTGTCCGGCCGCCACAGTCCGTGTCGTCTTGCGTTTTTATCAAACTTTTTTTTACGTTGACGCGCCCCGTTCCGCATACTCGCTCATCTCAGCCTGCTTTTCGCCGTCATACATTACAGTTCAGCCGCTTTGACCAACATCCGACATCGAGTAAGTACTACGTCGACACCGACAACAACCACTGCCCGTGTATTGAAAACGAGATGCCACTTTTGCGTATTTTGGGGCCCGTGGTCGGTTTTTTTGTCCCGGCCGGCTGCTGTGTGCGCGTTTAACCATGGCCGGCTGTTGCCTACGTGTACTGTTCCGCGTCCGCCCTGTCGCCCGAACTGTGAGTCGTTCTGCGGTGTTTTTTGAGTTTTGACGGATATGACGTGTCGCCTACACAACACTTTTTCTCCTGTGGTCTCATCGACCCCTGTTTTCAGGAATTCGTCAGGGACGTTCCTGTCTATCGTCACTGGAAAAGTTATCGTTTTGACATATTTGTATAGACTCAAAACCTTAATCATAATTCTTGAAGTCTTGTAAAATTGAAGAACATCAAAGACCTGTCTGTAATGTGCACGTAGTTGACCCCAAAAATTACCTCAATAACGATTAGAATGTGTTGCAAGATTGTATTAGTTCAACAAAGTGAAATTTCTGGCCAACGTCTTCAAAACGCAGTCTCCTGATTATATCATCATATTTTTATGATTATTTTCAATAAAAGAGAACTTATTATTATGATCTTCAATTTGTTAAAAAAATGGAATACCCATTAAATTCATTAAACATTATAGGAATCTTTTAAAGATAAGTTGTTTTCATACTCTATGTATCTACTTGGGTCCAACATATTGATTGTTCAAAGTAAACAAATTCACAGTTTACATTTTTTAAACTATTTCTAAGCATATATATTACAATATTCAATAAAAGGTCATATCCTGTATTTGGTTATTTTAGTAATGCACCTATTCTAAGTCTGTGACTAATTGAATGTGCTTCTATTCAATGATGTGATGATTTTTAAACGATTCTAGATAGAAAAGAACTGGAGAATAATTAAACAACTTAAGGTATGGTAGATACTAGATACTCATCAATTATCCTATTCAGCTAAAGTACTTATTTGTCATATTTCTTGTTTAAAAAAAATTTGTGATATTTCTATTGAACCATTTTGATATAGTTAGTAGCTAAAATGTATTCTTTGACAATATACTGTTAATATTAAAAAACCACCTATTCAATTTATAAGAATAATTGTTAAATAATTATATATATATTAAGAAAATGTGTGCAACAGGTACCTTTTATGATTCTTTGTATTAAATTTATAAATGTATTGTACTTTCATAAATTGTTTTATCATATTGATAATATATTTTATTTTGATTTATTTATTGATCAAAGTTTCTACCATATGGCATTTTATTTTATTTTTATATAATTATTAACATTTTATACTAATAGTTCATATCTGATTTATCTACTATGTAGTCATCTTAAAACATTTTGATATTATAATAAGTAAAATCCTTTTATATTTTAACTTTAATTATAAAATTTATGTTTGATAATAAGCATCATTTTTATTCATATTAAAATAATTGCAATTATTCATAATAGCTAACCAACATATAAAAATGTTAATTTTGTTAAACAATCATTATAAATATTGAGAATTTATTTATCTAAATAAAATATTTAAAATAAGAATTAATATACCTGCTATAATAAAATTCATGATTCTTTATAAATAGTTATTACAGACAGATAATTGTTATCAATTGATAACAATAATCTTCTATTTTTATGGATAGCATAAAAATTGTATATAATTATTTGTATTTATCTTCTTGTTTAGGAAATAATTATTAAAATATTAACTTTAATTGTTAATTAATTTGTTGAAATAATGTTAACATTATAATCAAAATTACATTGGTAAATTCAGTTGTAATTTAATGAGAGTGTTCTGTTAAATTAATTTCCCTTTGACCTTCTATATATGTTTTACATCTATTGTTATATTAAGAGCAATCCTCTAAAAATTCAAAATATACTACTGATCTTTTTATATAATACATGAACTAATATTATAGAGATAATTTTAATATGTCAATAAACTTTGTATGTTAATTTTAATAGTAATTATTTTTTCAGGATGGGAAATGTTTTTGCAAATCTTTTCAAAAATTTATTTGGCAAAAAGGAGATGAGAATACTTATGGTAGGATTAGATGCAGCTGGTAAAACCACAATTTTATACAAACTGAAATTAGGTGAAATTGTTACCACTATACCGACTATTGGTAAGATATTTTTCTTATACACTTCATTTGTTTCATTAATGAAATCTTATTTTACAACGATGGCTATTTTGTTTTAGGTTTCAATGTTGAAACTGTCGAGTACAAAAATATCAGTTTCACAGTGTGGGATGTTGGTGGACAGGATAAAATCCGACCACTTTGGAGGCATTATTTCCAAAACACACAGGCATGTTTTTTACTTTTTATGTATACTTAAGTATATTATATTTAATAAAATAAATATATTTGCATATTTATAAAAAATTAAAACTAGGTATGTACATAAATAATTTAATTATTGGATGTGATGTAGGGTTTGATTTTCGTAGTAGACAGTAATGATAAAGAACGTATATTTGAAGCTAAAGAAGAGTTAATGAGAATGCTTGGCGAAGACGAGCTTAGGGACGCCGTATTATTGATATTCGCTAATAAACAAGTATAAACATATACATATAAATATAATCATAATAATAACTATGTATTTTAATATAATGTTTTATTTTTAGGATTTGCCTAATGCCATGAATGCATCTGAAATTACTGATAAACTAAGCTTACACACGCTACGCAATCGTAACTGGTATATTCAAGCAACGTGCGCAACTAGTGGTGATGGCTTATATGAAGGTCTTGACTGGCTGTCAAATCAATTGAAGAATGCCAACCGTTAACCGACTCCAAACTACATTATTATTATTATAAATATTTAAATAATAAAAAAAACTTTATTTGTAATTCGTGAAAACAAACTTAAGCATAATATATTATATATATAGCAGATTAAAGAAATTTTTTTTACTCGCCATCAAAATTAATATTGTCAAATGTGTTCTTTTAGTTAAACCATTAGTTCTCTGTCTACAGTTGTAATTAATTTCTTAATAAGTTTTATCATCAAGTTCAATGATCAAAACTATTTTTATGAACCGTTTGACAAATATTAATTTTCAATAATAAATACTTATTTAAAATAATAAAAAAAAAAACACAAATACATAATTATTAATTACTATAATTGTATCTTTCCTCTAAACGAAACATTTTATAACTTATATTTTGTCTGAATTTTGTAATGCAGAAAAAATAATTGTTATGTTGATTTCCCACATTTTTATTATTTTAGCTTTATTTTGAAATTTTATTATTAGCTTAAAAACACATTTTTTTTTTTTAGTGTATACATTTTTTTATATAAAAGTTACATACCCAAACCGCTATATAAAAAATTAATATGTATAATTTTTTTTCTTTTTAAGTTATACAAAAGCTGAATTTTTTTGTAAATAAAATTTACTATTTATATTACTATTTAAAGTTTAAACAACACGTTTGAATTTGTTTTATAACTTCAGTTTGGTATGCCTTTGTCCAACTGGTTTAAATTATACATTACCGTTAAACTTAGTTATTGTTATAAAATTACATACAAGTTCGTAGTAAATTCAAAATTAAGATTAGAGGTTTGAACCGTTTTCATTAAATTTTAAACTAAAAATATCTGATATTAAGTCAACCGTTGATATATAATTTTGTTTAATATTAAAATAAGTATATAACGACATTCCATTTATGTTAACGTTCAAAAAGTGAAAGTCAAGTTTCACTGACATTTTTCTTGTCTGCTCTTAACAAATGTGCAGTGTTTGTTGTATTTGGTGTTTGTGTCTTAATTTGTTTCTCTCATTATATTAACCGGTGGAAAACTTATTGCTTAATCATCGGATTGAGACTGAAAACCAGAAGACCTACACACAGTTATTGCTGATATTATTATTATTAATATAAATTAATAATTTTTAATTTTTGCTGCTCTTAATCCTTGTCCATCGGTCATTATATTAACATTAATCTTGTCAAAGAAAATACTCGTAATATTATTGTATTTCTAATAAATTTTAAATACATGTAAATATATACTTTTTTTTATATAATGTATATTATATACTGGGTCGTTTCATTTTATGAACATTTTTTTTTTTATTAACATCAGATGATATTTTACAAATAGATGTACAAATGTGTTATAACTTTTCAAGTTATTATTTGTTACATAATGTTTATTCATCACACAGCTTCTATTGATCATTATAATTGTACAATGTCAATCAACTAATACAGTATTATTTTATTTAAATATTCAGTGAGATATACTGATTTATTAAATGCAACATTTAGGCTAAACTGCCTAAAAATATTAAGTGATTCATCATAAAACTATGTCAATTATGAAACAAGCACGTGTGAGCAATGATTGCATTATTCAAAAAAAAAAACATTTTGTAGACAATACACAAATTTAAAGATTTGTTCCAATTTTATTACCTTCAACACGCGCATTTTGGCATGGTTTTTTGGAGAATGAATTGGCAAATAATGTAGAAAGAGCATTGTCAAAATACAAATATTAATTAGCATTTGAAATAAAGAACACATTTGTGTTCTAACTGATAGACTTTGTAACAATATCTTCATTTTAAAATTCTACAGATGTCTAAAGCTCATTGATAATACACCCGTGATTAAATATATCACAGAATTCACATAGGAGTCTACATTATTTTTGAAGGTCAGCAGTTAATGAATATATATAGATAAAAGTTGAATATTAAAGTATAGTTAAAACAAGAACAGAATGTACTTAACTTAATTATGCTTAGTACCAGCATGTATGAATGTATCTATTTAAATGTATGTACCATTAGTAAAAAATCATTAAATTATATAAACAATCATTTACCATTCACCACTCAGATTCAACAAGTGATTTGTGTCATAATCAAATTTTTTATTCTATAAATTAAGGCTTGTGAACAAAAAATAAAAATATATAAAATACGACATTAAATATTTAATTTATTAATAGAAGACAGCGTATAATATTAATTTAATGAATAATTTTTTTTAGTTATTTTTCAAACAGTAAATAACTACATTCAAATTGTCGCATAAAAAAAAGGAAAAAGATACAGTATGGGAATATAATATAATTTGAAATTTATTTCCAGAGCTTTTTGATAGACATATTTTTTTCTGAGTCCTTTTGCATTACTTTAGCAACAGCCATTTCAAAATCATCTTGTGTCACGTGCACACGTCTTTCACGTAGTGCGTACATTCCAGCTTCCGTGCATACTCCCTGCAATATAAATGGTTTAATATTACAATTAAATAAAATCTTTTTTCTCAATTGTAGTATATGTTAAACAATAAATTGCATAAAGTAGATAACTTTCTCAAGGTTGTCTTGATGATTATGATGATAGTATAATGGGAATATAAGCTTTTAATATTAATAAATAATAATACTTATTTAAATTGTAAGTATTTTAAGTACTTCCATATTTACTCTCTGCTTTGATTTATTAAAAACCACTATCAATTTAATAGTTAAAATACCTTTTAAAAAACTATTCAGACTGAGATTAATGTTAATTAAAAATTAATGTACAAGCCATATAGAAACTAGTAACTATAATATACTTAATTACATTATATAGAACAGAATTCAGAAAACAAATTAATTAAGTTTGAAAAAACTATCAGTCCTGACAAATTAATATTTTTACACAGAAACTTATATTATTCTTATTATCAAGTTTGGACTACAATTATTGTTGGAACGATATTATCACAATACAATTGCAAAGTATTCTCAACTTTCACCAACTGTACCATACACCAAAACAACAGAAATCAATATAAACCCATCGTCTATTTAGAAATACATTTTTATCCTGTAAAACCATGTGGGTGGCAATAAAAATTGTAGGGAAAATGTTGGTGCAGTGTCAAAAGAATTGAAAAACACTGAATTATCAACATTATAAATTATTGTTGTTAGTATGTTTAAATACTTTAAATGTTCTAAAAAAATTGGGTATTGGTGTAAAAAAAAATAATAAATATTGTTATTGTAAATAAATCTAATATTATATTACAAAATAAATATCATTATAACATTAAGAGTCACATTACCTTAACTTCGGCTCCAGACGCTCCAGGCATGAGTTCAGCAATTTTTTTTAAATTAATACCTCTTGTCAAGTTCATTTTTCTAGAATGAATACGCAAAATATCCCAACGAGCTTCTTCATTTGGTGGAGGGAACTCAATTTTACGATCAATACGTCCAGGCCGTAACAGAGCCGTATCTAAAATATCAATACGATTGGTTGCCATTATGACCTGGAAATAAAATGTTTGTTAATTATAAATACCTATTAAAAATTTTTTAGTTTAAATAATCTCACCTTAATGTTCTTAGTTGCTTCAAAACCGTCGAGCTGATTGAGCAGCTCCAACATAGTTCTTTGTACTTCAGAATCACCACCACTGCCAGATTCAATACGTGATGAACCAATAGAATCAATTTCATCCATGAAAATTATACTAGGTGCATGCTCTCTATAATAACATTAAACGTGATTAGTATAATAAATATTATTATTATCTAATATAAGAAAATCAAAATCATACCTTGCCATAACGAAGAGTTCTCTGACCATTCTTGAACCCTCACCAATAAACTTTTGTACAAGTTCAGAACCAGATACTCTGATAAATGTACACTCTGTGTGATGAGCGACCGCTCTAGCCAATAAAGTTTTACCTGTTTAAAATGAAAGAGTATGATAAATGGGTATATCATATTCGTATGTGATAGGTATTGTAAATTGCGTTAATTTACCAGTTCCAGGAGGTCCATACAATAGTACACCTTTTGGTTGGGCAATACCAAGAGCATCGAATAATTCGGGATGCTTGACGGGTAATTCAATAACCTCTTTAATTTCTTTGATTTGAGTGTCTAATCCACCAACCATTTCATAAGTAGAATCTGGTACTTTTTCAACCATCATAAGAGAAACCAAAGGATCCACCTAATATATTCACATAAAAAAATAAATTAATGTATTTATACAACAAAATTAAATATTAAAAATTATATTTACAAACCTTATTAGGAAGAATTTTATGCAATGTATAACTTTCATTACGTAATGCTACTCGGCAATTTGGCGTAACGTCATTAATATCAATGTTTTTGTCAATGTCTACAACAAATTTTCCTTCTGGATGCACTTTAACAAGCACTTTTTTTTTGTCCATCGGCTTCACTACTTCACCGACATAAGAACCTTGTTCTTGAAGTAATTGCAGTTCTTCTCTCAACAACCTCACTGTGAATGAACAATTAAAATCACTAAATGTCTTATACGACATAATAAAAATATTATTCAACCACACTTAAATTTATTAAAATACATTTAAAAATATTTATATCAATGTTAATTACTTAACTATAATTAATCATTATTAATTAGGTACCTTTAGCATTAAGTTCATTTCTCTGAGCTTGTAAACGCCTGAGGTTCATACTTTTTTCTGCTACAACCAATAACAATTCTTCAATTTTAGTTGTGTAATATGATTTAAAACCATCTCCCCTAGAACTACTATTTTGATCCACCTCCATGAACTAAACACAATTAAAAAACAGTAATTATAATAAATTATTAGAACAATCAAAGTTATAATTAACACTATTTCATTTTATTTTATTATTTTGTCCACAATATCACCATAAAAGTTATTATGTCTGTATAAACTTATTATTAAATACATTTTTAATATCTCAATAAATATTTATATTTTTATAATACTAGGTACAATCAAATACATTTGCTGCTTCAACATTTAGAATTTATTCAAATTTGATCAGCTAAATAAGTTGTAGGAAACCCTTGCCCAAAAAGTATTTACTTGATTCAAACAAACAATAGGTATATGAGAATTAATTATGATTTTGACAATTGGCAGCTTAGTAGCAAAAACACAGGAATACACTATAAAATTGTTGTCTACCAGCATTAATTTACAACAAATTAATAAATAATATAATAAGTAAACACTGATAAAATATCGAAAAAAAAACTACGTAACTTAATAATTAAAACAAAGCCAAATTTAAATATTATTTAACAATCAGATATAAAGTAGCTATGTAATGATATGTACATGTACCTACTACCTTAATATAATTATTAAACTTAAATTTATTATTTCTTACTTCGGGAGGATTAGGCGTCATGGTTGAGATGAGGATACTACAGAAGTACAGAAAACAATTGATACTTTTTTTTAAATTTTTAACATCAATACCACAAAAGTAGGTACTGTGAATAATACAGTTCTGATTTCCTACAAAAACGTCAAAAACTTACTTGTAATGGTTTGATATCAATACTTGTTTTTATCATGCTCTATGTGATTTTTTATGGTATCATTTTTGTTCCATGGATTACTATTCGATCGTTTGCCGCTCGTTTTTAAATTCAATAATTGTTCGTCTATTATGGTATGGTTGTTAAACTGTTTTTCGTGGACGCCATTTAGCCATTTAGGACGACAATTAGTGCGTAACACTTTTGATCAAATTAAAAATCTAGTCATCCATGAACATGCACTGTGTATAATGCTTATTTTACATTATTATTTAATATTTATAAACGAAAAGATCTCACCTTATCTTTCAATTTAGTTGACTAGATATTATCTTAAATTTCTAAAGGTTCGTGATAATTTTACTTGTATATCCATTATTCGGAAATGATATAAAATGCATAGTTTGGTCGCTAATGGCGTAGTAAAGAGGAGGGTGTGTCTTAGATGTAGCAACCCCCCTCCGTCGATTACCATATTTATTTACTACATGTGTATAATAAAATAGTGAAAAAGAAATTATTTTACAATGAGGCCATATGTAAATGTAATTATGTAACATAACAACGTTTGTATTTTATAAAAACATAAGGGATTTTTTTTAATTTGTGCAAATATGTATTTTCGAAAGTATTCTAAATAAATCTACCATAGTACTATTATTATAAATTGTTAATAAAAAGACAAAATGAAGATAATATGTACCTAGCGGCTAGCATTACTGCATTAGTAATAGCAATTTCTAATGAAGTTTGAAATACAGTAGTTAAACTACGAACACAAATGAAAGAGGAATTTAATAAAATTTTATCTTGAAAAGTAATACAAATCTTTAGAATTTAATAATTTATTATTCCAAAATCCATACTTAGTTACAATGACTCTAAAATAAAATCGCTCTACTATTGTAACAACATCTGCAGAAATGAAGTATAGGATTTCAATACATATATTATATATATTATATACCTATTTTTAAATAATTTTTCTAGGCAGCTTGATGAGAAACTAAGAAACCATAAGTTTTTACTAAATAATTTCACTTGTTAAATAAATCCACGAAAATCTAATAAAATCAAATTTAAAAATCTTCTAAAAACATATTTATCAGAAATCAAAATACTGAAGTAGATGAAATAACAGCAATGAATAAATTCACATTTATGACAAGATAACATATTGGCATGGAATCAACAATTACAAAAAAAGCTTATGTTATAAAAATATATTCCTAATTATTTATACTTACTTTTAATTATATTGTCTATACTTTTCCGGTCACACTACTTCCAGTGAAAAGTCCTTTCAGTTATTTATCGTTTAAATCACTAGTTCCTAAACTGGGGGGGCTTGTACACATTGTTGGGGAGATGCAAGCAGTTATTATGAAACTTTAAAAAAAAAGTGTTTCAGCATTAACATTAATTATTAATTTCATTATGTATTTTTTTATTTACTATTATTAATATTTTTTACTAATTTATTACTATAATATTACACTTTAATTGTAGATTGTTACATTTTATTATTTACTATTATTTATATTTTATAATTATTATCATCAATAAAAAAGTAGTCATTCCGAATATTGTATAATTTACTTTTTAAAGTAAATTAAAGGTGATCGATTTTTTAATTTTTTTCAATTTATAGGAGGGGGCACGAGATTTTTAAAAATTTAAAAAGAGGAAGTAATATATAAAAGATTGGGAACAATAGAAACCATTGGTTTAAATCATATTTATGAAATGTGATTGGTGAAAATATCCTAAATACTTTGGCCATGATGAATATACGTACATCGTGATGTATTAGTTTCAACAAAAGATATGATACCGTGTATTACTATATAAGTAGGTATAGGTATAAGTCGTCGTATAAAATTAATGTAAAAATGAAATGTACAACCTTTTTATACATGTATACATATTTTATATTACATTATAATAAAATATTTGTATAAAACTTACAATTAATTCGATTAATTCGATTAATTCGATTAATTAATCGATCATAATTATAGTATTATCTTCAATGCGTTTTTATTCAGGCAATTTGAAAGTACTTTTGTACATCACGGTCACCGAATACAAGATTTTCAAAGTAGAAATTGCGTATCGGTTCAATATCGCTTGTTCATTAAGTTCCAGTGAAAAGTACTGATCTGTATCGAACTCTGACTTCATTACTTCAATACATGTCGGTATACCCGTAAAAAAACAAAGAAAATACGTTTAAAAAATGTATAACAATAAAAATATAACTAGTGTAAGTAAAAAGTATATCTTGGAATTTTGGAAGCATGCAAGGGAGACATTGAATTGATTCCCGAAAAATGTATGTTTGAATTGACTCCCAAAACCGTAAAAAAATATGACTTAACAATAAGGGAATAAGGGATTCTCAATTTCTCATAATATATTATACCATTTATATGCGCTAACTTGTACGACGTCATTCGCACTTTGCACTCAACTAATTTGACTCGTGAGAAACCGTTACACGGGAGTTACATTTCTATTTAATTTCTTTTATTCTATGTGCGAATCTTTCCATTCCAAATTTAACTCACAAGTTTATTCACCACATCTAATTATCTAAGTATAAAATATGTAGTATGTTCTACCTTTTAAATATACTATATAGTATTCAAACTATGACTAATTATTTTAAGAAGCTCCAATTTAAAACCACACCGAAAAGCCGAAAAGAAACAAAAGATAAAATCCAATTTTTAGAAGATAATATTAAATAATATGATACAGGTGTAATTAAATCTCATGGTTTCAATATATAAACATATTAGCCGATAAATGTGAGCTACCATAGCAAGAATAATTAAATATACCATTTTTATTTAAATTATTAATTTGTATTTCTGTATATAATATATATATACGATATACCTATAAACCTATATCTATATTCACTTATTTAATTTTTTAATAATACATACACTATACAGTCAAGCCAGGGAATGGGGATATATACATGATGATTAAATGAGTTGTAGCAGGTAGATATACAAAGAGAAAACAAATTAAGTAGAAATAATTTATACACATTTATATTTATATATTTAATAACGATGTGTTTAGCAATATGTCTGTATTTAAATTGTCATTGTCGTATTAATTATTTAGCTTTTATCGGGGCTTTTATTTTTTCTCCACTATTGTGAGATTTTCTTATTAATAAATAATTTTGTGTAGAAAAAATAATATTATGAATAATGATATAATAAATAATTTTCAATTTACCTAACTACTCAAAATATAGGGTACGCAATACCGCAAACCAAATTTTAAGTTGAAAACCATACAACTTATTCGGTTATCTGGAGTGTGATTGTCGACTGACGTCAAGTCGTTAACTACTCTAACTCTTAGATAAACAAAATATTTTCGAAAAAAAAGGTAGAACCAATTCAATTGTCCTACATGGGCTACATGTATGTGTATTCAAAAACACACAAATCTACGAAACAGACGCTGGCACACTGCTCTCAGTACTTTCCGTAGTGTTACTTTATTGTTTAGTTCAACTAATAGTTTAAGTCAAAATTTTTAAATTTATAAAATAAATAATATCGGTCAAGGACAAGGATGATGACAAGCGTCAAGCAATAATATTTGGATTTAAGAATAAATTATTCATCAAAATTCGTTAAACTTGTAGTTAACTATTACTAGATATCTCATAAATAAACTAATAAACATAAATAGTATTTTTATAAAATAAAATAAATTAATATTAGGTATAGCGTGTACAATTTATTTATAATAAATAGATACACTTAAAATTTTAATTGAGTTATATATATATATAGAGTTCGATCATCAAAATCTTAAAATGTTGAATACTTATATATGATTTATTAATTATTGGAAAAGGTTGGTGATCCGGCTTGCTTAGCATAATATACAGATTAGGTCCCCTTACTGATCTTACTATGTCGAACTCATCGAATGTTATTATTTTTTTTTATAATTAATATTTTTAATAATAATCTAACTAATCTGGTTATTTATGTTAGTTAAAATTGCATACAAATCGTCATGGAGTAAAATTAATCAATGATTTTACTCAGCTACAAAATATCTACGCCGTGCAAGTGTGCTACAAGCGTCCCACGATTCATGGACTAAAGAAAAAACAACGTACACTGTAAAGTGATAAAGTCAAATTTGATATATTTTTTTAACACGATTACAAGAAGAACAATACATTTATTTGTTGAATTGAATGAATCGAATCCTGTTTTTATAGGGTTTTCATCAATTTGTTTTAAAGGAAATCATGGACACGTACGAAAGTATATTGTTGGTAAAAAACGAAGTGTTCGTTTTCAAAATACCGCCGAGAACCACCAACAGAGGATATAGGTGAATATTATTTAATTCGGATTTGTTTAGTATTTGGCATTGTCAATAGTAGTTCTGAATGAATGATAGCAATTTGAATTTAAAACAAAACTATCAGTTTACGTATGTGTATTGTACTATGCAATTGTATGTATTTATGTTTAATTTATTTTCTAGGGCTGCCGATTGGAATCTTGCTGAACCAACTTGGACTGGTCGTTTGAGGATTGTCAGTGTGGGTGATGCATGCACTCTTAAACTTGAAGACCGTAACAATGGTGAACTATTTGCTAAATGTCCCATTGAACAATACCCAGGCGTGGCATTAGAGTCTGTTTCTGATTCTTCTAGATACTTTGTCGTACGCATCCAAGATGAAAATGGTATGTAGTTTATGACCTCATTTAAATATTTTATATAATAATTAATAACTTTGTAATATAAAAATCAGGTCGTGCCGCGTTTATTGGTCTTGGATTTGGTGATCGTTCTGATAGTTTTGATTTAAATGTTGCCTTACAAGATCATTTTAAAAGAATTAAAGTCTGTGAAGAAATTGCTAAGGAAAAGAATGAACCTAAACAAGAATTGGATCTGAAATTCAAAGAAGGCGAAACAATTAAAATTAATATGAAAATTACCGTAAGCTTAAATTTTTGTTGGTATGACAATTAATAATAATTCTATTTAACTTATCAATCTGTTTAGAAAAAAGATGGCAGTGAAGGAGTAACTAATAAGCAAACTAAACCTCGACCAACAATTTCGGGCAGTGGAGGACTGTTACCACCACCTCCAGGCTCTTCTAGTATAAAAACCATTCCGGCACCACCCTCACAAACGTCATCTCCATCACATCAATCTACAAATCCAAATAATTGGGGTGAATTTACTTCTGCAAATAATACTTCTCAATCAGGCGGAAATTCTAATCCTAATTGGGTACAATTTTAAAGCCAACATATTATGCCAGGTAACCAAATATTGGAGTTTATTATTATTATTATTATTATTATTATACTAAACATTTTTGTTATATTATAATTAATTTATTATTATTATTATTTTCGTTTTAAATATTCAAAAATATTGTTACAATGAGTTATTTTTATTAGATTCTTTGACAAAACATATTATTTAGCCTATTTAAATCCTATTATGTTTTACCAAAATAAAATATCAAGTTTACTGTAAAAATAGTGATTGTTTAATTATTAGTCTACATTTGTATAAATGACTATAAATGTTATTTTTCTTGAATTTGTAGAAATATTCAAAAATTTAAAATCATTTTTAATTATTCCATTTTTTAATAAAATTATTGTATTTTTATTATCATTAAATATTAAATGGTATGTGAAACATTAATTTGTTATTAAGTTAATTATTGATATTTGTTTAATATTAATGTATTCAGTATTATAATATATGGAAATTTTATAATAGTATTATTTATAACAAAAACAGTATTTACATTTTTAATAATCACAGTACTTACTTGTTCTCTTAAGAACTAAAATTAGAAATGATAATATCATATATCTCTTATCATGCGTTAAAAATAGTAACATGTAATCATTATTTATAAAAAAATATTTTATATCCTCTTATTATATTAATTTTATTCATAAAAAATAGTTTTATCAAATTATACTTTATGTCTTAAATTTTGTTACTTTCCATATTTAAGTATATCATTTTTACTTAATTTCTCAGGTTAATTTATAAAGAAAAAATTTAAAAAAATTATTATACAAAATGAAGTTAAGTTTATACTTTGTAATAGAAATAGTATTTAACAGTATTGACTACAATAGTTGCATACTTTCACTTCTTATTCATACAAGTTACAAAACTATTGTGCTGTACTAGTGTTGTTAATTGTATTAAATTGTTAAATAGCCTGTACAAATATTCTTGAATTTTCTGTGTATACAATAAAAAATTAAAAAAGACTAATAAATTAAGAATATTTATCATAAACGTATATAATACACGTTTTGAAGTAAAATACCCTTTTTAATTAAATAATTTTATTGTAAAAATAATTTTTTTATGAATCGTAAAGATTATACTATTATTTATTTATTTTAGTATAGTTTAATTCAAAGTGTTAAGTTTAGTTCAATTAAAATATTAGATTTGTTTGAGATGTACAAATAGGTAAAATTTGTTTACATATGAGTGATAATTGTACATTTTTGTCACTTGTGTTTTTATACACTCTTATTTAGATAAATTTTTCATCTTAATTCATAAGCTTATTATATGATTCTGATGTTCTTATGATACATCTATCTCATTATGTTTAGCGTTAATTTAATTACTCTAAATCTATAAATTGTTTAATTATACCAACTAAAGTATCTCATTATATACATAATATAATGTAATGGATAGTGAAAAACTATTATTTTTCTGTAATTTTATCATGAATTATTTAATATATAAGCTTATGTTTGAAAATATTAAATAGTATTGGGATAATAATTGTTATTAACATATATAATTTATTAACTATTATAAACCTATGATTAAAAACAAGCGCAGTAACCAAAATGTTGAATTGCGCACATACATTTCACTAATTACATTAATTACTTATGTTATATTTATTGGTGGATGTTAAAAAATATATATATTAGGCTTTTTGGGTCTAATTTTTTGTATTATTTAAAAAAAATTTGAACTATTTCATTTGTAAATGTTTTTTTTTCATTTTTAATACATAATATACTTATATATTATATTATTATTTAGAACTTGTCACTAGCTACTGTAGCTCTCTCTGACATAATAATAACAATATACTAATGTATAATTTACCTTCTATTAAATGATCAACTTTAATAAGAAACTATTAATATATAATATACCTATTTTTTCCTTTAAAATATTTTATTTGCTAAAATATTTGAACCTAAACAATTGTTTGCTATTATAAACGTTCATTTATTCGTTTTGGAATTTAATTTTCTTTAAAATATTCTTTTAACAACAATTAAAATATGGCTTATTTTAATCATCTACTCGTACTATCCTTGTATAACTTCGAAGGGCGCACTAAGATAAACGAGCAATAAATACATTAATTATGTAAATTTTCGCAATTGGAGAGCTACAATTCCGATAAATAGTGTTTTGCACAGTGAATTTTTATTGTAACGTTGGGTTTGACGTTTAGACCAATATGATGTTGTATAGGTTAAGTATTTAATATATAATACCCGTTTGAAATGGTTGTAATATGAATAATAAAACAACTATTGAAATAATAACGATTCGATCTATTGTCTTGTTATTTGATAAATAAAAAAAATAATCATAATTTTCGTCACGATACATTATAATTTATAGTATACAATACACAATATATATATTTACATGTCTTACGAACTAAAGTCTTGGAGAACAGGTACAAACGGCATACAATTATTATCAATAATATTATTACATTACGATGTATACGTATGTCGAACGGGGGCGCGAGAACAAGAGCGATGCGTAAACCACAGTTAACTACCAAGGCCTCCACATGAACTTTACTGGTATGGCGTCTCGGCGAAACTCCGTCGCGCTACGGTCCTCCGTCGTCGCGGTACTGTCGTCTTCGTCGGACGAGCAGTAAGACGACGACGAGCAAATGTTATTATTTTTTATGACTGCGACATTGGTACTCGGCGGTTCGTCTGGGGAAGAAGACGACGACGACGACAGACGATTCGCCGGCGGGTCTAGCCTCTTCGCACACGATTCCAGGTGCAAGATCATCCTTTGACCGGAACTTTGCCGCAGCTCGTCCGTCCACTGTTCGGCCAACAGCTCTTGGACTTGTCCTATGCACCGCCTGTATCCGGCCGCGTATATTTCTGGTCCTGGTGATGAAGGCGGTGGCGCCGAAGCCGTTGACTTCCGCTTCAGGTATCTGACCGTCATCTCCAGGATATCAGCTTTTTCCAGTTTGTTTACTCGGGAGAGGTCTTGACCGGCCTGTAACCAATCAATAGCGATATTAATAGACGTTGAATAGACGTCTTTCTCAAAAGTGACTAGTTTTATAATTTATTTGAGTTCGTTTTATTTCATCATTCAATAATAATATTTACAAAAAACTCACATTAATATTTTTTTATTTGATTAAAATCTTATTAGCCGAATTAGTTAAATTTAATCGTTAGACCTATTATATCAAAACTGTTTCATTCAAATAGCATGTACAAATGAATGCATCTATGTTTATAAACCTCTTAAAATGTATATATATTTTACACGTCCACGATCAATTAAACTAATTATTACAAATCATATACATATTCTATTTAACATATTTAAAGTGATTTTATCTTTTATTTAAACATTTATTGCCTTAATAGTCGTCATTGTCGGTTATTAGTTTGTCACTACAGACCAAAAATAAGCACAATCTAGCTATTCTAGCAGATAGGTGTGGTAACTGTATACAAGTAGCTGTTATTGGCCAAACATGTAACCTTATTATTGATCATTATTAAATTGTTATTAAACATTATTTAAAAAATAAAAATATCACTCTAGGTGCTAAGGTACAATTGGAGGTTTTTAAAAATTATAAAATAAAAACTGTAATTAAAAAATGCATTTTCATAAATGCACAACACGTACAAAATGAACACATCCATAATATTAAAGAGACTTAGGTCAATTCTAAGCATTCTTTTATATCCCTCCCCTCTAAAAAAAATCTACATAATATGCCTAGTTTTATGGATTATCCTTCGTAAGGGTGTGAGATCAAACACGATTCGATGTGCTTACTAAAAAAATAATCAACAATTTTATAAATACTTAATCTTGCTGGAGGTTGTATTGGGGATGTTTTACGAGTGTAAACTACCTATACATAGAATCGGGCTTTTTATTATATTTTTTTTTTACGAGACATAGTAATTTAAATAAATGTAGTAATGTATATAAATTAAATTCTTGCATTATAAACCAATGTATACCTACATCACAACGCATAAAATATGTATTATGGTACATGTACATAAGACGTATGTATGTGATACACTAGTATGTTTGGTAGGATTATAGGTAGCGCTCACTTGTATAATCCGACTATTTCCGTTTCCCGCTTTTATATCCACGCGTATAACGTGTAAGAATATAAATAATTTTACGTTTGAAAATGTGGATTTTTAATGATATTTCATTGTGGATTTAGAAGAATAATAATAGGTGTCGGTCATGACAACTATAATATTTAATTTTAACTGTTTATAAACATAATATTTATTTTATTTATAGCTCTTATGTATTAACGGTACGTAGATATACGAAGGTATCTATTATATGATAGTATTACATGTATGTATATATATTTATTTAAGTACTTACAAATTTCTCGGCGTCCACTACGATTCGTTTCAGTTCGTCCAGGCTCTGATTTATTCTTGCTCGTCGCTTTTTCTCCATCAACGGCTTTCGGATCTATATATAGGAACGAAGCGTGAATAAAAAAAGTTGATGTTGAGTGTAATAATATGGCCTATGGTGGTGTATATAGCGTGGCGCGGCTAATTTTAAACCGTAAGTCATCACCACACTACATGTCCGATGGCTTGATACGAAAATAATAATAAAAAATAACATTTTTCCATACCTTTCGAGGCTCAATGTGTTTTCCAGTTTTCTTATTGTTGGATGGCAGAGAGGTCGAAGAGATCTCATCCATATTATCGTCGTCGTCGGTACCGGAAATCGTAGTATAACACATTTCGTCTGAACCGGACTAAAGCGGTCTAAAATGTAAAAAAAAAAATTAAATTAAATTAAATAAAACTTTAATACAAAAATTATATTATGTTAAAGTGACATGATGTGTGCATAGTAGGTAAGTACTACAGAGCACTTCGAGTACATCTATCATCATAGGCATGGTGTGTTTTTTAAAAAAAATACTCACCCAAAAATATTGAAAAAAATCAAAAACACTTCTATGCGTGGGAGTAGACGACTGTCGGTAGAGTATATAATATATCCTGCTTCCCGAGTATAATAATAAAACAAATTTGAAAAAACTTTAATATATTCGTATATGTCGTGTGATGTTAACGAATAAGACGCGGAAGACGTCCTCAAAAACGATTGTAATTTATTGTATATTATACGAATTGGTATCAAGTAATATTAAGTAATAGTGGTGCGGACTGAGATCGACGAGGGTGTATTTTGCACTGAACGTACATGTGCTGCAGCAGTGGCGACCGACCCTTAAGAACGACTGTGCACTACAGACGACCGTGACATCGAATAAAACGGACGTCTTATATTATTATTATTATTGTGCGTTTAGGTACGTTATATATATATATACACGCGTTTGCGTGTTTTTTCCCTCTTCTTACTATGCTGTAAGACGTTCGACCGGTGGTGGTGGTAAAGAGAACATCGTCGTGGGTTTGGGCGTGAGTACATATCATACATATAGGTACACGGTCGGCGCCGCCACTGGGGGTTGTGGTATATTAGTGTACTCGTATGTGTCGGTGGGAGAGGAGAAAGAGAGAGATTCACTAAGACCGTACAGATACCGCAGCTACTATATATATATATATATATATATATATGGCGTATAGTGTTATATATTTTATTAGTTTATTAACTATACCACATTATATATTATTATGTTTATTGTTATTCGGCGTACGAGTACCGCGCGTGGTACACGTGTGTAATAAAATGTTACACCATTCCTCATTTTTATTTTTTACCCAACTAATTTTGCAATGATCCCATTATTTATTTGTCTTACAACTTGACTGCAGTTTTTAACGGCTGCAATGGTGATCTTTCGATGTAATATTTTTATTGATTCAAATGTTCGTAAATAATAGACGTCTCGCAAAAACAATAGATAGGTTTGTTATAATATGTAGGTACACGAAGTACCGTACCTTGCACTTTTTTATGGGAGGGAAATCAAAAAGTGTTATAATTTTTATTTAAATATTTAAATAAAAACCTATCGTTAATGAAAAAATGTCATTGTAGATATTTCAAGTATAACTTTTAAGTATAATATTAATACCTGCTATTGTTCTTATCATTAACCTATAGTGTTTATTATTTATAATATCATCATTAGATATTATAAATTAATTTCATAATTATATCTCCTATTATTTGAACTTTAGTTTTCGCAATGAAATTAGTTTTCGGAGTCAATCATTTTGTCACTTTTATATATTTTATTATTTAGGTATATTTTGTTGATAATTGTGAAAAAAGAAAATAACTATGAATATAATGATTGCTCTTATTAATTTATAAATCGTTATGAAAACTAACTCCACAGATTTGTTCTTGGTAGTTGGTTATATAAGTATATGGACATATGGTATATCGTTTTATAATACAGGACACAAGTCAATTTAAAATTTTGAATTTAAAGTAACATAATATCTTTGTCATTCTACGAATACCTATTTAGACATGTAAATAAATTATTATTTTAAGATACGCGTTTCGAAAAAAAACTCCAGGGATTGTATTTTTCAGGGAGCAAAAAAAAAAAAAGGTATAACCCATACAGGAAATTACGTACAATAAGTATGTGTTATGAAAAAAAAATGGTAATAAATATAATATTAGATATTGTATTATATTATTACAATTATTCCTTTTCTTCGGCCGTCGGAGTCGTGGACCTACCTACTATTGTGGCAATCGTATAGTTTTTCAATTCCAGGCACATCATTAACAAAATATAACAACTAACAAGTATCTGTGTATATATACCCTCTTGCACGCGCAGACTCATTAAAATATATTACACGGTACGAGCGTTTACGTAGATAGGTAACCTACCTGCAATTGACTCTGCACACCATTAACTCCGAATCGAATTTACTGCTGCAGCGTACGTGATTATTATCCGAAATCGATATAGAATAAAATAATAATACGGCGTACACGTAATATCAAATAGTTATAATGTATAACATAGACGATACGAGAAAAACAAACATAAATTAGTTTTAACAAGGTAAGATATACATACAGCAGAGACTGCGTCCGTCATCCGGTGCCACCGTGGGTCATCGTTTCGCTCCACTTACTTTATCACTATTATATTATTTTTTTTTTTTTTTTTTTTTTATTGAGACTGACTTTTTAAACTGAATAGATACATTTGAGCCGAGTTCTTTTTTCACATTTTACGATACGCATAGGTAAATTAAGCAAATGTGATTGGTTTATTTGATGGTAAATTAATCGATTTTAATCAACAACAGCAGCTGTAAATAATTAGATTTATATTATAAAGTTCTACTTACTGACCACAAATTGTCCATATTATTTTGACGATTTTTCATTTTTTATATGTATTATAATTTGTGTTAATTTTTAAATCGTTTATTTGGGATATTTATTTATTTTTGTAGTTTATACAAATATTTTACCATTAAGAAATATTTTTAAACGCAAAAATATCGCCAACAATTAATAATTAAATATATTAAATATTTTAAATAATGTTTTCTTCGAGTCTTATGAAATTAAATTTCCTTTGTTATAAATAATTCATTAAATTTATGTTGTAAATATAAATGTCTTATTGAAAAAAAATTGCTAAAAAATATTACCTTATATTAGTTATATCATTTATCTAAATATTAGTCACAATATGATCATAAGCATAATGTGGAAGACTTGAATGCCCGACCTGGGCTAAACACTGTTTATAGATTTAATAAAAGTACAAATTGTGTACTCTCATTGTTCAAAAATAAAAATGTGGTTATAGAATTCTTATAACTTCACCTTTTTTTTTATTTTTAACTTATTGCGTGCGATTACAGTTTTTTTATATTTTACAGTCCCCAGTGCACAGCCGTTTTATTTGATATATATTATTATATTATAATTGAAATGAACCAATAATTTCTAACTTAAGATATTGCACTACAATTGGATTTATGTAGTTTCGTACTTTAAAAATGTGTTACAAACGTGCAGATAGTTCGGTAGTATAGCCAGTATAGTTATACTCGTGATTTATAAAATATAAGATAATAATTGTTATAAAATACTATGATAAATGTATGCAAATAACCAAAACCAAGATTTAACTATGGGTATATATATTGTGTATATGTTATAATATGTACCTATGTAATAATATAATAGGTACATATAGGTCATAAAGTATTGCATAGTTTTAAGAGGATGCCACACATCTGTTTTTCAATGGGTTTGTAAAAGCAATTTATAAACAATTAACATTTAAATTATACGTATTAAAGCTAACTCAAGTCTCAAAGTAACTTATCATTATAAATGGTTCTATCGTGTAATTCTATTGATAATTGTTCTTTATTATTAAATTATAACATATGAAAAAAAGATTTTCATAGGTAAGAACCGAGATGACTATACAGAAATTTAGTTATAGATAATAAGAAACAAAATTTTCACCATAAGAATAAAGTAAGAGAACTCATATGCGAAATATCGTTTATATTTTTTGTTATCTACATTTGATAAGGTTTTAGTGATCAAGAACATTAATTTTATGCGGGCGGTAAAGTTCTTATTTGTATAATAACAGTTCGTTTTTCATCCATAATCATAGTTATACTTAACCCAAGTGATTCTTGTTCGTGCGAAACGGGGTTTAAAAATCAATTTATGGTCGTGTAGCGTCTAAAATATGAACTATAATAATAGTACCTATACATTTTATAATATATAATTTTATCAACGTCATATTATATACATACATGGTGACATGGTGTATGTATGGTACATCTAACTATCTAAGTTTGTCTGAACATTTGCACTAAACTCATTATTATTTCCATTTCATATCGTTTCTAAAATGTCTATAGTCTTTTCATAATACTACTGTTATAACGTTTCATCCAGTGTTAAATATCATTGTCGTTATACCTATTATGTCAAAAGATTATTATGAAACGCGCGTTTCAAATATTTGTGTATATATATAGGATGCTATAATAATGATGATGCGTCGTTACAACGTTCCATTACCGTTGGGAATGAATATTATATGGGCGTTTTAGTTAAGTATTCAAATTTTGTTCTTGTATATAGAGACGTCACCGTCGCGACGTCGGCATTGTACTTGGCATTTACTCCATATCGTACTTCGGGAGTCCGTTAAAAAAAAAATCATCGCATTGACACATATATAATGTATTTACTATATACATATATTTAATTTCAACAGCGTCTGACTACGGTGGGCGTGACGCACTTGCGTACCTATATAGGAATAATATTATATATGTATATTATACTGATGACGGTTTGGAAACGAAATACTTGTGTGTGTTAGTATATATGTGCGCGCTTGCGATTAACGGTCGATTTTCTCTTTTTATCTTTTTCACCATACAATATGTATAATATGATAATGCATACCCACACACACACACACACACACACACACGTGTACGCAGTATACGCATCACATGAAATCGGAACCTGTTTCGAAATGAAAATCTGGAGGGTCTCGCGGGAGAGCCACAGCGCACATACTATATGAAAACGGTGAATGAAACGGCCGGAAATGCCGATCCATTCATTTGCTGGGCGGTCCACCGCAACCTATATATATAATATATATCATATATATTTACTATGTATGTATGTGTGTGCGGCGTGTGTGTATACTTGTGTAGGTATATAACATTCTCTCCTTTTTGCCTCGTTCACCTGCTTTTTTTTGGGGTATGTACATATATACACATCTATACAACGAGTACAGTATAATCGATACGCGAGTTATCGCATTTATCGGCTACACGTGTATTTCCATTGTTGTAGCCTCACTTTCCTCCGGAACTATTATACGCTGTATAGTGCTGCAGGTACGCGCGTATACCTTCATAATAATGTATAGAGAAGTCCCGTGGACCGCCATCGACATTTGCGACGGTCAATCTTAGAAGACTCCGAGTGGAGCCAATAGAATACACTCTTGTCCTTGTACATATAAGGTGTAGGTATAGAAGGTAGTATATTATATTGTATCCACTGGACAATGGTGTTTTTTCCTTCCTTTTATAATTTCGTATGTGCGGCTCAGTTCGGGCTTGCACATCCTGTCTATAAGTTTTGTTGTAGACACGTTTTTAAACACGCGTTTGTCGGAATGCTGACTCGCGTCGAGATTTGCTGAAAACGTTATTTTTTTTACGTTTCATTCAATGGAATTTTATTATCTATACCTAAGTCTGTATACCTCCTGTATCGGCTGTATCTATAAACACCTAAAAAATATAATGTATAATATGTCTTAGCATAAAATTTGTATTTTAAGATCAGTGTACCAATTGCGCTTCTATTATTTTTATGGTCAATATACCAATTATTGCACTTGTACTTTTTTAGTTTCATCTTAAATTAAAAACATTAAGGATAATATATTGACGATACTATCAGATTCTTTAAAATGCACATTAATTTTCATGTTCTAACTAAATATTTATAAGTAGGTACTAGGTATTCATTCTTGTATATGTTTTTGTTTTATTTAAGTAAAGTAGGTAACCTAAGTTGTACTGTTACAAAATATAGCAATACAAATTGTGCCGCAACATAATAAAATAATTTTTTCCTCGTTACTCGAATCGCAAATCCCCCTCCTCCCTCCTCCCTACCCAGCCTGAGCAAATATTAAAAGACAAATATCTATTATTTAACGCAAATAGTCTATATCAACCCTGAAAATGATCGAGCGCAACTTTAGTCTATCAATCCTAAAATATTTTGAGCGCTATAATTGATCTATGAAAAAGTTATTTTAATGCCATCGCTACAGTATCGTGTATATTTTGACCGTTTTTGAATATTGAATTGAGTTTTTTTAACGTTCGCATGCAGGTGATTGTTGCAGCTTTACCGTTGATGACGCCGTGTCATAATATTTGTACTATGTACATATACATACGTAGTATACATCAAAGAACATTCCGTACATGGATTTTCTTCAAATTTTCGAACGGAGTATTGTGCTTGGTATTGTACTTATAGGATACATGTATAATATATATTTATTATATATATAGATCACAACCGTAAACACAAGGACTCTCTCACTATATATATATATATATATTATGTATATAAAAGGAGGATGTTTCTCGTCACCTATTCCGCGGGTTTGTGTCGCCCTCGATACAAAGGAGTAAGGACACCATACATATTATAATATGCGACGTCTATATAGAGGACGTTGCTGAGATGCAAAATCAAGATAACGTCATTCATACTGGTCGCGGCGAAGTACTGCACGAGGACATGCGAAATGACACATATTGAATTTGCACTCTGCGTTTCATTTTTTCCTTCAATTTCGAAAAAACTTACACGTCCAAAGAATACATTCTTCGACTCTGTACAATTGGAGTTTGTATACCCCATTGAAAGTAATAACTATAAGTAAACATACAACAGCTGCTACTTTTTCACTTTGCAATAATAAACTACGGCGAGTAAATATGACAAAGTGTACGTACCCACCTACCGGCTACCTATTTCGTGCGAAAAAAATGGAGTCTTTATTTCGGAAATAGTACGTATATTATATATGAACATAAAGAATTCCTTTTCGTTAAACTCCTATATTATTGTACAGCTGGTATTGAAGTTGAAATTTAAATAGTACTTATACATGAATGGGCATTTATTTAAAATCAAGTGTGTTTAAGTAAAATCGAAGATTTTAAGTACTCTGTAATACAAATATTTTTCAACGAAAACACCACGATTATTATAACCAGTATTAGTAACTTAAATAATGTTATTTCTGATTCTGAACTCTCTTCAATAATTTACGAAAAATAATAATAATAGTAATGCAGAATATTAAAAAATAGGTAGGTATACAATATAGTATAAAATTACAATATATAATATATGTACTATAATAATTGATAAATGAAAAATTATAAATAAAAATCGTACTATCGGAATTTGCAATACTAGAAAGAGTTAACAGTTATAATAAATATATATATATCTTATTACTTTACAATGCAGATATATCAAAATATAAGAATCGAACATACATTAGATACGAATAATTACCTCATACAAATGGTCACCTACTAACAATTTATAGGCATTGGCATAATAAAAAGGAGGGGCTTAGATTTATTATGATTTATATGATTTATTGCCCGAATGACCGATAACCAATCAACTAAATAAATAATTTAAAATATATTATTATTGCTATTGTTAACCATATAGTGTTAAAATATAAGATATTTGTTGTGTACCTAATATTTATCCAATCACAGTTTATTTTCGTTATTGTTTCAAAGAGCACACATCGAAGTGATCTCGCTTCTCTTGACGTTAATCTTTCATTAATATTATACGCGTATTCTAAATAAACCATGCAAGATAATAATGATATTATGATCGATCGCAAAATCGCACCGGCCTCGATTAAAACCATTGCGGAAAAATCGCAAAACGCTCAGACTTCGGAAAGCTCGGAATTCTCGGGTTTAATCGCTAAACCGTACTTTAAATCGATGCCGAATATTAAAATAATAATGTCTCTCGGCGATTCCGATGAACCGCGACAGAATCCTGATGCGCCAGTCGAATATCGTCCATCGCCCATCCTGTTGGCCAATTACGCTGCAGGACCGCAGATGCGGCGAATGATCGCGATCGTAAACGTTGCTGTGTTGGCGCCAGCCGTAGAAGCTAAATCGCTGGTTCTCTCGTCGTCGTTACGCCAGCGTTCCGATGATGATACGCATAACGAAGGCCCGTCGGATGTGGTGAGCCCCGTTGAAGTTACTGGTCCACCGAGGCAATTTATTTCATTGCCGAATATTTCGATAAGCGTGACTCCTATCGAAATAGAAATGCAAATTTCGGCCGACGACTCGTATAACGTGGCATCAATAATCTTAAAAATAAACGCGGATCTTTTTGGAAACGGACAAAAAGATTTTTCTGACGTTTAATCTGCTGGCTGCTGTTGTGCTTAATAAATATACGGCGTAGCATAGAATGTTATATTTTTGTACCTATTTCAATATATAGTTTATACATAGCTACAGTGTACTAAAAATTATGTGTGACGTAAATAAAGTTTTTTGTTAAGTTTTTTTTTAATTTTTTATATTATTTTTTTTATTTTATTGTAAAATTAGTTTATGTTCGGCGTATAAAAATTGTGAATAATGTATTGTAAATAGATACTTTTGTGTTTTTTTTTTTTTTGTACTGTTGTACCTAACTAGTATAAAACTTAAACTAAAATCAACCTGCAGGTGGTTTATGACGACATAGTAATGCCGTGGTAATCCTCGGTATAATGCCATACGCCCATACAATATAATTTTGACCTATAAACAGTCTATACATATTAGTTATTACACATATAAATCAGTTAGGTATTCGAATATAATTTAAAATAATCTAATATAATCTAATATAAATAAATAAATATGATATACCGTAATTTAGACCTATGACCAATATAGACCAGTAAAGTCTGTGTATAAAAGTTCACCGTGCCGATTAGTTTTTACTTATAATAGTTGATATATATTTATGTTTGTATTATTATTATTTGTATTTTGTGGTGACATAAAAAGACCATACGCGTGCCATTTTATAATAAGAAAATAATTAACCTAACATTTGTGTTGTAAATATAATCATTACTTTTAAAAATATATTTAATGTATAACGTTTTATTTAATTAATTTTCTTAAATCTAAATGCTTTATATTATTATTTATATGATATGCAATAATGTTCATATCATTATAAATAACAAAAGGATTAGAGAAATGATAAATACAAAATATATAATATATATAGTTATAATATGACTTTAATACTTTATGTTATATTTATATATCACATATGTTAGACATCAACAGAATAATCCTGTTCAGATGTAGCTAACACATTAAAATTATTATATAGTTTTTACGTTTTTTCAAAGAAATACAATTTTATGACCGTATCATCGTTTATCAAATTTATTATGTGGTATATTAAATAATAAAACCAATGATCGTTTGATAACTATAATCCAACTGATATTCTTTCAGTTCTTTTAAGTCAAAACGATTAATAAAATAGAAAAAACTTGACAAAATCAAGTGCTTACTATAAGGGATACCTACTGAAAATGATTCAAGTTGACAAAATAAAAAATAACGTAAATTTGTCACCCAATTCTTATATTGTGCCACGCGCCGAGTGGTCCACATTCACGTTCAAGGACTCTTATGTAGTTGTGTGGGTTCTACATCAATAACTACCAATGATGTACATACAATTTTCCGTGTACATACTCAAGTAGGGTTCAAAATACTTAAAGGATTGCCAATTGTCATATTACTTGATAATATTTTTAAAGTTGTTTTTTTCTATAGTAATATTATTATGAGTGGTTATAAACTTATAACAACATAGTACATTATACCTACCCAAAATGCATTTGACATAATACTGTATTCGCGTACAATATTATAAATATATACTTATTATATGTTATAACTTATAATCGTAGTTTTATTGGATTAATTGTATCGTTGTAAAACTGAGATAGATAAATATAATGTTTTTAATTGTATTTCATGAAAAATGTATTGTATAAATCTGTACAAATCTGTAATCATACATTTCAATGACAAACACGTATATAAAAAAATGTGTTATTTATTTAAGTTGACAATATTTTTTTAATGATTTAAATATTTTGTAAGAATAAGTTACAGTAAATATTGGATTTTTTGTTATTAATTAACCTTTGATAACTCTGGCCATTAACTGTGAGTTTTTATTATGTTTATCGGGGTAGGGTATAGGCGTATAGCACGGTAGGTTATTGAAACATGTGTTTCTGTATTTGAGACATGGTTTCATCGCTAAGAACCCGAGTGGTCACCCATCCGAGAGCTAGCAACATCGATCGGACGGTGCTTAGCCGCAGTAATATTATTATTGACTACAGCCAAACATATGACGCACCGGCACCATATGTTCCTAGGTAGAAATTACATCCATAAATTCTGCAAAAATGTAAAACTGATATAGAATATAATATTAATAATGGAACTTAATTAAAAATGAATTGCATAAAATCTATGTGCATTTGAATGAATACTTACAACTATATAAAAAATATATTATTTATTTTGGTTCACAATTTTAATGACTAAAATATTTTTTAAGAAATTAGTAAATATTGGAATTGGTAAATGTAAGTTCGGTTAGGAAATATATTATACAAACTAAATAGTATATAAAAAAAGATTCCTATTATATAAAATTATGTATTTTATTCCAACTCCCAATAATATTATGTACCTACTTCGTAAACATAGCCGAATTTAATATGCAGGCAAAAAAAATGTATTTCATTGTGTTAAGTTGCAGTAAAACATGCTTAAAAAAGGTTGGCAAGTGGGTACCACTCTGCTGTACATTATACTATTATAGGTGTCGATTGAATCACTATTATGAGACTTATGCGTGTGTTAAATTTGAATTCAATGATATATATATGATTGTATACGAAAAACGTTTCTAATCGGAGACGGCGTGTCAGCCTGTCACCAAGTGGCAAGTATACATCGTGATATATCGTGTTATTAAAGGAATTACGGAATAAAAACCAAATTTTATTATTTATTAGTTCTACAATTCAAATTACAAATTCAATTATAATTGTAATTAAACACAATATGTATCTAATTATTCTAACTTATATATATTTTTTATGTAATAAAATCCGCCTATATTTTTTGTGTTGAGTAATTCAACGTACTAAAGGTAGTTTGTTGGTATATGTATACATATCTGTAAAAATCTTCATATACATATCTATAGGTGATATTTAATACTATTGAGCTTTTCTATACCATACTATGAAGATCAAATTTAAGTACTTCTATACGTTATTCATAACATTATATTGTATATAATTCCTTTTTGATACAAAATCGGACTGGAAAGTTGTTTGTTATATTTAAATTGTTAAGATAATATAGACTTACAATGTTTCATTGTCTTATTGTAGGTATTACCTAGTTATAGAGTTTATAATATTATAAGCTACTAGCTGTCCCACCCAGCGTTGCCCGGGCAAAAGTCATTTCAGGTGAATACATATTTTTATTTCTCAGTATAACTTTATCAAAAAGTTTGGCCACCCCCGGACTCTAAAGTAATCTATTTACTTTTTTTTTCTTTTTTTTATCTACTAAGTAATTCACTCATAATTAACACCCAGATCGAACCACTGGGTCTAGAGATTTAAAATTGTGCACAGTGGTTCCTTAAGCAATGTAAGGGCGCACTAAGAAAGGATTTTTTAAAATTCGATCTCTAAAGGGAATAAAAGCTATGTATATCTAATTACTTTTTTTTTAATTTAATTTTTTTTAATCAACTTTGTCCATCCCCTATTTCAACCCCTTTACAGCCCTTTTTTCAGGGCTTGTTAATTTATCAAATTCTTCTAAATGGATGGAAATTTCGTTTTGGCCGTTTAACTACTCCTTCAATTATATTTCATGCGTGTATAAATCAATAATAAGCTTACAATTGCTTATATTATCTATTGTAGAAAAATAAAACCGATTACTTATGAACAAATGATAATTAAAGTAGGCTTTGATGAAATTAAACTATAGATCAAAAATCACTCGGAGCATTACAAACAAAGCGGAAAAAAAAATTATAAACAATTAAAAAATCTATGTAATGATTACAAAAATAGAATTCGTGATATTGACAATTTCTTGACTGCTATTTCATATTCAATAAAATATCGATAATAATAATAGAGTAATACTATAAGACGAAAATGACCTATATGGCTATATGCATAATGATAAGCAAAATAAATGATAAATATATTATATTATATATTATTATATTATAATACTAATGATAAAAAATATATTTTCAAGAATATTAATTATTCAAAAACTATAGAACTTTTTTTTTTTTTAATGTATGATCCCTATAATAGTTGAAAAATTGGAAAATCGAAAAACGTTACGCAGTGCTGTTATAATCGTATTCGTAGGTATAATCGTTTTTAAACGAAGGTTTTATTATAATTGTACTTGTCTGAAAAGATTTTAATCGTAATACCGCAGGCTGTAAACTATTATTCTTAAAAATATGCGTGGCAGCTCAGTTCGATTTATACAATTTAGTATCTTACATAAAATATCATTATTACACTATATTATAATTATATCGGTGTTCATTCGTAAATTGTTTTATCTCGATTTCATTCACCGAAATAACAGTAGTTAATATTTTATTTCCTGGACGAGGATAACTATTAAATTTAAATTATTATTACTAATATGAGACATTTAAGCCGGACTCGTATTTAGAGACTCACCTATAGGCACATGTATTATTAATATTATAATGAGTATATGCCCGTTGGCAACAAAAAATATATCACCCCTGTCAGACCATAAATTTAACACGAACCGTAAAAATCAACATTCTGTATTATATGGTATAATTATAAATAAAAAAAAAATCATAATAATATTAATTGTTATAGATATTGTTGACTATACAGTAGGCAATATAAATTTAAATTGCTCGTAACAATATAGTCAATATACTATTAATACCAAACGCATAATACCTTCAATAATTATGTATATATATTATATATAATACGACATCGAAAATATAAATAATTAAAAAGTAAGCAAGTAGACACTCCACTTTGCTGTACAATAGGTGTCGACTGTCAAATGGGTTGATGTAATGGATGTGTTAAATTTGAATTCAATGATCATTGTAAACGAATAAACGATTTTGATCGGAGACAGTCTTTATATCACATAAGTATATTAAGTTATATCAAGTTTAAGCATGATAAGTTTTTTGATATTATTATTAAAATAATTCATTATACCATTAGTTTTTGATAGCTACTAGTTTAAGCTACTAGTTTACGAATTATAAAGTAGCTTGTTATTTATCGTTTAAAAATGTATAATTTCGTCCAAATTTGAATTCCAAATGTTTATAAAAATAAATTATGCTATTATATTTTAAATAGTTATATTAAAACAGCTTATGTGAGATTTTATGTTAAATTTTCAAACATGTTGATTGAACATTGAACAAACCATTTTTATCAACATTTAGAGAACTAAAACATTTAAAAAAATGGAAAATTGCATGTGTCATTTAAAGAGTCTGAAAAATATTGTAAGAATTATGATATTTAAGAGAGATGTTAAAATAAATAAACATTTGGTGAAAAATTCAAGTATAAAAATGTATTCGTTTTTGAACCAAAAAAAAAAAAAAAAATAGATTTTGTCAAAATTTAGTTTTTCAATTAAATTCCTGTTTTATTTATTTTTTTGTTTTTTTCCTGATTATTTTGAGAAATACTGCGAATATTTTCACCTGTTGAAAGTACAAATTAGATCCAAATTCCTTCAACTACAAAAATAAAACAAAAAATCATTGTTTGTACTCATCAAGTATTTATGTGTGATTTGTGATCTTTCTGTATAACCAATATTTTCTTCATTATTTAAACTTAAATTTATTATGCTTTGACCAGAGTTATTTTAATTCCTTTAATTTTTTTTCAGCTGTATAACATTGTTTCGGTCAAATTTTAGATTTACATAAATTAATGGAGATAATGCAGTAGTATTTGCAGTATTTATCTGTATTTCTCTATGTCAACTAGTGATAAAAATATATTATAGTGTTTCTCTACGGTATTGTTTATTCACTGCAATCTGTAAAACCAAACTTTACCCGAAATTAAGATTATCAAGTATGAAATTTATAGGCGAATCAGCATCGGTGTTCTAGTATCTCGTATTCGGAGTTAATTCAACATAGATGGACAATCCGACTGTAGCACTTGACATACGATGATTCAAAGTACTAACTAAACCTTACTGATACTCTAAAAAAAAAATCTTTTGGATTTTGAACAAAATCGATCAATCGAGTATAGTATTAGCTGAAGTTTTTGACGAAATTGATTGAGTAGTTTTCGAATCTATATAAGCTAAAAGTGTAAGTAATTTTGATATACCTTTTAATTGTCACTTTGACTCATAAGTGTGATAAAATTTGTACGTACATGCATAGGTATAGACATAATATTATTATACCCATCAATTATTCCATGCGTACTTGGTACCTATACTCTAGAGTCTAGATTATATTTTTATGATAATAATATAACAAGTAAATCACGGTTTACGTGATTGCACGACCAAGGGGTGGGGAGGGTGTTATTATACAGCCAGGGCCGGCGAGAGGGTGGGGCAGAAGGGGCCAGAGCCCCGGGGCCCGTACCTTTAGGGGGGCCAGGTTAAGCTAGGTATAAAATAAGCATGTATAAGTAAAAGGGCCCGGAATTGATCAGCTCTGGGGCCCACCAAAGTTCTCGCCGGCCCTGACTACAGTAGTCCCCTGGCTACGCTCCTGGTTAAAATTATTTGTATTTTGAATAATATACTACTTATATTCCGTACTTTTATTTTTTTTCTTTAATAATTATGATAATATATTAGGGTATGTTTACGATAAATACTTTGTTCAATATAGCGTATATACGTGTACGTGTACCCGGCGAGCCATTAATATTATTATCGTAATATCGTGAACTGTTCATATCGAATTTCTTTGTTTAAACCGCACGTATTTCAGAAATCATTCTTCTCCTATTTTTTTCCATCGGGTTTTACTAAATAAATTTGTATTTAACGAAACAGTAAAACGTAGATTTGTAAGCAGAAGCACCGTTCTATTACCACACGGTAATAAACTTTCGTTCGAAATGTCATCGTTCTACACGATAATCCGGTCCGATGACAATCGTATAATAGTTTTTAATGTTTTTATATAGAGGTATAGACAGTGCTATTAATTATTTGATGTCGAGAACTCAACACCAGAAGTCTCCATTAAGTGTTTACTGTGAGCTGTATATCAGTTCATTTTTTCATTACTTTTTAAATAGTTAGATAATTACAATAATTTCGAGTTTTGTTTTTTTGTAATTTGAGATTTGTTTATTTGCTTGGGATAAAAATAAATAATGACACCAAACGGTAAATAATAAATTCACGAAACTGTACAGTCAATATGTATTAAATATTCATGGTTTTTTTTTTTTTTTTTTTAATCATGTAATCTATAACATTCATGATTTTTCAATATATTTATTTATTATATTTTAAACAAAAATATTTTCCAAATAAAAATACAACACATTGTTGTGAAACCAAAACAGCTTTCAAATATTATAATAATAATATGTAATGTACTAATGTAATGATTGTATTAATAATGATTTTAGAGTGAATTAAATTCTATAACTTACATAATACTCGTATAGTATACTCGCCTATAAACATTTAGTCATTAATATTGTAGACTAATAGACCAATTAAATTAATAAAATATACAGGTCGACTAATACAAATAATAACATTTTTTTTTTTAATTCAGGTAATAATATTATATTATAAGCTATAATAAATCAAGCATAGTATTAAAGAAATAAAGAATATGGGATAACAGAAAATAATAATATATAATACAGTAATTAGTAGTAACACGGTACTCGAATATCCAGCGTTACCCAAACCGAATCGCCAGTTAACATTATCGACGTGTGATTTATGGAATGGCGAACGGCGATCCATCTACCTCCGTACACCGTACGGTCAGCACTTCATCTATTATATGTGTATATGCACCCTGCAGCATAACAAATATAAAGCACAATAACGATACATATACACGGCTAAACGTATGCATTCAAGTAATAAAATTTGGACATATTATCATGTGAAATTTCGGGGATTATTAAACACGAATGTAATTGTTGTGTATAGGAAAAGCGGCATTCGCGCATGTATAGGTGGTACCATACGCATATTATAAAATATATTATAATATGATCACATTATATTGTATTGAACTGCGGAGAACGTATAATATATTATACAATAAATATATATTTCCGAACCGTACGTTCTCCGAAATCTAACACGGCTCTCGTTACGGTGGCGCGCGATAACAAGAGACGATAATATATATTATAATATAATGTACAATAATATGATGAACATTGTACATTATATTATATTATAAGGGAACGGAGCAGATGTTCGCCGACTTTGTGACTCCCGCGGGCCCGTGGCTAATAGACGGCCAAATATCGGACCCGAGAATCCCGGCGACGTCCGTCCGTCCGGTGGTTGTTGAGGTGGCGGTGGTTGAGGCGGTGGTGTATTTGTCAAGTCAATAAAACCCCATTGGCACTGTACGCGCGTACGTGTATATAAATGCGTGGTAGGGTCGTCCCGCGTGTGGGCGGTCATCGCGACAGCTGGTGCTGCCTCATCGACTCGAAATGCACTCCGGCACGACAATTTAGTGGGAACGCGTCGAGTCGACACGGTATAATAAATAATATTATGCCTACTACTTATATGTATTAGGTATTGTTATTATCATTCGTGCGTACGGCGTTACGCACAAAGCATTTTATCGCGATAATCGACCGAAAAGAAACCCTTGTGATATATCATCATGAATAGGGCTCAAACTTTAATGCTCTTCTAATAACGTACTAAATATATTTTCACTTGAGTAAATATGTGATTGTTATTTCGTATAGAGATAAGTATCGAGTGGAGCGAGGTATATCGCTTTTTCTTTATTTGTTTTAAATATATATGACGTGTGTGCTATTTTTTATTGTTTTTGTTGTGCCAGAAGACAGCGAAATGGTTCAACTTTGAGGATGATTTCTATTAGTTATTGAGGATAGTCAAGAATAATTGCCTAAATAAGTTTTGAAAATATCAATATGGTGACTGATGGCTATACTGAGTTAGATTATAAATTGAATTCAATAATATATGGAATATTTGATTTATTTATTTATTTGATATGACATAGGCAAATTCGTTACTCTACTGTGACTGCGTAGAAAACGGAAAACTGAAATAACAACTAAAGTGTACATATGGCTGCTGGTGTAAAAATAAAAACAAATGCTCAAAATTATTTTAAATGGTTACACGATACTTATAATTATTTTTTTGATATTAAAATTATCAAAGTAAATCCTAAGTAAATCCTAAGTAAATCTCTTAGTAATTGGTTTTGTTAAAAGTTAAATGTTATTTCTAAATTTAAAAATCAAATGGTGGAAAGTCTAAATACAACCCTTTATTTACAACGAAATCACGCAAGCAAATACGCAAAGAGAGATTTATTGACGAACTTTAGTACAATGTTGCTGTAGCTGTTACAATAAGAGACGAGAAATGCGGCGATCTCTTCACCCCTTGAGCTAAGTTCCAAAGAAAACAAAGATGTAATCACTGCTTTAATGTTGTAGTTTTTATATTTTATGTTAAGTTCGTTTAAATTAAATTTATACCTAAACCTAAGTAAATGTTCTATTACAATTTAAAAGTTGGCTACACACGAATTGCGTCCGAAATAGAAAATTTGATAAATGGGTACACGAATTGCGTTCGACTTTTAAAATGTTTAAGTAAAGTTGATTCAATATTTGTGAATGGAACTTTTAAAAGTTTCCAAAAATTGTTTGGACAAATTTTTACAATCCATTGCTTCAAAAATAATAACTACCTATATACCACTGATATTTTTTTTACTACCTAGTAAAAATATAGATACTTATACTAAAACATTTACACATCTCAAATCTGAATTTCTAAAAAATAATATCAATTTTTCACTTAAAAAAATATCTACCGATTTTTGAAAAAGCAATTCACTCATCGTTATTAATTGTGTGGCAATTAATTCAAATGAAACGATGCGGGTTTTATTTAGGTGAACGGTAAATCACAGTTGGTATGAGTCAAGAATACAAAAAAAAGATTAGACTTGAATGGGAATTCAAGTTTTTACCAATTTTTTAATTTTATATTTATAATTACTTTCTTGATTTTTAATCAAGTAAGTATGGTACTTGAAATGAAAAATGTCTGAATTTTTAAAACTTCAAGAACTTGTGTTAAATAGGAAAATGATAAAAATGTAACTCAGTTGTAATGAGTCCCGAGGTAAGGTGTAGGTGGGTAATTAAGCTAACTTTAACATAAAATTTTAATGCGAGAGATCCGATATCACACACAAACGGTATAACAATTTGAATCCACAAAAACGTCGGCGTGAACAGTCCCAAAATTTCTACTTTATACTTTTACTATTATAGCTAAGAAGTTGGTTGATAGCTCAATAAAAAGGGTTTATCAAGTAGGTACAAAATGTGAGATTAAAAATTTTTAAAAAAAATTATTTAATTTTTCGCTGTTAAAAAATAGTTATTTTTTGCTAGATTTACATTTAGCGTCGTAAATTATCAAAACTGGACAACGGATTTTTTTGTTTGAGGTCTTATTAGATTTACATTGGCTAGGAGAAGTGTAGTGAAGATTTTCAGAACTTTATCTTCAATCGTTAACTCACTACAAAGCTGTAAAGATAAAAAACATAAAAACACTCAAAAAATGTGTTTTAATTTTTTTAAAAGCTCTGTAATAAATTAATTACAATATAAAAATAAAATTCTGAAAATCTTCACTACACTTCTCCTAGCCAATGTAAATCTAATAAGGCCCCAAACAAAAAAATCCGCTCTCCAGTTTCAGAGATCTATCTCACTAAATGAGAATAAAAATAAAATACATTATACACATACATATTGCATACAACTAATACATTTCTAAAAATTGAAAATCAAGAGTCTACATGCAGATCTCTGACTTATCAAACATTTTTTTTTTATTATTTTTAATTTTAATTATTATGTTGCACTCCTGTCTCCTATAACTTAAACCTACACATTTTCATTTTATTTACTTCTAATTACATAATAAAAAAAAAATACGACATTTTTAACCTACCAACAGTCATAATTTGCTATTGACAGTCCTAAGTCTATAGTAAATGGAAGTAAAATAATGTTTTTACGTTGGGACGCAATTCGTGTAGTCGTTAAATATCACCGAGACGCAATTCGTGTGCAGCGTAAAAGTTATGGTAGGTAGTATAGGTACATATTAGGTACTCAATAATATTAAAATTGATGGTAGACGATTTAATATTACCTATATAATTATAATATTGTATTATTAATATTTATACGAATTAAGAGTAAAACATTTTTTTTCGAATGGAGAGTTATAAGTTATAACTCTTTTTACTAGAAATTGTTTTTGCTTCAACGCTTCATATAGTTGGAAAAACATAAATCACTTGATTCACAGATAGGTAGGTCTACACTATTCGTTGATAATAATACGAGTATGATAAAGTCATAGATCATCACGCATTTACGCGTATTTAATATATATGACTTGTCGTATGTATACCGCTTGTTTGAGATTAATATATACGCGACTGCATACAGCTGTGCCGTATATTATAATATATGTATAATGTATATTATATGCGGATAAATACCTTCTCGTGATAAGATGTTTTCTGCAAGGACGAAACGTGCGTACAATAAATTGGGTACTTATTCAGCGTATATATTATACGATCAGCAGCAGCGGTACGCGTGTACCTTTGAATGTAAACGTATACAACACCTTTTACGCGGGCGAATTATATCGACGGAGATCTACAGTCGGCGAGCGCATATTATAAGAAAACGTGTCGTTTTCCGTCTTTTGGCTTTAAATATTAATTCAATTTTTTTTCGTCCCGCCGCGACCACCACCACTGATGCTGCATGTAAAGAACGACAACCCGAGTGTTGATGCATATAGTAATATAACGTATACATGCCAGGAGGTTGGTACAAAGATATATTATGTATATACCTACTACCTACAGTATTATGAACATAATAAGCGCTAATGCGTCGCGTTTAAGGCATGTCACGCGTCTGCAGCTTCACTTATATCATTGTCCATCGCTGCGATATTATCGCGCCCGCCGCGGAGTGTGCATTTATAAAAATACACCTTTATGTAAAACGGTAATACGCTTTTGGCGAATTTTTGTTTTTGATTGTCGAATGCCGACACACTCGTCGTACCTACGATATATTTCGGGTTATATGTTATAAATAACATATTAAATTTCCGAAATTATTTCACACAATAAAATTGTAATCATTGGGCGAATTGCAGAGTACGATTTTTCGGGTAAAAGAACCCCAATCTCAGAAACGAAAATTCACTAAAAAAATAGTTCTATTTATTTTAGGTGAGAGTGTAGTAAGTAAACGAATTTAAGGATTCAAATGTTCCAACAATACTTATATTATTAATAATAATAGACATAACATCTTTAAATTTAATATTAATAATATTTAAAATATCCAGTATGACTTGAAATAATTTCTATATTTGAGGTTTTAATACTTATAAGTAAAACATTTTTCAAAAAAATTCCGATCTCATCATCTTACCCCATACTTGAGGTTAGTTGACTTATGTACATCATATCATAAATACATCTATAAAACAATATCAAATAAATATCAAGTAGCTAATACATATATAGGCTATACTAAATAATATGATTATAAGATATATAAAGATTATAATTTATAAGTTTATAACAAATGACTCACTACTCACAGTAAATAATAAATATTATATTTTTAATTAAAATTATTTATGCTATAACTATGCAATCTAGACGTCACGTCAATATACTCTATTATATTGACATTTTTGGGCACATGTAAAGTGCACTGATTGCGACCTTTTTAAACTATTTTTACCTCTAAATTATTAGACAGACAGAGATCTGAAAGTAATATTCACTAAATCTATATAAACATTGTAATATTGTATCTTATGAAATTAACTTTTAACGTTACTTTGCAATAGTTTATGAAACGTTGGTTAGGTTAACCTAACCACATAATTACCTACATATGTATATGTATATACATGTATATAATTATATGTATAAATATATAGTTTAATTTTTACACAAGAAAAATTCAATACACGCATAAAAAAGATAAATTGTTAGATTAATATTAAATTTTTTTTTTATAAAATGTTTACCTTATAAAATAATTCTACATAGGTACAATATAGACATATAGTATATACCATATTATCAGAAATGACAGAACTGCTAATATTTAAAAATGTGGAAAATGAAAAAATCCACAAAACACATGCTGTGTGTGAGTATGTTGCTCCTCATACAGCAGCAATCGATTCTATAAAATAACCATTAATCATAAAAGTCGTTTCCGGAACCACAGGATATATATTATAAGAGACACGGAAACTAAAGGAATACCGAGAATCGCAGAACAATAATCTGTAGGACACTCAACGTCTCAACGACCAACGTTTATAAACCAAAGACACAATAGTGTTTTCAAGTGATGTACTGTAACTGTATAGTGAACTATAGGATTGAGTATAGATGGGTCAGAATTCTGAACAGTGGCTTTTAAGGTCCAAGTGTATATGAGTCCTTCTAGGGGGTTTACTCTATACAACGACCAATATATTTAGATTTAAATATAATATATTTTAAATAAAAACAACATTGTATATAATGTATTATGTATATACAACGATTTAACAAGTAGTCAAAACGTAGGTATCACTATCACATGTAGATAAAAAATAAAACGGCCGATAGTCGGTGGTGCTAAAAATGAGATGAAATGGCACAGATTCCACGTATTTCTCCACATAATGCGCTCCTGACGTATACCTATAATAGCTACATATGTAGGCACCGAGTATCTGAGTTATACGCGAAACGGTTCGACAATTTTTTATGAAATATAAAGTATAATTGCAAACGAACACCGCGAATTACGTCAATTCAGCATATTTACGTGCGTGCATTATTATAATAATAAATAATACAACATATCAGAGGGCGATGTATACACGCGGACGTCGACGGAGATATAACAAAACGTCATTTCGAGTCATTTGTCCCGGTTAAATAACGTCATAAAACCGCGGCGGCTTACAGCTTGTGCACCGCCTGGCGTATATATATTATAATATGCCTTATTATACACATATAACTGCTGCAGCTGCCTTTTCGGTCAGCGTTATTTCTGACAGTATTTTCCACCTCATCGCACTCCAGACAAACAGTTTATAAAATATCATTTCATTTTTGATAAAACGCATACGTATATATATATAAATAGGTATATAACAATAATAATAATAATAATATAATAATAATACAGTGTGTATAATATGTATATAAAAAGGAGCAAACGAGCCCTAAACCGTACGTATAATAATATGTACCTATACGCATAGTCCTTTACAAATAATAATTGAGAACCTTGTCGAAGAAAACACCTGAAACTTCGTGTATAAATGTATATATATATATACCTGTATACATATTATATATTTATATCCTTTCTTCTTATCTTCGTGCTTGAATTTGATTTTCTCGTGACCGTTTCCGTCGGTCATACAACAATATATTAACGTATAACGTACCTATACAAAGGCATTATATAGTAAATTTTCAGAGAATTCGCTTAAAATTGAACTCCTCATTTATTGATCAAAGTACCAAATTAGGTTTACTCGATACAATAAATCAGATTATATACTTGTTATACCTACAGTGGAGGGTTAGGTAACCTAAGGAGATGGTATTTCGCACCAATCGTATTACCTGTAATTTGCGCCACCAATAGGTAAATAATGGTAAATTTAAGTACGTATATAATTTTTGCCAAAATATAAAAATATAACATGTGTTTTTGCACCACGTCTCAAAATTAATTTTGGTAATTTGCACCACGAAAGAAAACGAAATGGAATATGTACCTAATCTGCGCTTAACTTCAATTGTTGGAATTTAAATATATTTATCTACATTTATTACAAAAATATTTTTTTCTTTAGGTTGTTTTTGACGCAAATTACATACGCCGGGTACCTACCTAAACGTTATACAATATAGACCAGCGGTTCCCAACCCATATCGATTCTAACATTCTGTGCCCCAATTCTCTAATATTGATAATTTTAAGTTAATAGGTTTTATTTGGGCATATAAGGGGCCAACTTCACCCACGTAAGATTGTTAGAAAGAGATAGTCAATATCTGTGCGTATATTGTGGGACCTAAAGTACTTACCTATATGTCATTTTTTAGATGTATTTCTCTTTCTTACTATTAATAGGTATAAATGAACCAAGTTAAATTGTATAATAGAATAATATCTAATAATGTTGACTCCTAGAGACCTCACTCTCTATTTTTAGTCCATTAACCATTTATATTTAACCTGTTCAGGTATATTGTTTATATATCTGAACTATACACATGACAAGTAGGTTACTTCAAGTTAAAGTTTATTTTACCTTTTTGTCTCATAAAACCTCCATCATCAATTTGGTTTATCAAAGTACAATACTTAGATTATAATTTATAAATTTATACTAATAATACAAAGTTCAATAACAACTGAGTACAGACCCATATATAGTTTGCACTAACCTGTTACATTTGACGAATAAAAATTATCTTATTCAAACACGTTATTTGATATTTGATACTTTAGTAATACAATTATAACTATCAATTGCATATTTAAGCATGTATTTATTAAACTTAATTTTCACAATATTAAAAATAATTATAATATGTAATTATATTTATTTTTACACTAAGTAAAGAAGTTAATATCGACATTCCTAATGACTATTAAAATACATTTTCTATACGTAGACAATAATTATTATTTTAAAACAATAACTGAGTTGAACAAACAATACTTAATATTCTAATAATCTATTTTACTGTACATCATCATCATCCAAATTAAAATATATAGATTTTTTTAAGTCAGTACCCGAATTATTGGTTCCAGCTGGTTGTCACAAATAGTATATTATCTGAATTGGTTCTTAGATTCTAAAATAAAATTTGAATAACAAGTAAGGATTGTCTATGCTGAATATGTAAATAATTAAATATTTTCATACATTGTTATAATAATTTTATATATTATTATTTTCTAATCTGTATTATTTGTAAACCATTAAATGATTGGCCGTAATACTAGATAACTTTAATTATAACTTAACTACAAAATTAAATATCACTTTTTTTCTTTTACAAAAATAAAATTACCAATTTGAAATTTTGAAAAACCAATTCAGATGTGTGCTACATAAAATATCGAGAACCAAAGCCAATTTAGGTATAGAGTTTAAAAAAAGAAATACATATATTTTACCAATATTGCCCACCACGGTTCCGGATATCTATACCCCACCGGCCACCGCCCACATAACCATACTATCTACATACGGTCACGTATGGGTACATCAGATTTAACGCGCATTTCCCTCCAATAATAAACAGGTACGAAACAATATTTTCTAAAAACAACTTTAACGTTATATTAGATGTTTGTTATGCCTATATTGTAGTATAAATATATATATGTATATACACTAAGTATATGTATCGGTACATATCGTGCGACCCATAAGGACCGTTCGGATTGTTGTTGTTGAACAAATTTTTTTCAGCTGGCTCCAGAGGCGGTATATACGCAAAAAGGTAAGATCTTAGCCGCTGGTGGCGACGGCGGCGTCGGCGGCGTCGGCAACGGTGGCGGTCTATAATCAACGAGCATGTGCAAAAACCGTGTCGGTATGATTCAAAGGAATGGAGCCGCAACCGTACAGCGATGTGTGCCCAGTTTTCTATTATATATCGTTTTTCGCGGCATTACGTCGAACAACAGAGCGAGAGATCGGGAAACATATTTAGCACGTGCCTCGTATAATATCGTACATAGGTACACACGCGTAAGTATATACTATATGTATACTTAATTTATGACGTATTACCTACCGACTGTTTGTTCAAGGCATCGGATTACAATAATATATGTATAATAGCCGTGTATGGGTCCCGATTTTTGACCAATTAGCTCATTTCTGTTGCTAATTATCGTAAGCGTAAACTGCACCCAGCAGTAGTGGCTCCAGTTAACGCGTTGGTTTCCGTTAATTATAACTATTTAATTATTTTAAACAAAAACATCTAAAATTTTTACCATTTCTGGCATTTAATAATTCACGAAGTATATTATAATTTATATTAAATAATATATTATTGAAACAAACAGCAAATAGCAATGATATGTATCTATTTAAGTAGGATATGTTAAAATTGTATAAGCAGACAATCGTGTTATAATTTAAACATGTAAGGTACCTACCACTTATCAGTAATTGGTACCTAAGTACCCAAGTATATAATAGGTATACTGAATTTGAGCGTTTGAATAAATGCCATAAAATATAAAAGAAGTATAAATATGACATAGTAATTATAGAAAAAAATTATAGTAATTGTGTGTATAGTATATTATAGAAGTTTTATTTCTATTCAACTTATCTACTCGTCTTTGAATAAAATACCTATTTGAATTTAAAATCCAACTATTTATGATATAAAATATATGTTTAATATAATCGTATAATTTTTCAGTTATTTATTACATTGATTTTAAAATTACCTCATATATCTTCAACAATAAGGGCAAAAACTGTACAAAAATATAGCCATATTAATCATTAGAATTTTAGCTTTATTATGAAATATTAAAGTAAATCCAAGCGTACGACTAAAAATAGAAGAATAGTTTGAAGATGGTATGGTATTATAATATTATACTCATGTTTACTCAGTTTCGAAGACGGCGACTTTAAAATATCTTTATTTTTCTCCAATTTGATGAAGTAATATTTCAAACTTTATTAATAAATAGAGATCTTCACACTCGTTTCATTACGCTAGCCATTTCTCCTAGATTTTTCAACCTCTTCGGACATTTATCTAAATTATACTTTTTATACTTCTATACTCATAATAATATTAGTATATTCTTTGAGTTATTTTATATTTAGTTATTGGTTATTACGGTAGTAATAAAAATGCTGAAAAAATCACAAAACTCTTTAAATTAAGTATACGTTTTTTAAAGATTTATTTTCGTATGTACGTAGATATATGTAGTTATTTTTCTGCGTTTGAAATTAGGGCTGAGGCAAATATATTACAGATTTTCGATTTATCCGTAAAAAGGGGAATGTAATGGACGTTCCATATAGTTTTTTATAGATAGTTATATATACAATTGGGTCAAATCGAGGCGTGGTTATGGGTAAATTGGCGTGATTTTTTTGGCGCCAGCAAATTACTTAGCAGGTGCATATTTCATGCACCATCACAGCGTGAAATAATATTTTAATATGGCTATTGTTGCTATATTATGCGATTTGATTTAAGATGATTAAACTGAATAAATGGCAATAATTAAGTAGTCGGAATCAGCACGTTTAAATACACACCATATGGCATATACCTTATGCCGTAATAAGTATTATACGTAATAAGTAAAAACCGTATTTATATGCATTTTAAATTGTAAAATAAGCATGCAAACATGCACTAAAAAGAGTCAAAATATGTAAGAAAAAAGTACATAACATGCAAAATAAAATTTGAATTTTTATTAAATTTTATACTTGATTTTAATTTTACAGTAATAATTAATTATTAATTTTATTTAAATTTTAATAAACAAAAAGTATACGGTGTATAATATAGCAAATATGCAATACAAAAATGTAATTTGTGAAATTTGAATTTAATTTTTAATCGGCTACAACTCGTTTGCGCATAATTTGCGAACAATAGAAACTTTTTTTCAAAGAAATTTACCCACGTATAGAGTACATAACCTGTGTACATACCTTCACCATTTTCGAATTAATCATTAGAAGGGCTGTGCATTTAATGAACTAAAAAGGTGTTAAATCTATGCATGCATTTTTGCACTAAGACAGACAAACTATACACTGAAAAAAAAACATGCAAATGCATTAAATTCATAGTACTGGTCATTAGTGATGGTGGAAAATTATTATACTCTTACAACATTTTCCTTCACCCTTTATAAGGCTTAGGACTTTCAGTCTAATCATATTCTGGTATCATAGACTGGTGGGTTTAAAAATTCTGTTTGAGTTTTTATAGCACAGCTTTCTAATAGATTATAAGCCATCATTATTTTACAATTTTGTTGATTAAAAAAAAATAATTTTAATTACAATCACAATTATTTTTTAACAATAAGTCCTTAAAATAATACATGTTAAAAAATAAGTTAAAATAGTTAATATTTATTATATATTATTACTACGCGTTTGCATTAAATATGTTTTTTAGATTTATAATCAGAGTATATTTTTTTCATATAATTTTGTTTTTTTAGTATTTCGTTTCTACGAGTATTTTTTTTTTTTTAATGAACTAATTTTTAAATCACTATCGACTTGAATTTCCATTAATATTTGAATAACTTGGTGAATATGTGGGTGGGGGGGGGGTATAAAATTAACTATTGAAAACTCTGAACAAACAAAATATATAGGTTTTATATATAGGTTATAGGTATTATATTATAGGTGACAACTGATGAGATACCACGATTGAAAATAATCGTTATACTTTAAGACCCAAAACTGTACCTATTAACAGATTTCCGTTGTTCATAATTTTGTGCGCAAACGAGTTGTCACAAATTTATAAAATCTACTGGTATGTGCGCAAACGAGTCTAACCTTTTTAATCATTAAGTAATACATTGAAAAAATATTTTATTAAAATTAAATAGTAGATACCTACATTGGTGATAAATAGGAAAAAAGTACGATTTAATGTAGTATGTTAATTTGAAAAACAATAACTTATCAAATTATGTTCCATATGTTTATTTCTGTGTATGATTTAAAATTTTGAAAAACTCACTAGAAATATTGTAACTAATTTTCTAATTGATGTCTGCAGTTATGCATTTTAACTGCTTAAAAATAAATTGGTAAATTACAAAATAATTTTTAGCAAAAAAACACGTGCATTCAATCTACACTTAACTTGGCTACAGCGTAATTCTTACGATACAAAAAATATTTTTTTTCATGAAAATAATAATTTCCACACACTTATATATATATATGCATGTATAGTGTATACTTTTGAACTCGCAAGTCACTCTTTTAATCCTGAAAATTTAAAGTACATGAATGATTCAAAACTAAGATTTTTTTCAAGTCTTTTATTCATTAATATTTACATTTTCAAAATAACGGTTATTTTATTGAAACATACGATACTCCTTATTACTTACAATAAGTCAATATTTTGAACTCTCGTAGTTTTTTTTCGTACTTAAGACGTAAAATTATAAAGAATAGTAAAGTAAGTAAAGTACTCTAGTGATGATCTATGATGTATATAATATATGTCATATATATATATATATATACCAAGTTATATTAAATCAATTCTCGTACATGCAAATATAATGTCAACTTTATTCTTATTTCAATTTTATAATTGATTTCACTATGTACAACATTATTATATATAAATATAACTATTACATCGATTATTTAAAAAAAAACCTTGAATGAGCCATTAATAAAATGTATTTCAATATATTCATTCATCAGGTATTTAATATGATAGCTATATTAACATTTAAAACCTCTATTATTGCTCGTCTACTTATTACTATAATACATATATATTATATTATATACATAGTAATAGCTATATTATGTGGATTTAGCGCGGTATAAACCTTTATACAAGAAAAAAGGATCGAGGTGCGACCCGGAGAAAAACTTCACGGTAGACTAAGTAAAAACGCTTATTTGAATTCCGATTCGTCTTACGAATGTTTGCGAAAATCCCCCGAACAACGTTTTGGCAAACAACAAAATAGCTTATTGTTATTGTGTGTCTGCGTGTAGTGGATGTATCTCACGTTACACCGCTCATCCTAAAAAGACGTTGGCACAATGCTTCGGTACAATATATATTATTATATACATACTGCGGCCTGCTTATATATTATACCCCGGCCGATGCGCAGCTGAATTTCGTCGCGTGAAGTGTGAAACTTCCGAAAAGCTTCACCGATGCGTTAAACGCACTGGACAATATACTTAAGAAGACATATATCACACCTTTTGGAAAAATATAGAACCCGTTCCGACTATTATTGTTTTGTATTTTAGATGAAGTAGTTGCAGTAAGTACCGATAGCTACCTAAAGGATAATTCGTGATAAATGGGTATATGGGCATACTATATAATACGTATAGATAATATAGTGTGTTGTGTGTGATTTATTTTTTCTAATCCCCAACGCCTCGAAACCTGCAATAAGATGGTTGACTGGTGATCATATTTAGGTTCTTGTGAAAACAACCCTTTTAAGCAACCAAGCGATGCAAACTACCCTTTTGATATACACATTATATTTTGTATATGTGACGATATCTGCAAATATTTTGTACACAAACAATAACGAGTTCGATTCATTTGAAAATTTTATCTTAGGTATTTCGTTTTAACATTTTTAAATCAAAATAAATCATTAGCCTACATCTGTATTAACAATTGCACATATTTATATCGTTTTACCCACATTGATTTTTAATGATCGAAATGTATATTTATGTATTATTATTAAAAATTATATACCGACAAAATCTAAAATTCAAATTTTAACTATATGTGATATATTCAAACGAAAATGGGTAAAATACATAAAAAAATAAATAATAACATTTATTGAAAATTCAGAAAGGTATGTGTCAGTAATACACAAGAAAAAAATCAATTTCCCTTGTTAAATAAATAATAAATCATGATAACGTAGTAGAACACTTGAAAATGTCTGCTCAATATTGTTTAGTGTTTTGGATAAATGGCAAATTCATTATACAATTTTAAATTCAATTATTCTCGATAGTTATGATTTTTCTCGGCCTATCTTGTTTGTAACTTTATAAGACAATTATATTCTCGTCTTGAAAATCAGTTTATACCTATATATATATATACACATAATATGTACCGAGTATACCGACTATCTATGTATAACAACTAAACACTTATTTGAATACATGTATTATTATTAATGAGTAATGACTAATACTAATCATTATTACACCTCATGATTTGTAATAACCTAGCGATCAACTCAAAGAACCATTATAGTACATGTTTTTCATAATATTACATACAGTTGTACAGAGTGTAACAAAAATAGCTGTAAATGATGTAATTAACTAACATACAATATTGAATGTATACAATAACTTTTATTCTAATAAATATTACATTTATTTTTAATATATAATTAACAATTATATCATAAAATATCTAAATTAAGCGTTTTAAAAATTAATAAAAATAAAAGTTATTATACAGTTATAATGTATTATATATTAACATGTCTCAATTATTTCTGTTGACTGATACACTCTGTATATTATACGTGTCACTATAATTGGGATAGGCTGAAAACCATTAATGATGATACGCAGTCATGCAGGAAACGAAGGAATAACATCATATTATAATATTACATCGTCTTAAATATTATAATACCTCATTATCTCGTATCTTTTATGATACACTTATTCATATATAGTCACAAAATTTCATAAAATAGTAAAATATACTAAACAGGTATATATATAAAGAGAGAGAGAGAATATTGATGGATCATAATACATTCAACGATCGTATTGAAGAAAATAATATAATGAGGCCCAGTGCCGTATATAGTAAAATTTCAGATCCAATCAAACTATTTTACTATGTATTTTGCATAATTTTACTTATATATATAATGTAAAAATAAATATGTATTTATAAATTAAAATTTCTCTATTTTTTTTTTTTTTTTTTTATTGAACTTAAAAAAAACATCAACAACAAAGGTTATTAGTTTTTGTGTATGTTGCATAATTAGTGGTTAGGTACTAAAACTAAATTTATAATACTTATATGGTGTTATTTATATGTAATTGTTACAAACAGAAATATTAAAGTTATCATTAACAGTAGGTTTAAATTTTATTGTATTATTTATGTCATAATTAAAACCATCCGGCCACCTAAAAAATGTTCCAGTTGTATATGCAGCCATGCTGGTGGTAAATTGGCCCACAGTGAAAATAATTCCTTATGAGGCCCATCATTTAACAATATACTGTTAAACATTCAAATAAGTCAAATGTTACATCACTTGAATAAGTTAAAGTTAAAATATAATATGCAATGGTGCGCACATAAGTATAGTAGTATATTAGTACCTACTATACATGCATAACGCGTAATACGTTTTATGTAATATTTATTAAAAGAAAAAAAATACCATTTACTTACTGTATTTGAGGAGTATTTGTATTGCAAATAACATTAAAAAATTAATGTCATATAATTTCTCAAACTCACAACAATAATATAAGTAATATTAAAAATGGAAATTTGATTTCCATCAAAAACAATACCTGTCAACGTTCAACGAACAGGGGTAAAACTACCTATTCTTCAAAATACAAAACTCGAAACTTTATAGTACAACAGTACCTACATGGCTACATAAATATAAGATTTATACTTTTCTCAATTAATTAAGTCAAATAAAAACTAAGCTGAAACTGAAAATTTGTAATGTTTTAATTGTTAAGCTAGGATTAATCAGTCTGATTTTTATTTATCAATTTAATTTGTATAGCTTTTTATATTATTATAAATGCTTAATTTAAGGCGGTTGGAAGCAGCGTGTTTATTTCACGTTTTAAACCTAAAAGCCTAACAAGATTAGTGATTACGCATACTTAAAATAATCATATTTTAATTCTGTAAAAAGATTTGAGTTGATCTACCTTTTTTCTAGGTTATTGTGGAAATTGATTTTTTATATTTTTTTATAAATTATTTTTAAATCTTATATGAGTTTCTAAATTTTTTTTTAATTTTTAGATTTACTTTAGTGTTTTTTTTAAGAATGTTAAACAGTCATTCTAAAATCGACTTCCACAATAACCTAAAAATCAAAACAATAAGTACAAATATTTTTACAGAAATAAAATCTGATCATTTTGAGTTGACGTATTTTTGTCAGGATTTTAGGTCTACATTGATCAATAAAATTAGTTTCCTCGTCGGAGCAAAATATTTTATTTCATTAAATGCAATGACTTGTGCATTCGCAATTTAAACTATACCTAACTAACAAGTGTTTATGTTAAAAAGCTTAATGGTTTACCTAATATACGTAATAAATATATACCACTGTATGAAAAGTCAAATCATCACACTGTATATATATCACGGCTGTATATATACTAGGTATAGCCGTATAGGTATGTATATATGGTGAGTACTGTGTACTCTTATATAGTTTTATACTTAAGTAATTTGAAAGACAGAAGCCCCAATTCAAAATGTATTACAAAGACTTTAGTGCCGTTTTTTTCAATGTAATACAATATGACTAATGGCCACTTTTTTACCACGGTTTATAAAAAAAACTCTTCCTTACTATGTGTGCCAACATGTAATCATTGTACAATATACATACTACTTAGTGTATAACAATAAGATCGGGTGTATTGAAATTTAAAATTTTCATGATACACTTTGACACTTTGTATACCTTATACCTAGACGTCTTAGACACGTATTATCGACATATTACATATGTCATATAGCCATATACAGGCAATATATTGTAAAAAGATAATAGTAATTTGAATAATCCAATTAAAAATTTCATAATTATACGTATAAGTACTTTATTAGGTATATTATCATTATCATTTATCTATAATAAAAATATAATAGATAGTATTGTAACTAAAATTACATTTTGACATAAAAATAAATCACCTAAATAAAATTATTATGAGTTAAACATTATATAATTTATTTATAAATACATCGGTGGAATAAGTATAATTTTCTAAATCTTTTCAGTATTATCTAATAATTATACTTTATACGTCATAAACGGGACTATGAATTTAATGCATTGTTTTTTTTGCCACTTATATATTAGAATTAGAGCAAAATTTGTTTTGTCTTATTTAAAGCTTAAATACGAAATTTTATTTTGCATATTTTTTACATATTTTTGAGTTGTTGAGTTAGGACATATTATAAATGTATGTTTTCATAATTATTTTGTATTCATGCTTTTTTTTCTTATATTTATATTCTATCAGTTATTTGGTCAAACTATTATACTTTTAGTCAGGTATTTAACTTAAATTGTTATCCGATAAGGCGATAATAAAATAATAATTATTCTGATACTTGATAATATACAACAAATTAGTTGTATATTTTTAAGTGTAACAAGTCCTGAATCCTATTTATAAGTTTAAGAAACTAGTTAACAATATATTATTTTCAGTTTTGACTACAGCATTATAAATGGGTATAAGTTTAAATAATTTTTTTTAAAGTTACTAATGAGTCTTTGAAAAAATGTTCATAAATATAATACTAATTAGTAATTACTATTCATACTGTATTGATTTTAGGTACTTATTATTTACTTGTTACGAATTTTATTTATTAGTTATACAATTGTAGGTCAGATAATTTTTTTTTTTTACGATACACCATATAGTTTTTTTCTATGTTGTTCATAAAATTAATTGACAAAAAAAAGCCAAACGTAATTACATACGTGAGCACAATTTTTAGTGTATTTGAATTGATTAGTATAGTAATGTCGTGTGTACAGATTAACTTATACTTGGGATCTAGACCTTTTTTTTAGTTTTCTAAATGGTCGATTATAATTATAAATTTATAAATGTATCTACAATGAAATAATATAATATGATTATATATTTGTATGAATTATGAATAATTTATTTCCTAATATATTACTTATGTTTATTGACTGGATACATTTTTTTTTTTTTGACTAACTTTGTAATGTAACCGAATTCGTTTAATTTACGCCCATTACTTTAATAATAATTATTTTTTAATTAGGATTAGAAAAATTAGACTAGAAAGGTTACCCCTAGTAACTGATGATACATTTAATTACGTTAATATAAAAACTAATAATCTCGTTAATACATTTTTATTTAAAATTTTTAAAACATTTATATGATTCAATGTTTTTCCATTACTTATTTTCTGTATCAATTATCAGTAAAAATGCTTCGATTTTAAATTTTGGGTGTGGTGTTTGTTAACAAATTGGATCTAGATAATACTTATTTTGAGGAGTTAAAAGTAAACAATTCCCAGTACTTTTCATATTTACGGGGAAATACAATAAAAAATATTAAAGAAAAACAGCATTTTTATACGTAAAAGTAGTACTTGACGAAATGATGGTTAGGGCGTCGATGGTTATTCTAATAAGATTATTTTACTATTTACCTCTCATTACTCAGTGATTAGTCAAGAACCCAGACGGCGACCGGCCAACCGTTTATTGAGCTTATTACATTTGTTATTATCATGAATTTATTATTTATATTATGAAAATGTAACGCTATCTGTATGCGGAAACGTGAAATGTTTATATACCGCAACCGTGATAACATAACCTGAAAATAATTTGAAAATGTTTAAACCTATCATTCAATACGCTCATCATTCGTTTCTCATGGCAATTGCTTTTGTTTTATAAAATCTTAATATAATATTTATTAGAACCATCTAATACTTTTGATACTTGCTTACGATTTACGTTTTAAAACACTACAGTATTTAAATCTTTTCCATCCGAATACATTCAACTTACAGTCACCAAATATTCACAGAAAATGGCCCAGACTGAAGCTGCTAAAAAGGTGAATAAAATATACAGTTGAAAATAATCAATACATGATTGGCGAATTCAACAGATGTTGAAAATTTGTATAGATCATTTTACTCACGTTTAAGATTTTTAGTGCACTGTTTATGAAACTAATCCTTAACATCGCTAATCATCACTTAAAATCTTGTATTAATAACTTCACAAATTAATTTTTTGAATGTTTTAATTGCAAATAATTGTACATATTATTAGTTTACTGGTGTATTGAAACCGATTGATTTTTGGTTATAAACATTTTGTCTTAATGGAGTAAAATATTATTTATTTTCTACATTGATTTATCTGTTATTGATAATTTACTTATTTATGTTTTTAGGCAAAAGAATTCCATGAAACATTGAAGGTTGACGTATGTATTGAAAATATTTTTACTTGTAAGATTAAATTTGTTGGTAGATCGCTATCATTTTTATACAAAATTTAATTTTATAATTAAATTTTTTTTTGTGTTTCCAAAAGCAGCAATATTGGTATGCTTTACTCAACTAGTATGAATCATATTATGAATTATTAATTTATCAATTGTTCCTTCGACAAACATAATTTGAATGTTATTTATCTTATGTAATATATAAATAACAATTATTTTTTAGTTATAACTATTGAACATTTTTTTAATATCAGCTTATTTAATCAATATTTTAATTATTGAGACTAAATTTAATGTAATACAATGTTTAAATAATAATAATAAAATAAATTTGCAATAATAATTTGGGTAGAACTTACACAACAGTCAACAATTATATTAATCTAAAATAATGTTAAGTATATATGGTGTTGAAATACTAAATGCTGAAACTTATTTTATTATGTTTGTGTTTAAATTATAGGCAGAGAATCGTATAGTTCAAAAATTTCCTGAACGAATAATACATTTAAATGAGTTACTCAAAATGCCAGAGTTTCGTATTGCTGCAAATGACATAAAATGTAAACTAGAAATTCCCACAATTTCTAAAATAGAAAATAATGTAAACAAGTGAGTTCAAAAAAAAAAAAAAATTGTATAAAGTAATTATATTGAGTATGCTTTAGTTTAAGATAATAAAATATTTAAACAATTTTTTGATTTTAGTTGTGATGGAAAAAATCCGGGAAAAAGGCCACGTTTAGATTCAAATTCACATGATACAATTCCAGGACAAACGCTCATACCATCCAATAAAAAACTTGTTGAAGTCATTAAAATTCTCAAACCCAATATCAAACAATTAGCTGAAGACACCAATGCTGTTCGTGAAATAATTTTAATATTTACATAATTATCATAATTCATAATTATTTGTATTAATCTTTATTTTTAGTTAAAAATGTGGGTATCCTTATTAATACCAAAAATTGAAGATGGTAATAATTTTGGAGTGTCTGTACAAGAAGATACTCTTGCTGAGATACAGCAGGTTGAAGTCGAAGCAACCAATTATCTTGAACAAGTATCACGTTATTATGCATCTCGTGGAAAACTTATCTCCAAGGTTTGTATTAGTTTTAATAATTAATTATGTTTGATGTATAACTACCAGATTGGTTAATTGGTTTTAATCTATGTAACTATTATATTATGATGTTAAGATATGTTTGGAATACAGAACAAAACTTATTTTTGATTTCAGAATTCTTATAAATTAAAATCTGATAAATAATAATTTTAAGAACAAAAATACACAATATACAAACTTTATAATCAATAATATATATATATATAAATATATATAATAAAAATTCTAATCTATTTTATGGGCTCATTTACAGGTTCTATATGATACAATTATACTTTATTTGTAAGGAATTTCCATTACCAGCAAAATTATTTATCTATATCCGGTCTAATAAAAGTTATTAGTTTATCATTTTGTTAGATTTTGGTTAAAATAGAATGTTACACTTGCATGTTTTGTTTTTGTTTTTTTAACATACAACAATAAACTTGTATTCATTAGAACTTGTTTTGTGTTAACTTTGATTTTAAACTGGCTTGACCTATTATCAAAGTTGAAGGTAATCAGTTATTAAGACATGTTGGTTTTTATATTTTAATTTTTTAGATAATTATGAGTATTTTTAATTTGTAATATTTCATTTATTAAAATATTGAAAAAATCTAACACTCAATCACTGATTATTTTTTTTTCCAACTTTTGTAATAGATCAATCACTCATTAATTTTTAAAACTAACAACGCAATAGATTCTATTCAATGCAAATTTTCTATGTTGTATGTTAATAAGACAGAACATTTTCCGAACAAAAATATTAGTACAGCCCACTCCGTTATTTCTCAACCTCAAATCGATCATATAAAATTGAATATAAGATGTGAAAAAGAAATGTCCAACTCATATATAATAAATCAGCCCCCCCCCCCCACAAGGCAGCATGGTAATCGGTCAAAAAGTCCGTTTTAAAAAAAGTTGGACAAAAAGTCCGAATTCAATTTTTATAGTCAGACATAAAGTCTTAACACATTTTTAGTGTCAGACAAAAAGTCCGAAAATACAAAATATTTTATATAATTAATATTTATTTTAAAAATTTAAAAACGTTGACATTATATATTATACATATTATATTATCATATTTATTTCTATTTTCTTATTTTCATTTATAATTATATGATATTTATTACAACATGTTAAAGACCTGCATGAGCTGGGCAAGCCTTAACCGATCCGGAATTAGCCTGCCCCGAGTAGCTTTAGGGCCAGACCAGGCTTGAAGTTTTATATATCAATATATTAAATGTTTTTATTATAAATATGTTATTATAATTTAGAAGTAAATTATAGTTATTGTTTATGAATACAATATTATTTAAAAAAAACCATAAAAAATTGACCTATCCGGGCTGGGCCGGACTTGCAACAAAAAATTACCAGGCCGGACTCGGCTAAAAATTATCAGCCCATGCAGAACTCGACAACATATTAGAACAACAATATCAAAATTTATTTGTAATTAAATACATTTTAACAAAAAATGAATTTTATTTTATTTATAAACACATCAATCTAAACTAAAACTAATATCTTAGTTATAATAAAAATATATAAATTTGTCATTATTATAGGTACCTATTACCTAACTACTACTATAGTAGATTTCTGTCATATATTTGTTAGTTAAATAAAAATATAATAATATGTGTACAGCATTTTTAAACTTTTAAAATAAATATTAATTAGGTATATAAAATGTTTTGTATATTCGGACTTTTTGTCCAACTTTTTTTAAAGCAAACTTTTCGTCCGCAATTCAGCCAGTATCCTTTTTTGAACTCTATAATATATTATACAACAAACCTACCATAGTTCAACACTATTCTAGCTTTCTTTGTTGATGATATAGATTAGATATAACTTCATCCTTCATCCAACTCCAATATAATCACTGCCCAAACTACCTCCAAAACCACTTAATTTTACTAAAAAAATAGTTCATTTTATGGAAAATTAAAATCAACAAAAGCAAATCCAACCCTAAAAATATTCTTTTTTTCACCTAAATGACCAAATAATCCCCATGGATAATTCTGTTACCTAGGTTTCCTCTTTGACTAACAACTAACCTGATTAAACCACATACATTAAATAAATAAAAAAATTAAATAAAACATTGCTTAATCTCAGACTCCACTAAGACCACTACTCCAATCCAAAATTTCTGAAGAACAAAACAATAATTAACAAACAAATTAATATTACGTCTTGCAATGTCGCACCGCATCCAACTCTGGGGAATCTGAAAAAATTCAAACATTTTATCAATAACTCTTTGTGTCCTCTCTATTGTTTCTTGTTACATTAATATAACACTTCAACATACCAACATCACTATAATAAATTTCATAAGAATTCCTTCAACCACGCAAACCCTCTCTTATAAAAACTTCTTTTGTTCATTATCTAACAACCTTTTTATGTTTTCTCTAAAGTAAATGACCACATTATCTATTAAATAATCAATAATAACTTCCAAACAACGCTAAATTCTGAAATTGGAAATAGTGTCGATGGATGCTCTCTTTCCTCATGTTTTTTGAGTCTTATTGTATTAAATGTGTTTACAGATTAATATTGTAAAATAATGTTTAAAAATAAATAATTTGTTGCCCATTTTAACATTTATATTAAAAATGATCTATAAATTGATAAGGAAGGAAATCAGAATTTTCCTTCAAGTCAAAATAAATCTTAATCTTGTGTGGTTTAGACTAAAAAATGTAAGTTCCTTTGTTTGGAATAATACTTAAATTAAGAATCTAATCAGACAGTTACAATTATTACCTTGAATATGTCTAAAATAGTTAACATTATCTTAAAGATAAATAATAATTAGGTATTTTTACGATATACATGTATTGAGATAATAAACTCAATTCTATTTTGATTTATCTAGAAAATTTGGGGGCAAATAAAATAAAATTGGCAACACATTGTTTTGGTAGCAACCAAACGATGGTAGTAGAATAACTGTTAGTTATTAATTGTTATAAATAAAATTATACATTTTTAATTTTAAGTTGAAGACAAATAAATACAATTTTTAATAATTAAAATCATTTTTTTTTAGGTTTGCAAATACCCTTATATTGAAGACTACCGGTGTGCCGTTGAGGAATTGGACGAAAGACAATACTTATCCATGTCTCTTACCATGCACGAAATTCGTAATCGTTATTCAACACTGCACGATATAGTCATCAAGAACTTTGACAAAATAAAGAAGCCTCGATCATCAAACACTGACAGTTTATATTAAGCGCAGTAAAACCATACTCAAAACATTAAAATCTAAATTTACACCCTTATCATTCCTTTAAAATGTTCATATTCATGTCAAAAATATAAGCAACATTTTTTTAGCAATAAGAATAAAATCTTATACAAAATGTTATCTTCAGTTTAACATTAAAGATGTGCAGGGTAATAATAGTATATCTTTAATGTTTATAATTTACAATTCATATACATCCTATCCTATTAAATTCTAGATTTACGAGAACCAGACAATATAATATGACATAGATAATAATATTGTAATGATACATTTTTCTACGCTTCCCTGTTACTACTGTATATTATATTAAGGTTTTTAAAATATTTAAGTTTGTCTACAATTTATTGGTGTAAAAAATTTTTACCAATTTTTCTAACATTTGTATACTATTTTTTTTAAAGTTTTATATTAGCAAAGTTAGTGAAGATGCTTTATTTTCTGATTAAAATTAAACAAAGATTAGCTTAAAATATAATATCGTATCAGATTATATATATAAAAAAAAAAGGTTCCTATTCAAAATATGTATTAATGTTTTTTATTTTGCCATAATCTCAAAGTTTTACCACATTTATTTCTGTTAACATTTACGACTTACAATCTGAATGTTAATAGCTTAGTAATATCAAAATGGGTTAATTTTTATACTAAATTTTAATAATTATACTAGAAGTTTTGAGTTTTATCATGTAAATTATCAACCATACAATTCATGTGAGATATCACATTATTGTCCCATTAAATTATGATTTAATCTAAAGACGTGTTTATATTGTTCAGAGAGCACATATTGGCTATTGCAGGTAACATTGTGTCTTTGTTATGAGTTTATAACTTACATACTTAATGAAATATATACTTTTTCTAATATGGGCATACGATTACATTGTTGAGTATAGATGTTTATTAGTAGGCAAATAGTTCTTTTCATTTATTAAATATTTTAGAAAAGTCTATAACATAAGTAAAAATTAGATTTAGTTTATTTTGAGGTATAACTAAGTATGTTATAAGTGTTATAATAACATTTTGATATATTGTCAAGGTTCAATGGCAACTGAGCACTAAAGTCATATCAAACATGTATATTGTCTGATTATAAAAAATGATTTAAAAATATTAATTTAAGTCTGAATAGTTGTTAGATGTTCAAATTAAAACATATTAAAATTGTAAATAACTAATACCTAACTATAAAATAAACACTGAATTGAACTATAATTTCATTGAAATATTTATTGTTCCCCTTCAAGAGATTACATAGACATAATATTCTATAATTATATATTAATATTAAGTTAGGTCATGTCATGAGATACTGACATTTAATCAAATGTATGTTTTACACAATGTCGGTACTAATGGGCTGCTATTTCATACTATCTGACCAACGTTTACAAGTTACAGTATATACAGTGTAAGTAGCCTAGGAGTAAGGGTTGAATTTTTACTACCATTTTAAACCTGAACTATAATGTTTAAAATAGTTGAAAACTTGGCTGTTCTAACCGTGATCAACCACACCATATTTGATCGTTTTAAATTTTTAATACTCTTTAAAACATTGGTATGCTGTATAATAATCAATGTGTATCAATATCTAAAAAAAATATTTATAGATCATTATAACTAATTTATTAGTTATTACTAGTTTTTATAAGAACATATTTTATCAAACCTAATGACCTACAAGTCTATTTAAAATATTTATTCGACTATTTCGACTCATGTCAAATAAAGTAATAAATATAGTTAGTATGTAGTAGTATACCTACCTATAATCGACAGTGGCGTAATTAGGAATTTTCATGGGGAGGAGGGATTAATTTTTTTTTTTTGTAGAAAACTTTAAACTTTACCACTTAAAAAAAAATCTTTAAGCTATTAAGAACACAATATTTATAATATTATATAGTTGGATTATTAATAAATTATAAATATTGAAAAATGTTAGTAAAATAAGGCTCGGGGAGGGAACTATCCTCCTCATCTTCACTCCTTAATGACACCCCTGATCGTCAATATGGTAAACTTAGGACTCTGGTCTAACTTGAACTAAAAACAGGTTTTGTTAATTTGATTCTTGCACCATTGTATCATAATCGCACTAAAAAGTTAAAATATTTTGTTCGCAATATAATGCTTTTTAAAGTTATATTATATTCTACATTCAATGGTGCCAATTTTTTTGAACTAATTATGATATTTTCATTTTTTTCCCCTTTAATTGTAGAATTTAAATGTTGATAAAATTGTTTCGAGTTTTTAAGGTAATTTAATTTAGCAACAACATATTTTGATATGAAAAAACAGTAAATTTTTGTTATTTTTTTTGTAGTTAAAAAATAAATTAATTGTGACTTTACAGCTTAATATTATAAAACAATCGAGTTTTATAATATTCTCGCGAGTCAAAGAAGTTATTGAATTATTGATATATTATTATATAAATATTTTCATATAATTGAATTTAAAAATAATATAAAAAACAACGCCAAATATGTTATTCTTTTTTAAAAATAAAATTGTAAATAAAGAAAAATGTATGATAATACAAATATAATATTTAAAACAACAACAAAAAAATGCCAACGGCACGTAGTGTTCCCAAGCGGTCACCCATCCAAGTACTAACTACGCCCGACGTTGCTTAACTTCAGTGATCGGACGAGAACTGGTGTATTCAACGTGGTATGGTCGTTGGCGACAATATGGTTGAAAATAATATGATTTAAATATAATATTCAAATAATGCATTGTAATGTAATATCGTTAATACTAAAAATAAATTATAAATTAATTTTAATCATCAATTATAACAAAATATAGAAAGATAAACTGGCCAAAGATCCCATAATGCAGATGAAATTCATCGGATGAACGGTGCTTGTGACTTTGTGAGATGTTGTCATGTTGAACTCCACCCCCCCCCTGTATACATACTTGTGTTTATTACATTTTTTCGTTTACAAGAAAAATTAATTAATTATTATACCATTTCTATCTCTTAAATTCTGAACGGAGTAATGAATGTATTGATTTTACAATGATGTGAGTTTTTTTTTAATTTAATTTTTTATTTTTGTCTCTGTCATCACGTTTTGGAGTAGTAATATTAGTAATAATGCTTTGATTTTTGACTTCAGCCCCTCTTTGAAAAGTAAATTGAATCTAGTTGGTACTTTGGGGAGGGGGTCAAAAGTAAAAAATTCAGGAAAACCCTAAAAAAGTAACGGAAAAACGGGAAGTTCTACGCATAATCAGTTTTTGACAAAATCGATTTTTTTATTTTGTTGTAACTCAAAAACAAATCATTGCAAATACTTGGTATTTTCACCTAATGCTTATATTCACGTTATCTATTTACGATAAAATTTTCAAAATATTTTGACTTTTTTTAAGCTATTTGCAGACAATTGAAATTTTTGATTTTTTCTAAATTTTTTTTCTTGAAATGCAGATAAAAAAAATTTGGCTTTCCAAAAAATCTTTAAAATTTAATAAAAGGTTTATATTATAAGTTGTACTTATCGTAGTAAAAAAAAATCAAAAATCGTTAGTCACAATTGTTATTGAAAAGCATTTAAAGTTCAAATGTTTACAAAATATGTCAAAATCGCAAAAGTTTGCAAGAAATTTTGAAGTTGAAAATTCATAACATTTTTGTGATTTATACCTAAAGTTAAAAAACCCAATACAACCTTTTCTTCAAATAACTGTAAAAAACTATTCTAGCGTCAATATAGAAAAATTTTACGAGCGTATGAAATTTAATTTTTTACGAAATCGCGTAAAATAACGATATATTACAATTTAAATATATAGCTAATAACATAATATATCTTACTAATTATCGTATAGACTGACAAATCATCACTGTTTAGAATCGTTTTTCGTATACAATGATACCTGTCATTGCATTCAAATTTAACACACCCATTATATCGGCCCTTTAAATTAGTGAGGCCCAAAGACGGACGCCTACTCCACCTAATGGGTAATCCGACACTGGACATAGAAAGGAACTGAAAAGTACCTACAGTTAATTTCGTAAAAAATAACTTAAAAAAACTACGCGAGATGTACCTAACCAACAGAAGTATTTTTACCATAAGACAGGATTGGAAACTGTCTATGACGTCGGTTATAGTATATAGTTGCCTCGGATTTTTATGTAACGCCATTTACAAAAAAAAATGTGTGTATATATTATTATTATATATACTATTAATCCTTAATTGCGTGAATGTAAAATATTCCAATCAATATCGTCTGAATTAAAAATAGAAAGAGATCTTACATCTTTCTTTAACTGATAACAAAATAGATTTACTTGCTTTGAAAAAGCAATAATAGTTATATTTTAAAATATTCCATACACTAAACTAGTAGATATTCTGTATTTAAACTATTTTTAGCATTATCTATGCATACAGTAGATATAAATATTTAACATTTTACAATAATATATTTAATAATAAATTCAAAAATAGATTTGTTGTCAAAAAGAATCATTATTAGGATCCAAAAAAACCGTGGGAAATAAGATGCATAAAAAAATGATAATACAAACATCAATTTTAAAAACGTACTCATTTTCAAGCGTTTTCAAAGGCAGATTCTTAACATCTTAACAATTAGGCAGCTGTCGCATAAGATAGTACTTCAAGTTTCAACCCTGTAAAATATTATAGACCGTGGCTATAGGCTAATTATTAGAAAATAAAATAGACTTTTTCGTTATTCTTATATTATGCTTATATTATGTCGGGCACACTTTTAGTCGTGTATACAAAGTTTCCAACATAAAAAATAATTCCTTCACTTAGGTAATGTATTGAATACATTTTTTTTTTTTTTTTAAAAACAGTTTTTCGAGGCTCTAAGTACTAAATTATTGTATTTTCAAAAATATTATTGTTTTAAAAGCTTGAGTAACATTCCTTAAACTTTATTACATATTTGTAGAAGTCTAACGAACACTTGAGTTTCTTTAGAGTTTATAGGTTGAAATATTGTATTACCTTCTAATTACACCTTCTTTATTATATTTAAGAAAATTATTTCTGCAGTTATGTTGTGCAAAGGCAAACTTATTGACCTGTATGACTTTTGGCTATACCAGCTTTCATTAAATCGCCATTTTTGTCGTCAGTACAAATAAAAGCAAAAACGCGACATAGTTATCTTTGGAATATATTTTTTAAGACTTCTATAGTAGATGACTATAATTAGTATAATTAACTATAAATGCCATAAGTCGTTACAAAAATAGAAATATTTGCTATTCAGCATTTTTTCCTAAGATTCTAAAAAGTGATAATATTTGGTTTTAAAGCTAATGATGTCAATAATCCGGATTTTTGGATATCCGAGTAGTATTGGAATCCGGCCACAACTCATCGTGTACGCCACTTTTATCATTGGGTCACAATTCGTGTACGAGAAATTTTGTCGGGTCACAACTCGTTAACTGCGAGTATCACTACTTAAAACATGGTTAGGTAATTAATCCACACCGTTTTCTCAAATAAAACATAATTTTTTTACAAGTTAAATACTTAAGCTGTCCTGGCATTGTGTTTATTATTTTACAAGGTTTTCTCGCAAATAAAACATGAACGAAACGTCGTTACTTGCAGTTATAATTATGATTAAGTTATAATTATACTGTAATAATGTAATATGTTTTATGTATACGGGATTAAGTTTTAACATTGAACGTGACTAGTGTAACCGATTGATTAAACATAATCACAATAAATTAATGATTGCTATTTTTTTTATGTATTATACATATATAATTTATAGGCTTTTATTATAGCTATTTTCGATTTCTTCTCACGACCTACAAACATAACGCTGCCGTAAAGGTAGACAACTTTTATCTATGTATATCTAATATCTATTTACTATACTATATTACTATATATATATATATATATATATAGGTATACGTATTAAACATAAAATAACAAATTTAATATATAAAGAACACTTATCTATATAGAGTGAAAGAAACACGCACGATAAGTATATTATATAGTGCCAATATGAAGGAATAGGTTATTTACGTCCTTCTTTTTTTCTGTATATTAATATACATTTACACGTCGTGTATGGTGTATGGCGGCCGCCTGCAGTATTACGGAACAGGCCTACCGTTTTCTTTCGCCCCCCTCAGCGAAAATGCCCCGGGCCGAGAGAAGTTGAAGTAACTGTTTTCAAAAATAAAACGCATAATGTTACGTGTTATTAATTATATGTGTCCATACACAATACGCAGAGTTTAGTATACACAGTCATAGCGTAAACAAACAAAAAAGATTTAGACATATAAGTTATACACGCGTAGATACATAATCGTACAGCCACATAGCCATAATAATATAATACGCGTATAATAGGTATTGGTATACATAAACATAATTTATAAAGTCATCTATTTAAGTGTCTATTCTCATTAGGCATTTTGAAAATATTTTTTTTTTTTACATAATTATACGGTTCATTGTTAAACAACATTTTTAAATAAAATAAATTGTATCTCTTTCATTTTTTTTTTTATCTTTTTTGCTTTTTCAGTTAATACTTTTTTGAATGACATCAACATACATTTTTAATTTCATATTCCGATACATAGAAATCGAATTGCAAAACCAGTGTAATACATAATTCATAACTTATACGTACTTATTTTAAGTTTTGACGAACGGAGTGACTGCACAAAAAAAATATAATTTATTTTCAAACATTTTGTTTTGCAATGACATCAAATTGTGTAAAAAATAAAAATTCAAAAAGTTGAGATTTTTCGAAATAACGAGTGTTGACACCATTACCACTGTAGAATGAACCATATATATTATATATTTATGTATAGTTGATAGATACGCAATATCGACTAGTTTCGACTGCAGCACTGCAGTATATATTACAGTATACACGACTACCGTTTTCAGTCTGTCTCCCTGAGTGAAAATGCTCTGAGTGGTGTGTTGAAAGAAATTCAAATGACTGCATGTTTTCGAAAATAAAATACAAAACACATAGGTATAGAGGTACATTGTACATATGTATCGCACATTTACGAAAAGGTAAGTATAAATATAGTTAATTTATAAACTAAAAAAATAAGTTAAGGTGCGCTATCTTTAGAGTTATAGCCGTCTAGGCTTAATAACATACCTAGTAAAAAAAACGCCATAATAATATACTATTTACCTATAAATACACGCAACCTAATCTGTTGATCGCACAAATTGCAAACCGACTAGCTATAATTATACACGATAAATACTAGCTATTGAATTATACATGCCTCTTTTGAAAAAATCGTTAAGATATTTAAATAGGCATAATGTCAAACATGTATTATATGTATATGCTAATTGATAATATTATATGTATTAAAGTTATATAGGTAGATACGAGGTACCTATACATAGTATAATGTTTATTATACTTGACTGCCTATGTTATTATAATAATGTACCTTATATTACCTTCGGAACTTCTATCTAATATCTATAGGTATCTACCACTGTTTTATTAATGCCAAATATTTAGTACAATATATATATACATATATGAACAGGCTGCGATTTTGAATCTACTAAAAACTGTTTTAAGTGAAGTGATTATAAGCGAGCATCTAAAAACGATAATGTATGTAATTATACATTTTGAAAATAACTGGAAATCTAAAATCAGTAGGACATATTATGATAGAAATCGAGTTTAATTCGTCCCTGGGTATACATACCTGTAGCTATTCACTATATGGTTCAAAGATTGTATTCAATAGAATTCAATAATAATTCATAACTTTTATGGAAAACTTTTTCTGGACGGAAACCGTCCGTCATTCATTCTTTTTAAGGATATTTAATAATTTATAAATAATTTAATATTGCACCTATCCTAGATCAGTGTGAATAATATTGTGATAAAAATAATTTAAAATTAGTATAAATGCTTTGAAAACATTTTTTGTAAAAAAAATACTGACTTTCATCAAACTCAAATTAAAAATAAGGTACCTAATGAATAGTGAGACCATATATTAATAATTGTATTATGGTTAGAAGTTGAACTTGAGTCTGCTTTTTACTCATATATTGTTTCGGCTTTTTTCAGATTATAGGGGTGCGATCATGTATTTTATACAAGTGTAGGTAATACTAATTAAATAGTTGATAGTAATATTAAATATCTATATAATCTTTATTGCAATGCTGAGAAAATTAATTAAACTTTTACTGATTTTTTTTTTAGTTAATTGGTTAAAAAAAACTAGTTAAATTTAAAAGTAAAAGTTAATTTTATTGATTTGAGTTGACTTATTTTTAAATTTCTTTGAGGAAAATGTATGAAGTACCTCATATTAAACTTCAAAAAACTAAATAAAACATCTCGTCCAGTAAAGTAATTTTCTTTTTTGTTGTTAAGTCATAGAATATAGATTCATTAGTTAAGTTATAAATCATTTTTAATATTTGAAAATAACGCAAGTTATCAAATAAAATAATTGGTATATTGTGTGGCAAGGCTTGGAAATGAACTATTTTAATCGCTTAAAATAAAATCAACGTGGGCTTAAATTTCTAAAACATAGAATATATATGGGTTAAGTCCATTGCTTAAGTCACTAACTTCTGAAAAATAATATTTTGTAACCTATTATAGGTTTTGCAAACGAGCATATTATATTTATATACGAATAGCGTACTAAATTATGTGACTGATAAAATATCCTAACGCCATCGGGTTCATTTGTTAGGTTTTAAGAAAATGCTCAAATGTGTAAATTGCTATTTTACTTGAAAGGGGGATCATATACGATTTAACGCAAGATAATAAGCTCTTTTAAACAATATTAAATATATATTTTCTACTTTTTACAAAATGAATCAAACTACTGACGTAACAACATTTTACATAATATAGTCAAATCAATTTGAAATGAAAATCATTTTTTTTAAATTTTGCGGTCCATAATACACGGAACCTTCGTATTATCAGTGTTTTTAACGTATATGTGAGTAAGTTTTAGAGGTATTTAAACTCCGGCAATAAATTAATGATCACTTTAGTTGTTTAGTACATAAAGGTACCTGTACATTTAGATATATACAAACTAAAAACATAAAACATTTCGATTATCTACCTACATGATTTACTAGATGGCAGCACATAATTTTTAATAACATTTATATGACTATATGCTATACTAAGTATAGAAAACTAAACAATACTGTTTTAATTTTTTACACACCAACCAAAAAAAAAAAAAAAACTACACGGGAGACCATTTAACGCGCTATGTTTAGTTATGGTACTTCTATAAAAACTTTACACTATTATATAACACCACTTATAAATTATATTGTCAAATATATTTGACCTATTCATCAAACGTTCAATAACAAATTTAATGCGGAAAAAAATATAAATTAATTGACTTAATAAGGCAGTATATACTATATAGACACCAAGTAGAAATTGTATAGCCCTTGAAACAACGATATATTATATTATTTATTACACATTTATATTAAATATAAACTCTAAAACAAATGGACACTTACCTACAAAAAGTAAGTGTTTGTACCAGAGGCGTTTTTAAAGAGGTCAAAGGAGGAGTATCCTTCCAATCCCTCCTTAAAGCGTTTTAAAATGATCTCATATTTTGTTAATTTTTCTGTAGCTGATCTGCTACTTATTACATTTATATATATAAAAAAAAAATTCTAAATGATTAATGCATACTTATTATTCTTATTGATTACTAATAATAAATTTAATGGTTTCATTTTAATATATTTATATTTGATTTTGTTGATATGGTTAACATGTTCTATCTAAAGTAATCAATGTATATTTATTGCCACTGTTTAACTAACGCACAACATATTGAAAATTTTGTATTCAGAATGAATAATGATTAATTTAATCTATTGTTTTTAATATTAGAGAAATTTAACCTTTTTAATAGCAATTTGATCAATTTTATAGACTTATAGTTATTAATATAATTTAGGGTCCAAGTTAAAGCTTTTTTGGATATTTTATACTTTTTAAAGGTCACGACAAAGTTACCTATGCAAAGATTAAGCTTTTACCTTTAGTTTTTTTCTCCCACTCCTTACAAATAGGCCTAGGGACATCATTGCTTTGTTTAAGATATTGAACTTTTCGACAAGATGATAGGCACTAATCAAATAAATAATAACAATAACAACAACAACCACAACAACAACAACAACAACAACAATAACAACAATTCTATTCGTTCACTTCCGACGTAATTCACAAATCATAATACAAATTATAACATTGCCCCAAGTGAGACCAAGTTCGTTATTTTGACAAAATATATAATGTTATACACACTATGTACGAGCGTGTCTTATATAACCGATTACAATAATAATAATAATATCGTATTATAAGAACGACCTCCGCTTACACAAAATATAATTTATGTAGGTGTATGATATCGATACCCGCAAGTCTAATGTCAATGCATTCTCCCAACCCCCTCGGGGCTAGGAAAATATATACATTTGCGAGACTTATATTGTCCTAGCCCCCAAGCTACGAAAACACTATACGCACCTAACTATTAAATAATAAATAATAAATAATATCAATATATATTATTATTAGTAGTACATAATACAGTAATCGTAATAGTATGACACAATGGCCGTGCGCCCTGAAGAAACGCAACTCAATCGTAGCTGAAAACCTATTTGTGACCATCCGCCGCTAATATTACCCAGACAGAGCCTGTGGCCGAATTACTCAAGTGAGCTGACGCTCAATAAAATAATATAATATTATTACAACGAGCTACAATAGCCCGAGGCCGCGGTGGAGCCTGCCGTTGCTCTGGGTCTCTCGAATCTATTGGTATACTAAAACATCGGAATTTGAAGTATACACATTTTGATATTCATCCCTTTTCGGTCACGACAAAAGCCATCCACTATTGATTAGTCGTAATCCACGAGTGACGACCGTTTAATAATACATCTTTTTTTTAAAAACTTTTTATGCTCTAAAAATCTTAACATTTTGCTAAAAATATATTAGCCATATTGGGTACATGTATTATACATTTTAATAAATGTTTGCTTATATTAAATACATCGTACGATCGGGTCAAGACTAAAGAATTTTTAATTTAAAATAAGAATTAAAATTATATAAGTAATAATTATTAGAGTAATTACTAATATTATATGGCACTGTTATCATTAACTACAGATTATACTAATTTTAAATAAACAAAAATGTAACAAACATTAGTATGATATGGTTAGTATAAAATTTATCTAAAATTATTTTAATTTAAATGCACTACCTAATAGTAGTTATAGTAATTAAATATTAGATATTATTGATAAATAAATAATAATTAATAAGGCCTATAATAACAAATTTTCATTTAGGATTATATAGTATACTATAATTATTTTTAACTACTATTTTGTAATAATTTAAATTTTAAACTTTTAGTTGTCAAAACAAAGTTTTCTTGGTATCATAAATTAGATCATATTTATGATAAAAATTCGTATCGAGTTAATATAACTCACTAAATTATAAAAAAAAAATAATAATATTTCAAATTTATCTCAACACTGATTTTAAGCGATAAATATTTTCTACCAATTATTTATAATATGTTTACACTGTAACGTAGTTGATATCTATCAACAAGAGAATAAAAAAATGTACAATAGACACCGGTAACACCTTACAAGCGAATCATATAATAATATATCATACTGTTAAGTGATCTGACAAAATCCTGTAAAAGTAAACATTTGAAAGCTCGTCGAGAACCCTCTTTCTATTGATTATTTTAAACATTCTGATTATTTTCTATTTTTTTTTTGTCATTTTTTAATAGGTTAATTGATGATTTCCCCTCTGTAAAAGTTTAATTATATAGGGAGACACACATTACAAAAAAAAAATTAATAATAATATTTCTCAATTTAATATATTATAATAGTATTGATACATCTATAATAAACAAAATAATACTAGATAGTGAAAATTTTTTAACACAGGTAAGAGTAAAAAAAATTATAACAAATAAAAATTATCAATTTATTAAAAATCATACAATTAAATAATTCAGGAAATTAATTATGTATGTATTACACTATTACTAGGTTAGGTACCTATGTGGCTATGACCTATATAGTATACATTCAATTAAGTCGCAAATATATTTTTTTACAACACAATGATTGGTAAAGTATAATTTTAAGTGTTTTATTAAAATAAAAATTAAGCGATCATAAAATATAACTACCCTGGTCAGTATTTTTAGGTAAGTTATTGAGCCTCTTTAAATATATATATATATATTAAGGACTGAAATCAACAAGTCCTTCCCGAATTCAAAACACGATTTCTACTTTATAAAATACGTTCGTATTTTTACTATTATGAGAAAAATTTACAAATTATTAAAAAAAAATATATATTAAACATTTGTAAAGTAGTTAACAAGCAGTTAAATTTATTAGGAACGAATACAAAATCATTTTTGACATGACATTATTAAATTCTAGTATTTCTATACCGACTATAACTACCTATATAGTTGATGAGAAAAATTAATAAGTCGGCATTTTTATCCACTTCAAAACAATTTTCCCCGCAATTTTATGCTCTTAATCCTCCTATTTGTTGTCTTCTGTATCGGAACGATCCTTTTTGTATGGATATAATATACAATAACTGTGTGTGTTTTGCCGATTGCGTGTTCCCGTCATTCATTTCGGGAACGGTGGGTGATCCGAACATAGGTACCTGTGTATATATATATATAAATCACATCATATATAAAGTGTGTGTGTCTCGTGTACAAAATATATGCGCCGACAAAGGACGTTACAGATCCGAATGTGTATAATACCCATCATATAGTACCCATATGTATATGGTATATGCTATGCCTGCCATATTATGATTACACAACCTTCAGAGGTCCGTCTGTAGCGGATTCGACATATTGTTATATGTAATGTATCATCCTGCAGCATCTTCACGTTATTATTTTATTATTATTATGATTATTATTGTTATTATTATTACGAAAAATGGAGAAATTATATAGGTAATATTATATATTATGCCGCTCATATAATATTCTGTTATTATTCCGGACTGTGCGTGTATATAATACATCATCTATACACGAAGTTCGGCCAACCGAGCCTGTACCCGTACGGTTGTGCACCCTTGATCGGTTTTATATAAAACATTTTCCGATAGATTACGTAAAAGTTTTTTTAGCGAAAAATATAGATCACATACACAAAAAATACACATAATACACATAAATAATATATTAAATTGCTACCTATACTCGATATTGTTAATACAAGTGCATATTATTTCAAATTTCAAATTTCAATTTAATAAATTGAGATGGTTTGGTCCTGTTACGAGGGTTAGAGTAAGTATATATATATATGGAAATAAAAGTAGAAGGAAAAAGAGAAGATTAGAAGAATACCAAATAAGTGTATACGATACATAGAAAATATAACACGAAGATCAAATATCTTAAGTATTCTGATGTGAGTTAAGGTTAAGCGAGGGACAGATACCCACGGAAGTGTGTTATAACTTATACCGTATAAGGGTGATTGACCCCAATGGGATTAGGTGTGAAAGGCGTAGAAAAAGAAGAAGAATATACCATATAAATAATAAAAAAAAAAACGAACAAATAAGTAACTGTCGTTCTATATTACAAATGTACCTCGTTAACCTCGTTATAGAATAGGTCACTGCAGAATTTTATTTGTTAAATTTATTTATCATAAAACTTTTATCATGTTTTAAATAATTGATTTGAATAAAAATCTTTACGGTTGAGCTTTAATTCATTTTTGAATTGCAATAAAAAACAAAATTTAAAAACTGCAGTTATCTGTTTTTTTTTTTTACTATATTCAAAATTACTAAATTTCTATCTTGTACCTCCCAAAGTATAAACTATATCCAATTTTATACTCGAAACTCCAACGCTTATGTTAGATTGTTTTTATTAATATAAATATTTTACATTGTATTTAAAATCGAAGAAAAAATGTCTTCGGATGCAAAAAAATATATATATAAATTAATTTTAAAAAAAAAATTGTAAAACTTTCTATCATGCATTATGCGTTAAAGATCTAGGTTATTATTTCTAGTGACCTCAAATTTACTTTAATCTGTAATTAAATTTTACGAGTATTTTCAGAGTTTTTAAACCGTAGGTAATAATTGGGTATTTAGCAACCAAATATATTTACATGCTTAATATTTTTTCCTCGTCAGGTCAATTTTATAATATGAATCGATAATATAGGGTCCATAATATCAAGATTACCTTATATCACGAAATGGCAACGACTTCAAAATCGATTTTTGCGCCCAACTGGAGACAAAGTTTAACTAAAAATAAAATAATTGAATTTAATATTTAAATTGTAGAAGACAATAAAATGGTGTACTAGATTCCAATATCAATTGTCCTGAAAAAATACGCTATTTTTATAATATCCTTAAAATATGTTCCAACTTTCTTGTTAAGATCCACTTCCACTTTCTACGTTTTATTTATAAACGCAATTATTGTGTTTTTGAACTAGTTAACTATGAATGTTAAAATGATAAGAAACTTACTTAATAGTTTCAATTTTTTTCACTCTACTTCTAATTTTAAATATCGTATAAGTAATATTTATGATTAATAGTATTTATAATATTCAGTAGAAATCTATTGTGTTACCTATTAATTATTATACTTGTTCATAGTAAGTAGGGTACCTAATAGCCAGATATTTTTTTAAAAAAATTGTCACGTTCAAAACTAATACATTTTTAACTGAATATTAATGTTCTAACGAGCAGTAGAAATTATATAGCATAGAATACATAATATATCCGTATAGGGAATATGTAAATTGCAATTTATTTTAGGGATCAGGTTAGTTATAACTTATAATAGTTTTAATATTATTTTTAATTACATTTTTATTTATAATTCCACGCTACATTGAATACATTCTTTAATAAAAAATCGAAGCATTAATAATAATATTTGTTTATATTAAAAATCACATCTTTACCACTTCTACTTTGTCCACACAAGTCAGCATTAGACCTTTACGTCCTATTTAGGACAACTGAAAGAGAAATAAACACAGTGTTGTATACAATATTCACTAATACCTATAAATAAAAATGTATTCTATCACTATTCGAATTGATTTATAACAAATATTGATATATATATATATATAATAAATTATATACGTATATAAACTCACTTACACTATATATCACAGTTATGCATTTAGCGTTGCATTAAATATATACAGTGTGATTCTATTAAAGGTAAATACTAATTTTTTTTTAAATCTTTACGTTTTTGGAAATATTTATTTTTAAGTCATTACTAATTTTGAAACAATAATATTTATTTTTATATTTTTATCGTTACTTATATGATTTATTGAGTGTTTTACTTTAATTGACGGCTGTGTATATTTTTAATTTTATGTTCCGAAGCAGAATATTTTTTTGAGAATTTAAATGTATGAAATTATAAGTTTGGATGAATAGAATATTAAAACAATTTTCACGAAGTACCCCCGTTGACCTTATTTCACTCATTAAACTTTAAATAGAAAATTAATTATAACTAATTAATTACTCGTTCCATATAATAGTTTTTTTGGACAATTATTACCTATCGAAAATTGTCGAAATCAACCTTCGAATAATGACTATAATATAATATATATTATATTATGTACTGAGTGATTCGTTTATTAAACTACACTATTATTATATCAATCTAATAAAGTTTTAGAAAAAAAAAATGCTTTACATAATTTTCAATAAAAAAAACGATTTTAACATGTTTTTTATCGTTATATTTTTTTTAAGTTTTTACTTTTTTGAATGATAACTTAGCAAAAAATTTGCGTGTTGGTAAGCGGAATGGAATAGTACATATCCTACAAAATGTTAGTCTAGTATCCCACTCATCTAAACTTTAATACTTATAACTCATAAACTACTCGTCCGAATTTCAATTTTTATGTACGGAAATACTTCAAAATATTCTGCTTCAGAACATGAAATTAAAAATGTATATTGTCATTCAAAAAAGTAAAAACTTAAAAAATGTATGATAATAAATAATATAAAATTAAAATGAATCGTTTTATTTCGACTGTGAATTATGTAAAAAAAATATTTTCATAAACTTTAATAGATTTCGAAATAATGAATGTGGTTCAATAAAATAATTACCCTGTAACATAGTGATCAAACTATAATATAGTTATTAGGAAAACATTATTAATTTAGTTTATACGTATAATGAATATTAATGATTAGGTATTCAATATATTTTATGTCTGTAAATTCATGAAAATAATAAATTAAAAAAACATTTGTCATTATTTGGTGACCGAATTACACATATTTTTTTTATTTGTTGATTAAAATCGATTAATTTAAGTAATTTAACATATTAAATAACCATTTTTATAGTATAACGTTCAAATAAAAATTGTTAAATAGTAAGTTATGAATTTTTAATCCATCTCTCCATCTGACTCTTACTGCAGCAGTTGGTTTCAAAGGGTTTAATTTTTTAGACAACTTGTTCACTTATGACATAGATATATGAATGACATCAGTACAAACGTCAGTTTATTGAACTATTTTTATAGGTAGGTATTTAAACACAATTTTTTTGCTCGTGTAATGATGAATTAAATAAAAGGTCATGAATAGAAGATTATGTATAGTTATTAAAACCATAGAAAATATAATATAATATTACAAATCGTTGATGTATGTAATGCGTGTTTATGTCTCTTCGGAGTTATTACGCAATGGTGCTAAATTTACGCGGACCATCCCCCCTGGGTCATCAGTTACGCCTTTGCATGTGACTAAACCGCACATCTGGGCAGCTAAGTTTCATCACATCTGAGGGATTGCTAGTTAATGATTGTCCCTCGTTTTAAATTCGAAATATATAAAGAAGTTGAGTGGGTGGGAATGGCGTCACTGCGTAACCAGTATACCACGGACCGATATTGCATTATTGCATGTGCTTACGCGTTTGCTCTTTCTCTCGAAAGATTATTAGAATACATTTTAGAATTGTATAATAGAGACGAGCTATATAAAGATACTCTGATTTATCACTTATGTATGAGTGGAAAACTACAAACTCGACGTTTCGACAAGGCTTTTGATATTAGCTGTAACCGCATCGTTTATACAAATGAATTTATTGAGAAAATATTTAAATAAAACAATGTACCGCAACAAACAAGTTACGAAATTCGACTTCCGCAATATATACGCGTTCGATATGTTCGAATAGAGATATTCAGATATATAATAATAAACAGAATTTTGTGTGAAATAAAATATATGCGTATGAATTACGTGATTACTTACGTAGATACACAAAACAGAAGAAAATATATTATGATAATAATATAATATATAATATACATCTAAACGCTGCGCCATAGTTCTAAAACCCGACAAAATACCACTGCCTAGATACCAATATTATAGTCTACAATATAGAATATTAATGAAACGATATCCCATAATAATTTATGCATAGGTATACTGCAGCATTATTTATTTATTTATTATTAATTAACGCCCGTTATAGTTTTGTATTTTAACTATCCGGAAAATCAAACAAAAGCGATAAACCTGCAATAGTACAATACTATCACGAAAAGACCACGGGTACAATAAATATATTTTAGCAAAATATCTATTTGGTAACGTTCTTAGATCCCAGTATCACTTACAGATTTTGGAAATTGGCACGTGAAACATGAAATAAAATCAAGTATCTACTTCGATACGATTATACGGATTGTATGCAGAAAACTCATCTGCAAAGTGATTATTGTACGCGTGTAATTTATTAACGTAATGGTGTTTAATATGACATTATAATATTTAATATTGACAGTAATTAATAGTTATGATTTGTTTCTACAAAGACACGAACCACTATCAAATATCGCGTATAATACATAATATGAGCTTTTTACGTACCACCGTTAGTGAACCGCTAATACTCACGATAGATATCGTGCAATGGGCAGTGGCGTACATTAAATTTTCTTATAGGAGTGTAAGGGAGAATTAAACTATAAATTAAAATAATATATTGACGATATGCCATTACAATAATAGACACACGCATAAACACACCCACAAACCGCAATACAAAGACAATTGATAATTAAAAATATACACAAAAATAGTATTTAATTACATACATGCCCAACTTGATTTCATAAGTTAACTTTATAACACTTTTAGACATGCACAATAATAGGTATTTTACAAAATAGATAACGAATAAGTTAGATCTTTATTACCTATAGTTTTACAATGATGTGTTTTTATTGGCAATTATTTTTGAGAGTTATGATAAACCTTAACACATTTAACGTAACATACAAATATAATATTTTACTTATATGGTTATGACTTATGAATAGATAATGAAGAAGTAATAAAATTAATAGATTTCTTGTTTTTAAGAATAATTTTTTAACATGATAAAATCATTTTTTATTTATACAATACATATTACTAAATATCATGGACACAGCTAGTTTATAATATTAGATATTCGTGTAGAATTGTAGACACTGTATGTTAGCCTGAGCCATCTCGCTTAACTCTGACCTGTATACTGTTAATTGTCAAACACTTAATAGTTAAAAAGTTAAAAGCATGGTGATAAATCACTAGTCAAAAAAAAGTTATTATGAGCTCAGTTTAATATTGTATTTATGAGGTTTTTTGGGGCATGAGGTATTTTTCATATTTTAAGTGCTCGTAAAAAAACTCACAAGTAAAGATTTAAAAAACGTACTGCATTTGAATAATGTCATATTTTAGTAATCTTAAACTAAAATTGAAATTCTCATGATATCGTACTCGAATTAACACATTCCTCGAGGAAAGAAATATGACTCAAATCTGTTTGTATCAAAGATCGAAGTTGGACAGGATATCACGTTTCTTGTAAGTATAACGATACAGAATAGTAATAGTGATATATTATTGAATTATTTATTAAATATTAGAAGGCAACATGAACCGTTATTATCAAAAAAAATTCTAAGCATAGCTCAACGTATATACACGTTAGCGAGGATGTCACACCCAAATATTGTGTTTCACTCCGTTTTGGTACCAACAAATAACATATTAAATTTGGCAGAAGAATCGATTTTACTTTGTTATTTTTTAATATTATTAGCGAAATGATATATTATTCAATTTAACGATAAGAATGTTTTATCTGGGGCCTCCGGTAAGATATTTTGATATTTTAATTTTCAAAATTAAAATATTATTTATAATTTATTTTAACATTTTAAAATATTTTGAACGTTATTTTTTAACGTTTATCGAACATATAATATTATATTAAGCTATAAATTAATATGGTATAATGTGTGTAATTAATATTTCTAAAAATAACTATTTGTGTATGATCCGTTTCCATATTTATTTTCCAATAACATATACCAACTTTATCGTTCGTTTTATATTTTGTGTAACTTATTGTATCATAATTAACATAAGTATTGTAAAAACTACATAATCTTTAGAGAGGAAAAAATTATTAACAACGAGATTAAAAAAAAAGGATCTGATCATGGCTATACTGACACTGAATTTAATGTAGCCTTGTACCTATTCAAATTTCATTATTAAATTACCGAAAATACAAATTAATAAAATCATTTTTGTAAAAGTTTGACAAAATATTCTCATGATATATGTGTTACGAATTTCGATAAATTATTGTATATAGGTACACAACAACAAAAAGATTTACCAAAACAAACTATACCTGTAAAAAAATATGTAATCATAGACGTGATTTTTGGAAAGGGTCAGTGGAGCAGTGGAGCTGATGAGCTTTCAAAACAATTAAACTTTAAAAGCACTTGTCAGATGTATACATACGATGCGTTATAAATCTTAGAGTATAAGAAATTCAGGTGGTGGCCGGTGGGTTCCGTCAAAAGTTGTTATCTGTGTTCACAAAGCTGCATGCAGCCACGAATCACAATGAATTCGCTTCGAGAAGTTCAAATCTTTCTAGAGAAAACTACGATGTATAACCTATCTATATAACAGGCCTAATATAGTATAAACATATCGTGCGTTGTACATATATATATATACGTCCAATATATTATATTATTATAGCTTCCTCGCTCCGCTTGGCTCGAAATCTGAAACGAGATATGTATATATACCATATATGTACATTGATAATGTAGTCGTAAAATAAAATCGTACTCGTTTTACCTGAAAACATTATATAGTTTATTGAAAAAAATAACGACGGGGTGCAACGCAACAACTGCCTATGCCGTTGGTACCAGCAGCTGCAACAGGTACGCCTACCTCGTTCGACCCTATAGCCAATATAGCCGACTGTTAAGTACTGATAATTATTCGGTATACATGTAATGTGCAATTATAATGTACGTTGGCGTCGTTGACGACACCCATTACAATAATTTATAACATAATAACGTGTCCTGCAGTTCTAATGGTTTGCTCGTGGACTTTTTAGTTTTTATTGCTCGAAAATACCTGCGTTCAGACCTTAATATATGTACCGCTACGTTAATTTCTAGTTGCATGTTATTTCGACTTTGACTTAAAACACGAAAATCGACCGTACTTATAAAATAAATTGGCTGATGGAATATACAACAACAATAACAATAATATTTTATTGACATCTTTGAAACGTATACCGTATACTTTGTCTTTAAGCATATTATTTTATTTTCACCATTAAAAAACGGGTACATCGATATACCTACCTACATCTGCACAAATAATATTTATAATTATTATTATCTAGGTACCTCTATGGGTAATATAATACAATGAATAATGACGTTTTCCGAAAAAAAAAAATTCAATTTCAATAGTCGCTAAAATTAGGATTTTGGTGAGATATACAGTAGGATATAAATATATAATATGTATATGATGTTTAACCGCTACGGGAAAATTAATTTTAAAAATCCGAAATTGACAATATACGCCGCCACCGCCGACAGGCGTATAATATAAGAAAATTAAATTTTATTATGCGCGGCATCGTTTATCTAATAGAAGTTAGTAGGTAGTTAGCGCATCGTGTGTGCCCGTTTCGTCATTTACTCGATTCCGTCTGGTCTTCGGGTATTTATTAATTTTTACCCACACGCAGATTGCCATCTGTGCAACGAAATCATAATAAAAACAAATGCATTCAAAACATACACTATAATAATACGCACCGCGAGGTCGTCTTCCCAAATGAGATATGATATTATAAAAAGTCGTTTTTTTTTTCCTTTCGAAGAGGTCATTTAAACATGTATTATATTCTTGTAAACACGCCAAAATATAAGTTATTAAAAAAATGATAGAAAAAAAAACACACACACACACACAAACACTTATATAAGTTATAAGCAGAAAGAAAAAGGAATAATAATAAAGGATCACTTTCCGTTTTCGAATATACCACATTAATATACACGTACTTGTAATAATAATATTATGCGTATATTTTACTATATTTTCAACGCGTGCAATGAACGCGCATATTGTAATCATGAGTCTAAGCGCGCCGAGTTTTATAATTATTATTTTTTTTTTGTTTTTAACGATTTCAATAAACATATAAATAAATAAAAAAGTACTGGTACTTTTTCGATCGCGTTGAATATTATTATTTTTTATATATTGTATTTTTTTTTAAATTATTATTATTTTCAAACAGCATCTCTGTAATAGCTATTATACGGCTGCGACGAGCTGTGATAGCCGTCGGACGATGAAAAACCAGTTTGGTTGTCATTCCCCAACGATCATTTTCCACCATACACACACACACACACATGCACACACACGTACACGAACACAAGCTCGGACGCGCGCGCGCGCGCACACAACCTACACGACCTACCAGAGATATTACCTGGTCACAGGGAGTTCAGTGACCATGTCAAGGATTTACTCGGCGCACACACTATCTGGACGCTGCGAGCGAGAACCTGTTGCGTGCATGTCCGTACAGGACGACCCGTGCCCCCGACAGCCACTGCCCCCACGACCGCGGACTCCGCTGACACCGCCTCCTCCTCCTCCTCCTCCTCCGCCACCTCCTACTCCAACACTAGAGTCGTCGTCGTGCTCCACTCGAATGCATATACGTACGCGTACTATAATACTACTACGACTACTATAATATATAATACAACACGACACTACCCTCTCGCGCCGAGCCGTGCCGGATAATAATATTATAAAATCAAAACCGGTTTTTCGACTGTTCGGTTTTTAAAGGGAAAAAAAAAATATTGAAAGAAAAAAAAGTTTCACGTGTACAATATATATGTATATATATATATATATATATATGTTTATGTGTGTGTGTGTGCGCGCGCGCGCGCTCGCGTAAGATGTGATCGTACAGGGTGGTGCAAGAGTCGCAGGGTCGACGACTAATGTATACAGAGAGAAACGGCCGATACCGAAAAAATACACGATATGACGATAATGATATCACTCGAAATAACGTCGATGGCATGGCGATGGGGGGGGGGGTGGGGGGTTTGGAAGTTTTCCGATGTTTTTTACGGGTTGTTAGATGCGCGGGGAAGATTGGACCGTTTTTGAACGACATGTCGATTTTCGCGGTTGACATTGGCGCGAGTGATGATTCGCACGACAGCCACACGTGGCGATTAAAAAGATTTTGATTTTCTCGTATAATTAAAAAGCGATCGCGTCCGGAGCACCGCCGACACTTTAGTTCGACCCTGTTGTACGCGCGCACGCACCACCGCCGAAGAAAATACATTACACTATTATAATGCGCGTATATTATATACGTATAAAACTCCGGCTACCGCGCTTTAAACACGTATAAGTAAACAGTAGCTACCTCCGGTTTTTTTTTCGTTTTATTATTATTACTATCACTATTATTACTATTACTACCATTATTATTATTACTTTTTCTTTTTACGAATCGCCTGGCCATTAATCAATACCATTGTGTACCGCGGCAACGACCATATACTATAATAATAATAATATTATATATTATTATTATGCCTATTACACATATAATAATATATCATGTTATTATTATAAATACCGTACGCGCACATATTTAAACTATTGTATAACCTTACAGTAAAGACGAAACACCGGTCATGTATAATAATAATATATAAAACTATTTAATATTACATTTTTTTTTATTTTAATCTCTAAAACCGATGCTGTTTTTTAAGTATTTACCGCGTTGTTGTTATTATTGTTATCCATACGCGATGAGGATTTGAATTTATGTCTCCGATCCGGATCGCGGAGGACGTTTAATACAATATTATATAGATAGGTACGTTGTATATACGTAGTACGTATATGGGACATCGAGGACACACGCCTGTGGACGTTTCGAAAAAAAAACACTACTCGGCCGATTATGCGTATACCGCTATCGTATTATTATTTTGTGTTTGATTTATTGTATTAATAGGTAGATAAACGGTATATTAATATATTGAATAACATCAATGACTGTGTATAGTATACGGAACAAGAATATTATGCACGATGATAACATAAAATATATTGTTATTCAGTTTTAGTAGAAAAAAAAATAATAACCATTGCATAATAAAAATCTTATATTTCTATGTTAAATACGGCAATAATAATACGCCGTTTAAAGCTTTTAATTATTCGAGAACTACCTATTTAATAATATTATTATTATTATGTTGCATAGTAATCGTTTATTTTTGTTTACAAACTTACAAACTGGTATCTATCTACCTGATATACGACACGTGGCATTAGTTATTATAATAATATTACTGGATTCTTTTGTTTGTGAAGAAAAAAAATAATGTTTATTAATCGGTATTAATAGCATTAGAATTACATTACGAGTGCATAAATAATCCTTTATAAACACACCATTTATAACCTGTATATGCAGTGTAATTATATGCACACACGCCTTTATAATATAAACGCATACGAAAATCTATGTTTAACATTATATATTATGCAAAAGACGTGCTCAATAACTCCTTGGCGGATGACTTGTTTTTTATTTTCGTTCTACGATTAAATTCTTCCCATTGTATTTGTTATATTATTTATTGCCACTGAATGTTGCGTGTTTACAAACACGAAAAACCTAGTTACCTATAATAGCCATATTAAATAAAAAAAAAAAATAGGAATACTGCCAAATTGAATACAACGTAAATATTGACCAATGTTTCTGGAAACCGAACAAATATCTGCGTTCGGATAGGATGTTGAGTTTATGTTAACTTCAACGATGTAAAAAGTGTTAAACCTCCCCCTCAAAAAGAAAAAAATAACAAATATATTATAGAGAAATACCCACAAAACCTCGAATCTTTGAGGCGACCAAGTCCTCCGCCCTTAAAAATTTTTCTATATACGTGACTCGTAGAATGCTTTCTAATAATTCACCCTGTACTATAAATTAACAATTTATACCGGATCATGCGGCTGGAAAGATTAATTATTTAACCACTAATAATTTACATGGTTGCTTATCTGAGCATATGACAATATTTATCAAATTAATTAAAACTAGTTGACCATATCTACCAGTAGGAAATAAAAAATGTTAACATACTACACTCATTATTTTTTATATTTTATGTTTTTAATTAATGCCACTGTGATTTATAATTCGGCCAACTACTAATTAAGTATACACTTTATTGAAATTTTATCAAAAAATTAATCTAATTAACATAATACGTATAATGCTTTTCTAAAAAAAAGTGTAGAGCAAGCGTAGCTTTCTCAGCATCGTTAAAATAAAAGTAATCAACCTTGATCGAATTAGACATGGTACGATGTTTAATTATTTATAGTAAAATATAAACTTAAACTACTTAACCATCAACGATTCACACCTCAATTAAAAAAACATTAATACACCATTTAACTAAATAAAACCTAATTTAGGTATTGGAATCATATCCGACATGTAAATATTATACTATTATGTTTTCGTTTGTATGAGTCGACAGCTCATAATAATAAACATTGTATAATACTAATTCTGATAAGTGATAACTGATAATAATTTTAAAAAAACTATTTTAATTAACTATCGTCTTATCTTGGAATATAAATACTGTTTTACTTTAGTATTATAGTTATTATACTATCATCGAAATACGTCGGAAAGTAAGTAGCTATAGGTAAATAACGTTTGAAATACCTTGTACAATAGTATAATTAAAGTGTTTACATGCTAAACAAAATATTAACATACTTCTTATACGATTTTATGAAATGAAAACATAAAATACGTACTTCTAGATAATCAGATACTATATATTAATTAATAATTATTTACTTGTCCCTCTCTATAAAAATGATAAGTTACTAAACATTTTTACGAAAATCGTCTAAAATGTTTAATTAAATTAAATTAAAGGGCACAAAATTGCTTAAACCCCAAGCAAATATGTACAAGCATAGGTTACACACCATGTATTGTACAATCAGCAACTACGATTCTACACATGCCATTATATTACCGTTATCGCTTTAGTGGAGTACTGGCGTATATACTGTATACATTTGGTTATATCTATGGTCCTAATTAGATTAGGTGATTCAGTCTATATGGTAGTCAAACTAATAGCAACCTAATGTTAAAAATGTGACTTAAAAACTATTTGATATCATGCAACAATTTTTACCACAGTAAAAAAATAATGTTGTAGTCACATTGGTAAACCGGAATATCATCATGCTCTAAGTTCTGGGTGTAACACAACCCAGCACCGGCAGCACCCCAACTATTAAATAATTAAAATTTTGACTTGATAATACTTTCTATAACTGATGGGATTTGTACATATCGTAATCATGACAAATAAATAATAATCAAAATAACACTAATGTTACACCTAATAGCACCCCTGAAATATTTACGTCTACGGACTTACTATTAATATGCATAAACATTAAATAGTAGTTTTAAGTTCCAAACATATTATTTTTTTTTTAAAAGCACTGTTATAAACGAGTCAACGATTTGATAATTCAGAAAAACTGGTATTATTTAGTCGAGTATGAAACAAACAAATACGATTCACAACTGCTGAAGGAACGGCATTTACACGGCGGCTGTGTAATATTAAACAGACCGCAATATATACGCATATTATGTAGAGCACGCAGAGTGAACGGAATAATGTAAAAATAACAAAGTAGAAGAACAGGTCCAAAAGGCTATATGTAAAAGGGAAGATTGCAGGAGAAAAATACGATTGTAGTTACTCGTTTGTAACTAAGTCATTGAAGAATAAATAATTCAACAATGAAATGAATTATATTGACAGGTGATTATGTTAATGTCATATATATGTATAGTAGGTAAAAACGTCTGTCTGCGTGCACATACTGAAAAAATATTCGGATTTCTATGGGTTTGTCAAATCTTTGTACACGACTCGGGATTTTGAATTTGTTTTTTTTCTCGTGAGATTACGAGGGGAGCAAAATATAATGATCAGGTGGTTAAGCCCGCAGGCTTAACATCTAGACCGTTTAACAGTACCTATAATAATATAAATGTTGTACAGAATAAGAGGTACCTACATACATTTTAATAAAACACAATTTAAACTTTAAAGAATAGGTAATAATAATAATCGTTTTCGGTCTGTTACATATTATATTATGATTATAATAATATATACGAAGATTCCTCAAAAATATGTCACGCTTCATGGGTTAACAACATAAAATATAACCCCCTCAAAAACCGAAATGAATTCGAAATCGATCGATTTTGTATAGGTACTTATAACATAATACACGCGACAACGTCGACAATTATATTAGCTCTGTACATAATAATAATATATTATAATATTTTATAGTCTGTACAAAATTAATTGTTCACTAATGATCGTCGTTTTGCTGTGCTTCTAAAATACAATCATTATAGTTTATAATATATACATGCAAGCATTACACTTTTCAAATTTCTCGTTCAAAACGAGTTTAATTATTTCGCCAGATGTATAATAATACGTAGGTAGTGTTTGACGATTATTATATTCCATGATAATAATAATTATTATATATTATTGTGCGCTAATAAGTGTGTGGCATTGCCTTATTTCGTTCGTTTAGTCTGTACACAGGTACCTATCTATATATGTATAATATATAATAGCTTGTTGTTTTTCATGCTTGCCATCCATTTTTCCATTCTAGTGAATACTAGTAATATAAATGAGTTCTGACGTGACGCGCGTATATACGGTCAACCACCTTACTCTATAATATGGATATCGAGGTTGTTTTCCATTACTCGTGATACTTGATTTAACATTTAATAGATTCATATCATAGTATCGATACGTTGACTTATTACATTTTCCATAAATAGGTACCTTTTTATATTATATTTACACTATTTTGAACTCGAGTACCTAAAACATAATCATTTTGTTTCTGCGCGTTATTCGCAATTTATTGCATAATATAATACATTATAATATTATGGTTGACGCAAAATAGTATACACAATATGATTCTTTTCTCTTAATTTGTGATTTTGAAAATTATTTTATTTTTATTTTGTTATCGTTTCTCGAGTTTTAATTTTTTAAATGACAAAATTTATTTTAATTCAATATAACCGCCTAAGTAGAAATTAGTGATTAAAGTCTTCAAAAAAATGTTCTGTTTAAGAAAACGAAATCAAAAATGTATGTTGTCATATTTTTAAAAAGATAAGAATAATTTTTTTATTTTACTATGAATAAATTATGTAGAAACAAATGTTTTCAAAAACATCTTAAATTTACCGAGAAATTGACTATATATAGTGATATAGAAATAAATCACTTTGTATGTGAGGACGATTGGACTGCAAATCCTCGACGCCCATGTGTTCAGAACTTGATGATACGATTCTTCGGATGCGTTGCATCATTAATCACCATTATTAGGGAGAACGTATAGCGAGTATATGTACACATTATAATATGTCACTCTGTTGGCACTCCCTTGGCTATATACATACGTTAGCGAGGTCAAGACCAATTTCCACGTGTGGTCGGAGGGTGGATATTATTTACTAACCACATGTGAAACATCAGTCGAAAAGCTAAAATATTGACACAAAAATATAATATATATATACCTACTCTTCCTACACTTATGCATACAGAGAGATGTATGCATTATTATACACACCAACTAAATCACAATAATTCATATTCTAAAGGGTTATTTCTGGAATAGTGACTTCGTTGTGTACAGACTACAGAGCCGCATCGTTGTTTTACTCATTACACACACAAAATAAGGCTTGGTATGGTTCTTTGTATTTTCTTCCTAACGGATTTATCCCGTTTACGTGTTTTTATTTTTTATGAATATTAAAGGATTGTCTGTAACAGTTGTAAACAGATATTGAAGCGTTCTGCAAGAGATCAACGTAGTTTCATTATAAAAATAGGTATATATGATAAAAAAAATGGCAGCAATAGTCAGCAATATTATTATTATCTTATATGGTATATGTAATTTATCATTGCTGTCAAATATAATATATATATTATTCTTTATACTATAAATTTTTGCAAGAATAATGTCTATATATATATAGAATTTATAATAATATTACATACTTTACTACGCGTATTATATATTATAATACGTATATATGGTTAGCAGACGATATTATTTTCATTGAACGTTATGCGAACAACGGTTATTTCTTCAACTTCAAAGTGGCACGACTATATGAACTATGAGACGTATATAATTTATTGTAACTCATCTCGACTAATTGAACGCGCCATCGTGACGGTAATATGTTCCGAAGTGATATATTATATATACTATGTAATATGGTATCTATATATACACTTTTATATCGTTAACTGCGTTTACTATAAAATATAAACATTTCACTAATTGTCTTTTCGTCTCTCTTTGTCGCCGTATAGTTTATCCCGAAATCGACCACAATGACCTGTGCACCTATGTTATAAATGTTTTATTTTATAATTTGTATTATTTACGCAATTCTCAAACGTATTCACTTTGTGTCTTTGTACAATACTGCATAAGAAAGGATTATGTCACGTTTGTTGGAGTGATCAAAGTTCTACGAAGGGTCATAGTCCTTCAACTTCTATTATTACTGCAGTAATTTTCTACGCTCCTCCCCACTATTATTTTACTTAAAATCGTATCTTTTTATTCTATTTTCAAAACATATATACTGAATCCTATTAAACCGAAAAATTCAAAAAAAAATCAGTCTAGTTGTAAGTGTATAAATTCTATACATTTTTCGAGAAGACCATTTTCGCAAAAAACATTTTTTTATTCGGAAGAAAAAATTAACGTGCTTATGGCTACACAGGCTATGATAAACACTGGTTCTGATTATGAACAACACGCTTAAATCCACGCATCCTTTGTCAAGATAAGAGGCGATGCTACAGTAGGTCTATGATATCAAAATACACGATCACCACCTGCGGAATTCAACAAATATTATTAACTTATTGCAAAATAAATGCTTCTCAGCTAAAATATATTTTTTTTAGCTCATTGTGAATTACATGTTTATATTAAACGTAATTGCACAGTTATCGCTTTATCGACGTTTGCTTTGTGCAGGACGATACTGGAGGACGTGTAATATCTCGGCAAAAACTCCGCAAAGACACAGAAATCGCACAGTTGCGAGAAAGAACGACCTACGAACGAATAGGCCACGGGGTGTAGTGGGCAAGCTATCCCGTGTAGGTTTTCTCGCGTCGGTGAAACGAGATAACGGGAAATCACGTTGGACCACCCTGTATGAAGATAGAATATTATGTGCGCGCCTGTATCGGATCTCTGGTCGTCATTATAGCGAAGCGGTTTCACAGAGCGCTGCAGATATATATACTTTGTATAATATGCGCAGATAAACACACACACACACATATATATATAACATGGGCTCGAGGGATAGTCCATTATAAATCGTTCGGACGAGTGATGTAAAGTTTTACAAACCTTCTGGTGAGGTCAACGCTGACCGTTGAACCTATAGCAGCAGCAGCACTATTGCTATTATATACGTTGTATATATATATATATATATAATATTATACATATACATATACATATATAGCGAACGGGCGTTAATAATTCGTTTTTATTTTTTTTTATTATTATTATTTTTTTCCACACACATTTGCCAAGCCATTATAATCGCGATCAACACGATCTCGCAGCAGTGTCTATTAAATATATATATGTGTGTGTGTGTGTGTGTGTACAACACGTGTATAAATGCGTGTCCGTCCTACGAGATCGATGTGTGCATGCGTGTGCGGTGCGTGCGTGCGTGTGTGTGTGTGTTTACTTCCAACCACATTATATATTTATTATATTATGTATTATATACGTATGTGTTTTCCGAAGCCACTTCGAGGTGAATGTCCTAGTCCAGTGTGTGGCATTAACCTCCTGGCGGCATATAATTCTCTGCTCCTCCTCCTCCTCCTCGTCGTCATCAGTCCTGTCGTCCTTTATTTTTATACGCACATTCGTCCTGCGCTCCTCGTCCGTCGCCACCACCACCACCACCATAACTACTACTAATACTACTACTACCATTACAACTACTATAATAATAATAATAATACTACTACTACTACTACTACTACTACTACTACTACTACTATACTACTACTCTATACTATAATAATGATAATAAGACGAGTTTATATAAACAAATAAATCTGGCCGATGAAAAAAACAGGACAACGAAACTTGCTAGGGACATATTATTATTATATATAGTGTTATAGTGACACTATACGTATATATATATATATATATGCATAAAAACTTGTAACTATAACTACGCATTAAATAGTGTGATGTTTAGATGAATAATTCAGCATCGCCGTGTACCGCTATTTACGACAGTCGTAAACCGTTTAATTAATAGCTTATAATGGTTTATTTGGGTTTTCGTTAAATAAACACGCGTTTCGTTTTAATACCTATAATATAATATAATATAATGAATCTTTCACAATTTGAAACCTTAAAAGGAACGTCGATGGACACGGTGATGGACGATGGTATATACCGTGGACAATACGTATAGTATATTATACTATTGTCCACGGTTTAATTAATAAATCATTTTACGACGTGTTTATTTATCTCCCTATTATATAGTTATTAACTATACTGTGTTATGTTATATTATGTTATATATGTATTACAAACTGTACACTTATCATACAAACGATATTATTCTTCGTATATAACAAACGATATATATTTATTTATATTGTGTATACGTATTGATTGCAAACGATTTGATGCAGCTGCGTCATTTCGTTTTATACACAATATTTAAGGGGATGTTTGCGAGCCATCACCATCAAAATCTGTGTAGAAATTAGAAATAATTTTTTTTTCTTAGACGACCAACATACTATGAATGCTTTTATTTTGCACCGTAAATTCGATCTGTATTGGCCAATTTTGAGTTTAATCTAAACTAATTGCATGCCTATAAGATTTCAAAATTCAACACCAAAACACCGACGCTTTGTTTTTCTCTGTGCAAAACAATCACGGGGTCAACGAAATCACCATGACGTGCCGCCGAAGAAAATACGTGACAAGTTTGCTGTATTATGACGATCGGAACGTGTATGCCTACTGTACTAATAACGATGCGAATTAATCAGTGATCTTTGAAAAACAATAGCGAGGTAGCAAAAAATAGACGTATAAGATGTTATAAAACTAAATATCATAATAACAACAAACAGTGTAATAGGTCGTCTACGCGAACATCTGAATAAGGAACTCGACTTAAACAGGTAGAAACTCGAGTACAAAACACATATATAATATTTTACATATAATTTATCACAGGACATGCAGTGGCCTATGGGTGATGTCAGGCCGGTAGAAGTATTACATTTTTAAACTCATCTCTTGATACAAAGGGTTCCCCCCTCCACGCCCCACATTAATCAACTCCATGAATTTATTTTTAACAGCTATATTCTTTTTTATTTTATTTGATGTTACTATATATAAACCTAAAAAAACTGAGATCCATTCACAAAGCGTGGGGGGCATCTAATATCCATCGCCCCCTCAATTACGTCACAGCTGTTTCACGAGACACAACACTCATCATCAGTCATCATGTTATCTCATCTTTAGGGCGTAAAACTTTCCAAACTTCAAAACCGACACAAAAGAACAGGTGACCTCGAAAAATATTATATGGTTTTGGAGACAGCATTACACTTGCAGCGAACACACCATCTAGACCTGTGAGCAAACGCGCAAAGTCTTACTTTTTATGATTTTATATAATAATGGTTTAAACCTATCGTACCATATAACAACACTGAAAATGTAATGCATTACTGTGTTTTATTTGACTCTTTGAAGACGGAGTAATTTGGATCGACGTTTTTTTATTATAATATTGCATATTATAAGTCTGTAATTGAAAAAAAAATTCATCTGTTTTAATTGTATATTTCTGCATATTTTATGATTTTTAGAACATATATTTCCCCCAACTTTTTGTGCATTTTAAGTGTACGGTTATTTTAACTTTCATTTTAAACATTAAATTCACATCTGTAATTTGAATAGCTATTATAAATTATAAATAATCTGTATGGGTATAGAAATGTAGTATTGTACACTACAGCTTTACAAAATTATATTTAACATCAAACAAGTACATAAAAATATTTTCGTCTTTAATTTATTACTATAGCTGATTTGTATAATATGTGTTTTGATTTTTAAAATATAGACTCATACCGCAGTGACGCAACTAAAAAAAAAAAATGTCCAGTTAGGGTTACATGTATTATACTGGTTATAGGACCATAATATCATAGTCGATAAAACTCGAATACCAACATGTAGAAATGCGTTCGATATTACTCATTATACTTCTAAATTTATAACACATTTTATGGTCTTGGTTTGAATATATAACTCATTCCTTTCTGGCTTCGATAGACACGTAACTGTAGTATTGCGTACATGTATATTATAATAATGTGTGCCTTGTGGTATATGCCTATTGAGAAAAACAAATCAGTTCCTAATGAATATTTAGCTGTTAACTTTCCCCGAATTGCAAGTACATATATTGTTCTAATTATTTCAACATTGATAGATATTGATATTCGATATTATATGCTAAAAGTCTCGTTACTGCTCCAATTACATGCGATTATTATAATATGATGATATAATGAACAAAGAAAACGTTATAATAATATGTTTCACAAATTTATATTATACAAGCTATTTATTCCGAATTCGCCCAGGTAAAAATGAACAACACACATAAAATACAGACAATACAGTGCTATATCGGTGTATCTTGATTCTTAGTTTTAGTTTTAATAGTACCTCGGTTCACGAACTGGCATTTGTAAATTTCACATTGTGAACTAGTTCGACCGATATAGTCATTCCAATTGGTGGTGGATTAGCTATAGCAGTATTGGTATATTTTTTAAAGTGATCCAAACTGCTCACTAAACTTGAAGTATCTAGTTAAAATCTTTAAAATATTTCTAAAAATCAATTCAGCAGTTTTTAAGTATAGGTATAGCTACAAACATGAAACATTTTAAAAACAAACAATGAATTAAAGAATTAAATATTATTTTATCCAATTAAAAAAAAGAAATACATAAATTAATGGCGAATTAACTATAGACTATAGTTCATACCATTATTTTTAAATAAAATGTTATTTGTATTATCATGGCAATCTAAAAAAATATTTGATTTTTGTGAGTCAAAAAGAAATTTATTTGTGAAGCTTTAATCATCACACTTTGAGCCATCTGATACCAACTTGTAGGATTGAAACAGTTGAAACAGTAATATACCTCCCCTCCAAGACACTCGAGAGATCTACAATTGAAATAACTTTTATTGAATTCGGTGAAGTAATTTCTGAGATTAGCGCATTCAAACATATAACTTGTAGTTTTCTAACTACAATACTAAATATTATTGCTTTCAGTTGTAAATCTTCCAATAAAATTAAGACCCTGCAGCTGCGTGTACGGTTTTTAAGAACAGGTAATTATGTATTATTGAATTATATAAATTTGTTTTGTTCTATCTTGTACATCATAGTTGTTGGGCTATCTTAATTTATTATATTAGTATCTAAATATAAATATAAAATGAAAAAAAAAAATTATGATCAATTTTACAATTGACAGGTTTGTTTGGATGTTTACGTATATACCGTATAGTAAATGATATCATGTAGGTGTATGATAAAAATTACAAAAACTTTTTAAGTGCTCACTTAGTCACTTCATATAATATAATATACCTAATAATTCCCTCGTCAAAATGTCAAACACATATAGTACCTAAAAATTATGTCTTGACATGATATCAAGCTCTGTCAGTTTAACGCATGTGATCGATGATGAACGATTGAATATTTTGTATCGTTGTTTTGTAATTTAAATATCTGTACACGACATCATCATTTGTGAATAGAGTCGGCGAATCGGACAACGTTAAAATCATAAGGTTAAGTTATTGCTCATAACGTTTATTAGGTATATAGTATCTACCTAATTGGCACGTATAGTTTAATATGCTTGTATAAATATTGCTTATATTAATTTCGATAAAATGGTGATGTTAATTAAATTAAACAGTATAAATATTTCATTTCTACAATCTACGTTACCACCCAAGACGTATCTAATTCATTTTAAAATTAAAGATGTAGTGGTAATTTGCTTTTGTTTTTATGAAAAAAACCCATTCATTTCCGGAGTCTAATATAGTTTTAAGTAACTATGTAATTTTCTCGTGCACCCAAATAATAATAAATACAAAGCCACTGCCTAGACCTATTGTGATTTCCCGACATAAATTTTGATTTAACTGCTGTAGGCTATAACATAGAAAAAAATAATAACTAAATCAGGACGTATTTAATAAATAATCACAATAAGTTATAAATGTTATAATTACTAACTTACTATACCACTTATTGTCTTCGCTCAAAAGACATTCAATTGTTATTTTTTACCTTTTAACTATTGAACTAAATTCTTAATTGTTTAACTTGTAATATTGTATATAAAAAGTAGAAAACTTAAATTTTAGTAGATTTCAGATTTTAATTTATGAACCCCCTAAAACATATTATAACACGATATATTATGATAAAATATAATTTTAACACGTTATTATTACAGTTATAAAAATAAAGTTAATTTCTACTATAAAAATAGTTATTGTTAATTGTTCAATATTTGTTTAATGGTTTCATTATCATTAAGACTGTTTAGATAAATCAAAAAATAATCTTCTCTTTTAGGCAATTACAAAATATACAGCGTATAATTCAATATTATTTGAATAATATTCTTATAATAATCTCTTCAAATGTCTTTCTATTCAATTATACAATTATTTGAAAAAATAATGTCAAAATTAATAAAAAAATCCATTTACGATATGATTAAAATATTCAATATAATTAAACTAGATTGGTATAATTATAATTTATAACATTTAAGCATTTTAATTTTTTACATAACCAATTTAGCTATGTCTCATATTTGTTAATATTGTTTAGAACAAAAAGTAAATCCTTATCAGTCTTTGAATAGAAACTAAACAGAAGATCATATACATATTTCAGAAAGTTTAAGTTTTATGAATATTTGAGTAATTTTTAAAAAAAACACGTACAGCAGCTATAATTAGGTCGGAATATATTGTGTCATTAAAAAATGGACTTAAATAATATAAAATAAATTGCGACATACATTCAAAACCAATTGACCGGAAATTGAATGCGGGTCATTTGGGAACATTTAGGCACAGCGAGATCCGGTTGAATATCTGCATCAGGGTTGAGTTTTTGGAAGTGAATGGATGTGATAAATGGTTTCAGCTACTTTCAAGTACATTATTTTAAGGAGGTTAATGCCCAGATGCGTTCTTGGTGCGATTATTTTATATTATGTAGGATTTCATGTATATGGCGTTCGTAACTATAGTATAAGACATAAATGCTGCAAACGAGTTTAAAAAAAGTTTAATGTCAGTAGCCAATTTTTTTTTGTAAACTTTTTCGTCAATATACACATTCAACGATTAACTAGTATTTATTCTATTTAATTTAATCAATTAATTATTTTTAATTAACAACAGATGATTATATTTAATATGTAACTGTCATAATTTGATTCCTACGTATAGACGACAATGTTTGTGTAGCATTTTATTTTTAAGGTCAACAGATATAATTTTTTATCTTTTTAATCAATTGTTAATTTCTCACGATTAAATTAAATATAATTTTGTTTCTTTCGACATTTTTTTTAGAAATGTACATTTTTCAAACAAATATTATCTTATATTTAAGCGGATGTTTCCAAAACCCATCATAACAGCTGACACGTGAACTAAAAAACAATTTTCTTAGAACAACGTGTTGATCAATTCCTTTATAAGATTAAAAAAACAACACTATACCCACGACTGACATATGGGTAGCACTATCTGAAATACAATACCCGAGGCCCCGGAAGATTAAATCTCAGCTAAGAAGAGCAAATTAACGACGACGACGAACCTTTGTCGCAATATATCCGTTCTATCGTTTTCCCATACATATATATATATATATATATAATACGTGTATATAATTATACATAGTCAGAGTGTGTCCATATAAAATACAATTCTGTAACGGATATGGGTGTCTCAATATTTTGTTGTTTTTTTTTGGGGGGGGAAGTCGTGTACACAAGTCCACAATACCTTTTTAACTTAAAGTGCACTTTCCGTACAACTACTTTATAATAGCAATCGACCCGGAGCCAACCAAACTATTCAATGTCTTGGATGGAGATATATTTTTTTTCGGTGCGAGGAATGTGGCCAGATTAGGTTAGGTTAGGAGGACAACGGGATTTACTAACTCCCGCGGCTGCGAAATTCCTGAACATAAATCCGACAGTCAGCTACATTTGCATATTATATTATACTACAAGCACGCATTAGTATATTATACCTACCTACACGAAATCTATCTTCGTATAAAACTACAAAAGACGTTATAACTCAACCTTCCGGAAGTCAAATATTATTGGTTTACTCAGAGTAACTTTTATAGATTACATTTCTAACATATTTTCACGATACAACAATTGGTATGTACCATTTGTTCCAATATAATATAATATTAACAATCGATTAACATCCTTTATATAGTATCATATTATATTGTTATTTGAAGACAAATGTGTATATACTTTAATGTTATAATGCCGCGTTTATTATAACAAATGACATTTTTATTCTACCTGCGAGTCCCGCACGTTGATATTGTTTGAAAAAATATATTGAAGATTTCGGCCTTAGAAAATATTATAATAAAAAAATCTGATCATACCGACTTCCGGCTGCACCGTTTGCCAGCATGCTTCAGTACAATAAGGTACATTTGTCATGACTATAATAGGCACACGCGATTTTCAACTGTATAATATAAGACATTATAATATAAGTATTATTGTATTAATGTATTAAAAGGTATTCATTCGATAGCCGGACAAATAAGTATTTCAATTGTAGTATGCCTCATTTAGTTTATCGTTCCGATTAGACTATAATGCTTGTAAATAATTTTTACAATAAACGTATTATACACTACCAAGTACCTATATAATATATAATATTGAACTTGTGCAGTATTACAGTACTTTAATGAATACTCGTGACTATGTTTTATTACAATACGTAAGTACCTATACCTCATAAATAACTGTATAACATACCTAACATAATTTTATCAATACTCATAGAAATTGATAGGTATTTTCACTTAAGACTTAATATCCGGACAAATATTTCAAATTGTAGTACGCCTCATTAAATTTATATTACTTATTTGAATCTATTTATAAAGAATATAACAAATTATTATAATAGTACCATATGTAGCCATGTAGGTACTCAGATTTACAATAAACGTACCTATCATATACTGATATACTACAAGGGAGGTGCATTTATAATATTACTAATTACTGTAAATGAACATTCATATAATTGCATGTATCATAAGTATTATTATATATATTATTTATGTCATAAATTTTGTCATATTTTTTTCCAATAAGACAATATAATAAGACTGAATATGTTTGTTCAAAATTTGTATTAAATACATGCATATTATGTGTGATTTGTACAAAAATTTCCTTGAAATATAATCCAAATTTTTTTTAAATAGATAATTCAATTACACAATTATAATATGTATATTTACAAATAAAATATCATGACCATAGGCATAACTAGAGGGGCTTGGGTGGGCTTCAGCTCCCCCTTTAGAATTTTTGGTAAATTTGTATGCTTATAAACGGTTAGTATTAACTTTTTTTTTTTGGTTACAATATAAAAATATATAATGTTTCATACAAACAAATAATCATTCAAGTCAGTTGTAAACAACAATAAAAACAATAAATAATAATTAAATTAAAAAAATTTGCTATAAAACATTTTTTGAAATCTAGCTCCCCCCCATACCTAAAGAACTAGTTACGCCTATCATAGTTTTGTAAAAGTACCTAAAATCGGTTAAATAATACAAAGTTCAGTAATAGGTAGGGTTAGCTAACCTAAGCCTAACCTAAGTAAAGTAGTACAATTTAAATTATTAATAATAATTAGAATATTTAATTAAATGCTGAAAAGATGAGTTACTATATATTTAATGTTTAATGGTAATATATTATAGATTTTTGGAGTTATAGTTAAATATAAATATGTAGACCGTGTTATTTTTCTATAAATATAGTTATTACATATATTTATATTAGATAATACTATATAATATTTTATAGGTAGTATCCAGTGTTCGACTTGGGAAGGGACGCAGCGGGATGGAGTATCCTAACTATTTTTTCAGAAATTTTACCCTACTATTATTTTTAAGTAAAATGCCCAGGACGCTTTATCATTTTGTTTTCATATCAAAATGCGAGGAATACCATCATAATTTGTTTTATGGATTAATTCAGAACTGCGCATCTGTATAAATAAATAGTTAAAAATCGATGTTTTTTTTTATTTATTTACTTTTATTATCATTTCGAGTTAATAATTATTATTTGTAAATATAATACATAAACAGGTAGCGTCAGCTACAGTGATTACATATGTCTTATATTAACAAATTTTTTTTTTATTTTTCTAATTGATTATTTATAAATATTTCTTATATGATTTAAAGAGGGGTATAGGGGGTAGGGGCCCCCCACGGCTCAATAACGTTAAATAAGTAATGGAGACGCTCTTTTTTTAAAAGTAAACAGAGTTCCCTTACTTTAATTTTGCCAAGTCTAACACTGTAGCATTTAATTGATGTTACATAGTTATCCTTACTAAGTTAAGGGACAAATAATTTTCATGTAGTCTTTGGCTTTTATGAAGCAATTTTGTACCTAGCAATTAGTCTATTCCAAGACTGGCCTTCGACAAAAAGTATTGAATCATCTGCATAACAAACTAGTTTACTGCAGTGTATATTAAATAAAATAATTTATTTAGATCATATTTATTATGTATTTTAACGTGTTATACATATATACCTTATATTTTTAATCCGTATAGAAGTAAAAGTACTCACTCGATATTTAGAAAAGTTTCTAATTTCTATTACAATATGTCTCATGAAATTTATGGTACCCGCCAGTCTATTCGCGAATAATTTACAAATGATTGTAATATTGACATATTATATTATACTAATATACCTATTTAAATTTAAAATACCTATATTGAATAGTACCAGGAATACAGTAGATAGAAATTCGTGACTTTACTCGTATAATAAATTAGGTAGGTATACCTACTTCAACTTAACACCTACATAAATCGTGTGTGTTTGTAGTGTCTGTAAAAATAGGTATTGTAGCTGATATATGGGTAAAATTCTAATGCAATCTATTTTCAATGTCGGTAAAATAAACACCATGATTATCATACGATTACAGTTTATAAATATAAACTATTAAGTACACGTATAATTTAAAATTTATAAATATGCATTCAATGAATTAATGTAATGTATAATAAAGAATAAGTTGTGATTACGTATTATTGCTGATGTTAAAATAAATACAATTTGACTACTAAAAAAACTAGTTATTGAAATTAATTGTACTCCATAGTTAATAAATTTAATATTCAACCATTGACCGAGTTAATTTTATTTAACTTTATTTTTATTAATTATGAAGTATTTTTAATGTATTTGATATTTTATTCATAAATTCAACGAATGTTTATTTTTAGAAATAGATGAATTTTAAGTGTGAATAAATAAATCCATATATAGACTTAAATAATCATAATTTTTTTTCATGCCAAACACTAAGTACACCTCATCAGTAATGAATGTAACTAGATCATCTCTGATCTTGAACTCTATGTTCCAAAATAGTTCAAAAATTCGTATTAAAATAACAATAATAATAATTTTTTTTTTGTTTTATACATATGTCATTATCGAGTTTCAATAAATTTCCATAATACGATGTATATACAAGAGTAAGTGAGGCATTCATGATTATATTAATATACATATATTGTAATATAGGTACCCACACAAAATATTATGTCTGATGGCCGGTATTCGTGTATACTATACCCGTAGAAAATAAAAGTAGGTCGTATAATATGTATAATCGCTGCAATATCCGGACAAGTTTCTAGCAGTACGCCTCGTCGAGTATTGTCCAGAAAAAAGCCATCTGTTTTGAAAAAAAATGTACAAATTTGTGTTAGATGTCACCATATATCATACCAAAATTTACAATAGATTTTATAAAACCGATAAGAGTATATGTGTACAAATGTACGAGTGATGGGACATATAGGCGGATGGAAACGATCGTTTTTTAACCGACCAAACATCCCGTTACGTTTTACAGTTAAGCGTCCGTATACACACATACACATACATATATATATAATATAATAAATGACAAAAAACCAGTTTCGTGTTCTGGAACTATAAAAATGTGGCAAGCCGCTGCTCGGCCTCTCGCTTTTGCATTTTTTTCGCGTACGCGCCGTGCCCAGTTTGTTGGCCGACACCCATCATATATACATAAAACGTATATATATATATATACTATATAGAGGCACCTTCCTATTATTATTATTATTATTGTTTTATGTGCTCGACACGACCAGCGCCGTCGCCCATAAAAAGTGTTCGCTTATATTATGTTTTCGGGCAGCCAACAGCTATTTTATTTGTATATATATATATAGTTTTATCTATGTGTATACCGTACCCATGCAGTATCTACCGGGTATTTAATATATATATATATATGTATATATATACATTAAATGCACGTTCTAGTGTACCAGTTTCAATTTGTCGTCTTAAAACTTTTTACATCATCGAAGATAATATAATATACAAATCCAATGGCGCGCTTTAAGATATTGTATCGGTATAAATATATATATATATAGGTCATACGTATAAAAGGCCAAGAACGTGCATATAATTTTTCTTAAAATCGTTCATTACAAAACACAATAAAAATTATTCTGCCAAAATATATTAAATGCCCGAAAATCATGATAATTTTTTTGTACTTTTACTTTAGGAATATTTACTAACGTGTAATTACTGGCTACTATTCAGTTTTGACGCAAAAATTCGATAATTTATCGTGTAATAGATAAAAAAATTACTAGTTATTAACTATAACTCTGAAGTAGGTATGGAAAAATAACTTTCTCGCGAAACTTTGGATTTACGATGTTTGGCCGAAATGGATCGATATAATATACCTATTATATTGCAGTACATCAATATACCAAACCTTTTTATACTTTTATATTGTATTTGTTTCATATTACACATTGTCACATTTTATTATTATTAACTATTATTATAACATAATATAATTTTATTTTTTTAAATAAAGGAATTTGCTTGTGTTTTTAAAGTTGCCACTCGTGTTTATCCTTTTATATATTAAGCACTAAAGCATATAAAGTTTGAAGACTAAAAAAAAGTCTATCCTTCAGGATGGAGTATGTAGAATACGAGACCTTAACCTTAGCACCCCTCATAAAATAATCATAGATCTGCCACTGGTGACACAGGTGTTTCAGGCATACTATTTGAATTGGTTGAAGCATACTAACGACTCTGCGTGCCTGTACTACCAGCACCCACCGAACACTGTTGAACACAATTTTTGATTGTATACCCACAGAGTCCACTCAGATGACAGTTAAGATGATCGTCGGCCGAAACATTACTCCGAAGAACGTTCTGGATTCGCTGTGCAGCCCCACCAACGTCTCGTCTCTCGAGAACGACTGACTACAGACTGCCTTTCGATGTACTACTCAGTCCTTCTAAGAAATAGTTAAGAATATATTACTTTGTAAAAAAATAGAACGAGAAAGTCGCGAACGTAGGACATTTCGGGAGGAAGAGGGTCTGAAAAAAATGTTCATGTATATCATACTATTCATTTGTAAGTCGGGTAATTTATTTTTTGTTCCCGATATTTTTTTTGGGGGGTGGGAAGGGGGTGAACACTCCCTCCTACGATCGCGCCTGTAACGAGAGGATAGCTGAGGCTGAAGTAAGAACTAATCTATGCGGGTAGCCACTCTGACCGATGTCTGAGCACTCCTCGGACAAACAGTGTCCAGTGGAACAAGAACCCAGGCAGGCGAGTGCATGCGACATCGGGCCGAGAATAAACGGAGGACTATTCTTATAATATCTATTTTTTATTTTATAATATGATGCAACACAACTTACAATCACCCGATGCGTTATTTCAGTTATTTGTATTATATGTACTATGCTATTTTTGCAGAATTTATATCACAATCAACCAGTGAATATATCAAAAATCTCTATTTAGTATATATGTTTACGATAATTTCCGGTTAATTACGTAATTTCCATGTGTTACATCATTTACTATAACATATATATACATAAATCAACGATGGCAGCTGAGGAACACATTATAGTATTGTACATACAGGGCTTCTTCTGCAGTCGGTTAAAAAAATTATTACAACTAATTATAATACAAATTCTGGATATCGGAAACTCAACACACAATGTTGATCTATAATTTTTTTTTTTTTTTTTTATAGATCGAGCCATAACTCAATGTAGTATGTACAGAGATCTTAGGTATAGATTAAAAATTAAATATACTGAATATAAAATAAATACAATTTAAACTAATGAACACAGAAAAAAATATTAACGACATAGAAAGAACGGGTTGACAATGTGCATCATAATTATATAATAATTAGTGGTGCAATGGAATGTAAAAATACAAGACCAAAACTATAATTATGGAGTTGTAAAGTTAACTTGACTTAGCGTATTCCACGACTTACCCTTCAATAAGCTTCAGTAGAAACACTAGTTATTAATGATTTGAAATACTAGCTTACTAGCTAAAAATAGTAAACCTAAAACATGTTTATAATTATATAATTCATACTCTATGACATTATGAAATGCGTTAAAAATGTTATTATTAAAAGTTTATAGACATACCAAATTTTTGATAGATTATTATTAAAAGGTACAAGTTTTATAATCGGGCGTTTACATCATTGTATTATTTCTGATATCCACCCTACTATAAGGTATATAGTATAAAATATGTCTGTAAAAGCACAAAACAAAATCTTAAAAAATTATTTTGTGGTAAAAGAATACATAACACACATGCATGGGGTGAACCAAGTTTGTACGTGATAAAAGTATAATAGTAAAAAATATATTTTTAAGAATATGTTCTTTGAAACCTAAAATTTAAGAAAAATGACTGAAATATTTTCAATTATTTACAATAAATTACTTATAGTATAAAACTACTTCATAAAATAAACAAAAAAATGCATAGTTAAAAATGCTAAAAAGCGTAAAAAAAATGTACAAAATAAAATTTAATTTGACCACTGCTACATCGTGACATTGCGTATACCAAATTAATTTATTATTCAGTCACCAATATGCACGACCAAAAAAAAAAAAACTACGTAAAAATCGAAAACATCCAGACCCGGCTAACCTTATAACAATATAATATTATTCTAATACTTGCCTGAATTAGTTTTGCACGCGCGGTGTGGCTTCTACTATATTAATATTATGCTCCGTAGCCTAATATGGCCGATGTCATTGCACAAAGGAAAATAGTATATTTGTATTTTTTATTTTTGTCGTATTTTAAATATTATAATATACTCATTGATATCAACAATTCATTTCCGCAAATTAAGATTATTGTTATTAACGATGTTTGTATCACGCATATTGTATATCATTATTATACATATCATATTATAATATTGTACAGACATTCGCGGAAACGAATATAATTTAGCTGTTAAACGATTATCGATTTACAATATTTTTCCGTATACATAATGTATGCACGCGCATATAATATATATATATATATGACCTCGAGGATACGTAACGTTTGAATAAAATTATTTATCCAAATAAATGACGTAAAACACGTTAAATTAATTTATGATTGAAAAAAAAAGTAAAATGTTTACCAACAAACGATAGATATATACATAGAAACTAGGTCGACTTAAATTAGCTATTATCATTATTATTTTAGATAACACACATACATTAATTATTTTGAATTATTGTGCCAGCAGATATACACATATATATATGTGTGTGTGTGTGTGTGTGTAATGTGTACATACCTACTGCAGTATAATGTATGTATACACTTCTAGACAAGACAATGCAATATCGTAATGTTTAAACAACTCTGTTGAAAAGCGTTTACCCTACTACGTACACTTCAGTTTGACAATTGTAAATCAATATCGAAAAAAAAAACTAAACTATAGAAAACACTTTACGGTTATTCAAACAAATGATATATTGATATATATTATATGTTGGAAATTGAAACGAATTATTATTAGTAATTATTATAATATCGAAACCGGTGACTTATTTTATTACACCTATCGCTGCGTTTATGAATAATACAAAATATTAATTCTCAATATATCTTAATCGATCGATCTATTTAATGATAATATAATATTGCAATCGACCACTTTAGTCTATAATAATATAAAAGACTTGTATAATATTATGTACGTTACCTAGTGAAAATTTCACTGATTTCGAACAGATTCGTTCGTGTGCAAAATAAAACATTAATTTTGAATTTCGTTTTTATAATTTGCATATCAAATCTATAAATTGTATACATATATTGAGTTGATACCTATACCAGCTATGACTACAGACTATCGAATATATTACAGTCGATCGTATAATAATATTATGATATCTTACACGGTGGCCCACCGTGCGTGTTTTCCCGTTTTCTCTTATGACTAATATGCGAGGAAACGGGTAAACGCGGTTAGTGACCGAGCCACCCCGTATATATAGGTTCTGGTTGATTCTGTAATAACACACACACACACACACACACACACACTATTTTATAGTTTTATATGTACAACAACGACACTCGAATAAGCTAATCATATTAGCTAAGGTATTATATAGGTATACCTAATATGACATTGTGAGATTATTTTTCATTATTGGCGTGGCCTTTACAAGGACCAACAAATAACTGTTTTACGGCCGGAACGTGATTTCTTTGTTTTTCACCATAAGGCAATAACATTATTGTAATGTGTACATTACCGTGTTATCGCGTTGAAGCGATTCGTATAAACGAAACCGTAAATAGTCAGCCGCTGGCAGGTACATCAACACGATATCGGTAGGTATAATATTATATGTGCGTAAACTGTACTCAATGCTGCACTCAAGTGTGTAGCCTTCAACTTAAATTTCAAACTAGAATCGAATACCTAGTCTATAATAATATATATATATATAAATAAATAATATAAATATATAATGTTACGAATACATAATATATTATACACGGCGGTTGGCTAGGTCAACTTTATTTTATTGGTAGTGTTTGTATGATTCGATAATTATATCATGACAAGGCAATTACTCTTCAAACGCGTTTTAATAATATTATAATATATTTAAACCTATTTGTTTTTTTTTTTTTACTATTTTTATTTATTTTAGATTTTAACCTTGAAAATTTGCCATAAAATTCTTATTGATGCAATTAGTTATTTTTAGTTTTTATACCGTTACAAAGCACAATTTTTTTTTAATATTTCTATTCCAATTTCCAATCGAATCATAGGTAATTGATGGTTTTCATGATTAAATATGGTGAACAATAATAATTAATAATATAATAAAACATGCGTCCATATTATATAAAATAAATAAGTAATAAAAATATATAATAAGTTTTAAAATATTTATATCAATACCTACTTATTTATAGCTAGTTGTTCCCACTTATAGTTCCAGCCTTCTACCAGTACACAGTCAGAAGTCTTTATCGGAAGTTAAGATCAAAATTGAAAGCATGTAATGTACAAATTTCATAAAAAAAATAAAAGGTTATAAATAATGTTATTAAAAATAACAGTTTTGATATTAATTATCGATAAAATTGTCTACATTTTTTTTTATTGATCATGATTCATGAATAATGCTTCGTTGACTTGACCAATAGCATTACATATTATAATATGTATAAGAAATTTAAAAAATAAGAATAATTGGTATATTAACCTATAAAATTCAAATAATTTAACAAATTAAAAAAAATATATCGTCTTGATAGGTATTTGAATAAATTTATAAAAAACCACAAATACAGAAGAATTTAGTAAACTCAGAAACTAGATACCTAAGTCGACATAAGTCAATAATCACCTTGAAAACTCATTTGCTCTCCAACATATAATAATTATACTGTTTATTCCAGCTGGACAGCTGAAATTCATTCTTTTTCTTTGTCCCCTCAAAATCCGGATTTATCGAGATTTCAAGTATCTTAAATATTTATATATTCTAAATGTTTTTTTTTTTTATTATACTTTAAGATTAGTCAAATTAAATGTAAATACTATATAATAATTGTTTTACCTTTTATTCATATCAATAATTTATTAATTTAATGATGTACAAACAATTATTATACAAATACTGAAATACACTTCAGTACATGCATACAAATAAAATAATCAGCACAAACTGATTGAATTTACATGGGTTATTGTTTATCAATTTGAGTTTCAATAAACTACCTACTAACTATTAAGATTAGGTTCATTTCTATCTAATAAAATGTTTATTATAAAGTTTTGCAATTTTGCAAAAATTAAATTAACAAAATATGTTTTCTCGTTAATAATAAAATGATAGGTAGTTGACCGATAGCTGAAAGTACTAATCAGTATAGATAAATAGCGTATAAACAAACCCATAGGCCATAATATCAAAAATAATTTCCTAATTAAGTGACCATTATATAATTATATAATACACGTACATTATAGCATTGATTATAAATTTATAATCAATGATTATAGTAACATAATAAATAGAAACATAAAATCTGATAAAACCGTGTAATCAGTTAACATCATATATCTTAATATATAATTATTAATTATAATAATGCCATATGAATTGTTTATGAAAAAAAAATCCAGAAATATTTGAAATTAAAAAGAAAAATATTTTTGATATAACTTTGAATAATTATTGAAAATATTATTATTTATTGCATATAATCTTCTTTTTAATAATCTCTATAAATAAATAAGTTAATGATATACTATTACTTATTATTATCAAATCCTACGGACAATTTGTAATGCTTTGATTTAATAAACTACGCAGATTATTTCTTACCTCAATACAAATTAACCTACTAAAACTTTATTGATTTACAATTTTTTCATAATTAATATTATAATAATTAATTACAAGTATATTATAACTATATGGCACAAGATCCATGGATGGACTTTTAATTTTACAGAAGTTCTTTGGTCCTTAAGGAAATTCTGTGAATAACGCAAAAAGTGGACAATAATTAGGAAAAATAGATTGTTCAACTAGAAACTAATTGGGGGAAAGGAGTAATCGAGAAATTGATAGTGAGGCTAACGGACCAATCAGCGAATATGCGTGTAATATAGTGAACAAAATGTTAATTTTTTTAATATGCAATTAACTGCAGTATATAAGGTATGTACTGTTTAAAAATAATATAATATGCCTGTTTATCGATGTACACCAAAAATGTCAGAAATTCTAATCGTTTAATAATGAGTAATTCGGAAAACCCTATGTATTTATCGGTAGTAGAAAAATGATTCACTTCTGTATTTCCGTGACATTTGCCCATAATTTATGTACGCGTGCGGCGTCGTCACAACACGACTAAACAATGATATAATATGTACATACCACATACGTCATACGCATAACATATTGGTCAGACGATAGTCGTCCGAAGGGAATAAAAAACCATTAGTACCGTATCGTGTAAGGTTTAAAACGAAATTCTTCGTCATACAATTTGATATAATATATATATATACATTCTATATATAAAAATACATTTACACGAAAATTACTAAATGTTTTTGGGTAAACGATAACTACTGGACACGACGTCGCGCCGGCGTCGTCTGTGCAGTATATTAACCGTAATAATATGGGTACGCGCAAGATATCGCTGCGGAGTGACACCCGGAGAACATTTAAAACGATATCGTCCCACAAAACGCAGTGACTACGATAATAACACAAGTGTACGATGTATAAACGAATATAACAGCATGTCTAGACGCCGTAAGGTATAATATAATATTATATTATAGTGTTTCAGACGACGGCGACGACGGCGACGACGACGACGACTCTGTCCATTAAAGGGTATTTGAACGGAGTAGAAATAATGATAATAAAAAAAAATAACCCACACTACGTTTATAGGTGTATTTATATATACATGTATACCTATATATGATATCTACCATCGGCAGACACGTGGCATATGTAGGTAGTATGTTATGTATACTGCACGTTATACGGAATTGAAATCAAAGAGTACCTACATAATATTATTTGTTCCGCGCCCATCAGTGGCGAGACGCAGAATAAGAGAGAGAAAGAGCGATGGAGAAAGAGAGAGAGTGAGAGAGAATGAAACGTTCGAGGTAGAACCCGCCCACTGAAGAGGGTATTTCAAGACAGTTGTATAATTTTATAACAATATTTTTACGATGGCGAATTGATTATATTTTAATATTATTAGGTGGGTATAATTTATATGATTCACGGGCGTTCAAACGAGCAGACAAACGATTTAGGATTGAGACATGCAAATATAAATTAATCTGCTAAAATGCCTATATATTATACAAATACATTATTTTAATTAATTAACGTCAAGCGGCAATTACAAAGTTAGGTAATATAATATACAAGTTAATGGTTATAGAACATAATTATAACAACTAACAAGTGAGTACAACGAGAGTGCACGGATAATATTATAATGAATAGATAATATTTATTATATTTATGCGATATGCTGAACCCTAAAATGTACATTATAGTATTTTATAAATATTTAGTTATATTTTTGTATTTGCAATAACTAATGTATACTTATTATATAATAATGTACGACTCTGCGACTATTGCAAGTTAAATAATTGATATGATTACAAAAAGAAATATATAGTTATATTATAAATATATAAATAATAATAAATGCTGTTTAAAATTATTTAAATAATATGTGTGTTTACTGTTTATGTATATTATACCTATTATAAATGAAAAAAATGTAACACCTATTATTATAAAATACATATTTTATAAATATTAGGGGTGGCTTTAAATTTGGAAAAAGTAGTGCGAATACTGCAGTAGACCTGTCGGTACTACGTCCAACCAGTATAGTGCACAAATAGAAAATAATCCCATTTTCTACCAAAAACTTAAACTTACACAATTGTTTTTTTTAAGTTACTTAATATTACTAGAATTTGAATACATATTTTAGTCTGTTGACTATGTATTGTCATTTTTTATATCTATTTTGATGACAGTTTGAAATAACATTTGAAAAGTTTCTTAAGATTAATTTTCATAACTGTAGCTTTTAAAAATTGAATTATTGCACTTATATACAAATAGTGATTCACTCCTATTTTTCCGCTTAATAATGGATTTATTCAAATTTTGATTTTTGTATACTCTACAACATACTTTCAAATACTTAGATTTTATATACCATTTAAGAACGTTACTGGCAGCTGCGATAGTAATTTCTTTTGAAAAACACAGTGCTATAATAGCAACAAATCTTAAAAATAAAAATAAATAAATTGGTACCTACGTATACGAACAAATTCATTAATAAAAGAAAAAATGAAAAGGACATGATCATACAGATTCACACTTTATAAAATTAATGTTAGTTTTTTCAATGTGTTATACATTTTCTAAAGGTTTCTTTTTATATTCAAAGACGAATTCAATACATTTGAATAAGCCATTAAGGAAAACATACGACTTCCTGTAAAAAATAAAAATTAGCACGTTATACATTCAAGTATACTCGTATATCGAAAAGCGTGTCAAAATCGACCAATCGCATTTTCGAAAAAATACGTGATCGCGCACCATAGTTATATATTATGTTCATAAATCCAAGCCCTTATTATTATTATTTACTACGACGACGGCCTTCTCCCGCAGGGATCGTCTGACCTTCAGCGCGGCACACCCTATCCGTACGTCTGAACCGCGTTGCACCCGCGATGATGTTGCGTAACACGGTCGTCGTCTGCGGGGTGCGTCTTATAAAATATATTATTACATACAATACGTAATGGTCACATAAATATAATAAGGTTGGGTATATAGTAGGTAGTGTATTGGTTTTAATCTGCGTATGGGCTTGTCGCGAGGGTCGGTTATATGCTTATACCTCCTACCCATATAGTTGTCTATAGATTGCATGGTTGCCCGAAACATAATCCTATTTTTCACGTGCAGACACCGCACCAGAAAGAAAAAAAATTGTACTTTAGGTAAAATTGTCTACTGTACACAATTCTATAAACCTATACATCACGTCTGCTATGTACATGTATATACATACCTATATATAAAGTGTTAGCCGAGCAACAGGGTCTTATTTTCATTGTATATGCCACCGTCGCCGGAACAGCTGTTGCAGTCTATAGGAGAACCGATTTTTAGTTTTTACACTCACACACACACATATGTATTTTATATTATAATAATATAATAATATATATGTATAATAACGAGACCGTCGAGTAACGATAGACGTTCGCGAGCACAAGGCATTGAGGAAAAAAAAACACACACACACACGCACACATATATATAAAATAAAAAAGCAGGTGATAATAAAGGTAGGTAGGTAGGTAGGTACCTATAATGTACGGAGAGACTGACAGAGAGAGAGAACAGTCAGCAGCAGGTGTATTTTGGCGGGAATCTTGGTGTATAAGGTCGCGTGTGCAGGTGGTGTGCGGGTGCCGATGGCCTGGCGAGGTCAATATTATATGGTGAGGTTTTTTGGCGGGAAAATCACGGTAGGGCCTATACACGCACACACATACGCGTTTCGCCATGTTATATAACTCGTATATTATATTATTATATACCGGTCGGTCGGGGTGCAGCGCGATCGGGTTAGCGGGGGCGGGCGGGGGGTGAAAAAAGGTACCTTTTATTCGTATGCTCGTGTGTGTCTGTGCCCCGCGACTGTCTTCTTCGGGGTTTGTGTGCATGCGTTTATAAATGTATATTATATTAATGTTCACCGACCGACCAGCTGCCGTCTCCTCGTCCAAACGTGTCTGTGCCTGTGTGCGAGTGTGTGTGTGTTAAGGCCCGCGAGGTCTTCGCCGCCGCCGCCGTCGTCGTCGTCGTCGTAGTCGTCGTTGTCGACGTCGTCATCGTCCCGGGCACCAGGTGCACGCAACAGCTGCTTTGCTTGGTTCTGTCCGTGGCCGCTGCTGTTTCTGACGGGCCGACGGGCTGCTGTTTCCACGGCGATCCTCCTCCGCCGCCGATCACGCCGTCAATCTTACACGCGTTATACCTACATTATATTGTATATAATAAATACGGTTATATATCGTAAACAACGCGTATGCAATATATTATACCTGTATAGTCGCCTTTACCTGACGCCCGGCAGATTCACCGTGGCCCCCCAAAAATACGGCTTTATGTACCTTTGAAACCAGAAAAACACAATAATAATAATATCGTCTCGCGTATTATAATATCGCACAATAATACCATTCGTCCGCGTACACCCGTTGCCACGCGTTTACCAGCCGTCGTCGTTTTATTTTCGGTCGATACCGCGATCGTGTACCTCCAATCTCCATACGAATGCGTACGTTGCCGGATGTCGCGCCGCCGGACCCGCGCCGTGTTTCCGAATTTCGTGGGTGACCGAATTCGGAAGTTTCGGCTCAATCATGAATCAAATATTCAAAGCGCGCGCCGCTACCGCCGACGTCTGATCGTTTCCGTTTCCGCGACGACCGTTTGCCGCCGTCAGAACCAATTCTCTCGGCGGCACACGTCCTCCCGGCCTGACTACAGCCTATATATTAGCGCGTATTTGGATATTGTCGATTCCGGTCACTGACCGGCGATTATCTACAATAATACTATACAATACACATATTAATACATTCAACGTCTTCTGTATTATTATAATGTGTCGCGTGTGACGATCACACCATGACATTATATAGTCGTCGTCGCCGTTTCACGTTAACTGCGCGCGAGGCTCGTAATAAATAATAATACATTAATATATTATCATAACCATTTACATACATAGAAAACTTGTTATATTAACGTAAACAAAAAATTATACCATAATAGGCAGTCATTTAGTTTATCGTAGCGATTTCTAATAGCTTCACTATAACAATGTACCTAAAATAAAATAATATTTTAAAATAGAATAACGTTATTATAATTTTAAACTGTTTGATACTACAATTGAATCGAATTTATTAACACAAAATTATATCACAATTTTTCAGAAAATAACTTATAAAAATGTTTTCTTACTATATAGTCGGTGTGTTTAATTTTTATGAAATCAAATTCTCATACGACATTTATTGTGTAAGGCAATTTAAAAATTAAACTTATGTATAAATACTTTCGATTTGACCACTTTCATAAATAATTTATTCAAATAATTCCGCACTAATGCACTATACATTAAAAAGACAACGAATCCACGCGTGTTGTCTCCGTCTAGTCCGTCTTCTACAAATGTCAATAAGGAAAATCTGCATTCAGAAGCACCAGTTTCGCGATGTTGGCTTGCATATCAAAGTGAATTGCCTTATTATCGAATTTAAGAAACCAAGTACTTCATCGCTATGGTATATACTATATTATTTAGATTTTAGGACATTGGCATCTTTTATGAGCTTTTATAGAAATTTAAATCCAATGAAATACTCTTGATAATGTCTTACGTGCTTGTTTTATTATACGTTAATTCATCACTCAAATATTAAAGCTATCAAAATTGGTTCTGCTGAAGACAGATTTTCCATATTGTATGTTTATGGTTTGTAAAACGGAAACAATACGTGCGGCCCATGCGGGGATTCGGTGTTCTCGTTAGTTAAACAGTCGTATTGTACATTTTTACGCACTGTTGAGAATTCATATACCGCGTAAAGATGTAAATTATTTTCAATTTTAAAACGAACGTTTTGTAACCAAATTAATACGTTTATAAATCGGTACTTTTGTACGTCGTTACTAATCCATTATAATATATTATCGGTATCTAATAAGCGTGCGCTGCTAACTGCCAACAATTTGAGTAGAATGAGTAGATTGTAGTGGAGCCTTGATGCGGATACATAATAATACTGTGTTTTCAATCGCGAGAGTATATATTTAGATTCATCGGAAACTCGATGAAAATACTTTCTCTTCTGATTCATGCCTATAAATACAAACACATAAACTCAATGTCTAATGCTGTGAGCTAACACTAAACTATACTTTAAGAAATTTTACCAAAAAAAATGATTTTAATGTTACGTTTTCTTTACATATGTTTATCGTTTTAATATTCTATCTTCGGTTTTAACTGTTTTGTCAGAATTGCCAATGTTATTTTAAATATATTTTACATTTTTACTTATATAATATTATTCCAACAGAAGTCGGAAGTTTTTCACGCTACATCACGCATTATTATAATTATTGAATTTAATGTAATTTTACTTATTACTTTATACACTATATCGTCTATATTCCAGTTCTTAATAAAATAGTTTTTTCAATAATATTTTGAAAGTCTACAGTACTCTTAAAGTATTAGCCTTCAATTAATGCATGGTGCAAAAAGTGCATAGAAAACAATTATGGACGTCGTTCCTAATTTTATGACAAACATTTAGCAATGGTTTAAAAATATCATTAAAATACCAAAGTTAAATAGTTTTTAAAAAATGTTTGTAACTATGTGGTATTTCGTATAGACAATATATTAAGAAAATATTTGATTGTTAAAAGCTATGAAAACGATCAAGGTACTTATAGGTACCTATACGTTAACTAATTATCTGTAGGAATCCAGTACTTGCCGAGTCACACTATGCATTTTGGCGGGTCGCATTAAAAACAAATCACTTTAATTTTAATATTTGTAGATGTCTGTATGTCACACTATATTTTGGCTTGTCCGGTCGATTCTACGTCCCATCGTCGAATTGCATAGTACTGTAGTAGGTATGACGTATTGTCTTCGTCTAATAAACGTACAACATAACAAATTTCCGTTTAGTTGGACCGTTTTTTATTTTTATAGCATAATGGTTTAATATTATTGTGAATTTATACCCATCACCATCAAAATTAAAGATAAGAATATTATTCGTGTTATTACGTTGGCTTTTTACGATATGATAGAACATTATCGTAATATCGTTATTACCTTTGAGTTTGGTAAATTCCCTTAATATTAAATCTTAATACCTAACACACGGACAGGGCCGATCGAATTCAAAATGTGCTATGTTGAGTGTTTATTAGATTGGAACAAAACATGATGCTGGTGTGATCGTCTTACAAAAAACCAGACCTAAATACCTCAATATCATTATTATATTATGGTTTAGTATTGATACACTTAGGTACGTACCTTTTTATTTTCGTTTCGTAGAACTACATTATATTATTATGTTATAAAACTACGTCGCGAGCGATTTTCTTGCAACAAACCTCTCGGATTCCAAAATAAACTATGATGTCGTGATGATATCGCCATCGAATCTTTTCGGCGCGGTAGGTATGTCGAGTTTGGAAAATAACTATATACTACCTATTTATAAAACTCGTCATCTTACTCGAAAACAACGTACCTATACGCGTGTCAGCCGTTCGCCGTTTACAAAGTGCACGCGCACCTTTAACTGTGGAATTTCGTTTGTAATGTAATATATCTTTGCGCAATATATCACATCGTATATTATATTATATTCCATTATTATTATTATTATTTTTATTATATATATATATAATGCACAGTGCACTCGCACATGTACCAGCTGGAAAAAACGTATATACGTATACGTCCTGCTGGGGGCGACAATCGGGATGAAAGAAAACACGTGCCCGGCACACTTGCTGCGTATATATATTATCTTTTTATTAAAATAATACATTTTCCTCCTGCGTACCTATAATATATATATACGTCATATGAATACGCGTGTCTGTGGCAGCGGCGGCGGTTGCTGCGGGGGTGTAGGGAAGGGCCCGGGGGCAACGGGACGTGAACAAATATTCGGCACTCATCAAAGGGCCGTCCAGCATCATCGGTCTTATATACTATATAGGTATATACACACACTATATCACTCTATACATCATATATATATATATATATCTGGACAGTAGTCGGCCATCGACCGATTCGTTTGAGGGTCGTATCTTGTACCGATCGTTTTGAAAAACCGTGTACGTATATATTATTGTATATATGTTTCGGCACGAGACGGGCACGTGTTACGGAGATTCTGTAACGTCGATAATATACGACCGGGCGCGTGGTTTAACATTAGCGGTTTTACAAATAACGCGAAAAAGGTAATAATATGATACACAATTTTGTCGGCGTCGGGCAAAATGAAACGAGTCAATTTTGGACATATCTCGTAGAAATAACATAATTGTACAAAGTTTTGTTTGATTGTCGGATAATTTCTTATTTTGAGGTTGTTGGAGCCAATGCATTTTAACTTGCATAACAAAAAATCCTTTACTCATCGTTATATTCAATAATTTATTTTTATTTTTATTCAAAAGATGAAGACTTTGGGTTGGAGATCGCACTGAACTCAGATTTTAAAACTGCATCTTCAGAAGTTGTAACTAATGCCTATTTGTCATAAATTGTTGAATACTTTGAAATGTATTTTTCTGAAATTATTTTAAGTTAATTAGAAACCAAGGTTCAACCCACTACTTAATAAAGTTTTCATCTTTCAAGTAAAAAAAAATATATATACATTAAAATCCGACTATTTACATGGCGAGATTGTATTTCTGTAATCTATTGATAGTTGATATTATTTGATTTGATTTTTCCGGACGGCCGTTGTATGACTATCGCGCAATGTAACTAGGATTGTCTGAATTTTTGCCTTCTAATATCTAATATAAATAGCTAGCTCCCAACCCTTATTCCGCTTACAAACGTATACCGTAATAACATGTACGTTTAGAATAATGTGTTATTCTATTTTCAGCATTAAAGTAAATTGACTACTATAAAAACATTAAATTATATAAAAAAAAGTCTTATGGATAATTTTCTTACTTTAATATTTGATGATAAATAGGGGTGAGTTAATTCTATTTATTATGTATATATAATTTATTAATATTTTATACACTCTATTAGGTTTACAATAAGTGTAGATAAAATACGGCGGAGAAACGTGATTGGTGACTAATTGAAGAAGCCAACTTCGATAATATTAAAATAACAGCGTAAAATGAATTATTCTGAACGTAAAATTTGGTATATGTTGTACATTTGTACGCTTACGTTAATAAGACGGAGACAACACATCATGCGGGTACGTCCTCTAAATGTGAATGAAAAATCCCTTAATTTGTTAATAGAAAATTGAATGTAATGAAACTTTTTTTTTATCGGTCTCTTAAAAGAAGTGAATTTTTACTTATTCCTTTTTACTCGCATGTTGTCTCAACTAACAAATATACGTAATACAAACGATTTGATCGTCACGTTTCAATCCGAATAACATTCGAATAATACCATTAAATATGAAAAACTTGTGATATTATATAAACAGCGGCAGTGGAAATCAAATCACGATAAGAACTTATTTTCGTGGTATACCGTTTGTTTATATTGTATTTGTTTTCATTTAAAAGTATTTTATAACTATAATATAACATAGTAAATAATAATATGAAGTGTATAGTGTTACGAGCATCTTATTATAGTTATAAATATAAATATAGCGAAACCTCTCCTAACCGTAAGCACGTCTAAATTATCGAACACCCCCAAATATCACCTTTTTTTTTTTCGTTTTTTGGTGTTAACTAATGTTAACTAAATACAGAATATCTCAGAATAGTGGACAAAATATCAGTTATTGATAGTGTCCAGTAAGTAGAAATTTTGCTTTACATATATGTATATTATCATATGACGTATATTATGCCGCCTTCCTTAATGTGTTTTTATTTACGCCATAAATGTTTGTAAACAAACACGGTAATTAGCATAAATGCATCGAATCAACATATGCGTTTACCATAATATTGTTATATGACTTACACGTTCTAGCGTACCTGTATAGTATACATGGAATAATATACGAAATCATATGGTTCAAAACAACCTTCGCTGCAGCAGACGTTCACTGTACAGCTGTTCCATATACTTCAGCTGCAACTGCAGTAGAATCTACCATTTTCGAGTTCTTTTTGTACTGATATTCTACACCACACATATACATACATGTTAGGTTTTTTTCACGCTTTCTACTCGACGTCCATTTATTTTCTAATATTTTTCCTGTCCTTGGTGCAGCAGCTACATCAGCAGCTGAAATTTATATTACTTTTTGATTTTTAACAGCTTCGCGGTATAGGTATTCGTTTTATACGATATAATATCTTTATGGTAGTATAGTATATTATTGGATAATAACGTATAAAAAGTGATTCTTTTGAAAATAAACACTTATTTTCTAGCAAAGTGTTAATGTTTTTGGAAATATATGTTTTACGTACTAAGTTTAAGTCATTTCGATTACAAAATAATTACCTACTCTCATGATGAAATTCAATATTCAACCAAAAAAGTAGAGTATATCGGTACCGACGATCGCCTTAAAAAGAATCACCTTGAAGAGTATATATAGGTATACTCTTTAGTCTTTACAGTTTTTCGTGATGCGTCGTTTGTGTAAAAGAACCCGATTAAAAATCACAAGTAAGTACCATATACTTTTTGTGTCTATAAAACGCATTACTCTGACCGTCCCCCATCGCACGCACCACTATTCTTTTTTTTCTCTCGTTTTTAATTTCCACCCGTATAATATGTGTACAATATTATTATACTCGAGATTGAATAACGCATAACGAAATGTCGAGAATATTTTCCATCATATAATGCGTTATTAAGTACCACCCAGAAGTGTACGTATATCTACGATGCGGCGGCATAATATTATACACATTATATGGTGCGGTGGCGGCTTTGTCCGTCTCGGAACGAAAGGTCCGTGAGACAATTGCAGCAGTACTGTAGTCGTGTACATTCCGACTCTTAATAATCATTCTAATATGGAAACGCGACGAGCGCGGCAGAGGTCAGTTTCGTGACCGACCGCTAAGGATGATGTATATAACTATATACCAAATATAAGTAGTGATTTAGTAGCGTAAATTACATGGCTTTCGGCTCACACACAGTCGGGCGGCCCAAAAAGAGGGATTAGGAACGAAGATTGTGCGGAAAAGACGCACGCCGCCGTAGGTATACGTATTAGGCAGGTACTATATTCAATAGAAACGCGTATACGCATCATAACATATTATTTCCCTATTTTACTTGTTCAGAAGAACGCGCGTATTGTGTGTGCAGTGGTATTATATTATGTGCGTGCGTCTAATTTTTGATAATCAAGTGTCTTGACGAGATTTATGGATTTATAAGATATATATTATTAATCCACTTTGCGGCGAAATCGACCCCCTTTTCCCGAAAAGTCGCACGTATGGGGTTTCTTAGGATGGAAATCGTTTCTAAAGAAATATTAGAAAACAAGCAGACAGATTTGACACTTCTTCGTGAATTGTATATACGTTCAATAGTTTGACACGGTGTGTACTTTTTTCTCACGATTTGGCCGTAGCTCATCTGCATCGTGTAAGACGATCAATCATATTTTTGTTCTTTACCGTGTTGTTAACATATACATTATCAAACGAGAGCATCTTGGAAAACCTGTATGGTAATTAGCATGTACAGCCACTAATAAGATTTAAACACAACATCGCATTTTATTACCATCTAATTATTTATTATACACAACGATCTTTACAAATTACAATTTAAATATTCAATTAATACCTATTACATTTAGATTTATTTTTTAAAACAAACTCGTATTGTGTTATTATATTATCGTTGTCCATTAATTGTAAACATGGTATTTTTTCGACATTTATGGATAATGGTATAGGTTGGTATGATTTGAGCTATTTTTATAAGATCAAATTTTTATCATCCATAAAAGTCATCCATACCAATATGTGTTATTCACTCTTTATCAAACGCACAAGATACATTTTCATGAGTATAATAGTGTTCTTATTAGTATGTATTAATAATTCAACACGTAAAATTATAAAAACTACCAGTGCTATATTATATATTTATATGAAGAGGTCAGGATTTCTAAAGCTGATCTTGTAAATGTTATAAGACGAAAATACATGTCGACAATACAATAAAAACAAATCGTAAATAATAAATCGAATATCGTGAAAGTGTGGGAACTAGAAGTGCAAAGTAACTAAATAAAAAATACTAAAAATACTGAAAAAAATTGTCCAGAGTCGAAGTTTGAGAGTTTATTTTAATGACAAATGTGTCTACTCGAAGAAATTGTCGACTCTTCATGAAAAGGTCGATTTCAGTCTATATACTTTCTCGCGGATTATAGTGCCGGCGGCCATCACGCGAACCTTTAATTTTTATCGTTTATATTGCAGATGCGTCTGCAGCATACTCGCGTGGTTACAACCATATGCGGCGGTTAGGGTGTACGTCGTTTAATACGTTACAAGACGCGCAAGATGATAATTATAACATATATATATATATATATATATAATTGATCGTCGTGAGCCTCGAGCATTGGAATAATATCATATTATTATTATATAATTTTAAACGCGCCACCGACCCACTGCGAGTCCCATCACGTCGGATGTACAGCATAAAATATACAATGGCGTCATCTGCAGGGCTCCTTCAAACTACGTGAACCACGAAGGATTGATGTTCTCGCGCACACTTCAAACGAACACCTATACCGCGGTTATGTACAGTATATAATATAATAGCGTCAGCACGGTAGCTGTAGATCAAATTACTCGGAACACGAACGGCCTTAGGTCCCGCAATAAATGTCTTGGATCATTAGTACCTATATTATATATATATATATATGTATAAAATATAACTACTGTTGTGCAAGCGATGTTTTTCGAATATTACCCGCGACGTGAATCACATCCCCACACACAATACGAAATCAAGAAACTGAAACTAAGCTGCTGTGCGTCTTGGATTTCGTCCAAGGTCTGGCCGGATTCGTATAAGCACTAAATATATATGCATTATTAGTCTCCGATGCGTTACTGTATATTCACATTGTATAATAATATATATATTTTTTGTATACTATACACGTTACCGGCCTGCACGATGAGGATAATTTAAGTCTGAAATAGTAGTGATGTTTTGTGAACGTTTATTAATATTACGTAAGACCATGTATATTAAAATTTATTAAAAAGCATGGAAGATGCTGAAAAAGTCAAATTACGAGGAATCCTAATATTAGACTTTCCCTATTAACAACCTATTTAACTGTTTCCCTCTCTTCCCCCTCAACTTTCTTACCACTGGCCACTGGCCTATGTAAATCATATAAATTATCGTAAGCAATGTTAAATAGAAATCTGTATGATGAAAATTTCTGTGTTATTTGTATATATATATATATATAATCTTCAATGAAATAATCGGACGATGAATGTTGTATGGTTTACATGCATTACATACAATTCGTTAAGTTTGAAAGGTAGTAAGTGAATAACCCTTTGGCATCGCGCTAAAATAATATTATAAAACTATTGAACCAGATAGATTTAAAAAATATAATTGCAAAATTAATTTAAAACTTATAGTTTTGATTTTTGAGCATGTCATAAAATATTTAATTACATCAAAATTATTGTATGTGTAGTAATTTACCATATAAGATAAAATATAAATAAGAAAGATGATTAATTTAGTTTAAATAAAAAAATTGGTGCAATATCATCACATCACCTGAAGAGGATCGCATATTGATTTTTCGTTAAGTATATATGCTTTGTTGATATTCCGATTTATAGAAAGTTAGTATAATTTTTTACGTTTATCAAAAATGAATAGAAAATAATATTAATATTTCTATACACTCCACGGCAAATTTCAATATTACAAGTCATTCTTGATTTCAGTGTCTAATTATCATCATTGGTTATTGATAGTAACGCATAGTAGGTACCTGTATATGTTATACTGAACGAATATTTTATCGAAAAACACTCATTTTTATAATAACATTTGCACGTTTAAATGAACAATGTAAACTCTTATAAATAATATACTAATAGCACAGTTATTTAATATGGTTAATATATATATATAAACAATGCATAGAATATATAGATTAAATATTTAAATTTCTATTATAATTTAGTATAATATTCATTTTAGTCAGATATATTATTATATTAAATACATTTAATAACGTAAACTAATTTATTAAAAATATGAAATAAAAATTTTTAAATCTACCAAATTGAATTTTCGTATAATACAAGATATAAATGGTATATTTAAAAGAAACATTGAAAATTATTTGTAGATTACTGTAGCATAACAAAGATTGTACATTTTCTACTACAAACAAACAAAACACATCAAAGTTTTCTCGACATATAAAACGCATTCAAGAAAATGTATAAAAACTTTGTGAAAAAGAAATAATAGACATTTTGCTTTTATATAGCGTAAGTGATATATGAGTACCTTGCCACCTTATTGGGCGCAGCAGCATATAAAAGGAAATTAAAAAAACATCAAAGGTATCGACTAGGTTTATAGAAATTCCACTCTTAAACATATAAACACAAAACACATGTGTATGCAGTGCAGAAGTACAAAAACATTTAGAAAATATACTCAACTACAAAATAAATAACAAAAAAACTGAAAACACGAAAATACCGAATGAAATGGAATGCGAAAACGAAACAAATAAAAATGGTACAATCCAGGCAACCGGACTTAAAAAGGAAAGATACAACTATAAAGAATCTCTAAGAAATAAGACATGTGTTGGGACGTTCCTAACAGAACTAAACACAACAATAAATAATGCAAATTTGGTAACTTATATTAAGATCAATACTTAGACGACATGATAAAGAAAGCATACATTGCCTATTTTTTTTAAAAAAGTGGACAAAGATGGGTACCGCTTGTCGTTTATATTATTATCTGTCGAGTGGGTCATATTGTAATATAGTCTCCACGTTTATTGTATTTGAATTATATAACAAAATAATATAAACATTGTTATTCATTCATCGTTCATATAATATGTAATTTAGTCCAAATTTGAATTTGAAACACCTATGAAAAAAAATTGTCTTTGTATATTTTTTAGTTGTAGTATAAACTATTTATGAGGAGCATTGTTTTTCATTTTTTAACACCAAAAAGGGTCATAATATTTAGAAAATTATTCTACTACCTATATGTAGGAAATACTAATATAAATATTTGATGAAAATTTCAAGTATTTAAAAACACGTATCATTGTAAAATCGAAACATTCATCGCTAAGCTCAGAATCTAAAATTATGTTTTCGCTATTTTTATTCTTATAGGCAGTTTTTACTTTTATGAATATACTATATGTTTTTAATTTCTTATTGCAAAATAGAATATTTTTTGGAAGATTTGATGTATAAAAATTTAATTTTGAACTTGTAGTTTATGAGTTACATATATTAATATTGAAAATTATAACTACTCGTCTTAAATTTATAATTTTTACACATCGAAATATTTAAAATATTTTTGAAATAATGAGTGTTCTTTTATAAAAAAATCGTTTTGTGTATAATAGATATGTGTATTATAACAGCGTGTATAGTGTTTAAAATCGTTGTTTATTTCTCGATTACAATGTTATAACTCGTTTAATAGTCGATCGATATTGACACAGCAGGGACTTGATGTCGTTCGATGTATATTAAACTAAACATAAGGTTTTTTTTTTTTAGTTTATAAGTATTATGGTTAGATCGTTCATAATAATCTATATTTAAATTATTAATAATATGTATCGATGTTTGTGTTTGGTTACTTTCGTATTGTATACATATACAAATAATAGTATATAATAATACATAATAATTGTTCAAGAGTAAAATATCGAACCCATAGCGTTCCACATACGAATCAATAATGTTTTTTTATTAGAGATAATTTAAATATAGGTATTGTGTATGCCTATACAATATTTGAAATCAATATCGTCTCCGTTGACTTGGAGTAATCAAAGTTTTGTATAATATTTTACATACAATTATATATGATGTAAACCAGTTTTGGTATAAATGTTTAACTGATGGTTTCAGCAACCACCCCCACACAATAATGTCCGTCATTTTTAGTGGGCTCGTGCGGTCATCATTTCTAGTCTCCGGCCAAGCCCTAATTATGGGGCCTCGTCGAGTTGAAACATAATTTTGATCATGCAGGAATGCGTTTAATTCTGTTAGGCACCAAAAAAAAATTGTACGTTACTTTTTGGGAGAAAATATAATAACACAATCATTACCAACGGCGTACGTATAATATTGTACATGTTGTATGTTATTTGTGCGATGGCCGTTAAACATAAAACGCAAGTCATAATACTGTACAACAGCATAAACCCGACAAATTTACGAGTCGCTCGTCCGTATAATAATTCCATAACAGTTAATCCTTTGCACATGGTAATGTTCACGAAATATTCATTTTCATTATATACTAGATTATGTATTAGGTCGTATATACGTACGACTCGTTCACGTGAAACGTGCCAAACCTTAAGATAAGGGTCACGTCATGATTTTAACCATCCTCCTCCGATCGTATATTTTAAGGATGGTTTAAGGATATGGATATAAGTGCACTTGAAATAATTACAATAATATAATATGCCGGGCGCAGCGTTTCGAAGGGTTTATATTATATTTAAATGGTAGGTATATGCAAATGCCCGCGCAATAAAATAAATCTGAATAGCCCCATGTACGTTGCTCTCGGTTTTAATGATCAATAAAAATTAAAAATAATCACCTCTTTATTTTTGAAATGCAGCGGTGGTTATATGTATAGGCGATCAAATATATCGTATATCATTCGTCTGCCCCGGTAAAAATATTCAAAATATATACGTATTTATATGTATACGATCATTATCGCCCCGGCCAATTGATTTTTACGGCCCGCGGTGGCCGGTCATATAATACAGTTTGAGTTTCTGAAATGATTTAATAACAATAACAATGCTCACGAATACGACAATAATTGCAATTATTTCAATAATAATAATAATAAAAAATAATAAAAATAATAATGCGATAACAATATTATGTACCTTTGTGGGGCTAAATTACGGTCGGGGCACGTCAATAAATTTTGTGCGCGTGAATTATAATAATTGTCAAAATAATATGTAACGAGCAGCTGCATCAAATCGCGCGTGCGATGGGTCGGAAAAACAGAGACCCAAAGGAGTATAGCAAATATATAATAATATATAGGAACCTACCTACCGCCTAGTAATAATGCTAATAAGTCATCGAAACACAGTGGGATAAAATGATACTTAGCTCATCGAAAAGTACCTATTGTTTTTCAATATATGCCAATTGAATGTAAATCCCGAATTTACACTTATTGTAATACATAATATTGTTTACATTAAAACCACCTATATGGCTATATTAAAAATGAAAATGTGATTGATAAAAAGTTTTTAATTTTCTTTTATTTCCAATTCCTTTTCACAACCATTTCAATCGTTGTCGTTATTGTATCCTCCATTAATATTATCTAAATTATATTTTTTTTTTCAAATTAGTGTATGGATATAATTTGATAAGAAAATGTTGACAGTTTTTTCAAATGACTAGAGTAAAATATAGACAATATCTTCATTTATTAATCGTAATTTAATCTATCGACATGTATATAATATAAGACCAACTAAATCGGTAGTGTTAATGTTAAAAAGCTTAGAAGTTATACCACAAGTGAATATTATTTAAAATATAAGTTCCTTTTTGACTTTTTGTACTTTTTTTTTAGTTGTTTATTTTAAAATTTAGCCAGTAAAAATTACGTGCTTTGGACCACCATAGCTGCACAACAAATAATACGAGTAATTTCACAAAGCCACGCAAAGTTTTTTTTTCTATTTAAAGAACTAAACCTAATGTACCACGAGCGTGGACTGCACATAATTTTCAGGCGCGAGCAATCATTATCACGGCAGTTTACTGAGTTAGTGTTATTGTAAAATCGAAATCAATTTAGTTAACCTACCATTGCTATAGGATATTGTCTTATGACTAATTTACACAAATCTACTTTTATTTCAGTTCGTCAGCATTTTTAAAATTATTATTTTTTCACGGTGACCTAAATTATAAATAAATAAAATTAATATCCTTCTACACCACCGTGCTCCGGTACAACGCGACGGCGGCCTTGCCTTTCTACGATGACGACGACACACCACACACGTGCAGTATTATTATAAGGTAAATAATAATAATAATATGCACCGTGCACGTGTGCAGGGTGTATATTATATACATTATATTATTATATTATTACATATTTGTATCTCATGCACATGCAGTGCATCCGACAACAGAACGATCGAGGTCAGCGGCAATAATGTGTTTCGGTGTGCGATACAATAACTATAAAAAGATACCTAATCTAATAATAATATTAATATAATATAATATAATGTCGTGTAAAAAATATCGATTATTATAAAACCTACGCACGCGACGACGGATAGACGACTGTTGTAGCTACGAACAAGAAACGCAACAACAATCATTATTTTTATTATTATTATTATTGTTGTTATTGTTTTTTACGTGTAGGTGTAGTACGGTGCAACGGGTATCGCGACGAGAGCCGCTCCGGTGCAGCTAGACTCCCGCACGGCGCGCCGCCAAACCTCGGCTGCACGCAGTGTGATTTTTATTGTTCATCAGATCCGACTATTATTGTTATTATTATTATTATTATTATTATTATTATTTTCAATCAAGTGACGACCGTCGAAGGCCGTTCGTTATAAAATTATGCGCGGTGTGTGATATAATGATATGCGCCAGTGGCGTGCCCGGGATTTTCTTTTATTAGAGATTACACACATACCCATAGAAGCAAGGAGATTCTCTTTAAGGTAAACACTCATTTTCACTCCTCCAAAAGTATCTTGGCGATTTTGAATATTTTATAATAGATTTCAGTTATTGCAAAACAACATTTTTGTAAGAGTTTGTGAGGGGTGAACCATTGCGCAAAAATTGTGCAAAAGACAGTGACGAAGACTGTCCAAAGTATAGTACTTGCGTACTAACAAATTGCAATACGATTTATTCTCGTTTTATTTTAAAACTTCTCGAATGATATTACAATAGATTGAATTGTTTTATTATTTACATATTATATTATATAGTAATAGTTACTAATTATTAGTAATCATCTAGCAATTTCCTTTTATCGGTAAGTCGGTTTTAGTCGTAGCAAATCATTACAGTAATAAGTTGTGTCATCACACAATCGCTCGTACCGATATCGCAATAATGTAATATGATAACATTTTAATACTGAAATGTTATTTACGATTTTACGACGTATTTTATACGGTGGCGATGTGCCGGTGCTGCAGTGGTTGCCACGAAAGCCGTTGCAATGTTGTACTACTGATTAATAGGTACGACGACCCGCCCGCAGCATTGCCGATTTACGCGCTTCGTTAAAATCTCGCCGGCAAACGGTCCACACATTACGTAATAACAACAATTTATTGTAAAAATTTACTAAATAATGAAAAATATAATACCCACTAATCCTGCAGGGTCCAGTTAAATAAATTTAAATGTATAAACTGGCCACAGGAGGCGGGGGTATACACTATACGTTATAAAATTCAACGAGTTCTAATCAAAAATATCGTTTGGTATATTTTTGTAGGGTTTTCGATCAATATATGGTTGATTTTTCAAAAACGAAATAATTTGTTTCCGATTGATTCGTTCCCAGGACGCAAATATATAAACTTACCTGTTTGTTTGATCGTTAGCAAACGTCAGGTATTATTTTGAAAATTAAAAGACTACGAACGCAACCAATGGGCTTGTTTCCACGATTCGTAGGTCCCGGTCGGGAACAGTAACTGCAATCGCATAAAAATGCATTAACAGCGCATCTACAGTTATGCGATGTGCGTATCTACCGCGACGCGGAATGAAATCAAAACTGTTTTATCGCTATTTACATGCCGCACGCCGACGAGTACACAACACAGTACATTATACATATACACTGATACATTATACACTGATACACGTCATAATGACGCGGGTAAACATAAAATATAGTATTATCGTCATGCGGGCAACAACACATAATAATAACATAACATATTATATTATTACAATATTATGTAGATGGTATAGTACGACGACCGAGTGTACTACATACGAACGGACGTGCTGTAAGGACAAATGCGCGGGACCTGCTATTATACACCGCCACTTATTATTATTGTTATTTATTTAACAGGCGAATATCACGATAGAATATCGATTACAGTATTTGTATAAAAGAATAAACAAATGCGCAGTGGTAATATAAAACAATAATAAATTATAGAAATTAACCGAACAAGACAAGTGGACATCATAAAATCATTAAGAACAATACATCTCTAATTAAAAAAATTTATTAGGAATCATTAAAAGCTATCCGGATGTGTTGTTGTTGCGTCAAAAAATAAACCAGATATCTCCATTTGTTTGTATAATATCTAACGATTGGGATATACCTGATTACTGTGCAAATCGACACTTTTTCATTTTTTTTTTTTTTTTTAATTTTGATTGAAAAGCGTGCGTTTTTAAATCTCTTCAATAAATTGCTTCAATGTAGCAATGAAAGTACAAGCCCGATTTAAAATAACATCATAATGATTTTTAATATTACCTAACTAACCCTAAACTTGAGTCATTGATGGGAATACAATAACATGTCGATGTTCAGCGGAACCAGATCACATATTGTGTAGTTGCGTCAATTGCTATTATGTCGGAACGAAATTATAACTGCCATCAGACTTAAAGTTAAAAATACAATAACCGCCTTGGCTTTTTTTACGATATTTCAATTATTAGATTATGGGGGTTATGAGTACAATTTAAAAAACGCTTACAATACACATCACCGTTGCAGCGGGTCGGAGAATGAAAACAAATAGTGTGCCGACATCCTCTTTTGAGCCACCGCGCTGACGTCTCAAAACGGTTGAAATCTCCAACTCGAGCGATCGGTGGTGTCTCGACGGACGCTACCTATATAATGCATTATATAATACACATACACGCCTGTATAAATATAGTAATAACAACAATATATGTACACGCACTATCGCATATATGATGTGTATTTATATATAGATATTATACATACATACCTATAATATCGTTGCCGGTCCCCTTGTCATAAATCTCCGGACAGGAAACTTATAAAAACCGGTAGCTGACACGACCCGCCGAGATCAACCGACCCCATTGTACGGTCGTGCGTGCGTGTGCACAATGATAACGCGCGTGTGTGTGTGTTTGTGGTGTGCGTGCGTGTACGGTCGACAAATGATGATGAAGAGGAGGAGGACGCGGGCAAGAAACGGTACAAAATAATAATATATATATATTGTAGGTACATAACCTGCGAGGCTGTGTTATACACTTATATACCTCATATATAACTGCACGTGGGGAGAAAAAACCTATATCCGCAGAAATCGTTAAGAGTTTATCGCGATCGGAGTCGCAGACTTATTAACTATTACTTACATTACAATATCAAAGTTTTCAACGACGAAGGTAATAAGTTGCCAATAATAATAAAGGCCGTAGAAGACCGTTTTGATAGTCTAAAATTTAAAGCTTTTGTCCGATATACTCAATATTCTAAATCTAATTATTAGGATGACATAATATTTTGTTAGATTGACTACCTTGCGAAGTAGAGTTGGGGAGTTTCTGATTTTTTCGTCATTAGAAAACTTCATAACCACGATATTATATCCGCAAAAACTGTGACGTTTTAATAAAAGAGTTACGCCCTAGGTGTAGCAAAAAAGCTTTTTAATTTGTCCCCAGGAGTATATTTTGTTAGGGTCTTTAAGAACCTCCAGATACTTTGTCGACATCGGTTACTTTCTTTTTCACCAATGTGTTGTAAGTACACTAATATTCTATATTTCTACAAATATTTTGCGTGTACAGTTTAAATTAATATTTATTAATTATAATTTGCATTTTTTGAAAATAGTCGTCGTATAGCAATAAATAATAATAATCATTCCTTATCATATTTACAATCGTAATTTGAAAAACGTATTTATATATTTATATAGTAGTAATATGTGAAAACAGATTATTATCTAAGATTAAAATGATTATTCAACATTTTGCAATACAATAATAGCATAATAATAATATCATATTATTAATATGATACGATTATAATATACCTATAATATAATAATACATTATCTGTTCTGTATGCATGTTGTAAGTTATCGAGAACAAAATAAACAAATCATTGTGATTGATAAAATTAATAAAATGCGCGTTTTTAGTTACTCCTAAAATTTTGTTTGATATTATTTAGTCCTTAATTAAATTTATTATATTGTCTACATATAGTAAGGTTAATAAGAATTTATACCTATAATACACATATTACGTTACGAGAGGAAAATAGTCTTCAACATAATTATTTTAGATTTTTACTTTAAAAAAGAAATCAAACAGATTCGAATTCGAAAGTCTCGGATTAGGGTTGGCAAGAATATAATATTAGATATTGCTGCAGAGTGGCACTGACACCACAATCCACCGCCCCTGTGTGGCTGCGTGTAATACTATCGTCGTGCACATTATATATAATTGTGTGTGTGGGTATTATATGATATTATATTATTATCTGCCATGTATAATACGATTAATACGTACCTACCTAGTTATGACAAAGTATTAAAATCAAAAGGGGGCCCCATATGAGATCCGGTCCGTAGCAACCATAACTGGTTTCTTTTTCCTTTTAAATATCAATACATAATATAATATAATAATATTTCCATGTATATTATGATGATGAAGTGCGTGCGTACTACGTACATAAGAACCATATTATATTATATAGATCTTGGTCTGCGTGTACCTATATTGTGTAAACGAGGAAAATAATAACCGTTCAGCTGCAGCAACGCCACCGTTTTATGATATTTTTTTTATTTTTGTTTTCCGCGGTGGCACTTGGTGAGTTGTGAAATACGACAACGATGTCGTACCACACGTACGCGACAGTGCTGTAAAAAACGAATAATAAATAATATATTATTATCAGAGGCGAGGGGTGGCCCTAGGTTACGCCAGGGGGCCCGGAAATTGTATTATTTCCCGTGGCCCTTTTTTATTATTATATTTTTCGGAATTAAAGCTTACCATCGGTATATATAACTACTTAAATTTATAATAGTTTCATAATAATCAGTTTTATTATCACTTTTATACTTTTTTTAAATTTTCATTTCTTGTTCGATGTTCAAATACACCGTTACATTAGGAATAACAAAATTAAGAGCTTGCCGTTATCAGAAATAGCAAATACCTAAAGAGATTACCAAAAACCGATTGGAACACAGTAAAATCAAATCACTAATCAGGATCACTATCTTTCCTAGTAATTTATAAGCCCCGCACTCTTTCGGGTGTATACGGAGACTTTAATATACGGGTTGAAAAGTGTATACATATAAAGACTACGTGCATACTTCAGAGTTCGCTTTGAAATATTTTATTAGTTCCTAACAAACATTATACTGGAAAGCTATGCAATTTATAACAAAGTAAAAACTAAAACATTAACCTTATCAGTTTACAATAACTGAATGTAATATATTCAGAGAAATATTATTTCTCGAATGGATCGAAAAAAAAATCACTAAAAATAGATATTATTTGCAATAAAATTAAATTAATGTCACATGGCTAAAATAAATCAACACGATTAAACGTTCAACAAGCATCCGTGCGTATATAGCAAACGAATGTATTAGATCGATTGGAATTTGATGTCCAATCATCTCTCAACAGTGCGGTTTTCCCGAGAATACACAACATTTATGGCACGGACATAATTATATAAATATATTATGTATGGTGTGCCTGGTGTGAGTTGATTGCAACATTTTTCTAATTCAACAATCGTTGTTTAGTTTTAAACATCATTATAACGAATAAACACATATTATCATTGCGTGGATATAATAATTGATCAAAAACGAGAATATCTTATTAGACTTATTAGCTCGTGTTTTGTACTGGAATAAATAATAATTACTGTTGAAAAACTACAAAATTTATATTTTGCATTTGTATTATGATGGTGAAATACTTTATGTAAAAGGGTACAGTCAATCGATAGTATAAAATTGTAAGTGGTAAAATTTATTGTTTGGTAACTTTGTCGTCAAATAAATCGATCTCCTACGATTGATGGTTAAATAAAAATAAAAACAAAAGTACATATATATACGAATATTTCAAAATGAATTAAGATTACTTTTTTTTCTATATTTATAACGAGACGCGCACGTGTCTTCCCAGAAAACTCTATGAACTTGGGCCATGTTCTCGGAAACGTCGTACGGACGACATAGCAGTTAATCACTCGTCGATTAAAAACGTATTAACGCGTGGTCTTCGCTAGTTTTAAGAGCTATATATTAATTATATCGTCAGGTCAATGCAAACAGTGAATTAATTATTAATAATATTATTTTCCTTATCCTCTAGTTTATTTGAGCTTATCACAAAAAGTTTTATTATACGATGAATCTGGAAAAATGTAAGCAAGTTTATGTACACTCGTTTGCGGAATAACAGTTATAGCTTATAATATGCGAATTTCTGATTTTTTCTCGTCGGTGTGACCCAGACGTACTACATTATAGGAAGGAGAGTTTGTCCCACTTTTAAGATCCACGATTCTTTTTTATAATTAGTTTCAACTATGTCTCTTATTCATAAAAATTCAAAATATTTATTTAATTATTTAATTCTTATAGATATGATAAAATAAATATTTTATCATTTATTTGGTCCGTGATTTTTGGTTATTAAACTGACACTATTAAGACATTGACCGCTGTCAAAAGTAGTACTTACATGTAATTTTATACTTTTAAATATTAATATTATATAAAATTGCATAAGTGCATTATATATCGGCTTACGGAATACAAATTGTGATACACGGTACTTGGCACAAACATAATTTCAAATCAAATTTTGTACAGAGTTAAACTTTCAAATTTTACTTTATATTCAAATAATATACAATCACGAGCTAACAACATTTTCAAAGGCTCCTCAAAATAATTTCAGATAAAAATTTAAAATATTGAAGTATCAAATTTGCGATACGAAATTCGTTGTTCTATTATTTCATATAATTTTACACGTCATAATCAAAAACATAAAAGTAAACAAAACAGTTCTAACCACACCAAACTATCTTAATTATTCCAATTTCATCGTACATCACTGCGGAAAGAACTATTTCTCAGTAGTCAGTATTAAGGAAATTGGAGACATTTTTAAGTTCTACGATGGTACAGAATCGCTTCACTGATAAACTGATATAAACCAATATACTTCACGTTCATTGAAATGAAGATGTAGACATTGAAAAAGTCACAAATACTTTTGTAAACAATACCATAATTTGTCAAAAAACATTTACATTATATAACGTAAGATATCTTTGGATTTTCAAGTGATATTTTTTATTATAATAATTCTAATTATCAATTTTTCTTATTAATACTCGTTATGTATACAAACAGGCCATCGTGGATATCTGAACATTGATATAAGAGCGCCCAATGGATTTTTGAAAACCTGGCGCCTATGTTCGCCCAATAACTATATACCACTATCCCACAGGGGACAGGGCTACAGCGTTGTGTACTATCCAAATGAATTTTCGACCCAACAAGTGTGGTTTAAGTCAGTGGTTATAACCGACCATAATATTATACTATATATAACATGTGTATCGATGACGGGTACTTATCGACCTAGGTGGCTGTACGACGGCGGCGGCCGTGGTTTACATCACGCACACAATATTGCAGTATATATATATGTGTGTGTGTGTTATTATATACACACTTGAATGCGAATATAATATATATATATATATATATACATATATCATTTCACGCACACGTGTTGCAGATACTCACCACCCACGCGAGTCGACGCGAAGACCAATTCGATATATTATAAATTCTTGCAGCGTACCCGGAGATGTATACGCCGCATATGCCATAAAACGGTTTCTGATCGGCACGACTAGCTGCAAACGTTTACGGTCGGGTTCGTGAAATAGGACACTTTTGTATTACATAATATTATAATATATATATATATATATAGGTGGTCGCGTGTATTCGTGGTGGCGGTGGCGGTGGCGGCTACGGTGGTCGTGTCTTCGTTGGAGGCTTTGAATAAAAACGAAAAGGCGCCAAAATCGTCCAACTTGTATATATTATATTATAATATATGGTTGGTCCCTTGTCCCTTCGACCGTGTAAAACTGCCATCGATTGCGCATATATCGTCGATCACGCACACATTGTATACACATACACACATTATCATCATAACACGTATTAAGCATTATATATATATATCTTCGGGGCCGTCCCTGCTCGGGTGGGTTGCACACGTGTCCGACGGACGGTTTAAACGTTTTCGATGTATTATTGTTATTATTATCATTTTTAAAATTTTTTTTCGTAATCTCCAAATGTACGTCATAAATAAGAATACGGTCGAAAACTACCCCACGCGCACTGCTGTTGCAAAGGTCACTGTTACAACGCGCTAATAGTCGTCTCAACCCCGTCGGTCCTTAAACACACACATATATGTATATATATATATATATATGTTATAATAATGTACGATGTAGGGATAACGATATTTTAGTGCTGGGTCGGCGATGGGATTTTTCGGGAAAAAAAAACAATACAACGCCCTCGATCGATACGCATTTAGTCGACTTGATAGAATATTGGATGTATCGCAGCGGGAAGGCGACCGTGGCGGCGGCGGACGATCTAGATAATATTAATATAATATAACATAATACTTACTTACTCACTATACATTATGTTATTATGTTTGCAACGTACAGCGTATTATCTTCGGATCAGAGTCGTTCGCGTCCGAAGTCCCGTCGCCGATCGGTTTCCATAATATGTGCAACGGCATTAAGTAATATTTGTTTTTTGTCGCGACCGAGATAATCATTATTATTTATATACGTCTATACAGTACACGCACGACAATATAATCGTGACAGTGACTTATTGGTCATTATCGACAACGATGACGACGTCGGCTCCGCGCGAGCTGTGCGGGGCGAGTGAGTGCCGCGCCCACCCCGTCACGCGCATGATACAGTATTATGTGCAATACGCACACATTAATATATTTTATTAAATTATAACATGTTAATATGCACGTACACGACGATACGACGTCACTGCCGTAGGAACGTATTGTGAAATAAAAATTTAATTTATTGGGCGTACACACAACACACGTGTGTCGGAGACGCTGCACTCGGGCGCGCTTAAAACCGTGCCGTGCACGTGTGCTGCAGCAGTGTGCGCCGTGTCCAATATTATCAGGATATTTTTCTTTCACCCCGTTTTCGGTCGCCTGATCGAAACACGTTTAGAATCTCGAACCCCGCAGTAACCACCCTATTTTTCCCACCGCGACCCCTTTTTTGTATTTTCCCCCGCTGTTGGGTTTCGACGTCTTGTGGCGGCGATTATGCACGTTGCGTATACTCAGACATAATATTATAGCCGAGCCTCGATTTAAGCAGCGATTACCGTAGATAAACTGCGGGTCAAGTCTGCAGTAAGACCACATGGCCTGACTTAATGACAGAAAATACACATACAAGGACGAGGGACAAAAATTATAATATAATTTTTGTGTCTGAGTGGTACAATTTTCTATAATATATGTATATATTCTTGGAATCCGATTGTCACACAATACAGACAAAGAAAAAGAAAAACATTTTTTCGAGGGAAGACGATTTTGATATTATATTTAAACTCGGCTTAGTGAAAATAATGTCAATATAATTTTGATCATGATTGTGAGTATCGTGTATACACTACTATTCTTAATACAACAAACAATTTCTACATAAATTGTATGATAAATGCATAGAATAATATTATTTTATTTTTTTATGTGCATACTGTTTTGTATTAAACACTTACAATTTTTATTCACCATCTCTATTTACAAGTTTATATATTATAAGTAGATTAGGGGATTTTTTAATGACGGGAAGGAGAAGTCGCCCATTGGCGACACCCCGTGAGAATAATATTATAGTTGTAATATTAGGAGTAGGTACTTATGTAGGAAAAACATCAAGGACACATGTCCGCCGTTAAATATAAAAAGGATTAGTAATTAATAAATTATTTAAATCGTCTACTGCAGCTGTCTCGTATGTGACTTGATTCTATTTAAACTGATTGAGTTGGCCAGCAACAAGTGACTATATTATTGCAGCATACTCGGGTCCCAATGTTTTAAACGACCTTAAATTAAAAAAAAAACGTTAATGTTTCGTGTAAAATACATTTTATTTTTATTCAAAAGTAACACCTGCAAGTGCACTGCATGTTACGCAAAGAACATTATATTATGTGATTAGCATATTATTATACAATATAATCTTAATGTGTATCGAACCGTTTTCCTGATGACCAGGATTTTCACAACTTTATATAGACTCCTACAAGAGTTTAAACAAAAGAATGATTTTAAATCTCGAGGACTTTCTCGGTTCTAATATTATTCATCATCATTTATCATCATAATCATCACTGCGTATGACACAGATAAACATGAAAAATAATTTACTAATATAGATCGCGTTGCAAACCACTGCAGTAATGCAGTATAAGTCGGAGGATAGCCAGAGCTTAACCGATTTTAATATTTGTACACGGCCGAGAGTCAACAATAATACTAAAACGTTTTTACACGCGACAATGTTACATGTTATTATGGTGATATGCATTCGCAATCCAGAAAAAAAAGTCAAACAAAATATAAATACTCGTTGTGTACACTTAAATACGTTTTCTTTTATGTATATTTTTTTTAGGGGGGACAGCGGGGTAAGAGTTTGATTCTAAAAAAAAAAAAAAAAATGCCCCTTTCTATTTATATACAAGTACCTGATCCAAGACTTTGTAAATCGCTGCACGGAGTCGGCACATAATATGTATAACCGTAAACCCCGGACCGACAACGTCGTGTGTGTATATAATAACATTATATGTACACACAACATATCGCGCGGTTGTAAAAAAAAGGACCCTTATAACAAACCCGAACGGGCGCGGGGGGCACAATGAGCGTTCATAAAACATTACATAATATTAAAATATTATAACGACGAAATATTTATTTATATACACGGGCACATGTACGTATTATAATAAACGGACGCACACACAACACAAAGTCGTCGTACACGCAATAATACGTATAAATATGCATCGCGGGACGACATTATATTATTATTATTATTATTTTATACGCTGCGGCCGCCCGCTCCGCGACTAACCCTTTTACGACGGTGGCGGATGTTCTTTTATAGGTAAAGGTAATATAAGTAGGTATAGGTATACGCTTACATGCCGTTTAGGGGAAAGGTCTCTTTGGGCCATGTTTTCTTCTTTCTTTCGTTTCTCGCCGGTTGTTTTACCTATACGTATACATATATATATATATTATATCGTATTATTATTCTACACGCCATTATAATAATATTATACACTGCACGTGATGTTTAATATATTTTGCGCCCCCGAGACACGACCGAACACCTCTCGCGTTTTCTTGTCACGGGTCGCACATCCCCTTGTGCGCGTATATTACACACACGTGTGTTTGTAAGTACGCGGCGGCGGCGTGAATAATGATAATGATATATTATATATACGCAACACACCACACCGCGAAACACACCCTTTCGAAACATGTGTGTCGAATATATATAATATTATACATTTAAGGCGGCCACCGCGATTAGGTACGATTTCAAAACGCCCGGAAAGCAGCTACACGTAAATATATATATATTCAGCATACTCTGCACAATGTCATACTAATATAGTATGCGACACGGTTACACACATTGACACACACACGTCACATGCACACCCACACATCACGCGTCACACAATATACACACAAAATCCTGTACAGCGTGGCGTATATAGAGATGAAATGACAATATTATAAATATAAATAAGATCTGACGTTGAAACACGATATCCATAATTCGGTCTCGCAGTCTGCATCGTCATCTCATATTCTAATAATATACGTAATGTGTATACCGGCCCCTATTTAAATTTTTTTTTTTAATTCGTACTGCACGCTTTTCTGTATAATTATTATTCGGGGTCGAGGTGCTGGCACATGTATGTGTGCCCGGTGCAGTGAAGGGGTGGTAAAAACGCTTTTTTTGCAACCCGACTTTTGAATCCGTATACACACGATGCAATATGTCCAACAAATATATAGGGGCTTAAATGTTGGGTGCATATGTTCATGTTATAGGCTAACATTTGGTTGGATTTTTTAGGAGTGCTAGCCAGTACTATCCAATGTATAAAGTGGTCGGCACCCCGATGACTATAAGTAAATATTATATACTGTGTTAACATGGACCACGGACTATAGGGATGGTAAGTAGGTACATACAATTACATTCCCCCCACACTCCGACGACCACCTATTGGGCTGTGACATTCACTGTGCATATAGAAAAATCAAAAAAAATCGCATAATCTATGTATTATAATATTTTATTTTAGTACCTATAACTACTGTGATCGTTCGTTAAAGTTTCTCGTTGTATTCACCAATACAATGTATACTTATGTAGTACCTACCTATACGTTAACGTCCACGAACGTTGTCTAGCTAAAAACACCTGGAATTACCAATTCATATTTTTGGAGCACCAGTCACTACATTAGAAAAAGCGAATATAAATATTAATCGAAAAAAAAAGATAAAAAAAAAATATAAATACATTTCTTATATAGTTATGTATTATGTATATATTATTATTATTGAATTTTTAAATCTTATGTGTATATGATTATTAAAAATAAATAATAATATGCAAAATAATTTGCAAATTTTCGCGATCATTAGTATTTCAAATGTTCATTAATTGCACAGAAAGACTCAAAAGTCAAAATATTTTGAAAATGTTATCTTGTATTGAAAGTTCTAGTATGAAAATTTGGTGGAAAGTTTAAGTAACTATGGTAAATGGTTATTCGTTTTTGAAATAACTACATCAAAAAAAAAAAAAAAATGAGATTGATATAGTTGAATACTGATTTTGCGTGAATATTTTTCCATCATTTTTTTGTTTTTCTGATTACTTTGAAAACAATTAAGTTGTTTAATAATTTATTTTCCCAAAATACCAAGATTCAATTTGCTACCGCCTACCATTAACCAATAGCAGTTTCTGAAGTTGAAATAATAGTAATTTACTGCCAAAAAAAATAGGAAATATAAAAATCATCGTACAATCAATAAATATTGTCGATTCAACTTAAAAATAAAATGAGTGAAAGCTAAACTTATAGGAAGCTCATATTTTTATTTTGTATTTAAAATCCAACTTTAGCATTGGAGTTAACACAATAACAAAAAATCTCAAATAGTCAAAAAACAAAAACAAATATAAAATATTGCTTATTAAATTATAATAAATATAATCTTGTATTAAGTTAAATAAGTAAATTAAACAAATAAAAGGTTTTTTAAAGCATATTTGCATATCTGCATGTTTTATTAAGCTCTAAGTCCCTATCACTATTCACTTTATCTTTTTATTTTATGTTGCATTCGTGAACTTACTATATGAATTACAATTTACATTCATAATAGTACTATTGAATTTTGGGATAAAATTAATTTTAAAACATACTCCGAGCTTCGACGAATCTATTGATATGTTTTATATTGAAATCGGTCCATTAGTTTCTAAGATAAGCTTTTCAGACCAGAGGAATTTCATATTTATTTAATATATATATATTGTCAGAATCGCGATAATCACTCAAATAACATGTAATTATCTATTTTTATCACAATTATTACCTATCAACGATACAGCAGTTGTTCGTTTTTCCCGAATTTCTTATATTAGCATTTTCTGTTCATGGTAGCATTAGTTTCGCATAAACGCGTCTAAATGTCTAGTACTGACATCAACCTAAATGTCAAATCAACTCATATAATGATAGATGTATAATAAGATGGGACTATGAATTGCAAAGAATAATACACAGTGTATCAAAAGTCTTCATCCGATTACAAATTTATATAGCTCGGCAAACGTTAGCCACTAGTAAACGACCCATATACTAATGAAAAGATTAGATAACCGAGTTTATTTTGAGTTATCTTTCGATTAGTATATGGGTAAGTTACCTGCGGCTTACGATTGTCAAGTTATATAAATTTGTAATCGGTGAAGACTTTTGAAACACTCTGTATAATCGAACCGTATAATACCCTAGTAACTAGAAAGTAGTAATAATTTTTAAGTGTAAATAACTATTGCCGAAGATTTATCGACTAAATTACAATTATTATATAACCTAAGGATTTAAGAACATTCAAGTACGTATATCCTTAAAAGTTTTAAGTGATATATCGGCTCTATTACATAATATGGACAACCTGTCCATGTATAGTACGGTGAAACCTCTCTATAACGGACGACGGAAACCATAAAAAAAAAAAATATCCTATATATTAAAGGGTTTCCGTAAAAAGTGGCATAACTAACTGTATTTAGATCCTTAAATGCAGACCACCATGCATAAATTTGTTCTTGGAATTGTAATTTTAGTCGTTTTTTACAAAACATATAATAATAGTAATGATGATGGGCTGTATAGGTACATGTATCAATATATTATTAAATATTGTACTTATACTTTGTTATTTAACAATAATTCATACTCATATTATATTATATGTTTGTCCATTGGCGGAGCTGGGTGGGAAACTAAGCTCATCCAGGCATAAAATTAGCCCTTACACTGTACTTATTTTTAATATATATCGACATTTAGGTATAAATGTATAATGTTTACTTAATTCTTCATAAAATATAATATAAATTAATAATCAAACAGTGGAAATATTTCATATTCGAGCCAATTATTTCTAATTTTTTAAATAAAATGTATATTTTATTCTTATAAACAACACATAGCTTTTGAAAAATTAGGATCTCATTTTTTTCTTCCAAATAATTAATAAAATTAAATCAATAATTTTCTATCATCAAGCACCACTCGAGTATTTTACTCATATTATTATACCTTTTCAAATTCAACAAGACGACAAGTATAATAATATCACTGTTTTCTATGCTATAGTACTATTATACCTGTGTACTCATAAACATACACTCCGTACGTTGTATACCTAATAAGTAATAAGTTGTGTTTTTCAACGTGCACAGTGCATACCTATAATTACGGTGATTCGAGTCAAAGAAATAACACGTTCTAGCAGGCATATCATATTATCGTGTTCTTTATACACGCCGCTCGCATAATGTGGAATATACCGACGTACAATATTTACTATTCAAAAAACTTACTGTTTAAATCGTCAACACCTTTTGTTGAGTGCAATAAATTACGTTTCTACATGGAATAGGTCAGGAAAAGAATGAGTTATTTTAGAAAACTGTCGGAGGAAAATATTTTTAGAACAAAACAAGCGCATAATTATACGGGTACAAAATATGTAGGAGTGTACTCACCGACTATAGGACAATGTCAAAGTAGTTGCCTGATGTACTTATTTTTTGAATGGATTAGGTGTATATCTATACGCTACTAACTATTCGTCTGCGTGGAAATCACCATCGCGAGGCTAAGTATAATACATGTAGTCTTTGAAAGTCTGGGTCTCGAAAGTTAAAGCGTCGAGCATAATTACTGTGTATATTATTATTCATGTCCGAGAAGTATAATTATTTCCATCACAACAATAATATAGATCATAACTAGTGTCGTCGTCGCTGTGGTCCACGAAACCGTATAATGCGGAGAAAAACACTAATGTAGGTACATGTAATTCATACAACACTGTAATATTAATATAGTACCTGTGCCTAACGCGTCGGTTTCAGCTAGAAATTGATTTGAAAGTATTTCACATATTCTTACATTGAACTATTGAAGTCCCCGCAAAATGGTTTTCGATATTACAACTAATGCACGATATTTTAATAACAGACGAACTTTCTAGACAAAAATAGTATACCCAAAACGCTAAAATCAGATACGACTTAACGCACTAGCCCGGAATAAAAGGTGTGGGTGTAGGGGAGTTGTACGAGGGTCATGGTATACTCGTTGATTTTAGTGGCCCACCTTTTCCTACAAATTATTTTTTTCTGATGAGTTAGTGTAGTAATGATACTGAATAATAAATTAATATTTGATAATTAAGTTTGTAAACGAGAGTTGTAAACAATTTTAGTCCAACGTAGTGCAAATTATAGCTAGAATTAAATTAAATTATTAATACTATGAACATCCTAATTTATTCAATTTACAAATTATATTTGGTGTTTTTGACCTATGATGACGCGTGAGGTACACCTAACAGCTAACAATATTTTATGTTAGTATCAATCGCACTTAAAGTAAAATGTTTTATATAGGACGTTGTTGTGACTTGTGGCTACTATATAGAATGTTTTGTTGAAATAATTTCTAATTATATATGTATAATATAGTATGTATTTCTATTGACTATATACAGTCAACTTTAAGTCTATAAAAAAAAATCAAAGGTATCAATGATATTACATAATTATTTTGCTAGTCGTAAGTACTAAGATTAGTTTTATTTTATTTTAAATATACAACCGTAAAATTGTAGTTATTATAGGAATTCTTTTGTAGTTTGAAAGGGACCCTTTAATAAACGACTGGTATCTCAATGTATCCGATTATCCAATGCATCAGTGGCGACGAAATTTCCAAATATTTTTGTTCTACTCTCAGTCTCTTGTAAATTTCTGAAAATCTCACGACCTTTTTTGACCATATTGGGATTACTGTAGAAAGACCAATAAAGATAAAATAAGTATAAACTATAAACTATTAATAATTAATGTCATATTAAATTGAATTCGAATACTGTTTGATCAGTCGGGGATCAGCATGGTTGATTTTATTCTATGTGTTAGGTCACATGCGGTCACGCCTTCTCAATAAGTTCTCCCCCATAGTTGAGAAACATTGCTATTAATACTATGGTCAAATTATTTTTTACTTGGTCCTTTGAACAAATTACCCGCGCACCCATCCCACTCAATTACTCTATTACAATATGTTGCATCGACGACAGGGATCGGCGTCACTGATGCCTATAATGTATTTACATTGTTTCAATAGTCCCGTATCACCATATTAATATTTTTGTGGAAAATCGTTATAGAATATTTAAAATGAGTCGGCTCATATTTTACACCATATTATAATATGATCGAATTCATTTTTTTTAAGAATCGAAATGCACAACGCAGTTCTCTTGTACGTTACTGTTGAAAAACTCGCGCGTTTAAATATTTGCCGTGGAGACACTTGCACTAAATACATAGTAATATAATTATTCTGAATGCGACGATTGTTTTCATTGTTCAACAGTCATCGGTTATATTATTATTGTATTATAGAGAGGAGAATTGAAAGTTAAAAAACCAATCGCAAAATTATAATAGTTATACATATTAGACGACGAGAGAGCTGTACAACATGTGTATAATCAACACCCACGTACTTTTATTGTGATAAATTGACTGTATTAATGTACGCCGATCGACGATCAATGACGACGATTGTAACATAAGTTGAATAGAATTCGTATACGACCAGCGGAAACGCGCCGACGACATTGTCTATATATTACTATAATAAATGGTATTACAACAGCATACGACTGCCGCGGGTTCTCTCGTATCGTCGAGATATATGACCCGGACACGCGCGGATAAGAGATTGAGGTGGTCTTCGGGGAGCGGGATTAGCCCGTCAAAATGCCCCTTAAGCCTCTTCGTTAACACACAATCAATTATAATGTTAATATTAAACATATAGGCAGATACGAATTGTAATCAGTTATGGTCATCACGAACAATTTTTATGAATTTTTTCTCGACCTTAATCGTTTATATAGAGTATAGACTATAGGGTATTGACCTCATTTTATCAAAGAGGCAAATATGATAATCTCGCCTTATTTGCAAATCATTACACTTGGGCAACAAATATTTTGAAAATCAAATAACAAATCCCCTTAAAAAAATAAAGTAAAGAGTGATGTAAGTAAGTATTGAGGGATACAGCCGTACATCGCTTTTTATTAACATTATTATACGTCATATAAATAAAAAATACATATTTATAATGAGTTTAGTATCTTATAATGCACATATTTTCCATGTTGGGCAAAAAATATTAAATGTCAATGATTTTTTAATAAATATTTTTAATAATTTAAATTTAATTAGTTATACAGACGTGTGGCCTTTGACCTGTTGACTGCCGTTGTTGTGTTGTTCTAGAAACATAGTCCAACTTTTTCTAATCCACAGTACCTACTACTCCGCATCTTTGTCTACGATTGCAGGTTTCGAAAAGCTTCTCTCACACAAACTATATTGTTACCCGTATCATGGTTGTAATAAAACAATCATTTTTATACTTTTGAAAACATTAAGCAAAGTAATTATATATACATCAAAATCTTAAAAATCTTTGAGTCATCGTAATTTTACATTATTATATTAGTCTAAACATACAATACGATTTTATGAGATATTAATAAATTTAAAAAAAAAATTAAAAAAACTAGTAAAACAATAACAAAGAAATAGATATGAAAAACCAAAATCGAAAACAAATAATAGATTTTAACATTTTGTACAATGGTGTATTGTACAAAATCGTACGGTATGTACTGTGTTCCGTTATCGGGAGTGGTAATCCTAATAAAATAACTCCTGATAATTAATAAGAAGCTGTTATAAACTTTATTTTATTTTTTACAGATTATAATGAACATTATTATTCGAATTTAAAATTTGATAAGAATAAGTTATGTATTTACTTTCTAAGAAAAATATGTGCTTAGTATACTTTTTATTTTATTATTTTCAAAAATGTGAAATGTAAACGACATTTAATAAAAATAACATTTTCTACCAATCTAAAAATTGTAATACTGTAAAACATAATATGCAACAGTGGCAAATCTCACAGGAAAATCACTAAGGTAGATTCCAAAGCCGATGCAAAATAATAGTATATAATAAATACAAACCATTTTATTATTAGCTTTTTTTTATCAGTATAGTCGATGTTGTGAGGTGTGGGATGACTACTGTAAAATTACTCAAATTGTGTATACTTTATCTATACTCTGTATCTACAGGCTGTAATAGCTGTAGTAATACTTAGCCATAGTCTATATAGGTTATCAAAAAACAGTAATTCTTGACGTTTCTTTTTTTGTATACAATATCGCTAAAACCGCGAAGCACAAGTAGGCGAGTAGGTCTATCCACTGGGTAGTTCTTGTACAACGTTACTGCAGATCGATGGTGACCTATAGAGAGTATACACATATTGGTGTTGCATATGATTGAAAAGATGTTCTTTTTTTTATCCACGCAGGCATGCAGAATATAAAAGGCGTGTTCCGCCGTCTGTCGACATGTCACAATCAAACGACAATGTTACACACCGTAGTTATGAGTTGCAATGGAATACATACAAAAACGAGTGTAAAGGATTATGAAAATGATAGGTTTGGATAAAGTACCTTCGATTGGATGCCTGATTGGTCGGGATAAATTGAATCAACACAAAAAATTAAATATTTAAATATTGTTATATTTTTTTTTAAACTAAAATAAGTATTTCAATTCTTATTATATATGTATATATTTTACATAAATATATAATATATTATAATTTTTACATATATAATAAATAATAATATAATATAATTATGTCAATTCTAAAACTTAAGACAAATAGTTTCTACGTTCAAAGTATCGTCTAAAGTCTATCTAAATCTAATGAAAAAAAACTGTCGATTAAAAAAAAAAAAACAACACGGTCCTATATAATATATATATATATATATAAACTGTATATACAATTTTTTTTTATAAAATATAAATTTTTTATTAAAACGACCGATTATATATTAGATATAATATATATATATGTATATAAAATAAAAAAAATTGTTATTCGGTCTAAATTGAAAAAAATCCATTTCTCTTACAACACAACATATTATATAATAATAATAATAATAATAATAATATATTAGACAAAATGGATTCATTCGCACCTATGAAAAATATCAATTTTTCTATCCACCCTCTTGAGATCAGACAAATAATACATCACAGGTCGAACTACGCAGAGAAACAATTTTAACAATAGAGAACAAAAACCGCCCTAACTAGCCAGAGCGGAACAATTTTTTGAGCTATTATTTTTCATTTTTTTTTCTTTTTTCTTTTTTTTTTTTTTACTAACAAGAAAAACAATTAGTCTATACAAGATATTTTCACAACAAAGAAGAGAAATTTTTTGTTCAAAATAACCTTGTGTAAAAAAATAGTTAAAACAATGAGATCGTTTCAGTCCCATATTGGAAAAAAATTCTGTTTAAAGATTATATTTTCGTTTTTAATATTATTATTTTGTGATGCACATAAATTTAAAATAAATTTTTGGCGAGCTCGGATTAATAAGTTATATATTATAATATAAAATAAGGTGATGTATACTGCGAATGATCTACACTGATATAACCTTCCCCTGCAAATCACCGTCGCTCGTTAGACGAGTTAATCAAATAATAAATAATTCGCTAATATCATGCCTGCGTAGAAGACCCGATTGTAATACACATCACCTTTGGATTAAATTTTGATTCGCGAATTGGATTTTGACAGATATATTTCTTTGGACATTGTAAAATTAGATATAAAGAGACCACTGAATCTTTGGATTTTTATCATTAAAATTGAGATCTTCTCGAAAATTGAAATACATTAAATCATGGAAAAAGATCGTCATATTAAAAAAAAAAAAAACGAATAAAAAAAAATTATCTGACGAAAAACTTTTTAATTTTTTCCTTCACTTTGGTGATGTTTTTTCTTACCACTCTTTTTATGATTTTTTCAACAAGCTAAAATTAAAGAGTTAAATGTATAATTGCACGTTAACATTAAAATCTAGAGCTAATACTAAACGTACAGACATTAAGCTATAATATGCTTAACATAGTATTATAATTATATTATGGTGGATAAAAGTTTTTTTTTTAAAAAAAAAACTTTCATTTAATAGATAAGTTTTTCATTAAATTTGTAATATAACGTAGACAAATAAAACAACAAAATTGGTCTGCGCATAAGCGGTGGATAAAAACCGAACAATATTCGTGAAGGAGATCAAAAAACAAAACAGTATAAATATTAATTGTTTTTAAAAAAAAAATACATAATTTTTAAAATTTTTAAAATTTAAAAACATCTGTACAATAACGATGGGGTTTGTTAAAAAAAAAAAAATATACACATAAAATAATGTCATATAAGAACGTGCGATATCAGGAAGATTCCTGGAGAAGAAGATTATATATAAATATAAATTATCATTATTATATTATAGTTAAGACTATCCATACTTGGGAGATCTCGAAATTTTGCGTCGAAAATGTGAAAAACTTTTGGGTAATCAAATTATATTTTATTCTTTTTTTCAATTCTTATATTAATTTTTATTCTCATATATTTACTCAGCTGTGCTGCCTTATTTCCCTATATCGTTTTAGATAGCCATCATCGTCGTCGTCGTCGTCGTCGTCGCGACAGACCGGCGACTCCTCTTGTTTGCCGACTCAGGTTCGTCCAAGACTTTGTTGTTAGAGCGCAGTGTCCTGCTGGCAACACTCAACGGTCGTTTCTTGGTTTTGCTCATGAAATCTAAACGAAACAAACAAAAAACAAAAGGTAAACGTTAGTAAACATATTACAGTAATATTACCGGTACGATAAAATATTATAGTAATAAGTACTACACAAATACGAACAAGGATCGTGCACGTCATGCGACGACAACGGTTGTAGGGCCGCGCGTGTGAAGGGAGGAGAGAGGGGGTGATCTAATTTTACTCGAGCGTCGTAGCGGGCCGAGGGCAGCGACCTCATAGAGCGGTTGCGAGGGGAACCGAGGAGAGGGACGAAAAAAATACAGTATACAAAAAATAAAAAAACAGATAACAACTCGGCCGCTAATGATAATAACGATAGTATAATATTATTATTACCGAGCACAGCTCTCTGGACCACGCCCATTTGGCGCAGTGCACTTACGTACGTTTGTACGCGAGGCAGCGGCGAAGGAGGGGGGTACACCTATATGTTGATGATAATATTATAGCAATAGCCATTTATTTTATACTTTTTTTTTTTTAATCATCAATTTACACATCGCGTCCCGAGAGCTGTCGTTATACGCGAGTTCTCTTCTCCCCACCCAAAGTATAACAACAACAACAATAATAATACGCGCATACAGATATATATATATATATATATATAATAATAATAATAATGTAATATGTTTATGTGCGCGTTGGCGTGTGTGTGTGTGTGATGTGTATTTGTACGAGTGTGTGGGACGAAAAAAAAACCGGTCTCCCGAACACGTGTGCACATATGCAACGCGAGCTTATTATTATTAATATTACTATGAGCAGATCCTTGTAGTATGTATGTATAAATATACAGTGTATAGTGACACTCCTCTCTCGGGTCGAAAAAAAAAATAATAATATTATGTCCTCGTACGCGCTCGTACGTCGTATACAATCGAACACAAACACAATATTAATAATAATGAATTTACATAACCTAAAAAAAAAAAAAAATATGCGCGGTTCCTAAGGAAAAAAAATTTCAAGGTCTTTCGACGCTGAAATCGTTTTCGCGCCATTTCACAATCGTACATCGGTACTACCTATACCGCTGGCGTTGCCGCCGCAATAATAATTAATATTCATTTCGCGCGTACACTCACGTTCTATCCGCGAGTTTTAAAAATGTATTTTTTTTTAATTCGTTACCGTTTTTCAAAACAATAACGGGCCCCCACACAACCCTTTCGACGAGTCGAACACAAAAGGGATGGTAATCCGGGATTTTATCGACTGAAACCAATCGGTGGGAGGCAGCGCGTAAAACTGTCAAATTTTCTCCGGGTCGCTCGTAAAGCGATTTTTCAGGAAAGGGTTTACCAGACGATAACAGTACCGACGATGATAATAAAAATAATAATAATAATAATAATAATACCTAACGATAAAACATCGGCGAAAAAAAGTACAATTATTCTGAAAACCGATATTAAAAGTATAGTCTCATCTCCCTACCGAACAATATTATCCATCACGTCGGCGACTTTTATTACATTTTTCCCACACTAGCGTGGCACCCTTAGGTTCACTGCACCCCAAACGCACAGCGCAGGTGCCACCCATTGTGTTCTCGGATGGGGGAGCTCAAACTTCACACACACACACATGCACAAATGCCGGTTATAAACGAATAATCTCATGTTTACGCCCACGGGAAAGGAGAAAGACAACGGTCGTTGTGTTACGCGGTAGAGAAAGTATCCGACCTAAAACCACCGTTGCGAAAAAAAAAAACGTCTCAACAACGTTATATTATAGACCCGTCAGCGTTCGGGAGAAAAAGAAATGGTGATAATGATATCATAATATCGTTATATATACCATGATTTATTATTATTACCTGTGACTTTAGATTGTCGCTGATGCTTGCCAGCCATTCGTCTTTGTTGTTGTTGTTGTTGTTGTTGTTGTGCTGTCGCAGCGGTCGTAGAATCCGTTGCGGCCGCCTCGTCGCGACGCTTCGGCGGACATACACGTTCCCACGCGTAACGGTCGGCCGGGCTGTCGCGCAGCGGACGTTCGTTGACGAAATCAAAGTTCCACGACCGCGAATCGGCCGCGGTGGCCGCGCACAACTGTCTGTCCAGCCACGCCCGCGTCTCCGCGGGATCGGCCGGTGGACCGAACAGCACGCGCCTCACGCTCAACACGGACGCTTTGCCCGTGATCGACGCGGATCCGTTGTTGTTGTTGACGCTGGTGCTGTTGTTGTTGTTGTTGTTGACGTTGCTCAGGGAATCGGTTTTGGCCATAAGCACTCTCCTGCCGTTGTTGACGGATCCTCCTCCGTCGGTGGTCGTTCCCGTCACGCCATACGTAACGGTCATGGTGATCGGCGGGTTTAAATCAAACGAATATACACGAACGTACCGTAAAAGTTATAACGTCGGACGACGGTTATAACGCTCTTCCTCTAGATGCCTAGTTCTGGAGTACCTCTTCTCGTCCGTCACCGATCTGGTCCGCAGATTTGGCGCACTTTAATCCGTCACACTGCAGCTTTGCTGCTGTACGGACGGCGGTTAAGTTAACGTGAGTTCTATCTCAAAACGGGTTGATGTCGGCGCACAGAGCGAACAGCGAACGCGATACGAAAAAAAATTATTTCTTCAAATAAACAAACGAACGATTATCAAAAAATCACACCGGGTACCGTCGGTTTACGATGTCGTAAATGGCGATGATCGAGTCGCGCCGAAAGCGGCACACACACACAGTTACAAAAACGTACAGACACAAAAAAATGGACGACGAGCGCGTAACGAGACGTCGCGAGTGTAGCGTGTACGGCGAACGGCGAGAGAATGAATTGGGTCCGGCGGGTAAGTCGGGTAACAGCAAGAGCGTCACCGCTGCCGAGGTCACGTATACTATACGACGTACGGTTGACGGTGGAGAGGGGCGGCGGTCACGTCATCCACGGGCGCGCGCGCGCACGCGCAGCAGCTCCGGCCTATCCCCGCCTCACGCGCGCAACGGCGGCGGCGGCGGCGTAGTGCGCGAACGCACCGCCACCGGCGCAGCGCTCGTCGACCGTTGTTGTTGTTGTCGTCGTCCGTCGCCTTCTTTGCCCCCGCGCGTTCACCGGTTCGTAACGACGCCGATGACGGTACGCCGTTGCGCGCGCGTTTGTTTTTCCGCCGGTTACCACTGCGCGTGCGCGAGTTTTTACTATAACCCGCCGCCGTACCTACGAAACACACGCTAGTAATAATAATAATCATGGCGAGAGGAGAAGAAAAAATAAAAACGAAAGAAAAAGAAATAATAATAAAACCCCAGCCATGTGCTCGGCCGCCGGCGTGTGTGTGTAATGTGTATAATATTATTATTATGTACAGACGGCGAGTCCCGACGCGTCGCGGCACGACGACGATAATATTATTATTGCCTCTGTCACACACACACATACACAGTGTCTTTATAATAATATAATAGATATAATGCATATGTGTGTGTGTGTGTATGTACAATAAGATTCACGACGTCGTGCCGATTTCTTCGTTTAAATCCCCTCGTCACGGATTACGCGCTCGGACCCGGACCGACCAGTGTCCGGTCGTCGTGCCCACATGTCGTCTAAATATTTACCGAAAACACGAATCGTATACCGTATAAATTATATTATAATATATCAGGTATATTATTATTGTGATGATAACTCAATACCACCGCGGTTGTGCCAAATGGGGTTTCATGATCGGTATAAAGTATAATATATTAAATCGAACTCGACCTTTTCTCATAATGTATATTTTAATATAATATATATATAGGCAATAATATGAATCGCCGCGCATCGAAACCCTTTTCAGCGTTGTTATTTTCCGTCACACATGGAAATCTTTTCGCAAACCGAACTCTGTTATTGTTCGCATACATTATGTATAATATGGTGTATGCGGTATCACCATTGACGTACGACAACATAATAATACGTATACGGTGTATTTCTTTCTACAATCTCAGAATCTCGGATCCGCCGGTTACAACAATCAAACGTAATTTTCTCACGCGTAGCAATTACCTGGATTTTTTTTATGTCCAATTCGTGAGTCCGACCGAGTGATTGTTGAAAACGTTGAAGTCCAGTCATCGTGTACGGTTTACCCCCACGTACATAACCGTTGATTTAACACTTTTCTCGTATGCAGCTGACAATAAACATACGGGTAGGTATCACCAGAAGCATAATACAAGTTTATAGGTATTACGTGTATGGTATATACAATACAAGTAGGTACTTCTCAAGTACTTTTCCTATTTTCATTTTAATTAATCGTATGATAATATATTTATATTTTATGTAAAGATTGTGAAGTCATTTATACAATGATCAAACACGTATTATTCATTTCAAATTTCAAACAAACTTGTTCTGATCACCTTGAAACATATTGTACAGATTATGACACAATTTAATTTAAAATTGTTACCTCAGAATACATTACTCGTGTGTATAATTAATTTATACGATATTTAACGTTTTGTTTCATTAGTAATAATATTATCGTTTATCATTATCATTAATAGGCTCATCCCACGGTGGGCTATAGTTAATGAGCAACTGAATCTTTATATACTTCGTGTAATTAAAAAAAAAAAAGTATCTACGTTTAAGGTATAATGAAAAATTTTAAATATTACCTAGCCTAACTTAACCTAAAACCATGTTCACAGTTTTACTGCTGTATCCTGTAAGAATTTAAATTGATAAAAAAATCCTATTACGATTTGCATTGGACTCATAATACTAATATTGAAAAATAAAATATTTAAATAATAATAAAAATAATTAGTTCCAATTTAAATCAAAAACTCGATGTCTGCCCATAGAATTAAAAAAAATTGTTTTCTGAATTTGAATTAGGAAATACATAGATAAATACAAGTTTTATAGCCGTTTGAATCTGTCGGTAAATGGATTATTTTGATACTGCGAACAATAAATAATATTTATATAGTTATAAATTACTATAAAGTAATTAAAACATTGTATAAACTTATGGGCACGTAAATATTTCTGAAATTAATCGCTAACGCTTAATAAATAAATATGCAGATTGATATTATATACATTGTAATCGGGTACCTGTAATATAGACAATTTACTATATAGTAATACTGGAATGCTATATTATAAATCATAATGATGCTCATCTACTATATCGACAATAATAATAATTTGTAATCGACAAATAGCACGACCACCTATTAAGATAATGATCCCATTCACATATTTCCTGTACAGTAGCGTGTGTATAACTAATATGCACGTAATATGTATATAGGTACACACAATATTGCAGTAATAATTATTATGATAACAATAGTGTGTTTGGCACCGAACATAATTTATTGCGATCGTTACGCATAATATGTATTATACTATTATAGTCACTTTTTCTCGATAACCGACAAACCTGAAACGAATCAAAGGTTAAAGAAAGAATCAGTGCGTTATGACGTTATTATAACAGAGTACCTACTACCGATATAAAGACATATTATAATACATATATGTACGGTGATATATGCAAATTACTAATTATATTAATCTAAACGTATCCATCGTGTCTCCGTGATTATTAGTATATTATACGCGTGTGCTCGTGCGCGTGTAATTTATTCGGATGTTAATATCGCAGTCAGTACACAGCTGCAGTGGTCGCGCGTCTTGACGTGTAACCCACCACATGAGAGGGTTGCTCGAACGTGGTGGTGTATGTCGGTTGGTAACCGCTACCTGGGTCTAAAACTTCGTATACAGTGTATTATAGAGAAAACGAGAGAAAGAGATAGTAGTGACGGAGAGGTAGAGCTGCGCTGGTGCATTACCTTGTAAGGTTTCGTTCTGTGTGGATGGTTACCAAAAGGAAGTACCCAAGGATTTCCACGGATGACTGGCCGGCGCGCTGTTCGCCGTGCACGAGGAAGGCGAACGAATAAACGTAATTACTCTCCTATATACCACGACACATACTATATATAATCGCGGTGTTTAAATAAATCTGTTAGAAGTCACGGTTTTATATATATATATAAATATATATAATATGTATAATATTTTATGATCGTAGTAATAATACTATAATATATAATATTATTATAGAAGGGTGTTTTTGTCATCAGCGCAGGACATTATGGGAACAAACCTAGGTCTGCAGGAATTTCAATTAAACGGTCATTTTCGACGTAATCCTGGCCATCGTCACCGTACCGAAACCATCGTTAATGTCACGTACATTTTTTAACGCGCGTTAAATCCTTCTTCGAACGGATTTCCCCGAGAAATATAAAGCACAAATTTAATATAACAATACGTACCCTTTATATATATATAACATTACATCTTATAAGCTATAGTACGACGCATTATTTTGTTATAAATTATTACAACGAATAATATTTGAGACACGCGGTATATTATGCCGTGATTTATTGTGCATGGCTATATAGACGGTATAGTTGTTCTATCTTTGGGCCGTTTTATTTTAAAATATTTCTGTTATAAAAAATAAATAATCGATACAATCGGAGATCGCAGCGCCGAATACGATATTTTTAACGATATAGACTCGGAATAAGGTCTGTCTGTTGCAGCAGTCTGGGTCAAAAATACCAAGTGGCGTCATTTTTCTCCGTTTGCGACCTATTCTCGGGTCTGTGTATTATGTGAGTGTGTGTTTATTGGCTATAATCTTAAGTGGTATTTTTGTCCTGTAACATACAATACGTATAATACGGTGATTGATATAATTGATAAGTGATGAGTGATGGCGAACAGTCTATATAATAATATACAAACATATATTACGTAGCACGACGTCAGTAGGTCGTTATAATTGTAATAGCTGATACATGTATAGCATTTTTCACATGTAAAGTATTTACTTCTTGAATATATATACACACAAACACATATATATATATATATACCTAATATCGCTTCTATATACACAGCATACAATTTATATAATGTATAGATCGTGTGGTTCGTTCATGACGCGTATTTTTTTTTTATAGCGTTTATATTGAGTCGTGAAAGCAACAGTAATTCGATTTTAGAACACGTTTGAAAAACGCAACTTTTTTTTAATTTTATTATCATAAACATAATATCTTATCGATTTCTTAGATTCTTGTAGAAAAATTGATTTGTATTGTCTCAATTATTGTGGTGGAAAATATAATTTTATAAATATATCCGATTAGGTATACTTACTAAATAATAACACACTGCTGTCGATCCAGCTCGATATATTATTATGTATGTATTGTATAAAGCTATTAAATAGTATATTTAATTATAAACACAACGTTAACCGTGCACTATTATATATTTTTATGATAACTTGACAGGTGTATAAAATGTATTTAGTACAAATAGTACAATATAGACAAAACATTTTTAATGTTTTTTTGTTGTTAAAACGATATGGAAAGATTTACTTTTTAATATTAAATAAATGAAGGTTAAACTACCTACACAACACCACACATTTTATATACTATATAATTTTCCGCCTACTGATGACTGTATCTTTTTTTTTTTTTTTATTAAAGTTTTCCTAATTTGGTATATTCGTAAAGGTTCTTGGTTCTTATACGTTCTACAATCGTTTACGACCAGACACTGTGGGCGATCCAAGAAAACGTTTGTATTCCGCGATGGAATTATACGCATTCGACCGTGGAACCAAAATCTTGACGTACGTGATAAGTCGGTTTAGTGCTGTATATTAATATAATATAACACCGTTGTCACGATGCGTATTTTTTCGCGATAAAACGCTTTCAAAACTCAATTCGCAAACAAATACGGAATAACGCCGTTTTACTATATAATTTATCATAACTAATAAGTCTGATGTTGTGTTTTCACAGCGGGCTTCTATCGAAAATTAAAATTCCGGGATGTTGAACCACCCATCGCCGGTCGTCGCAGCTGCTGCCAAGAGGTGTCTTTTCCAGGACGATCTTCGACAACTCGCAGCCCGTAACGACGATAACGCGGCTCTGGAAGTGGCTATGACAATTGAACGGGAGCTGCTGGCACGAAAACGAGACCAATGGAATTTCGATTTCGTCAACGGCACACCGGTGGAGGAAGAGCTTATTTGTAATAATAATTGGCAATGGGATATCATTGTTACATAAACGTCGATAACGACGACGAAGAACTTCGGCCACAAATTGATGATAAATTTACTATTGTTAAATATGATATGAATATAAAATTCTACGTTCAAATCTGTACTGTATACACCTATAGTCTCACTTTTACATAATACATGCGATGTACATTAAATATATCATCAGTGATTGCACGTAGTGAAATATATACGTATTATACCTATATGTACTCACAGTAAACGTACTAGATTGATGTTTACACAACATATTTTTATTATTTGAAGATTAGGTCGGTATAGATTACAGTGAAATTTATTATAATAGTAATACTATATAACTAATAACTAATAAACAATAACTAATGAACTACATACCGCGACAGGCAATATAACATTATCGTGTAATTGCCATTTACCATATCTCAATATTAATTTATACCTAATCATGTTGCTGCGTGTATATTCGGCAAATTATAAAATGTTTACTGTATTAATAAATATATTATTATGTTCATCATTAGCAATCTCTATACAAGGAATTATACGTTGAAAAGGTACTAATGTATAACTTTTTGATACAAAATAGTAGGTATAAACAACATTATGTGTATTTATTAGTGGGGATAGCCGTATAATATATGGTTGCTTGTCTTTACACTTTATTACAAGGGTCTAGCCGTCTGCGGGATTCAATCTACGCACCAGATGCCCTATGGAATTATTTAAACATCACAATATTTGAGTACAGTTTGTCAATTTGACGTATTGGTACTATAATATAATATATATTGTCATGCGGAGTAAATATATGAACTGATATTAGATATTTATATTATTCTAGGAGTGCTGTGCCCTGTGTATACCATAACAATAATATTATCACGTTAGTAAACTAAATTCACATTTAAATTAAGTGTACACCTCTATGTTTTTACGCAACCTGACTTATCCAAGTAAAATGTTTATAATAATACACATTAGGTAGCAATTTTTATCAGTTATTTTCGCTGTTCCTCAATAACCTTGTAGCATAAAATAATACAGGTCGGTACTCGGTTTAATTGTGTAGTGATAAAGTGTAATAAACAGTTTGAACCAATTTTTTATTCGCAATCTTGTACTTTGATTTATAAAATGAATTAATAACAACGTAGAGATGATGGTTATTTTTTCATTGCCTTTGTAGGCTGATACATAATTTATATAAATAATTACTTTATATTAACAAATTTATTAAGAGAACATTATAATCAAATGTGTAATAAGTGTTATCTCTATAATACGGTAAGCTATATAACTTCTAAGGTATAACGTTACGTCCAGAAGAATACGTTTAATATTATTGTATATAATTCAGAATATTATCTTATAGTTTCTCACATAGGTATTTTTTTTTATGTTTTAGTTTAGAAATAAGTTATGAACATTTTAAAATTGATTTTTTTGAATATTAAATTTGCACGTGTGTGTTAATATATAAGACAGAGACAACATATGCGGGTATGACGCCCTCTAAATGTAATAATATCTATTATTAAATATATTATATTTTTTAATAGGTAAATCACAACATAATATAGGAACTAGATAATTTAAAAGCTTATTCAACATTATTAATCAGCGTTAAACTATTTAAGTGTACATGAACGGATTTATTGGACAGGAAACATTAAAAATCTACATCACCTAGCTAGTACGACAATTAAAAAAAAAAAAAAAGTTTTTTCCCAACACTCTCATAACGTAATTTTCTCTCATGCATAAAAACATAAGTCATGGTCCGACAAACGTAGTCGACATTTCCTATTTATTTTCCCAGAGACCGAATCGTTTTGTGATTTTTTAGCCCCATGACAATGAAAACACACCTATAACGCGTAAATAGTAATCAACAGGTTTTATTCTACTAAAGGTATGCTCTATATATGTTATGTATACAAGTATTGGATCATTATCTAGCGTTTATGTTGTATCAGATTGATAATTTGAGCTGTGTGTGTTTATGCATACGTGTCCGAAAAAAAATATTGTTTTCGGTTTGTTGGACAGGATATCCGGTGTGCAGTTTTTGGCTGTATACCTATATAATATAACATATACCTTTCTAGCGCTTCGCTAGACACACGCCGCGGCAGAACAACAGAGGTTGACGCGTACAATATGACCAATATATTATATATTATAAGCGGATACACGAAAACTAATTATGTATACATTACAATAATTTAATTTATACAGAGTCGTCCTGGTTTTTGAATTCAAATTTTATATTATATCCTCACGTTATTTTTATATTGTTATTGATGTTAATATGAAATATAATCATTATCAGGTTAATATTAAGTTAACGAGTTATGATTATGTATAATAAGAACAGTTAGATATACTAAATTAAGCACTTGAAATCTAGATCTAACTATTTATATAATATATACACATAATTATAGAACCTACATATTATATGAATTGAACTTTAGACTTGCTTTAAACTTTAAGCACATCTACCCAATTTTATATTAGTGTGTTTTTATTTTGAGCTGCAGATGGTTATATAAATTATTAATTATAATTATTAGCTACTAATTACCCATAAGATTTATACTAATACCTCATTGATAGTGGTTCAGGGTTTGTATAAAGTGCATAAATTAGTACTAACAGTATTTACGCAATCATATCATTTTTACAATATGAAAATGTGTGTTATTAAATATATATATATTATATAATCACGTTTTTGTAATAATTGAGCACAGCAGACCGAAAAGATAGTTATCTCTGTAAGATATTCACAAGACTGTAGGATTTCTTCAGAGTGTATATAATGTAATAGATCAATGCCCCTGGAACCGTCAACACTTTAGATGATTTCAGTTGGTTCCACTTCTAATAATTGGGCGTTGAAGTTTCTAATAATACAGCACGATTGCTGCGCAGTGATTGGCCGCACCTCCTTCTCAGTTCTCGGATAGGAAGTCGAAGGACATCTTTTACGTGGGAAAACTTTTTACATATATACTATTTAAAGACATACACACACACACATATACATACACAATGTATAAGTAGGTATATCTGGTAGGTTACATGTGTATATATTTTATATAAAGGACTAAATCACTATTTTTTTAACACTTTCATATTTTACTTTTTAGGTGCCTACGTCTATTTATAGCATTCCTTTAATTCCTTCAATATCAACATGATGCACATGGACTTGAACAGCTGAAACGCCTGAAACTATAATAAATAAATGATAAGTGTTCTACATTCCCACGACGGTTATTATTTTTTAAGTGTCGCATTGTCAAGTATACACAACGCGCATCTTTTATTCGTGGCAGCGGGGAGTACTTGGTGACTGGTAGGTATATAATATAAAATATAATTGTATTAATGTTACATCTGAGCGTGAAATAATTTCTGTACGACATAATGAGCCCACCAACTCGTGATATCCGACAAGTTAAATGGCTTATTATAAACGATCAAGAATGGTTTCATTATTGATACAGAGTACAGACTGTATGTATAATACGTTAAGTATACTTATTAGTGTAGGTTTATTATACTACAGAGTTGCTAATTATTCAACGGTTTTTTTTATTATTTTTACTCTATTCTGTACACAATGTATTCATATAGACGAAAGTTCGTAGTGTTCACTTAAACTAAAAAGTATAACAAAATCAGAAAAGGGTAAAACATTGTACTTAATAAAAACATTTATACATTAATACCGAAGGGCGGAGACGTGTTCCAAAGACGTGATCACATGAGTGGTTATATGTAAACTTATATAGTACATAGTGCCCGTGAACATAGGTGAAAATAGTGTTTCAAATTTGGAAAGGTTTGACTGTTTGAGTGTTCAACATTGTCTTATATAAGCAACGAAGGTTTGAAAAAAATGTTCTTTCTTATGTTCCGAATAAATTTAATACATTCACTGCCAATAAACTATAAATCAATGACATATTATCATACTAATATGTAGGTTAACTTGTATTCTCCTTTCAATTTCTCTTTTTTATTTTATTTGAAATTGTGTTTGAAAGGCTTTAAACATTTGTCCATTTTGGGGAGGGGGTAAATTTTACCCCCAATTATGCAAGCTAGGTTTTTTTATTTTATCGATATACATTAAGTATATACCTATATATATATTATGTATTATATTATAGATTTTAAATGTTCAAGATTTAGAAATATTTTTAAATGTTTTAATATATCTTGTATTTGATTATTTTTTATGTTTTTACTTTATTTTAACTGATTTAATAAAATATAAATATATTATTCCCATTTATTTATGTAATCTTTTTTAGTGGTAAAAAAATAAAGTGCAAAAGTTGTCTGGTCCGTAGTTTAATATATATATATATATCGTTTCCATTCGTGTAGCTGGTCTTAAATAAACAAAATAAAAATATTATATAATTTTACTGATTTAATAATGTAAATGAGCTGAAAAATTATTCGTGTATACTGTATAGCTCACGTAAAAAATATGTGATAAATTAAATCAGTTTTTCGTAAATAGGACAAATGTAAATTTTGTTATGTTTTATTAACGGTCATACAATAACAACGCGAAAAGCAACACAAATATAATATTATTGTTACAACATAAACAACGATGATAAAATACATATTTATTATAAACGATGCGAATATCAAATTATATTATTACTTGTTATAATATTGTGTATAAAATATAAAAATGTATTTATATAATAAAGTGTGCTGTGTATATTATCTATAAATAAAACGTGCCACTAATGGCGAAAAAAAATTACAATATTGTAAAAAACAAACGTACTATATACATGCTTAATAATAACAATAAATAATAATAATACAACACTATAGTACGAAGGTAATAGCCAATATGCAAACGCAAATTGCATCTGCTGCTGCACTAAGCACGCCGTTTTTATGATATTATTATACATTTGTACCTACTCTGAACATCGAACACGTGGACATTATATTTTATTGTGCTGTACTGAAATTATTATAATATCCATCACGTAGTATACCTACGTACGTCATTATGCACCGCATACACAGACCTCTTAATTGAGTTATTCACTGCAACTTTATTATAATATACATTTTATTGTATATATTGTATCCACGGCGTTTATTAGATGTACGTGCAGTGCGTATAGGTACCTACCGAACTACCTAACACCTATACCGACTACCAACTATCTGGTTATTATTATTTTATTGTTCATCAGAGGACGCGAGCCCGATGTCCGAGCGTGGCCAGTGTTTGCAACGGGGGACAATGATTCGAAACGCATATAGAGGTACACTGTAATGTACGGGGGTATTATGTTTTTTAGGTTCTTTTACATAAAGGGTTGGGAGACCGTGTCTAATAACCGTCAAAAATTTCTGTATAATATACACTTTTTTAGGGTAACGAAAAATCGTGAATCGGTATTAATGAACTATACACATATTAATAATAATAAAATATACTGTACCGGACTTCGGAGGGTCAGTACTCTATTTTACCACACTCGATATATGTAAACGCACGTACTCTTGGTTTTTTTTCCTATACATAGGTATTACGTGTCTGCATATTCTTAAAAGGGGCAGATTAGTATTAATGGGGTGCAGTGAAAGGAGTACACTAAAAAAAAAAATTTTAATAAAACGTCAGCTGAAATATATGTTCACAAAGACATAATATATTATATCTACAGTTGTAATAATTATGTATGTATAATATTATTATAATATTATATTTGTATGCAGCATGTACGGCTAAAATTCTGAACGCCCACAGTGTTATAAATATTAAGTTAAGTAATTGATCATGTATACTTTTCAAATAAAGGATTTAAAATACCACAAAAATACTGATTCAAAAATTATTGATCGTTTTATTTAAATTAAAAACTAGGAAATCCTACACTACGTCACTGCGAGTGTTTTTCTATTCAATTTCTGTTTAGAAATTATAATTTTAAGAATAATATCTAGGTATATCCTTGTTAACCAAAGCAACAATCATAACTACAGACAGACACATCAGGGTTATGAAGGTATTTAAACTAATGTTTATTTACCAAAAAAGTTAATAAAAATTGAAATAATAAAAACAAGCTATAAACAGTTTTATTTTGATACAAAAAAATAGGTACCTACGCCAAAAATCAATAGTCAACGCTTACTGATAGGTTGCAAAATAAGAATTTTGATGATGGTCAAAAACGTGAGGCCTAGATCACCAACTACTCTCTCACAAAAGACATCATATTATCATAAATGAAAATAAGGTACTCGAAACAATTTTAGGGACGTGGCACATATATTATCAATCTCCGTACAATATATATAGAATACAAATCAAACATAAAAAAAAAAAACTATCTTAATAATTTACAAATATATTTTAATACAAATGGAAAGAATATCTTAAATTATACATTAATATTTTTATATAAGATATCAGATATTTTTACATTCAGAAAATAATGACAATTTCTTTAGGAAACGATTAAAATTCTTAATACGGGATGAAAATCGTATCATTGTCTATAGTATATGTATAATTTCTTAACGATAGCAAGAAATAGTTATTATTATTTTAATTATGATTAGGTATGCTTGTAATTTAAATTGTTAAAATAATAAAATGGTTTGGTAATAAATATAGGTATTATAGTTATATTAATTATAAAAAGGTATTTGCAATTAATATTAAAATATAATGCTTAACATACTATTATTTTAGTATTGTCTATTATTAGCTAAAAACAATGTAGGTAGTATTGTTTATTTTTATTTTCCATGGCAAACTTTCGTTACATTTAAATTACAAATTTTGGGCGACAATCTATAGCCTGTTGCCGTACCTGTTTGTATTGCATTTTGTTTGACATCAGTAATATTCTTTGTGTCCCTGAATGGCCTGAATAATATTTATAATAGCTAAAGAAATAAATTGAAAATAAAATAAAATCATGATCGCCAACTAGAAAACGAAATCTTATTTCTTAGGAGAATTTATACCGAATAAGATCAATATATTTAATGCAAATAGTATTAAGTTTTTTTATAGTTTTAAAGCATAGTTTAATCAAAATCTATTTATTATTTTTTTCCTTGTATAATCATGTAAAATAGCGTAAAAAAATCTAACGAACGTTGACCCCCGCTGTAAAAACTTAAGATAAATAATTTAAAAATCTGGTCTAATAATAGAAAAAATAAAATAAAATATTTAATAAAAATAATTTTACCCAAATACTTTACAATACTGTCTATATGTACTATAACCCTAAACTTATTTTATAATCTAACCCCCTTCCCTTAATATTGTTTTTTAACACCCGCGCCCCTCTTCCCTTGAAGCCACACCACTGCGAGTATGTACACAGTGCCCTATTATTATAATACGTAATATTATTAAGTATAATAACGGGCATAAGCAACTGTATTAATTGTGAATGAAACGGCTAACATATTCGAGATTGAACAAGTTTCCATACGTTCCCGCTATGTAAATCTTGAAACAATGAAACATGTACATTTCATTAAGATTTTCTTCAGTTTGTTCCGACTACTGATTTAACTGGAAAAGGGCTAGCTACCTTATACTAGATAGCTTAAAATATTTTAAAACTGAAACACAATATCTACGTGGGCGAGGTTATGATTTGTAATATTTTACGATTTATTTTTTTAGATTAGAGAGACTTAATGGATTCGCAATGCTGTGCTTTACAACCAAGATACATGCTCATCACATGAAATTTAGTAAAAAATGACTTTTGTACTTGAAAGTTGCGCAATATTTTAAATTGAATAAACTATTTTTTTTAAATCAGTCATACAATTTTAATATCTCTGAATGACAATTCTCTATTCATGTATAATCTATTAATGACTATTTTATAATAATACTATATTAACCTATAAAATGTTAAAATTATAAAAATTGTTGAACCCTAGAAAAAAGTTGAAAATACGCCACTGGCTATGTATATATATTACATACACATATAGACGTACAACGTTATATACAATTGTCGTATTCTATACTTATAAGATCTGTGTGTGTGTTTGTGAGTGCACACTTGCACACTTCATGCGTGGGTCGTCTAATTAAACGTGGCTTTATAATTTTTCCCCTCCAATAGCAAAATGTGGTTCGAGATTTTGACGTGCGTCTCAAGTGGCCTGTATATGCACCGGAGACCGGAGAATGAACATGTGGCTGTTTTAAAAATAAGACCAAAAAACACCCAGTCATGAGGGTCGGTTAATAATAGCCCAGTCGTGAAAAGCTGGTGGTATATCGACGAAAGGTGTTTGCGCGCGCGCGCGCGCGTGTGTGTGTATATATCGTTAAAGGGACAACAGTTATTTTTAATTACGCTAAGGGTTCACTATTGTGTTATTATACGTATACGCATACGCATAGAGTGTATATTACGTTCACGTATGCGTGTATTATGTACGTATGTACAAAAAAATGAAACAAAAAACGTGCAAATAGTCGTCGGTGTATTATTATATGTATAGTGTGGGTCATTATGTCATTGTTTAAAGTCTAACAAATAAATTAAATAACTGCAGCACGTACCTATTCAACAGAATTAATGGACTGAACATATTATATTAAATATGTAGGTAGCCCATTCTAACAACAATAGGAAAACTCAAGGGTTATCTTCGTCAAATTATAAATAATATTGTTCTTCGCCTGCAAATTTTTTTTTTAATTCATATTAAATATTACTGTGTGCTATTTTTTATCGACTTTTATCAATATAATTTTTTATAGTATAATCTTTAGATGTTAGAATGAAAAATTAAGTTTTCACTATCGTCGTTACGTAAATCAATAACTTATAAGATTACTCATGTTGTATTTTTATTAAATGTCTGATATCCGTATGGCCTTTTTTTATATTGTCAATCATAACTAGCCTTCTTGTTCAGGAGGTGTTAATATTTTAAAACATTAGCTTCTCACTCCTTATCAGTAAAAAACAAATTATTCCTATAATTATAACAACTTTTATACATAACTTTTACTACTTTTACCCATAGACCAGCCAAAAGTTTAAAAACTGACTCAATTTATATAACTGATAGTGCAAAATATTAGTAAGTGTAGTAACCATGAGCCAACAATATGTTATTAAAATTCATGAGATCATGACTCTAGCTGACATAAACTACTAAAATATTAGATTATCATACGAAGAACTACTTTTATTTACTATTGTACGGAATAATTATGCGAAAAAAATTAATGTAACAAATAAAAACTAAGATTCTAAATTCTAATATCCTATTTCTGATAAACTTGTACAAATCCGATTTTTTACGTTTGCCCGGGACTCATTGGGAGGTACAATAAATGCCCTTCACTCGCTCCCTATAGGGACCACTAATAATATTTTATGAAATAATGTTTTTTATAGGAATTTTTTCATATTCATAAAATAATTTAGTATTATTTCATAGAACCAAATATATATAATATATATATTGAATAAATTATAATACTTATACATTTAGCTGCAATATAAGAATTGTATACAGTACAATATTTATTATTCACTCTTTACACAAGATAATAGGTCTATTCTCCGATCTTTTAATATGATAAATAAGATATGATCATTTTCAAACGAATCTTAGTGTATAGAGTGTACCCATCAGTTTAAAATTTTATTTTTTATCATATTTTACTATACATATTTTTTAAGAGTAGTTGAAATGCTCAAAAAGTTTCAATGTGCTTGGTGTTTTTGTTAATTGGAAACCGATGAATTTTGATAGACTACCTTACATAGAAGCCCTTTATTCAAAACGGAATAATACTTATAATAGCGTGCCGATTGTTTACTTTTAATACTTTTATCGTACAAAAATGAGGTATGATTACATGCTTATAAAGTTATACTTTAAAAAGTTGAAACTATCGAGGCTATTTTGAAAATTTGGAATAGCTAATATGATGTTTATTTATTAATAAAGCCTTATAGGAATTTTCTGAGCCACTACCTATTTATATTTATAACATTTATACAAAATCCTAAATTCTGAAATTTTAAGTAGCCATATTAGTTATATATTGTATTAAAATGTCAGTAATCTAAGAATAAATTATATTTTACAAATATATTATTTTGACCACTGAATGAACAATAAATTTAATTTTGTATTTTTTATACTCTATAAATTTAAACACACAATAGTACATTGCATACATACGTATAGTTTTAGAAGACAGTGTGTGCAGTTCAGTACGTACATATATATATACGAAAGGACTTTAAGCACTAGGACGCTTATCGCGGTTATAAAATATGCGTATAATATGATATGTTTTTATCTTGAAAACTACACATGGATTGTAAAAATTACATCAGGCGTCAGTTAATACGAGTCTATAGAGTGTAGTGTTACAAGCATACGTATATTATAACAATGTGACCATGGCATGTGCCATTTCTATCAATGTTGTCGTTACGATCAGCTACATCCTACATAGGTACAACGTGTGCTATATATTATAATTTATAATGCAATTCAAAACAGGGGTGAAGACTGAAGAGTACGTATAAGTGCATCGTACATAATATTCTTTTGAAAACTCGTTATTGTAATAATGGTCGCGGACATGGTGTGATCACAATTTGTAAGATAATTGTTACCCTGCAATATTCATATAAATTATAGTAAAATTAATAATAAAATTCATCCTATACAATGTATAAATACACGATTCTGATGCCGTTCATAATTTTAAAAATGCACCAGTATAGATTTGTATTTAAAAAATGAAGAAAAAATAATAATATTTTTAAAACAAAAGGACAATTTAAAAGAAAATAATTATTATGACAAAATACTCATTATTAATGTCACACAGTATTATTGTTATTACAAACGATAGACGACATCACGAAGTAATGAGTCGGTAACAAAAAAAGTTGAAAATGAAAAAATAATAATGTAATGTTGATTGTTGTACAATAAAATATTATGATACAACTATATAATATAAACCTAATATCAAATGTACATTTTTTTTTCTAAAATATTTTCAATGAGTTGCAATAATATCAGATTGCCGTTTGACAACAGTTCTTTAAACAAAAAAAAAAAACCATACCTACCTGCAATGTCTGCGTACTCTATAGTAAAATAATAATATGATGAATGGGTTTTCGCGATTACATTTTGTATGTCTGTCTACTTTATGTACATTGTACATAATAATAAAATTGTAAAGTGCAAACTGTATAATTAATTGTATCATTCATATATACACTCTTGTCATTGTATTTACGTAAACGTGTATTTGTTATATACACGTCATATTATGGTATATACGCAAAATACGCGTATTTTGAGTAACGATAATGTGATTCTGGATGCAGTTTTTATCGTTATAATAACATTATGCGATTATAGCATTATGTTTAGACGTCTGGTTAATTCCTAGTTATTTTGTAATGTGCACTTCCGATAGACACGGAAGTCCGACGTTTGAAGTTCATTGTCTATATACGTATTATGAAAAAAAAAAGGAAAATTATTGTCCGAGTCAATGAACCGTATATCATCGGCTTATATAGTCATGTACGATATACTCGTGATTGTGTTTATGCGACCATTAAAATCATCTCGAGTGTGAACGCAAAGGCCCTCCACTCTAGTGTTTATGTGTTTTCATGTACAAATCAATTATTAATAACCAATACGGTAATCTCCTGTGGAGATCTGCTTTATTTTTGACTCGAGCAAAACATCTGTGTGTTTGCGTTCTTTTGCTTTTCTAATTTTAAAATATATATTAATATATGTGTATATATTATATATACCTACCATAAAATCAACAACGAACAGCTGCGTCGAGATAAAGGAATCGTAGTTTTATCTTTTAAAATAAATAAAAATATACAAATATAAGTATATTATTTTTTTATGTGCGTCTATATCTATAAAAGATAAGCTTAAAACCAATAAATTAATAACGATTGTAAAATAAATTTCGGAAAATCTTGTTATTTATTTTCATATTTAGTATTTATATAATTACAAGCATAAAAAGGATATAAATTATGGTGACATGGTTGATAAGCCAAGATTATAGCATGCTTATTATTTAGTATAGATATGTTATTTATTTGACTAGATATTCAAATACAAAATATTAGTATGTATTTTTATATCTCAGTAAAAAATTGTATCAAACATCGAGACAACAGGCAGTTATAGGAGTTATATTATAGTAGCCTTTAAAACTGTAGGTACAAACGGAAATACTACCTACAAATTTTTTAACTTACAAAACCCAGAGTTATAAACTTTTATTACATAAAAATATAGATTACCTATTTATATTTTAATTCGTTAAATAAATATTGTTCATAAAATTATTCTATTATAATTAAATGCTTCACCCATTCAGAATCTAAAACTTAAACCTACGACTATTTTTATTATGAATATCAGATTAAATTATCATAATTTGAGACAAATCAAATCATATTATTATAAATTATATGTTAATTACTGCAACTTTGATGTTATCGGCCACGATATGTTATAATGTTACCCATTTATATTAGAAGTGTTTAAAATAATAATTTCTATAAAATATATTTTCAAACATGAAATATAATTTATAGATATTACAGTGAAACCTCTATTAATGGACACCTCTCAATAGTGGACCCTTCCCAATAGTGGACACTTCTAAATTCCCCGGCAAAAATATATGCGCATAATAGGAGTTTAACCATTTAATAGTGGATACTCTTAATAGTGGACGTGGACACAATAAACTGGTACCAAATTAAAAATTACCTCTCATAAATGGACACAATACATGTAAATATCGAAAACGTTTAATACCTAATAAAAATACTATATTTATCTGTTATACATTCATTCATATTTTATCTTATCTTAATAATTTTCCTATTCGAAAAATGACAGATGTTCGGTCGTTAGTTGTGTGCAGGGTGCAACACATTGTGTGAACACGTATCTGCATTAAAATGAACAATAATAGAAAAAAAAAGATTGAACTTAGAAGAAAAAATAAATATTATTAAAACTAAGGAAATGGAAAATCTAAGTGTTCCTATAATAGCAGAACGGGTTTGCATAAGCAAGTCACAGGTAAATTTAAATATTTAAATTTTAAATTTATTAGAAATTACAGATTTTTTTAATTGTACATAATCATTAAACATTTTTATAAGCATTTTTATACTAATTTTTTAATACATACATACAATATATACATACTTATATTATAGTGTAATAAATAATAAATTAATATTGCAATGTGTATGTTCATATACAGTATATAACCAATTTCCTATAGTGTCTCCGTATAGTGGACATTTAGTAATTTCTCGCAAGTGTCTATTAAGTAGAGGTTTTCTCAATAGTGGACAACTCCCTATAGAGGACATTTTTTAATTCTCCGTGGCTGTCCACTATATAGAGGTTTCACTGTATTTGATATTTTTAAAAATTATTTAACATATGTATCTATGTTCTATATAATATAGTCAGAGTCAGAAAATAATGTTTACGCTAGGAAATGAATATCTATTCCTACAATACTTTTAGAGTTGTATTTTAAATGCAACGGTAAATATGGAGTTTTGTAAAAACTAAAAATGTCCTATAACTGTAAATACGTCGAGTGTGAAAAACGAATAATTAGTCAAAATAATCCGTCTGCTTGCAACGCGGAGCAGCTTAAAACAGTTAAAATACAATAATTAATCATCAAATACAGTCTCGATTCCGTATTTTAGCAGATGTAGGCGTGTATAAAAATGTGTTTTTCGATTTTAACTAACGTGCTAGTCGATAATCAATATTAGCTATTTATATTTGTGTGTAGAGACTATAAAGTTTTAATGTATTTGAGTAACAGTAGGCATATTAAAATACTTTTTTCTTTATTGCATAATAATTATAATATTAAATATTTTTGTTGTTTTTGAAAAATTTAGTTGGGAAAATATTATTGACTACTTTAATAAAAATTTTATTTTTTGTGGATTGAGCGACCGTGACAAAAAACAAATTAACATAACGGATAGTAACTTTTGAAATACCATGTTTCTAAAATGCAATAAACAATTATTAAATGAACAAATATTATGCCATGTTAATTACAAATCTACAAAATAATAAAAAAAATATTGAAAAAAAATATTTTTCACGACACTGTGTTGTATAGGTACCTAAATTATACGTGATACTACTATATTATATAATAATACAATATATTTTAAATATTTCATTTAAAATAAATGTATTATTCTCGTGACGTGAAGATTATAATAAATTGATACTTTAGAGGCAGGGATGTTAAAAAATCATCTTTAGCATTGTGAACAAATGCCTGTTAAATTAACATCACATCTTGTATATTCTTAATATATTATATTAAGCATATTATTAATATTCATATATATATATTATACCGAAATAGTGTAATACCGTATATATATTATGTTTTATTTTATTTTAAATAAGTATATACTTTAAATCTCTGTAGAGATCTTCTCTATTATCCTACAAACCTTGTTATTCCAGACGTATTTTAAGTTAAGGGGGTTACCTACACAATAGGTAGGTAGGTAAAGCAAATAAATATAACGACAGTGTATACACACGTTTATCCATAAAATCTAAGTGGGATCCTAACAATTCTGAGGAGACTTTAGGGCATTCTACATGCAGTAGTGAGTAGTCAGTAAACTATTTGCAATTTCAACGTCATACTTATTACTTTTACAATATGTCACTGTACTCACTACTCACTATAGGCATTATCCACCTATTTCATTTATGGCATTTTACATCATATATAACTATAATAGATTTGGTGCTTCTATATAAGCTCCGAGGTTTATTATAACATTTGCTTATTATAACTATATAGATGCTACTAGTCAGTAAATATAAAGATAACATTTAGAAAGAGAAAGTTGAAGCCCCTCAAAATACTCACAAAAAGGTTAAGGAAGACGTTATCTCCTCTTTTATACCTCTGTTTTGACGTAGTCACTCCTTCATACAATTACAAATTAAGGTAAAAATATAATTGTTTGATTTAATTAGGTTATAGTTTTAATATACAATTGGTTAACCTATACAATTTATCATTTGAGATGTATTAACAAATATTTTTTAAGTAATTATATGACGAAAAATATCATGCTTCTTTCAATAATGAATACTATAATCATGTTAGATATACATAATTATGTGTTATTAAATATGAGAGGTAGTAAATCGTCTAAATATCCCAAGGAAAATATTTTTCGGAGAGAGGGCTTTACCATCACTCAAGCCTTTGGTTAGGCCCTATTGCGTTACGTACACGCTATCGTTCTAGGGACTTGTAACTAAAGTACACGTCATAGAGTACGACAAAAACCACCTACTGCCAGCCCGTATATAGTCTCGAGTACAGAAAAGCCTAACGAACCGTGTAAAATGATACAGCCGACCGATCTCCTGGGCCATCCGTTGAAAACGACAGATGCAGACCTCCCGTATATTATATATCTCTATAATAAGTGTATATTATGTGTGTGGCGCGGGCGTATCTCTATGTAGTAATATTAAACATTCTCTTCGGGTAGGTTTTTCGTCCTCTCTCTTGTTTTCCTCTCCGTATACACTAATGCGCACGTATAACAGATGCGATGCGATAAGATAACGAACGCATATTTTGTATATACGCGCACGCATAATATTATAATATAATATATATATATATATATAATAATACAATATATATTATAGTATCCGTGATAAAATAAAATACGATTGGTGGCAGTGGTGGTGGCTGAGGACCGGTCCCTGTTCACGTCGTGTGTCGCGCGTTTGCATAATGCGCCCCAGATCGGTCGTCCCGATAACCCACGATGCGATCCGTCCACGAACCGGTGGCGTTCGATCGACGTGTTATATCTTAAATCATATAATATGTGTATGGCCCATAGGTATATTTATATTATAATATTATACTGTATTATATATACACAGGGTGTTTCGTAAATCCGTGTCTCGCGCGTTGTCATAATTATTTATAAAGTGAATAAAAATGTATTCGATAATTCACGATTTTTCAGCAGTGCAGAGTAGGTATTATAGGTGATGTGTTGGTATAATATGATATATCAAAAAGTATAACATATATTTATGGATTTTTTAATGACAACATAAATATATATATATAAGATATAACGTTTAATAAAAATCAAATATAGTCAAATTAAAAAATATGTATACTGTCATTATTATATCTAGATGATTTTAAATTAAAATATTTAATTTGAACTTATTATTTACTAGTTATTATAATAGCTTTAAAATATTGATTTATTTAATAAATTCAAATCTTTTTTTAATATGTTACTTATTATTCTAGTAATAAAACAAATTATCTTCAAATTTCCATTGATATGATAGATGTACTACTGCAGGTTATCAAAAATTGAATAATGCTTAATTTTTAAGTTGAATATTTACTAACTTTTATGTATTCAAATATATTATATAGCAAAAACACTTTTGACAGTGAGAACTGATTTTGAAAATATTGATGAACAATACGAGACTGTTGGAACACACTATACATATACAATACCTATATAACACCGCCGAACGTGTCGTCGCACAACCAATGAGACGGTTTTCGGTACGACTCTCATATAATAAATATATAATTTATACATACAAAATAAACATCGTACAATATTATAATATATTATTTTATAGACGTGAAAGGACTAAACAAATGCAGCGACGTACATATTAAAATCGAATAAAACACCCGTCGACGACACGACAGTATTATTATTTTGACGGATGATAATAATAATAGTAATAATAATAATAATATATCGTACAACAATATAATAATATTCCTTGGGAATGACGACGACGACAATAATAATACATTTTCCTTCTGACTCGCTCGTCAACGATGGTCCCCGGCGATATCGAACGTAGATACTATATTATATTGTGGGGGTGCATAACCTACCTCATGTGTATACTGTATAACAGTTCTTTTGACCCGCCAATCATTGCCGATCGATACGCAACTATATATTATACGTGACTGTATACAGGTCTGGGACCAGCGACTATACAGATGGGGTTATTCTTCTTATTCTTCTGCTTCTTCTTCTTCTTCTTCTTCTACTCGTCAACGTTTACATTATGATTATTATTGTTATTGTCTCATTTACATTCGAATGGGGTACTTTTGTACACCGAAGTGTATATATAAATATATATGTATATAGGAAAAGAAAACAGACAAATTCGGACAATCGTATCTTGTGCATGAGTATACAATACTAATATATTTTAATAAAAATGATAATACACCAGTCGTTTATATATACATATACATTATACACAGTATATAGCGTATAATAGGTACGTCACAAATGTATATTTTATCGACGATAAATCATGACTTACCGTATGATAGGCATATAAAAGGCACATACACACAACGCATTCACGAAACGGTTTATCTCTATACATATATTATTATAGACTAAAGCGTATCGCATCATCCGAAAAAAACGCGGGAACACAATTAAATGTGTTATACGATATTATGATAATGTTAATGTAGAATAGCTATCTTTTTCCTTCTGAATGTCGCCTGTCGCGATGACGCCGATAAATACTCGAGTATAGGCCCGTGTAATTTATTATATAATAGGTATAAACCTGCTATACCAATAACATGATTCTGCAGACGGTACGGTCAAAAAAAATTTTTTCAACTATAATGGATAACATATAACGACAAAGGACTATTACATTTTTTTTTTATCGTATCCAGAATTTGGAATGAAAAATTCGTATTTATTTATTTAATTTTTTTTAATAATATATGTGGCATCTCTATCCACAAAGAAAAAATATCCAACGTACAAATGTTGTAACATTTATGTTACTACTCTTGTAAGTAATACTTATCATAACTGGAAATATTTTAAGAATGTTATCACACAAAAATATAATCGTACATAGATACCATGTACTACATAATATACAGTATTATTTTAATAAAAAATTGTATAATCGGACGACAAACTATCAACAAAATTGAAGTAGGCCTTGCGTTCATATTTAGCTCATCGTTTTTAGATTTTGTAAAAAACCGATTTCGATTTAGTCCAAAATAATTACGAGCGAAAAATTGCTTTGTTACATAAAAAAATAGATGTTCATAATACAGGTTTATTTCCTACATAAATATCATGTTATATATAAAAATATAAATGGCTTTTTATTGAGTTATGAGTCCAAACTCGTTGAATCAGCACTTCTTCTATATTATGGCAAAGAAAATTGTCAAATCTTCGTAAAATATATTTAGTGTACCCAATTACCCAAATATCCTACACTCGCGTCCCACGCGGTTATGTGTGTGGCTATTGTTGTATGTACACAAATTACAAACAAATATAATGTAATGTAATGACAAACACCGTTTGCGAAAATAATAGTCTGATTCATAATTCATTACCACACCATTGTAAGAAATAATAAAACGTTGATAATTTGGTAAAAATTACGTGACTGTCGTTAGGTTGGTTGAGCATTTAGCAAGTGGCAGCTGCCAGCAGACATATATACGAGAGGGTGGCATTAAAATTTAAAATTGAATAATTACACGAAAGTAATAATATAACGAAACCGTAAAGATTTTTATTATATAAATATTATAATCCGTTATCCGTAACCCTTGTGCACTTATTTTATTCGACGCTATTAATTATACCGTGCCATCAAATAAGCATTGATGATAACATACACATTTTTACTTTCAATAAATTAAAATATATTTATTTTAACTCGTATGTAAAATGTAATTTGGTATACAATATACTATATTATAATATCGGCGATTGTAAATTGCATTCACAGTGACTAGTGAGCCGGTAATAGTAAAAATAGTATGGTAAATTGCGACCGGTATTTTTCAGTATAAATTTCTATGTAGTAAAATGTGCCCATAGTGACCTGGAATTCATCAATATCCGTTTTAAATACTTTTGTAGATTTATTCATTTATCGTTCGGTTTTTACATAAATAAATGTACAAAATTATTTAAAATCGTTATGATATTAGATATAATGACTTTACGCATATTACGACTACCTATTAATATTTTAGTACGTTTTCTTCGCACCACACGATAACTCGGATATACGAACTGCATTTAACATTTACTATTAATTCTATATATAATATATTATATAATTTAGCTGTTTTTTATTATAAAAATATTTTATTATTTTTTACTGTATAACCTAACTAATAATTTTTTAATTTTTATTAACTAATTACCTTATTTCAAGAAACTAAGCAACAAGCAACTTTTTGGAGGACAGTGATAGTCGCCTCCTCGTGGTGTCCTCTGGGAAATGCTAAATGACTATCATAAAAATAATATTTCTTTGGGGCGCACTTTACTACATAGAAATTTATACCTGAAAAAGTGAGAAGTACCGGGCGTAATTTACGTTTGTCCAATAATACAATACTATATTAGTCTTATGAATACGTTTAATTTCAAATTTTTTTGGATGTGTAAACACATGTTTTCTCTTTTGTGATTCTCTCGCTGTACCTATATAATGTTACGAACAGCGATAAACAATACATGTTTTTGATTTTTTCGGCACAAAGCAAATAACATTTTGTTTTGTTTGACGTCGTATGTGTAGATGACGCAGAAATGGACTGCATAAAAGTTCAGTGAATCATTTTTCAATACAAGTTATAGTTTGTTTAGAAAATGTGTTTGCGTCGCATACTATATATTAAACATTAAACACAGTGAAAATACTTTCTAAAAAGGTTCATTTTTTATACATACACTTAATCGATATATCATATGTTATATATATTATTAAATGGTTCAAATGGCGATACGTTTGTTATTATTTTTTATAATCTTATCTATAGAAGGTCTAAAATCTAAATGGTGTTTCGATGATTTATCGTGTTGATAATTTTTCAATGGATAGATAATATTCAGAAAAATATATATTACTACACATTTATAAATAGCCTCATACTGAATACGAATAACATCACGGTGGTCTCGTTCGAATTTGGCACACTTTAATATTATTATACTGTCGCTCGTTAAGGCGTTACTGATGGTTATTATTTTTTTTTATCTCTATATATAAAATATACACGTCTCTAGTCTTCCGCAGCATTTTATCTGTATATATGTATAATATATTATATATAGAACCCCGGACCATATGGGTGTTATGCAAGACCGAATGGTTTGTCATTAATTATTTGTTCAACTATATCGTACTATCTTGATATCATATCGATATATGATGGCTCGTGATGTATAAAATTACACGGTAGTTCGTTTCATTAAATTAAACATATTGCAGTAAAACGGACCGGAAAATATAATGTAAACAGCGGCGCGTACAATTTCCAAAAAAATATCGTCCAAACCATGTCCAAACGGCTGGTTTGATGATAATTATGCAAGATATATAAATTATAATGTATAAATATAATACAAATAGTGTCTTTCGGGCACGGGGCGAACGGCAGACACGTTTTTGGCACGCGTGCGTCTCGTAAAGGATCCCCTTTCCGATTATAATATTATTTACACGAGTTCCATTTACGTACACATATACTCGTCTATACGCTAAACAGAAACCGGTGTTTAACGTGCACCGTCATGAATATTACTCGATATACCTTTCGTTTTCATGTACGTATATATACCTAACTACTTTCAATGATTATAACATCATTGAATATTTGAATTTATACAAATATCATAAATGCGCGGTCGTTTCGTCGAAAATGTAGTTATGTAACGCATTTATACACACGCACATAATTCTGACGTTTATTTCGCATAGTCATGACCACTAGACCACTCGTGAGCGTAATGATATTATTCGTTTAACTCAATAAAACTGATGCTGCGACAGTGCTACTACTGCTACTCTTGCATATTGCATATTATACTTGAATATTTGAGTAATTGGTATACGTATTATATATTTATATACCATATAATATACTATAATATATGTCAATGTATGAAATTGCAGTTTTCTATATATTATGTTTGTAATAACAACCTAGTTATTCTATAGCATAACAGGCATTTTCAGTTAAGGGAATTGGAAGCGGTGATTTTCTGTCTTTGTTTTACACACGTGGAACATAGGAAAAATAGCTATACGCGCCTGACAAACATTTAGGTACTTCTAGTTGTTCGATTTAAAATATGTAAAGATGATTGAATTGGTATACAAGTTTACTTTGCATCGGTCGAAGCATATTTTTAATATTTTTAATAAATTTAATAACAAAAATTGACAAATTTATAAAATTTAAAATATTTATTCTCATCAAAATATTTATTTTAAATAATAAAACAATCGAAAAAGTGCTTCGACCGATGCAAAGTAAACTTGTATACCAATTAAAACATCTTTACATATTTTAAATCGAACAACTAGAAGTACCTTAATTTTTGTCAGGCGTATAGCTATGTTCTACGTGTGTTAGACAAAGACAGAAAGTCACCGCTTCCAATCCCCTTAAAGTACAGAATAAATACAAAAATACTTTTTTTCAATTGTAGTTATTCTATATAAAAACCATATGAATTACATAAGTTAAAGGCAATGGCGCAGGAACTATTTTTCATGAGGGGGGGGGGGTAAAACATAAAAACCTAATAACAATTATAATACATTTATATATATATATTTGTAATTAATAACACGAATCCTTTCTTGATATTTTATTCTTTTAATGTTGATATAGGTAGTATATAATAATATAGAAATTATTCAATTGTATGAATGTATTGATATAATTATAGTATAATATAAATATAAATATATAAATAAATATAATAAATTAAACATAAAAGAAATAATAATATTATTACGCACATACAGAAAAATGAGACCAATTTTGAATAAGTTAACGTATAAATTAAACGTATAACGTAATTTACGAGTATACCCTTTAATTTTAATGTAGTATGAGGGGGGGCAATAGTATACTTTTGCCCCTTTGGATTATATCTGATGGGTCAATTGCCTGCTCTGCCCCTCTTCTCCGACGCTACTGGTTAAAGGTTACAATATAGTTAATGTCTATTGGCAATAATTAAATGTAATATAATTAACAGTTGTAATGATTGTCGTCATACAACCGGTGAAGAGGGAACTTTGAACCGTCAAAATATTTATATTCATATCTGATATTTTATAATAATAATATATAGTATAATAAATATTGAATTTGAAAAAGTGTATTATGTTTTTTTAATTAAACTCATTTTAATGCATAATTAAATGTAATTTATTCTTAAAGTGTTCTTAACAAAAAAATATACTCAAGTTAAAATACAAGTGCATTTAAAATTAGGTGAATGCATAAAATATTGTCAATATTGTGTTAAATAAAAATTATAAATTTCTGTTGAATCTAATAATTATTATAAAAAATTGACTCTTAGAATTCCAATCTTTATTTTTAATAAACGCGTGAATAATTATTAGCATATGCATTTAAAAAACCTTCGACTGTTGCCAAGTGATTGGAATTAGATGACATCACAAGTCGCGATGAACTTTTTTGTACTTATATACTGAACTTTTTGACCAGGAATAAAATTGGTTTCTTATGCGGTATTTTTAATACAAAAACCGAAGGTGTAAGCTCTAGATTCTATTGTGTTTACTGTTTAATCTTTATAATAATGAGCACATAATTCACGTTTACATAATGCTAACATATAATATAATAAACTGTGATATCGGGCACGTAAAAACATTTGGACCTATTTAAATATTTAATTTAAATATCAACAGCATTTTGAAATTTATCAAAAATAAATCACAAATAAAATTATACAGTAAGTTAATTTATTTATTCATAAGGCACTAATAATAATGCGTTTATCATAAGTAATGGATCAAAATATGATTAATACGTTTTATTATTACGTGGACAAGTAGTCTTATAGTGCATTTATGTGTATACGTGAACTGCAATGTACCTAAGTTTAAAATTGAAAATTTCGACAGATTCACTATTTTTTTCGTTCGATGTATAGACTATATGAAGAGTCCCTCTCACGACCCTCTTTCCCAAATCACTGAAGTCTATGCACGCGCGGCAGACGCGACGCTTGATTGGTCCACGAAATAATAATTTTCAAAATTACCTATGTAATCGTCAGACGTCGGTCCAGGTGTTTGGTTTTCCATATACGCTCATGTGTGTGTACGTATAAATATTAAATATATAGTATACTGTCTGTGTATAATAATAATATACACTCGGCGGTGATTATCATCAGCTGTCAATCACAATTTCGATAATACCGATAATTATTTTTTATTATTCTATGAGTCCTATATATGGGTGCCTATATATATATATACATTATATTATTATAACAAAGCGTTTTATTGTTCGGTCCGGGCACGTGGTGGAAGTTAATAACACGACGATGTGTATATAAAAAAATATATATATAATGTACTCGCCTACCCTTTTTATTTCCGAGGGTTGGCACAAAAGAGTTATATGCCTACACCGTGCTATCTGGTCAATTATTAATTATTGTTTTTCTAAACGTATAATACGTTTACCCGTATATATGATTTTCGTTTTATACGTTTTTATTTTTTTTTTGCGGTCACGTCGGAAGTGTACGCCCAATAAGTCGAGACTATCGAAACCTGCAGCTGGACTTTGCGGTTTACACAACACACACATCACCAATCTCGTTTTGGACAAAACAATTTAATAATAATAGTATTGATGTTTGAAATGTATAATATGTGTATTATATGTATAATAATAATATATTAACTCTATTGTTTGAAAGTACACGTATGTATAACATATTATAGTAGCACTACATTTATTATACATAGGTACAGAACGATATTGTTTTGTGGTTTCCGGTAAATTACACCTTGCCTGTTTTTTTAACCGTAAGAGCGCGTTAAAGTGGTGAAAAAAGGTAATTTTTATCGTATATAAACCCGTGATTTTGGTTTTTAAACCGAACCCCTTCGGTTTCAGTAGTTATCGTATACTAGTTACACATAATATAATAATAATATTTTAAAATATATATATATAATCGGCTCAAAAATAAATTTGGTAGCCACATTGGGGCGGATCAAGCGGAAACGGGATCACGGCTATTATATTTTTATTATTCGTTTCACGTAGGTGGGTAAACAATCGATGTAGGAACTCTTAAAAAATCGTTTGGTTTTTGTGTTTAATACAAATCCTTACAGCTTAACATGTATTCTTTTTTAACATTTCAACCGTCATAATACAGTACATAAAGTCGGTTATAAATTTTTATCAAGTACAAATAAATATATAAGAGCCCTTCTATACGAAATAATAATATTTTGCGTGCAAGTATAGGGTTATGTTATATTATGTTTTTATTTATTTCATTAAATAGTCGAGAACATGGACCACATGCTATATTACATTATTATGCCGTGTTTACACTATACGTCACCAAAATGACAATTCGCCGTTTTTCGAAAAATAGGAGACAAAATGAAAAAAATTTCACGAACTTTTCCAAATTGGTGATACAACACGTTTGTGTTTCTTTTATATACTGTACATATCTGTCATCTAATATTTCACGATTGAATTTGCAAACCATGATAAGTAAAACTAATTTTAGATCATGATTGCTGGATAATTGAATTACAAAATTGTTATTTTAACAATTTATATTACGTTTATTTAAGTATGATGGGTTAAATAATTATATACATTACAATCATTACATTAAGTATATTCAATTTTTTTAAATTCTATTAATGTAGAGTAGACGAACAACGGAACAACTATGGTATATTTTAAAGAATATAATAATATACATAACATTATACCATTTTTTGCGGCAAGTATCGACAGTGCAAAACGATATAGAGAAAAATAAGAAATCCAACTTTGGAGAATAGAGATAAACCAAAATATAGTTATATAAAAATATTAGAATCTACATAACTGAATAGAAACAGGAAACAGGAAATTATACAGTTAAATATATATTTATATTATATATCTTTAAAATGAGTATATTATATACTATTAGGTAGACAAAAATACTAAGTATAATGGCGCATTAGAAATTTAAAATATACCCACAAATTTGCGAGAAATGAGACTGTTTAAATAAATATATGTTTATAATATAACATTCAAAATTTTTTTAAGTGTTGATTTTCATTCGCGGTATCTAATAATAGATACTATTATACATATATATATATATATATTTATAAACGATAATAAAATTGTTCTACTTATTACTTTTTAAAAATCGTTTAAAGTAAAACATTTAGTTAAACGGAAGTTAATCTCTCAACCTATAGATAATATTTACACATTTAAATTATTACAAATTTTAATCATAAGTTCATAAATATGCCATACATTGCTAATCGTCGTATAATATACTCTGATAAATTAAAAAAAAAACCTTGTAGTATATAAGTTCTATATACTCATATGGACTATACATGACTGATATCTGATAGTTAATACAAGAATATATAAATAAAGGTAATATATATATAAATAAGAAGTAATATATATAAGAAGTTAGAGGGTTAGGTTTCACTAAAACTAAGTGTATGTGTTTTTTTTTTACAACAGAAGTGTTTGCGTAAAATTATATTGTAAATAAACTCCCATGGTCTTAAATGGTTTTTAAAAATATTTCTAACGATTGCATTATATGTACTATGTATAAGAACTAATAAGAGTGTAGGGTGAACTTGAATTGTTTTTAAAACGTTGACATAAAACACTTGATGCAATATGCACACTAAAAGGCTTTTGGCTAAACAAATTGTTTTCAAGAGTTATTTTTTTTTTTAACTCGAAAATCGAGATAGTCAACATAATACAAGTATTGTCAAATTTAACGAGAAGAGGGTAAAAAAACGCAAACAATACGATGTTAAATAATAGTAATAAAAAAAGCATTATTCTTAAAATAATATAATACATTTTTTTTATTTATTTATTATAAGCAGCTCTAACTGCTATAACCAGATACATTTCATGACTTTGCATATCGATTAATTTTACTCGGAAAATGTTTTAGATAAGATATCAATCAGATTCAAATAACCATTTCAGACCTTACACAGTTTTATTTTTCATATTTCTGACTATAAAATATATGTACAATTATTTTTTTATTATAGAGTAAATTATTGCAATGCATTTCTTTAGAATTCGCTATATAAACACGTAAACAATGATAAACAATATTTATAGGTAAAAGATATTTATAACCATAATTTAGTTTTTTAGTTAATGCTTTATAAGTTATAAGTTTTAAATAATAATTTATTTTATAGAGTTGACTATTACAAGTATTTTAAGGTTATTAAAAAATAGTCTGTTTTTCTTTAAATATTTGTAATACTTAAGGATCTTAAACAACATATTAAAAAGTAATTGAAATTTTGAAAACATATTGATTTTTAATATAAGTGTTTAATTGTTTTTTAATTTGTCCGTGTATTTAAATTAAATAAGATTCATTGAAATAAATAATAAAACAACGCCTAAATCATTTATACTTTATACTTTTTGGAAAATTATATTTTTAATTTTAACAATTTTGTATAGAAAATGCGCTATGGTATTTTGAAAAATGTATGTATGATAAATATATTACATATGGTCCAATACTATTGCATTATACCTATGCATCTTATAAAAAAAATAGACAATACAGTCTACAATATAACACAACAAAATCAAATTACTAATTTTAACTACACAAAATAATAAGATTGTGAATTTAATGCTAATGTTTGTTTTGTTATACTGTAGAAATTTATGTTTTTTTACGTTATCGCATTTATTAGGTCTTAGTAAAGTAGTAACAAAATTCTATTTTGTATACATTTTTATACTTCAATAATAATTATACTATTCCAACAATATTGAGAAAACTTAGTACATGCCTATTTAACTTAAATATTAAAGTTTTGTATAAAAAAAACCCTTTTCAGGTTGTAACTACAGGACGCAAATTATTTATTAGTATCTACCTATTGAGTATATATATTACAATGCGTCACACATTATAATCAACAATTAATGGATCCTGTAGACGAAAAGGTATTTCAAATTGTATATACGTGTATATTATCTATAAATTATAATGTACTTATATACAAGTTATAATGAACATATTCACGTGTATATGCGGTACATGTGTTACCCGGATATAGGGTGCCCCACTAGCGTTAAAACTTTTTTAAACCGATAGCATTGCTCGGAACTCCATCTGCAGCAGTCGTTACCCCGCCGCCTCAATCATCCCATCCCGGATAGTCCTTAAAAGCACCAACGGCCAACACTATTACACTTATTTAGACTACACGTGTACTCCCGCGGTATCCTTTATAGTATATTATATACCACCATGTTATAATATATTACGATACGTTAATGTGTTTTAAATTAATGTTTATTGTTATAAATTGTATGCAATATAATAATGTAGTGGTTTTCGAGTGGCAGTAAGCAAGTCAATAACGAATATTCAAATTATAATAAACTATAATTCGTTAAAGGCAATAGTATACTATAATATAGTTATATAATAAAATAATTACTCGATTTCAGTTGTATGGTTTTTCTAAAACAATTTTATAATCACAATAACCATTTTACATTTTAATTATTAATTTTTTTGTTTGTAAAATATAATCGTGCATCATAATGATGGTTTCAATCTTATATGCATAGAAAGTATTCAATATAGTTTGAGTACGTAATTATATTTAGACCACAGTGTATAATTATCTTAACGTAAAACATATCACAGACATTAATATTCATTACTTTGGAAAGTAATAATTTTTTTAAAAATATATTTTTTTTTACATAAATTGAAATCATTACAACATATTTGAAGGGAAAATGACATTTTACTAACATTTTTAATATCTTAATTTTTTTTTGAATGAATGAATGAATGACAATTTACTTTTAATTTTATACTCTAAGTTTCTAAAGCTCTAACCGCAAATTTGTTAAAAAATAAAATATAAAATCGTTCAAATTTCGTTTTTATTTATCAAAATTCTCTAAAAAATATTCAGTATTCTGCTTATAGGAAAATGAAATTAAAAATGTTCCTATGCTATTATGATTTAAAAAAAATAAAAGTTCAAATAACAAGAAAATATAATTATTTTAATATTTTTAAAAACGATGATCTTTTTTGAAATAATGAGTCTTATGTTCAAAAAAACTCATCACAGATCTAAATATTTATATATAGCCTTAAATAAATGTACCACCATACCTGTAACCGGAGGTATTGTGATAGTCGCGAGAACCAAACTGATATACGATCGACCGCGGGTTCCTGCACCTGGATTATTATATCCTGAAGCAGCCTGCGGTTACCTATATATTTGTTTACGCCCACAGTCATATAATCTTCTTGCACTGAACGAGATTTATGAGATCTACGAACGATTAATTTTTAATAATTGTTATACACGAACGTAATATGTATAAATAGGTACTCGTATAGGTTAGGTCCAGGTGTATCAGCAGTACACATGGGCGCCCGTCTGCATCTGCAGATTAAATCTATGACGAGGTGGAACCATGGCGTAAATAGATACAAACCAAACGAATCCAAGAAAATAATTTACGTTTAATTATTTTTAATGCTTGAATTAATTAATGATACTTACATAGTAAAATATTAATAAATTAGGAAATCTAGCATTGCTCTCCGCTGAGGCGAAACCTCTTATATTAGAGATTGCAAAAGAGCAAGAGTATATACACTTAACAAAACTTAACAACTATGTATTATAATAGGTGCCTATAATAAAGTAACTACTACCAAAAAAAAAACAAAAGTGTGGTTTTTAAAAATATATTAATTAATACATTAAATATTTAAATATGATAATAATGCATGTGTATGTTATCAACCAATCGCTAATTTTAAAATTATTTTAATTAGGTACATTTGTTAATTATTTGAATTCAATATGTCTGTTAGGATTAATCGAATTACGATTAGGGAATTATTAAATTATAATTTATTTTGATGTTAAATTATAATTTAATATTGAAACAAGTCTCGGGCCATCTGTCGTGGAATCTACGGTGGTATATCGTGCCACCCGGAGTCTCAGACATTATTAAGTATAATATTAATAATATATGTATAACGTATATAGGACATAGGTACACGATGGTATACACATTACACAGTACGATAGTATTACGCGGGTAACTACGACTTATTATATGTTACGGCGGCGTTGCGTTACCCTTGCACGCCCGTGATTCACCGACGAACGCCACGATAGACACCGAACATGAAAACACGTGTCATAAATTATTTTAATAAAAATATATAGTAGTAGCGTTATGTATATTACCCGCACCACGGCGTCTCGTATTATAATGCCACAGTAAATAAAAATTATAACCGTATATTATGTATAGGTACTGGGTAGGCATATAATATACGACCGATGCGTTATTGCAAAACGACCGATTTGTAATCGTAGTGCGGTTTAAATGCGGTCATTGTAGGGCCGTTCTATTATAACGCTAAACGCACAGCGTTTGCCCTAAATACCAACGGCCTGAACAATTAAACCGATTATCCAAAACGTTTAAGAGGAAGAGAAATAAAAAATTCAAGAACATTAAGTACAAGAATGACGTGATAATAATGTTTAATATTTGTTGTTTATTGATCGCGAAGACCGTTTGCAGAGCAATATAATCCAATTAAAAATTGGGTCTTAATTTAAAGTCCAGATTAAGGTTTTGAATAAAAAATGTTACCCGTACTCGCGGGTTGGATTGTAGATAGGTACCGATAAAAAATCTTAAATAAATAAATTTTATTATTTTAGACTACAAACGGTTCGTGTAATCGTATATCTATACTACCGGCACATAATGGAGCGTTTATTTTTTTTTATTGCAATGCTGTTCACAGCAAAGTGAATAGTGAAATAATAATAACAGTAATAATAATAACAACAACAATATCAATAATGGACGACGACGATGAAAACGAAAACTACTAAAAGGTGAACGGAAATTGCGACCCGACGACGTCTGAAAATGCGTCACATCTTTAACGGCCGCCGTGTATAATATAAAAATTATTATAATAAGTAATGACCGATCTCGCGGCGGTGAACGTTTAACTCGACGGCGACTACGGCCCGCGAAAACGCATCGCAGGCCGTAACAGTACTGTAGAAGTAGTAGTAGTAATAGTAGTAGTAGTAGTAGTAGTAGTAGTAGTAGTATTAGGAGTAGTAATAGTAAATGCAGTAGTAATAGTAATAGTATTAACCCAATATTATAGTACAATAACGCGGGCTGCGAAGCGGTTACGGTGCGGCGGCGGCGGCCTGCAGAGCGCGCGTCGGTTGTCGATTTCCCGCGCAAAACCGGTCGGGGCAACACTGTGCACCGGCCGCCCGCCCCGCCGGTCCGCCCCCGGGAACGATCGACACAGTCGAGCGCGCGCGCGACCGTTATCCAACCGACCGAATTTCAAATTCAAAATCGTCAACGACCGCCGAGCAGCAGCCGCCGTCTCGCCGTCGTCGTCCGCGCGAAAAACGTAACAGCTTGTATTTTTTTTTCCTTTAAAAAAAAAAATAAATATTTTCAAACCGTCGTTTTTCGCTGCTACCACCGCCGCCATCCGTCGACCGGCTCACGAGTCACGAAACACATAAACGCGCGGACTTGGTCGTGCAATTCTTTCGTCGTCACAGAGGCGCGAGCAAGTAACATACACACCACTAGCACACGGACTTACGACCATGGTGTTGTCGGACGTCAACGGAAACGGTAAGAAATCGGCGGCCGAACGGTGGCTAAGACAGCGCAACGGGCAGCGGGCATCGGCCGTCCGATGCATATTCGGGCCACCCGAGAAACGGGCCCATCTCATGGTGATCATGCGGAACGAGGCTGAAATGGAGCGAAAACGGATCGAGTTCGCGGCCCGGTACGAGCCGGTGGGCATGTCGCCGAGCGAGCGGCGCAACTTTTTCGCGGGACTGATCAAATCACCGCCGACGTCGTCGCATCATCATCATTACAACAACGGTAAGTAGACGGGCGTTAGGCACTGCGATAGTTGGCGCGATAATATGGCCGCCGCGCGTTCGGAGCTATAGACGTTGTTCTCGCCGAGTTACGGGCGCGTCGGCGCCGGCTGTTACGATATTCCGTGCGTTCGGGCGGGCAGACGAACGCGCGGGAAAAATCGGATCGTCCTCGTCGACCAGAAATCGGCGAAAGGCACGCGGTTTTACGTTTCAATGTATCATGCGATAATTCGTATTCGTAACAAATAAAAGTATTGTGTCGATCGACAATAATAAAATGCATATTGTTCATGACTCGCCGTACCCGCGTTTGGTGGTGTTGTCGATTTCGTGCGCTTTTAGACAGGTAGTAAATAATTTTTATTGAACTATTATTAATTGCTGTGATCGGTCGCAGCGCATCACGAAACGTTTTAACTAACAAAAACCGAACGTATACGATAAAAAAAAAAAAAATTATTTATCCGCGGATCGGCCGCTACAAACACGTGTTCTCGGTCCCTACACACCTGTTGCTGCATACGATCTTGTCCCTCCAAAAACCGTTTTGAGTTCCCGTCGTCGTCGAGAATCCGACAGTGGTAATTTTTTGTGCTCAGGCAGTATGTATGTGAATACAAAGCTCTGGCTATAGAGTCGCGCAAGGTTAGGTGTCGTCGTTGTCGTTGTATTACGTAAACGGTAAACACACGTATCGCGGCGTTCGAGGTTATTGTTATTTTTATTATTAATATGAAAAGTATTTTATTAAATAAATAAATAGTATTACATCCGATTGTGTGTGTGTGTGTGAGTGTGTGTATGTGTGCGAGCACGCGCGAGGTGAACCTTTAGCGATATAATAATCGCGATAACCACAAATAATAAAAAAAATTATCAATAAATCACCACTCACAAAGCGCGTTGAGCCGTGTCTATGGTTGAAGTTGGAAACGACAGGTCGGAAAAAATTGTTTTAAAAATGGAGGGAGATTGCGGTTGTACTCGTCCGAACGAACCACGGGCGTCGGCCCCGCGGCAGGTCCGCGTACGCCGTACATCGGTGGTAGCGTATGTAAGAACTGTAAGGCGTACGCACGTATTTTGCCGCCAAAACCTCTACGGTAGTCACCCGCCACATCTGCCCGGCTCGGTAATCCGACATGATCATAAATTATATTATAAATTATACATGTAGTATACAATACGATCTCCGTCGGGATCGAAGTAAAAAAAAAAAAAAATCCTTTTTTTATGATTTTAGGTTAGGTATAATAATGGTTGTGTGTGTGTGTCGGTAGGTCGGCGTCGACATGATGGTCGGGGGTGCGGCGGGGGCGAGGGTCGGTTGAAATTTTAAAATGCACGAGACGTGCGCCGCGCGTACAACGACGATCGATATATACGACCGGTATAATAACGCGCGTTTTTCATTCTTCGCGCTCGGCCGAAATCGAACGTGACACTTTTGAAAACCGGTATTTTTTTCGAAAAAACGTACGGCGACGAGACGACGTGTCATCGTGTCCGTAAACGGACGGCTGGAGTTTTTTCTCTCCTAAAACTATTGCGTACACATATACAACATAATACATGCCATCGTTATTTTTATTGTACACCCGGATAGTTTTCTCGTACCGGAGTCGCTGGAATAACATTAAAAGCACGCACACTGTTCATAACGTGTCCGCGGTGCACGTTTGTTTTTTTTTTTAAAAAAAACCTATCGACTTATACGGCGCACAGTAATTCAAGGCCTTTTTCATTGGCGGGGTGGTGATGATGAGTGATATATATATATATATGTGTGTGTGTGTGTGTGTGTGTGTGTGTGTGTACATAATGTATACGAGTGAATCGACGCGAAAGCGAATGAGACGTACGCGGTGACAAAAAATTGGCGGGAAACTTGTGCGTAGCACGCGCTCCGCGTAAAAAACCGAATGCGAATGTAACAACGGCGATGTCGAAGGAATAAAAAGCGTCACCGACTAAAAGGGGAAATCTGCGGAGAAAAAAAAAATCATATTCAAAACGGGTTTTAGACGGCGCGCGGCCAAAAAACACTAATCGGCGGAGCGGCGTGTCCCTGTCGCGTCGCCGATATCACACGCGGCCGCGCGCGGAGAATGTCTCCGCCAAGGCCGTTTAATAATGCGCCGGCGACACGGCAGCTACCGTTTCGTCGGTGCGCGCGCGCTCGTAAATAAAAATTGGGCGGGAAAAACTCGACGTACGCTCGTGTAGAATATTATTATGTTTTATGATCGGTCGTCGCGTATACACCTTCTCCACGCGATCGACGCAGCTCGTAATAAGGCGTATTATTATTATGATTATTATTACTATTATTTTCGACGAGTTTTTTTTTCCTACCTGCCGCCGACCTACGCCTCCCTCACCACCGTATACCGCGCACACCGTCTCATCTAGATTACAGCGAGAGAGAAAGACGGAGCGCGTGCGCGCGCGCGTATAATGTTTGAATTATCGTTTTATTTTTTTTTTTTTTTTAATTTTTATGTATTTCGGTTTTTTTTCATTCTGTTCGACGAGATAAAAAAAAAAAATTTAAAAAAAGACGTCGACCGGTTTACGTTTTGTGGAAAACGAAAATAATACTAAACATTATCATATTAATATGCGCTCTTACCGATGTGTGCATACTAATAATTATTATTATGAACATTACGACAACGACGACCGTCGTTGCGGTGACGAAACAAACTGTTGGGTTTCAACGCAATCAAAATACTCGATCGGTGGCGGATTTCCTCGTATTGCGCACGACTGCCATGTTAATGATATATTGGTTTAAAAAAAAAATAATGAACATTATTATGTTATTTTACGATTATATTATAATTATTATTATGTGATACTGTTATCGAGCAGTTTTCTCTCTCCTATTCGGTACGCGAGTTGATGTGTTGCGCACGTGATAAATTTTTTTTTTATTATTCCGTTTGCGCGTCGTCGCCGTTATCTGTAGCAGCCGCGGTCGTTCTCCGCCGATTATTATTATTTATTACGTCTAATATATATGTGTATAATATTTTTTGACATGTATTATAGTACATACTAATATTAATAATTATGATTGTGCTATACTTGTATCGTGTATAATTTTTTTCACGATGATACGTTTTTTTCCGGTTGTAACACGTTGTCGTTTTCCAGATAAACAATCTGATTTGGATTCTCGGAATTGGACGGTCGACGACGACGACCTATCGGTCTGTTGTGTATTATTGTTACTTTTTTTTTATCATAGACAAAATAATAATTGGTCGTTTAACCTTGAAAAACAATAATACAACATAATGGCCTGTTTTGAACCGCGGGTCTTTGTAGCTTGTTCTAGAAAACGTTCGTTTCCGCGCTCCGCCGTCCCTCGCCTATATTATAGTATTTTGTCATCGTGCGCACCATTAAAAAAAAAAAAAATTAATATTTCGACCGATCGTCATCACGACTATAGTACAGTAATATTATGTACAGTTTTCGCTTTACTCTTTCTCTACAGCCGTTTGATATTATCGTTCCGATTTCAGGCGCACCGAATTTCCAAATTTTTTCCTACATAATTACACCGCGACGTCGTAATTACACGCACAATTTGTCCGGCTCGCGCGCCTAATATATCTAATGTACGTTATTCTCATCGTCCTGTGACGCAATCGATATTGTCGATAATCGTTCGCAATGATAGTAGTAATGTATAACATGATGTGCACCCAACAATGGAAGTAGGATACGAGGAAACCGGCTGCCGGACCAAAATGCCGAATTATTCGTTTCGATGGGTTTCTTTTATCTCCCCGTACAATCGTATTTATCGCAGTGGCTTCTCTTATTGGCCGGGCAAAACGAAAAAAAAAATAGACAAAAGGTTATAGCCGTCACAAAGGTCTAGGTCATAGATAAACGTTTTGTTGTTACGCCGAATGCCGATGCTGCGCCTAACAACTGCTCCGTTTCCTCGCCGAATTCACTAGATATATCGTTTAAGGTCCCTCCTAATCCGCTAAGTACTTGGGTGTAATATAATATGTTTATGATATACATATCATATTATATTATTTTTTATTATGTGCGAATGTAATACGTGATGCGATTCCAAAGAGAAAAATCAATCGTGTACCTCTTTGAGAGGGTTGGTGGTGAAGGGCAAAGTAGTTGCGAGACTTTTTATTTCAACTGTCCCGTTTCAGAGAGACGTATCACGTCTGCGAATTGATGTATATATCCATCCCCGATAATGCGTTTCGTTCGGAAACACAATGGCGAAATGCACGTCGTTCCCTATATACAGTATACACTGCAAGTGCAGTGTATGTGTGTGTGTGTGTTTTATCTAACACTCGCTCGCGCATATAACCTGTTGCCACAGAGGACAAAAGATAAAAAAAAAAATAATAAATAAGTAAACATCCATATCCTTCTCACAAGGATTTAGTTAAGAAAAAAAATTTGCAGATGGTGAACGCATACACACACACGTATACATACACTGTACAACAGGTGGTTAATTTGCAGTCGAGCAGCTGCTGCTGCCGCGGAGGACATTAAAAACGAGTAGATTTTTTTTCTCGCCCACCGTTTCTTTTCCGTCGTATGTTACGCGTGCACTGCACATAGTATATATCATGATATATAATACACAGCGTGTTTCCTGAGTTTGCGGATGTGCTCACCGCAGAACACGCATCATTAGGATTAGGTCATCTCCGCGATTCTTGGTACATGCACACGCGTATAGTTTTTTCGTGTTTCCGTTAAGTCATATTTTTAAATCCGGTATCCATTTGGTTTAATTAAATAAGATTATACGCGATACTTTAATTTTCTATTTAAAAACCTAATGCAATAAATATATAGGTATATTATGTTTACAACGAGCGTCAAACACTGATAGTTTGTCCCTATAGCTGGACACTTTGCAAATTGTCTTGCAGGGATCGTGTTTGAATGTTAAAGACGTTTAAGTCTTCAGATTTGTTTAATTAGATGCACTCGAAAATGCATTTTATGTCATTTATTGAATTTTAAATGATTTTATCTATCTCTCGACTATCCCGTAGTCAGTTTTCACACAGTTGATTGCAGCAGACTGGGGATCTTAGTCGGTTGTTGTGAATTCCTCGTAGATTTTTAGAACTAGATGATCAATATCAGTTTCTGCTGTTTTTGTTTGGTGCAAGATTACAACAACATAATTATATCAAATGTCTTATCTAACACTTGATGAAAACGATGTATATGGAAGAATGATTAAATCACCACTGTCGTGTAATAATACTTATAACTTCATATGTATATATTTATAGATCGTTTTTGACGAATGTAAAGACATTATGCAATTGTGTATAAAATAATATTATAGTATAGATAATATATACGATATCGATGAATAATTTATAGTATTGTATATGTATAAGTTGACTTCATATCCCGGGTTCTTATAACTAACCTAGCTGTACTATATGCACCTATATATACCTATATTCCGATATAACATACAAGTGTTTGTTTTACTGTTAAAATTTATCATACCTTCTTTTTGGAGCCGTTAAAGGTTTTTTGTATTACAATTTAAACATTAACGTTTTGATGATGTGTTTTATTTTTTTTACAATTTCTTTAGACATCAGAAAAAAGTTTCAGTTTTCTGTTAAATAAATAATTTGTACAATATATTATTATTATGACCGTAAATATTAAAAGCATAGTGAATTAAGACAGTTCGAATTTTTGTTTTACGAGGTTCCGTCACTTGGAAAGTAAAAGATAAATTTATGACAGTTTTTTTTATAAACTTTGTTAATATAATAATAATAATCGTGTGTAAATAATTGTGTTCTTTTCTCTAACGTTATTATAACATCTAACTGAATGTTAAAAAAAGTGGTATTATATTTACAATATAATATTTTTAATGTATTTTTTGAAGAAAAAAAATTGTTAACAATCAAAACGTCAACAAGCAGTGTGCATCGTAATAATAATAACTCTTGTAACAACATATCACGCACATTTTTTTCTCTCCATATTATCTATATGCGTAAATACGATTTTACATATTATTATTGTACGCATTATTATAATAATGTTGTACAATTATAATAACTTCTTATCGAAAAAGAGCAGAGATAAACCAATATATGCATAAGCACACGTGCATATATATAATAACTTAATATAATATACGTACCATAGGAGAAAAAATTCTTTTCTATACAAAACTATATCATAATTTATTATTATGTATTAATATCGATAGACTATGGTAAAATGTTCCAAGTCCAAAGTACGTGATACTTCAATAACGGAGAATCGCCGTCAACGTGTATCGTAAATACATCAGATGGTTCAGAGTGTTCAGACGTTTAAATCGCACGAGTGTACACTACAAGTATCGTAATGTCAAGGTTTAAGCCGACTAAAATGAACCAACAACGTGTGCTCTAACGCGGAAACCGCCAATTTTGTGGTTTATCAATGATTCCGTCGGCGTATAAGTAACACGTTGTAATTTACGGTACCCAACGAATAAAACAAAGCTGTTGATAAACTACTATTATAATATAGGCCGGCTAGTACGTTGTCATCCGCTCAGCTATTTATTATTATTGTCATCGTGAATTATTTTGCATTACGATAATATTAGACCTATTGATAATATCAATAACAATTATATATTTTTTACGGTTATTCATTATATTATATATAAATATATATATATCATGTCATAAAATGTAATATAATATAATATCCTTATCACGGCTGAAACATTGATGGCTTTTAAACTCTAAATCTTCGTCATCCGCTGTTGTAATATTCTATTAGAAAATATAACTGAGCCATAAATTTAGACGCGGTAAACGGGCACATTTATTTATTTATCGCTTGCGTTTATGAAGCGGTTAAATATTTATCATGACACGCCGCCACCGTCCCTCTTTTATTCAACTATATAGATTTCGGCGGTGTCCTAAGTCCAAATCCGAAAGTATATAGTGCGCGTAGTATTTATCATTCGCAAATATTCAAATCTTGTGTCCTAGACAATAGTTTATACAAAGTCCGAAAATAATAAATGCCAAGGAAAAATTATATACTTCTAATGCGCGTATGGTAATTAAATTATAATTATATTATAAACAAAATGTCCGCACTCCGTATTTCACATAAATGGAGCTATCAAAGTAAATAATTATTGCTCTAAAAATATAAATTATAAATTACTCTAAACTATTTGATCGGTCGAAATTATAGACCAAACAGTAAAACGTACATATTATAATTATCTTTTTATTCGAAATAGGTACATAGGTACAAATAGGTCGCGTTATTATTTTTAATTACTAGTTTTAAATTTGAACAAAAAAACAAACAAATTCTATGTTTGAACAAAATTTTGCAAAATAACTGCAGACTATCATCGTGTTATAGCAAAATTAATTTGTGTACATCCTACTCTTTACGTTTATACACTCCAAAATGTTCCCATACCATATTCTTAAAATAAATTGTTCTTCTTAATTAAATGTAATGTGTTTTTTGATTTCAGAACATAGTACAAAAAATTTGAAAGGCGATAATCGCAATCACCACTACCAACAACAACAACAACAACACCATCATCACTATTACCAGCAACAAAAGCAGCAAAAGAACAATAGTTTCAATCAACCACCCGACGACGAAAGAAATTGACTACGAAATTGACCAACTATTGTGCGTGATGGGGGGGATGTATCATAAATCGTAATCGATATTATAATATATTGTGTAACATTGTACCTAAATCGCAACGATCTCTAGCCCCACAACTCGTACAACTACAGAAAAGACCATTTGTCCGTTTCCTTCTACATCTGTCTACGTTATGAATCGTCTCATTTGCTACACGAAATCCGCGCGTAATTAAGGTTTTTGGGTGTATAATCGGGTTATTAATATTAAAAGTGTATTAATTTTTTATTTCATTTTCGTTCCGTTCAAAGTGTTCGTGGCGTATGGTTTCACGTTTGCTAACGACCACTTTGTACCTATTATATTTTAATACCTATAATAATATTGTTTAGACTTATTGAAACTTGACGCTCACTACGGGTCCACAACGTAATTTATTGTAACAGAGTACTCATATTATTTTTATTTTTATTAAATTATATTATTTGCGTGTTGTTGTCCGAGTTTTACACTCACAATACATGATGCTCGAGTATGCATGTAAAATAAATATTACGTTATATTAATGCGAGTATTAAGAAGAAAAAAAAGAGAAAACATTCGACACATAAATATTTGTACAACTTAACAATCGTCCTGAGTAGTGTTTGTGTGTGTAACAACGTACGTAATAATTATTTACTCCTGCATCTATACGAACTCAGATAGAAAAGGTCAATAAAACTATAACAAACAACTCGGTTCAACTATAGATTCGAATAATAATCGTAAAATCATTTAATTTTATTTCGTTGTACTCTTTTTTTTATTTTTATCGTCTCGTCTTCGTGTACTGTCATCGCTAGGCCAAAAACGCTGAGATTTTACATATATATTTAATTTATATAAATTTTTAAACACATTTACTCCCTTTTTTCTCTCTTTTAAAATGTATTCATCACCAGATACTCAATCGCAGCTATATATGACTATATATATTAGCTGTTAAAGAAATATTATATGCAATATAAATGCTAGTCCAATTTGTTACGGTGAGAAAAAATATTTATGCGTTATTAAAATAATGTATATTAAACATATACATTAATGAGATTATTATATATTTATTTACAAATATTATTATTATTTTATTATTATTATTATATATTTTTTTTTCTAATCAATAAATTAGCGATTTTAATATGCATATATTTATATAGATACCTATTATTATTTTATATGGTTATTTACTTGATATATTAATATCATATACGGCCATAATTGACATTTTTTATTACACATGAACACTGATTTGTATTTGTGACACATTAACTATTATTATTATTATTTTAATTTTGACTATTTTAAATATTTAAATTATTATTAAAACTTAGACGATATTGATGATATATTTAGATTATAAGTAGTATATATTTATAGAAAGTAGTGTGTAGAAAAATAATATAACACGCGGAAAGTGTCATTGAGAATTATATTATTATATATTACATACGTTGGTGTTTGACGAAAAAATATATTAACAACTTTTTGTGTTTTTAATTGTTCGTTTTGTTAATAGTACATTTCTACAGTACGTTGTACTAGCGCCAGAGACGTTTCCCTAGAGAGTAGTTTTCCCGCCGAAAGTTGGTCGCCGTACTGACATTTTTTTTCCGATTGTACGACCGTGTGACTCATAAGTCGCGCTTGTGAAGAAGATAAAAAACAGTGTTATACATGTGTGTGTGTGTGTGTATGATTAACCGAGGGTCGGATGCGTTTCCGCGAGTATAGGGACTAAGAAAAAGAAGAAGCAGCAGCGGGTACGCGGCGTACGAGGCTCAACGTGTGTACACAAAAGAAAAAACACCTTCACGCCCGTATTTTATCATTTTTTTTTTTTTTACGTCAGCGGAGGAAGTGCGGACGCGGCGTGTCTTATATACTATAAACTAGGTGTATATACACGTGCAGTGCACGTTTGTGAAAATAATAATAAATGTATAAGTTAAAGAAATATATAAACCGACTACAATGGGTCGCCTTCTCTATCCGTGTGCATTCGGGGAGATGACAAAACACATGACGTCCGCATCCGGTAGTACGCGCGCCCGTTATGTGTGTGTGTGTACTGTGTAATACATGCCAGCCGTTGACGGTAAGTCACACGGTGTGTGTGTATTTAGGTATTATAGACTGGGCGCACGTATCCGGTTTTGCGGTTTGCGATGACATCGTCGTCTTCGACCGTACTACGTCCGCCGCGAAATAAATCTTCGTCGTCGCGTCCCATTAATTATAATCAAAAAATAATATTACTCAAGTTCCCCTCGTGTACGCGGCACACGTGTGTGGTACCTACTCCTGCCGGTGTGCATGTCAGTTATACATAGCCACACGGTACATTTCGGTCGCTGCAAATCGTATTTAAGACATGACTTTTAGTTATAACTTATAATATTATGTTTGTATTTTGTATATCGTTTACTTCATGTATGCGATGTGCTGTTTATATCATGAGTAGGTAGATCATTACTTTTTAACGGTCTTATATGGTTTTTTATATTGTAATTTTTAGCTATGAGTTACAGCACGTAAAACTTGCGGGCGGAATTTTGCCAATAAACGCCGAGCTTTAGAAAAATGTTCTTATAATATGTAGTAGATATTTGATTGTCACACATTACAATAATAATATCTAACTATAAATATATATAGCCTTGTATAAATGTATCCAATTTTCATGCATTAAAAATTCAAATTTCAAATTTTATAAAAGTCAAAACCGGTAAAAACGTTAATATTTGTATTTACAATATAATGTTGTATAACAGCTTGTATGAATTTAAAAATGTTTCTTTTCGTCAACCTGTTTAATGATACTTAGGACGGGAGAAACTTAAATAAAAGTTGTTTTCACCTTATAGTAATGTATTTGGTTGTGTATAGTCTCATACACAATAATCATAATATATTACTCTATCACGTCAATATTTCAGTCCAATTCGTATAAAAGAACTATCCCCTGCGCGTTATATAAGTAAATACCAACATTGGCAACATTATTAAATATTTTGGATATTGATTATGAGTATTATGACACTATATTTGCTCAGATTAACATTTATATTTAAATTATTGAATTGGTACCTATATTATGAATTATGATTTCCTTCATTAGTTTTACAATAATTTATACTAAATACAAAATATAAACTTAGATTGCGTTATTTAATAAATTACCTACTAAATATAATAAAAAAACACTCATGCAATTACAATATAAAAGTCAAATATCTAAAACAATAGACGTAGATAGGATGACAAACAGAAAACGATTACCGTCCAAAATCATAATATTATAAACGTACATTCTAGTATCTAGTATTCTAGTGGATTTTCGTTAATTGTGATATTATGACCAGTGACATTCTAAAGAATATAAAAAAAAAAATTTTTAAAAATCTTAACTTCTACTGGAAATATAATGAAAATACCCAATCGACTCGTGTAATCTTCGGATGTGTTCATTGGATCAGAGGTATTGATGTTCGCGAATTGACATGTTCGTTTCACAGCGATTTCTTAAGGGTTGCAATGCAACGACTGATCGAGAATCGTGGACGTCGGGTTTTTCGTTTTACGTATTAAGACTATAATAATTCATTTTTATGATTTATTTATTGCTGCAATTATTGTACCATTTAACTATTGTAACTCGTATTAATTGTTATTTATATAATCTTCGTGATTTTCTTATGTTTTTATAAACGTACGTTCTATTTTGCATTTATTTGTGTAGTACATATTACATATATAGTTGTTATGATTATTCCATTCCATACGGTTAACCTGGTTAGGTGACTACCATCATCTTTTATAAATAGTAATTGTTATTTACACTAACGTGGTATAATTTAAACAACAGATTTGATTATTTTGAAATACATTTATAAGTTATAAAGCACCTGGATAATGAATATAGATAATTGTCGTTCGTGAAAAGGGGTGATAAAGATGGTACCTATAGATGTTGTTGGATAAAATACCGTAGACAATTTTTATTATTATCGAGTTTACCATGTCACTGCGCGTGTCTTACAAAGAATAAACACTACAATAGAATTTGCGTTAGGTACAGACGAGCCTATAAACATTAATCATATCTAATATTTTAAACGAACAACGCGTATGCGTAACGTCGATATTATTACACGTGTGTATGTAGGGATATTTAAATAATATAAAAGTGTGAATTTGTATTAACAATATATCATGATCATATAGAGTAGATACAGTAGAGTTCTTGTGTATACAAATCGATTAGTATTTAGCATTCCATCGGTTAGACTTAGAATTTATCATAATATCTACTATTCTACCATATTCTATTAGTTCGTATCTACTATTCTATTGGTTCGGTACAATTTATTTATGTTTTTATACAGGTTCACACCATAAATATTTGTTATACAACTGTATTTTGTATTAAAATTATGATTTACTGAATGAATAAAATAAGTAAAATATTCATTTAATAATATGCCATAGTTTCATTTTTTTTTTATTTCAAGGAGCAACAACTAACAAGATAGCAATTTACGTACATAATTGATGGGTTGTAATGTTGTATTGTTTTATTTTATAATCGCTTCGGTATTAGGCATATTGTCACATTATACAGAGTACATATTACACTTATTACAGTAAATCTATACCGTACAATGATGTTAATTTAATATTTACAGAAATAGTAAAATTGAACATATAATATTATAATTGTATTACAAATTATATTATACAGGTATAGGTAAAGGTGAAAAATCGATATTATATTCAAAATAAAATCCGTATAACACATAGAATTTTAGATAAAAATATAATTTAGATTACAAACCAACATATTTGATTATGAATTTTTTCATGATTGTCCATAAATGCCTATTATAATTACACATATGTATATATAATTGCATAAATGTATAATGTGTGTACGTGTACATTTATAATATATAACACTGTTAACACTTATGTTTTATTATTGATCACGGTTCGCTTAAAAACAATATAAATATTTATAATGTTTTCACCATGATATATCATTAAATAAATGTATTCATAATCATACATTGTATATGAGAGTATGGGATATTGCAGAGACATATTATGCACGTGAATGTTATAGCCTTTATTACCAATGGATTTATCGTGAGCGCGTTTATATAATAATAAAAACGTATATTTTTCGCATGTATTGTATAATATTTTTGCATAATATTCTGATCGTCCAACATCTGTACACATGAAGAGATGAGTTTACAGGAAATTGTAGACGATTCACTTGTAAATAGTAAATGAGCACAAATACATGAATTATAGTACATAATAAATAATATATATACATAATAATATAATATATACAATATACGAGTATTATATGTGGCTAGTTTCAAAAACGCTGATATATTTTTTGAGTTATAAAGCTTACAAAAAAAAGTCTCATCAACGTGAGTAGATAATTTTTAATATTTTAACAACTACAATATGTATTATACTTTAGGGTATTGTTATTATTTTTAAAAATGTTTTGATGGTAATTCTCCAAAAATTAATTAATGACTTGAGATCAGCGTTCTTGCAACAAACCTCTACGAAAGCATAGATTGTAAGAGTAAGCAAGCGCCGAAATTATCTTTTTGACAATACATGTGCACTGTGATTGAACGTGTGACGTAAATGTAGATTACATTTTACATGACAATAAATTTGTATTATTATTTATTATACAATATGTAAATTTAACGTATACAGCATTATAGTAATGTACTGTTTTTTTATTGGTAAAAATTATATAATTGTATAGTATGGTATATTGAACAAAACCGTGGTTTTAAAATGAATAAACATTTTGTAATGTATATTGGTACAAGACATTTTTATCCCACGATTAATTTCAAACTTCTAAGTTGATCAGATTTGCATCTATTTACTCATCTTAATTGTCCCAGCATATAATTTAACCTATTATTATATAAAATTATATTAACCAAATAGTGTTATATAATAATAATTATTATTGTTACTTTAGTAGGTATGTTTTAATGTTTTATATGAATTTGGGAATTGTTCTCTTACTATTGGAATATTTTACATAACACATATTTTCGTTTTTATGGATTATACAAGATTTCTCCTCTTTTAACTTCCTCTCCATTTATCTAATATTTTGTCATATAAAACTTGTAAATTAAGAATTCACTGATTTTTTTTTAATACTTAAAATTTAAATTATTTCCGTATAATTTAAAATGTATATTATATTTTATTGCTCTTATCGACTCCGTTTAAATTTACATTACATAAATATATACCTAATGTATATGAGTAAAAATTGTAAAGAGTTTATAGAAATATGTATTTGATTTCCTTAAAGTTTCACGTTAAAATGTGTACGAAAAGAGTTGAATTTATTTTATTCAAATAAGCAATATGCAACTAAATTCAAAAACATATGACTATTATTGGCTTAGGCAATCGTTTAAATAAAAATTAAACTCATTCGAAATTAAGTTAGTGTTACAAGATAATATTGTGTTATTTAGATAATACCTGACCTATAGTAAGTCAGGTTGACCATATTTTTCATTAAAAAAAAAAAAAAATTAAAATAATTTAAATTTGCCGCAGTAGATTTAAAACTAATATTGTATAGTATATATAGTAGAGTTGAAAACTTTGCGAACATTAGATAGAATACAACTATTTGGCATTTGTTATTGCAATCACCTATTTAGAATAAAACTAAAATAGATTTCAAAATTAAGAGGATATCAGCGCTCGATTTGATTTTTTTCTCTGAGCAATTTTGCGTTTAACTGTATCGTACAGTAGAACCAATTTAATGTTGTTTGCGTATAATATAATTAATGGTATGCTAGAATGATCTGTTGGCTGTTATCAAACTTAAAGTTAAGAACATTAATACAATTATCTGAGTTTGTAAGTTTGATTTTTACAATAAACAAATTGTCTGCAATGTATATAGTCATTATCAAATTGTAATATTTTACATAGGTATTCATTATGATAACTCGCATGAAATTTCCAATGTCGTAAAAATAATTCAACGTATAAGACAAATACAAATAATATTCATTATTCTAACCTTAAAGTTGGTTTTAGTTTAATTCGCCATAATATTAACGGATAAATGAAAATGGAAATTACCTATGTTATTTAACCGTGGGACAGAAAGACACAGCAAATGGCGCGTAGTCATCCTAATGAGTTACAGGACACACTGAATTAAATTTCAATAATGTCTACCTAACCGATTATATTTTTATGTTTTCAGTTTGCTACAACAGTTTCAAAACAAATTATATAACGTAATTTAACGAGAGAAGTCTTACAACTTAGTTGGGAGTAAACTGTCCAAAATAATAATCTATATAAGCAGAAATAACATAATAAGATAATACGGAATCGGTTCCCATGCGTAAAAATAGATGATATTATTAAAATGTGATGCCTGCGATTTTCCACTAAAAAAAGTGAGCCGAATATTTATTTACTTTAGAACGAATTACAATATTTTGCGTATTATTAGACGGAAAATTTGATCTAGAATTTTATTGCTCCGCACAAATATATTTTTATTAATTGGAAATAAATCCAATGTGAAACGCATCAGAGACACAAAGGAGCACACACTTAAATTAAATTCAAGAAAAACAGCTGAAATGGGAAAGTTAATTGGTGAACAGACGTAAAAATTGAATCACTGCCAATATTAAATGATGTCGAGTTTATACGATTTGTAAATAATGTACATCGCGTAATAAACGTGTACAACATTATTTTTTTTATTAATATTTATTTTAATTGTCTTCGACTTAATATTTAATATTGGTTTAGACTTGACACAATTATTATAATATACTAATATACACGTTTTATTATTACGACAAATACAGAAAATATAGCTTATTATGAATATTATTTTATTGTGAATGGACTGACTTATGCTGAGTGCGTAGTGGGCTATAGTCCACGTACACCTAGAACTAGCAACAATATCGAAAGATCTTATTTCATCACAGTTTTGTAATAATTATATAATGAAAGTTTTTCGGAACCGATTCGCATGTCGCCTGATGACAATTCACCGGGAACCGATTCGGTTATGGGTGGGAACCGACTCATAGGCGTTTACACGATATTATAATATCATATGGTATAATAATACCATCATGTACGTATACGGGGTGAAGAAAATTACACAATACACGTATATACGTCACGACGTGATGTGCCGCGTAAGACTGGCGAAGGACTGAGGAGGCCTCGAGGCTAATAATAATAATAATAATAATGTTTAAAAATATCATATGGGTAATAATAATCGTATCATTCGTCAAACGGCGATGAATCATCGTCTCTGCGTGCGGCGGCGGCGACGACGCGAGGGGTTCGTCGCACGGGTGCAGTCGAGGTGGATTAATCCACATCGGACAAGCATGTGTGTGTACGTGCGCGCACGGGCGACGATCGATGACGTTAATAATAATAATAGTAATAATAATAATAATGGATCGGCACAGAATAACACTGCGGCGCGTACGCGTGTGCGTATATAATATGAGTCACCGGGACGAGTCGGCGTGCGGCGAAGGGAATCTGTCCAGTTCCTTTCGTATGGCCTCGATGAGCGGCACGGCGGGGTCCTGGGGGGACAGGTTGGCGTCCGAGCTGATGAACTCGGCGCGCACGGCCGGCCGGTGGAACGGGCCGGCGCTCAGCGGCCGCGGCACGAACACCAACTGGTCCGAACCGGCCCACGCCTCGCCCGGCGACAGCGCCCAGCACGGGCTCGCCGTCGCCGGTGCCGCGAGCTGGTCGTCGTCCGCGGCCCGGCCGCTCGAGTCCGCCGACGTCTTGGGCCGGCCGGTCGGCCGTCCGCTGGAAGTGGCTGAACACCTGCAATAACGTCACAGCCATTAGTATATCATATTTGTGTATACGTAATGCCATGCATAATACTCCTATTATTTTTATGTACGACGTAATTCACCGACCGTGATGGCCACCGTGTTACATGTTTTTATACACCTCTACTGTAATTATTATGGATTTATTCAAATTCTGATTGTTGGAGTTTACGAGTAAGTGCCTGCACTAGACCGGGGCCATAATTTCAAACAAATATAATATGACTGTAACGGATTGTCGTGCACCTCCATTCGAGGCACGTGATGTGTTCTGTTGGTATACAGAATTACTTTTTTTTTAACGTTCTTAACCTTTTCGATTTCACACACTGTTGACCATAATACTTTTCGAAAATGCCGTTTCGTCTAAATCGATATCCGGGCGAGTAGGCCTTGAGTTATTCGACTTCGAGTTAAACGCTAACGATATTATGAGTTTGGACGATATGAGAATTGCTATAATAATATTATGATCCATCAACATTTTATCGATTATAATTGATAAAATAAAAACGATCAAAATGTAATAAATTTTAAGTTAAAATATTATATTCCACATATTGTGCATACATTTTCATACTAAGTATTATTATCATTATAGTATTTACATTTTAATAACTCTCGGAAACTATGAGTTTGAGTTTGAGTTTTAATTTAGATACATGTAGATTATCAAAAAAATTATCTTATGAACAGTTTCCAGTAAAATGGAAACTAAAAATTTTTCTTATGAAAAATATAAAATGGGTAGTCAGACACATCTTAAATCGTATATCAATCTAAGTAATTTAAAATATGGACGTCATTCAAAACCGCACATTTACCATTCATATCCACGCGTTTTAGAATGTTCAATACCGCACCCATTTTTCCTATTGATAAAAAAGGAAATTTGGAAGGTGGATAGTTCAAAACCGCACACATTCGATTGGCAGTTAAAAATTAAACATTTTTTTGTTACTAGACAAATTGCTGTAAAAATAATTCAATGGGTACTTAGATTGGAGTAATTAATGTATTTTATACATCTTACTATTTTCAAATATTTTATTAAAGTAATTTCATTAGTTATGATTTTGTGATTTTGATTAAATATGATTTTAGCTGAATATATACTTCATTAATACATATATTATCAGTGTGTGCGGTATTGAACGTTTTGATTTTGGGAAAACTGTGCGGAATAGATATATTAATTGTGGATTGACGACCGCAAGTCGTTAAGTAAACTTAAAATTTTAAAAATCGTGATTTAGATGAGTTAATTATATTAATATATAATCGAATAAAATAGTTATTTTTATTTTATGAAGGACAATAATCATTTTTTATTTTATATAACATAACAGAATATTTTTTTGGGTATTTCGATATTCGATGTATATGTGTTTAAGTTTTATTAGTAATACTAATACTAATAGATAAGTAAATAGTATTAAAAAATATATGTAAGCCATTAACGTAATTTAAGTTTTTTGATTGGTACTGTTAACGACTCAAAAGTATTACAACCTTTTGTACTTTTAATAATCTAATCGAGGGATAATCTGTAGATTCCAAGAGAAGGGGTGGTCTTTAGGTTCTATAGCTCACCCTTCTTGTTTCCGCCCCTGTATGTCCGCATAAACTCACCTAAATGGAGCTGATTTTGATCTCTGTTCATGGTTACTTATTGACGGGTTACTTTCGTCGCTGTTCAAACTCGAGTTTCGACTGCCGAACAACGTGAATGCATCGTCAAGTAATTCGTGAAATTTCTCTCGCATTTTTGTGACATTAGTGTCCATGGCGTTGAATGCGTCAAAACTCGAACACGAATCGTCATCCTGTTCGTCTGCGATTGTTTAAAATGTTAATCGATTATATTTTAATATAACAACGTTAAATGCTATTCATGATAACTATATTTTTATTTATATGCATGGCACGACATGTTTTTTATTTTCATTGAAACTTACTACTTTTTATTTTCATTTGTTTACAGTGTAAATCCCAAACTATAGGTCCAACCACTCCAGGATCTTGACCACCAATACTCTCGTGCCTTGTAATTGTGCGTGATGTATTTTTATTTTCACTAACATTAAATCCATCCAATACATCTGTTAACGGTCCAGGTATCGAATCTCTAAAAATAAATACATACAAATTGACGAATATTTCAACACTTCACGAGATAATATTTATTATTTATTAAAATAGGTATATTCTATAGATTGATATAATATCTAGTGGGGACTTTTATGACTGTTTAATATGTATATCTAGTTATATTTTTTTGAAACAATATAACGATGGTTTTTATTGCTGTTATCAACAACCCTTTATTATGATACCCGCAGCTGTTGCAAACGAATTCATTTCTATTATTATTGTATTAAGTTATTTAATTATATTGAACAATAAATAGTTGCTGAGCAACTGGCTTGCATAAAATCATAATGAAATACGAATAAAATAAGTCGAATCATGCAATTATACCATATAACTTATACTACGTACCTATCTACAAAAAGATAATAAAATATATCAAACAAATAACTATTTAATTGTTTTTTGTTTGATGAACTTTTCTTGTATAGCGAGTATTTTGCAACTAAACAAGACAATAACTATGATTATACTATAACTTGTAATTATTTTATTCCGAGTGTTAATGAATAATACAAAATACTAAGTAGTGAGTATAGAATGGCTTACATTTTATTTAAATCTTAATTCGAAAGCTCGAATACTAATTAGTGTTTAGGTTTATATTATGATTATGATAAACAAAAAATATTAAATCTACACTAATTTAAGGGTATCAAAAAAGTTTAAATGTAATAAAAAATGTTTTTTTGATGTTTAAATTCTACTGTAATATTACCTATTTAAAAAAAATGTATAAATAAAAATCACAAACTTACAGTAACTATAGTTGATTTACACAACCAAGCTGTAATTCTGATATCTAAACTGTATACAGACCGTGATGAACACCTACTTTGGTTACTGTGTAGCTTAATAATTAATAGATTAACCTACTCTTATTTTTAAGATCACGTCTACATAGGTACTTGATATTTTTATGGTTTATACAGTTTTACAACGTTTTATTTATGATACGTCTGCTAGAAGTACCCGTCTAAACTGTAATAACAGTGGTAAATGGTAATGGCCCAATATAATAATTAATATGAGAATTATGTGATCTATATAAAACAATTATCGTACCCGTGTATTATGTAATATAATTTATGATGTTTAATAAATTATAATTAAAAAAATTAAGTTAACCCCATAGACATTTTATAAAGAATACATAATTAGACAAATAATATTATTATTATATTAGCAGAGTTATATTAATTTACAAATGACTATAAACTACGTTTATATGTAAGTAAGACGTAGCTTACAATAAATTTTATTGAAAAACTGTAGTAATAAAAGAAAAACAAAACAGTGTAACACAGATAAGTAAAATATATAGTACATATAGCATAATTTTTATTAAAAATAAAACTTCATAAATAATGATGGCACTCAAATAAAGTGGCTATATATTCTCATTTCAAATTTTATAAATATCTTAAATAAAATTTAAAGAAATACGATTATTTAATGAATTATTCATGCTAGCTCAGTTTAATGTCAAATTACAAAATAAAATTAATAAAATAAATATTATATAGATTTATATATATATATATATGTATTCATGTTACATGTAGATATATTCAATGTCTCAAAAAGAACGCTTTTTTTTTAAATCGATTGCCATTTCTTAGTTTTTATGATTACAACATTGTTCTCATTATTTTTTTAATCTATCATTCCGGTTTGTTGTTGTGTAATCAGTTTTTGTCAAGTATCACATCATGAATCGAATGTCAATTGAAACACGTGTGTAGTGTGTTGGTTGTTAAGACCTTTCAATAATCTAACGAAAGTGGTGTGGAGACCATGCGACGACTTCGTATCTTACTCGGATATGACGCTACTCCCAATGTGTCGTCGATTCGTTGGCTAATAAAAAATTTGAAAAACTGGGCCCCGGTTAGGTTTAGGTGTCCTCTTGAAACTCACCAGGGAGAACTGAGAGGAAGTTTTTGTTGATTTTTTCGATCGCACTTCGGCTTGTCGGCATGTTAACAAGCAAGGAAAGGACAATCGAATGATATTATTTTTCATACGTATACCGAATGTTGTACTGAATCTGTACATATCCTCATTTTGTATTTGTTAGAAAAAAAAGAGTTTTTTTAGTTAATTTAAAAAAAGCGTTCTTTTTGAGATACCCTGTATAGTGTATATATTCGATAGAAAGCTACAATAACTGCTTCCATATAGTAGCATATTACTAATCTAACAATAATTATATTTTAATTTAATTCGAAAATTAATCACAATATAATAATAATAATAATTAGTATACCTAATAATGATTCGTTTCACATTTGTTATACGTAAATATTAAAAACCAATAAAACTATAATGGTAAACATTCTTACCAAAAATTCTTTCATTAGTTGGATATATATTTAGAATTACAATTAGAAAAAAAACTACTTTTAACAAGGTAATTGTAATAATTTGGCGAAAAACTGAGAATAAGTAAACGAATATCCGAATAATTGGATTAACATAAAATATTCGAGGTTCGGATCATTTAAGATACTTACAATATTACTTATTTATAATAATGTCATATCTGTTATCAAGTAATACTAATCTCTAAAGCCATATTATGTTGCGTTAATTATTTTAAAAATAACATATAATAATATTGTGTATTTTAATCCCAAATAATATAATAAATATATTACCATTTAATATATACATTTTTAAATCAATTAAATTCGTATTATTTAAATTAGAGACTTTAATGAAAAAATACTTATAATTTGTTGTAGCTTAAAATGTGGGACCAAATTTAGAAAAACGTTAATATGTATTATGTTTGATGATGATTTAGCGAGTTCAAATTTTACCTCATAAAATTATTTTAAAAATAATTATTTACTATATCTATATTATTACAATATAATATTATATAATAATATTATACATGACGTTAAATCTTACTATAATAATTAATATTATTTATTTATTTACGTATTTTGTTAACCAATTTTGTGAGAAATAAGAATAACATACGCGGGTATACGTAGATACACTTTTTATAATTATTGATTAAAATTGTAGCTGTTTTTCCGATAAGTAAATGTACGAGTATATCAACAAGTAAATAAGTACAATTTAAATATAAAATGTAAGTTTTGTATTTTTAAATAAAGTTATTAAAAATGTAATTACATTAAAACAAACGTAGCTCTGAATGACATTGTTTTTATAGGTACTTAGTTAAAACTTTTATTCACTCCTAATTATTTTATATAAGAACGTGATCATGCGATAATGTTGCGTGAAGTTATTAATTCGAGTATGATCATATTTGTTGTAAGTATTGTTACGTTTTTTTTTTTTTTTTGTTATGCGGTATAATTCTATGGGCAATGATTATTCATAAAAAAAATACCACTCATGAAATAAAACAATAAATTATCATCTGTTGTTATTAAATTATTACTGTGTAATCCGTCTATAAGACTATGTAACGGTTGATCATATTAGTATAATATTACTTCTGAGATGATTCACCCCGGGATACCAGGATCGTATCTATCAAGCGACCTAACCGTTTAGTTTTTTTTTTTTTTTATCGTGTTAGTCTCATCTCAATGGCTACTTACTTCTCACTAAAATAAAACGCCCCAGGAATTTTTTCACGTTAAGATAAAATCGTTCAACCCGTCTTTAAGGTGTTCGTCAAGTTTTAAATTATTGGATTTTTCTAATGAATAAACATTTTTAGTAAATATGATAATATATACAAATTACGCACATACTTGATCCTTGTTTTGTTTTATACATATAAATTGAATTTTTACATAAAAAAAATGTATCAATTCTTCTTTCATTAGATTATTTTTATTAATTATAATATTATTATTATTATTATTATTTAGAGTAGAACCCTTATTTTATTCCATATACTTAGTTGACTTACTAACTTTTGAAATTTATTAACTGCCTGCATCGAAAGCAATGAATTTGAAATTTTATTTCTATTTCTCGGCTTTGGTTCGGGCGTGTGAAGAGCACCAATATCTTCAGTAGACGTAGCTTCTGTTTTTACCTGAAAAATAGTGAATATTTTTTAACTGTACTATCCTAAGGTTTTTAGTATAATACGTTAGAAAATAAATAAATACATCGTGATGAGGTGTTTGATTTTCACAAAACGCCATGTTAGTCCCGTCGGAGCTAATGCTGTTTTTTCTTCTTTTTTTCTTATGCGCCACGACTACGCCAGTTACGAGTACTAGTATAATTATACATGTTGCAGTGATGAAAATCCAAATTTCGCCATAACTTACACCACGCACTTTTTGAAACTGTAATCCATCCAGGTAAGCTACATAAGAATACCGGATGTTAAATGTTGAAAACTAATAAAATATTTTATTTATAATAATATATAATATACTAATGTTTTACTTACGTCGGGCTTTGATTTTTACAGCATATCCCAAATGATCAGCAGCTTCACGTGTCGTGACAAGGTTCATGTCACGTACTGCCGTTGCAGCAGATACGGGATGGTCATTTACGCTAACGAAATAAACCAAATCCAATTTGTTTATTACGGATAGAACGTCTACTTTGACTTTAATTGGTTTTTCGTTTGTATCCCATCTTCGATTCCGATCTGAGTTCACTTCATCCTCGGTCCAGTTCGAGTTTAGTCCGAGATGCCGAGCCTGTTGTCTGATGGACGAATAAAATTATAGTGATTAGTACTTGTAGTAGATATATTATAAATGAATCGAACTTAATCGTATGTGGTTCTATGGACAACTAATTTGGATATACGTATTTGAAGTAGTATACAATATTATTTTATTGATCAAACGTTCGCTTCGTAACAATGCATTATCGAAACTTCATTTCATATCTGGTGTCAATCGGTAATCAACCACTATATGACTTAAAATTGAATGATTTTCAAAAAATATATATATTAGGTCATAGTAACTGCTCTATAATTATTGCAATCAATTCTTGATATACAATTTCTATAGATCATGAAACATTTTAAAACCATATGTATAGGACATATAGATATATAGATAATAATAATTGTATTCAGCTACTTTATATACATAAAGCTACGATAATTATGGAAGATTATGTTGAATTTTTCTACTCTCACACTGTAACAGCATTAGCATTGAATAAACAAATTAACATTTGTATCAACAATTTTAAATAATATATGTATCTGACGAATAAAAACATGTTGTCTCAGAAAACTCGAGTCTAAATTGTACTTATTTTATATGTGGCATTCATAAATTAAAACAAAAAATTTTATTTTATTAGTCTTGATAATTAACGGTTTGGTCAATCAAAGTTAATAACTAGTACTTGAATAATCTATGATCATACTAGCTTATAACTATCTTAACTGTTTTGAGTTTCACATGCATTTATTTATTGTTTTATATATAGTTACATAATACATAGTGCGTGGTATTCTTATTGTCCGCGCGCATTAGCGGATGCTGTACGTACCTACTACCACTTTCGTATATTTTTGTATGTTCCGTGTTTAAAAAGTGTGCGCATTAAATAATTTAAATATGACGTATAATACCTAGTAAAAGCAATCTTGTAGAGGATGGCCAATTTTTCTTTTATGACTGGTATGGAAATACGAACATCCGTTGGCGAGTCGAAATTTAATTCTGTTACTATCCAATATTCTTTGTTTGGTATTTCGACAGTTTGTGGAATGTCAATAACCCCGAGATGTGGCGTAATAGACGTCGTTGGTTGAATATTACAATCTTGCCCACCTATACAATCCTCGGGATTTTCCTAAAATTTTATGTTTCATTAATTTATGTTCTTATTATACTACAATAGTCACCATAAACATAAGTCAATTGATTTACTGAATAAGATGGGATTTTTTTAGTTGTTGATATTTGTGTTGGTTCATTTGAACCATCTCCGGAACCGGACCACAAAAATATTTTCAAATTTGTGTAGTTGTGCATGGAGTCTATTAAATTATCTGAAAATGTAGTAATAATATGTAATATATTATTACAACAATTAATTATGATTCATATTTTAACAACACCGAAATATAATAATAAAAAAAAATAAACAGTGTTAGTAATCCCTATATTACAAATATATTACAATCAAATATATTATTATTATTATTATTATTAAAGTACTTTTGTTTATTTGGAATAAAATAAAAAATAACTGTAATTATCTAAATCTTTACAATTTGTGATATATTAAATACGATATGGTATATACCATTTTATCTTTTACTTTAGAAATATTAAGAAATAGACGAATATCATTTAATTCAGTGAATTTATAAATGTTTTTATTTTCAACGTTATGGTTAAATATTGGTGATACATAATATTAGCATATTACTAATACGTTCACTCACCTTCTTCTTGTTCAACACTCTGTAAATTGCAGCTAGATAACATTATTATGTACACCAAACCTAACCACCTTATATCCATGTATACATTCCAAGACAATTGTTTGCATTTGGACAGGCAGTCTCATCAACCTCCATTGTATTGTCCAGAATTTAGTTTTTTGCTGGAAACGTTCGGTTTGATTGACATTTCATCCATTTATACATAATAGTAAAAATGAAACAAGTATACCAGTATATGCGCGTGCGCGCATGTGTGTGCAATGCGTGAAGTAGAGTATCCATTGGCAACACACCCAAATAATAATAATTAATGTGCATATAGGAAATAGACTTCCGCACGACTGTAGTATATAGTTTAGTTTTAGTCGCTAGAGAGTATGTTCTGTACACATAACATAATAAATGTAAACCGTGTGGATCAGTGGTCATTAAAACTAACATCGGTATACGTCATAATATACATACATATATATATATATATAGTATATACAGGGTGAATCACCAATACTCCTCCCCCCATTTTTACCTTTAATAATGAATTCATCTACGTTCTGATTTTTGGAAGTATTAAAAATATACCTACTTAAAGTATACATAGTATTTTTAGTACATTTTAGTATTTATAATTATCAACATAATGACAACATATTATAATAAATACTAAATCCAATTATATTATATCTATTTTATATTTTTGTAAAAGGATATTTTAATAACTAGGAAACTACTCGTTTGTTTTTTTTACAATGAGACAACATAATTTTCAAAAAAATTATTATCATTTACTAAATAATTTACAAAAAAAAAGTTCTTATTTGAAAAATGGAGCCAATGTTCAGCGCGAACATGCTTGGTGAATCACCTATGAAATATTTATACACCTAGCATTAATGACAATTAATATGTATAAGGGGGAAGATAAAAATATCTTATAATCTATAACATTATAAATGCGTATATATTGTATATTGTCTTAAAACGATTCACTAACTAGGTACATAACCTAGCGATAAATTAAAAATTTTTATAAAAACAATTTTTGACGTTAAAATTTTAATACAATTATTTATATCAAAAAATTAATATTAGCAATACTTTTTATATTTTGCAAACATTTATAATTATCATTGTAAATAAATAGCTTTCGTTTAAATTGCATTACATAAATTGGTTATATTAACCTAAATACTAAAAACAATCATGTCAATTCTAACCTATCACCTATACAACTATGCAAGTACTTTGTATACGTATAATAAAATATTTTTAAATAAATGTTCTAAAATACATTCTTGTAAATCTAGTCATAAAACAAATAAAAGATACGTAAAACGACTAAATAACTACGAACCGGTGTATATACTATTTACGTCCAAAATTTTAACCAGTAAGTTGAGTCCCAACGTCATAGGTAGCTTTTATTAAAATCTCTAGTTTTATCTCCAAACTATCGATATAATAATTTTTACAAACACAACAACAATATTGTATTGGCTATTCCTAATATTTCATAAAAATAATCATAATTAATAAGAAATAACTTTAATAAAATCATTTAAATTGTCGTAACAAATATAATAGGAAAAATTCAAAAGTGAATATTGTGTTAATTCTTAGTTTATATACAATTTACAATATACGTACACGAATTTAGTTACTTATATAGATTACAATTTAAAAATGTTGAATGAAATTTTATGAACTATAACATTAATAAGTATAATAATAAATACAAAATAATTACGTTCATATTATATAATGGGCATTCATTTTTCATAAAACCACACAATTATCGACTATTACTACTCAATCGATGTCGGTGATTTATATTGATTATAATATGCTATTAAATCCAATACCTAATGAAATTATGTTTTTTGGGAAGTAAATAATATACTGCCCCACAAATATTTCCATATATTTAAGTAAATCGACATATTGTTGTAAAGCTTATAATATGTTAATTAAAATAAAATATAATCAATCTACGAAACCAAGTACATATTCTTTGAATAAAGGTAGGTATCCATATTTTTAAACACGCTGTACCATATACAATATTCGACTATTAAATTATTAAATCTTGTGGTAGGTTACCTGTATTAACAGATGATAAACTTTATATTTAAAAGGTCATGTATACTTAAACGTCATTTAAATGACTGATAAAATGTGTCTGATTAGGTCAAATAAGATATCTAAATGTTTAAAGTTCACCGTTTAGTATAATATACAATATAAGTACTACCGCTACTACCATTGATGATTATATTCTTAAACTATTGTTTATTTTTTCTCTTACATTATTACCATACAAGATTAATGATGATGCGATTAATATATTAAATTTCAAAACTGTTGACTACATAGTATAATTAATTTATAAATATATTGACAATAGTATAAACGTTGCATATTTATTTTTTCCGTCAAAAAATTATATGTTTAATAAATGAACAACAAAATAAGGATAAATTATTTGAATATTTGCTTTTCTATACACAAATTAACTAGTTTATATTTATAAAAATTAAAAATTAATCATACCAAAATCATAGCATTTATTTCATTAATATTTATTTTATTATCTTAACATTAATATTGAGGCCAATAGCATAGTAAGCTTAAACATTTTTGTAGACAAATATCTATATAGGTATGCAGTATACCGCCATACCGACGCGCCCTTTTAACAATTTTATCGCATATCTCGATCTTCTTTAAAATGGGAAAATATGTTAAAAGTAAAGTAAAAACCACTAAATTAATTATCTAAAATCTAAACATTCTTTTAATACATCTTCCCATGTGAAGTAAATTACCGCAAATGTTTCATAACTTTAGAAGTTTAGGCTCTAGATGGTAGATACCTAATTCAGAAACCGAAAGTAACTAAGTTATACTATACAACAAAATAATTTCTAATGGTATATTTTATATGGTATTTATATTAAGTTTATTTTTTTTTAGAAAAATCAAATTTAAAAAAGAAAATGTGTTACAATACTATTCAATTACCACAATGTAATATTAATGTAAATTAAAAATTTTAATACTTTTATTATTATAATATTTTAAAGATTTTTAGTTTATAATTAAAAGCGAAACAATTTTTTAAAAATATTCAGTGTTTAAAAAATGCTAATATATGATAATAAATAAAGTTATTAAATGTATACATAAAATGAATAGACGGTCTTTTTTAGATTAAAACCATTTGGCATTCCTATTACAATTATTGCAATAAAGTAATACTCATAAAGTCACGCGATGTCAAAATCGTGCCAGCTATTTTCAATAAATGTTTTCTATAATACTGCTATACATTTTTGAAAATATAAAACAATAAAATCGAAATCAATATTTCTTAAGTACTTTATCCTGTCAAACGTTTGTTGACGGTGGCCTATTTTTTATTAGTAAGAGACAAATAATAAATAAATTTAAAAATACATTATTTCAAAGTTATTTTTGTAATAAAAGGTTTAATAAATGTCGTTTTATTGAAAACTATATTATACGCTGCACAAATAAACAATGTGTAAATAATTTTAAGTTTATCGTATTGTATTCGATTGACACCATACGATAAAATAATTCTCAATTAGTTGTGCATGCTTGAGTTTATAGTGCACGTATTACTTATGATGACTTCATAAGAATCATTCCACATGGATATTCAAGTCCCAAAAATGTTGAATGAATAATATAAAACAATAAAGATTAACTATTGTAGGCACCTATGTATTGCTTGATAAAAAACCGAAATTTCAGAAGGCTTTATGGTGAATTCTGTATTTCTGTGGCGATAAAGTAACCCTATCTATTTGATCCATATTTATATGATGTAAGATTATGTATAACTATATTATTATACTATCATTTATACACTATACTAAATTACTAAAAATATATTTTAGTTAAATTTCCGGTCTCTCCGTAAAAAAAGTCTAAAAACTCGATTCTGTTAGAATAACATTTTTTTACTGTCACAATTTATTTTACATTGTATACCTAAAAATTGCCAGCTAAACTTTTGTTTCTATTAAGTATAATATTTTTAGGTATGTAAGACAATTTAGTGTTTCAATATGATATTATTCAATTTAACAAATTTCAAATATTAGCAATTACCTAGGTATGATTTTTTTTTTTTAGTGATTTTATTCATCTAAAATTAATACCCACCGTATGAGTAATGTTCATAATTTATACTTGACGATATTCTACTTAAATTAATATGGTTTCAGGATTCGTTTATTTTCTATCAAAAACCGACAAATTTGTTCTGCTGTACGGTAGGTTTCGAATGTATAGTTTTGATCGTTATTGAGTTGATTACAATATAATAAATCAGTTAAATTATTTGAATTCAATGATAAATCATTTCTTGTTTCACTCAAAACCTCATATATTATCCATTATACTATGATTTGTGTGGGTTCACATTTTTTTAAATCTAATAATATGGGGGAGAGGTTAGTAAAGGACAATGTATATGTTAACCACGATTTAATTCAAAAGAAACGTATAAATTCATTATTATTTTATTTTAGTATATTATATTTTTAGACTGTAATATTGAAGGCTTCGTTGATTATTATAATCAATTAATCCTCAATCATTTAACTACATCAAAACTGCAAAATAATATTATCAAAATTAATTTAAGATATTATCCTCGGAACTTAAAATCGTATTTAAGTACCCAATACCTATTATATGCTTAACGATTCTTGCGTCTAGTGTATATTTAATGTGTATTAATAATGATTTTAAAATAGGTATTATTGAATTATACTATTAAATATCTAAAAATAATTTAAAAAACGTATATAAGTATATAGACAGCTAAAATTCTTCTCGTTTAAACAACTATGAATTAGGTTAAGTATAAAATTGAATTAACCATTATATAGATTATATAGCGATTAGCAAGTTTCTATATACAAACGATAATTTAATGATATAATAAATTAATTTAGACCGTTTATTTAGTCATCTTAAAAATGTTTACTAAAAAAAAAAAAGTAAAAAAAAGGTATTACTTTTATCGTATATTACATTGTTAATAAACTTTAAAATATAGGTAACTTATGATTATATTATATTTTCTATTTATTATTAGTTTATTACTATCATCTACCACGAATATCCTAAATATTCTTACCAATATATTTTTTAATAATATCGTTACATATTTTCGTGAAAATATTTGAAAACTGAAAAGGTAGAGGTTACCTCAATGATGTTTTACCGAAGTAAAAAAAGTACTGAAGTATAATGCTTATTGGCTATTACCCATATAATTTTAGTCATATTTACACTGCAGTCATAGTGAATTCGACACTCGTCTATAATAATTAAAATACGTACTTTCGACCTAAATAAAAAAACCATACCGCATTAGTTGATAGTTAATACATACAAATACAGGCAATAAATAAATTTGTATATACCTACGCCTATAAAAACCAACATGCCACATAAGAATTGCTTTTTTTTTTTGGCTTAAACTTTAGCTTAATATGGCCATATAACGATGAGTGGTTATTACGTCTACTTTGGCCTGTATACGATCAACTATTATACAATACGCGTATTATAGTCAAAATACTTTCAGGGGATAGCGGAATAACATGAAATTATTCAATAAATTCTCAACTTTTATAGGTACTATTCACATTGCGATTTCTTGTTAAAAGTCTAGAGCTTATTCAATACTCGTACGTACTTAATCAGCTTTTAGGACATAAATCACATCATTTTATTTATCTATATAAAAGTTATAATTTAATCAATAATATTTATGATGATTTTTAAATTTTTAGAAGAGCATAAATGAATTGGTTTTACAGTTATTATACATGTATTTCTTTTTGTTTATTGTACCATTATATATTTTTATTTACGTGTGTTGTAAGTCACTTTTTATAGTAAAAAAAATATTCTTATTTTCAACTTCGAAGGCAGTTTTTGATCTTATATCTAGTTGACATTTTGGGATATAGTTATTTTTGAAGTATAAATTCTCTAAAAATCTACAAATTCAATAGATAATAATCGAGAAAAACGAAAAAAAAAACAGAAATATTTATGCAAAATCAATTTGTACCTGTTTACAAAGATTGAATATCAAATTGAAATGGAATGAAAAATAGTTTACTAAAAAGTGTGTTAAGACCACGGTATCAGATTAGCTTTTAACTACCAGCTAATACGTACTATATAGGTTTGTCTGGATTAAATATACGTACATTTCAAAAACTGACTATACATAACCTATGTAGGTTAAAAAACATTCTATATTGCCTATGTCGAATGATTATTTTTAATTGAATAAAATGGGAAAACTCCTTCCTCCCTTTACATGTTCGCAATTGCAGAGTATTTGTATCTCTTTGATGCCCGGCACTCTAGAATTTGTAGAAGTTAGATAGATTGGTGCCCAGGAAAGTGAAAGTCAGTAAGTAGTAAAATATTCGTTATTAAAAATTTATATATTTACCTTTTTTAAGTCTGGTCCTGTTATGGGTCAAAACATATACCTACTGTGTTTCAAAAAATATAATAGTCCGCATCGCTACTAAGTGTTTTTGTGTTGTACTAAAATGTGTAATACAAAAAATAGACTCTATGTTATGACTTAATAGTCAGTAATGACTCGTGAACAAGAGCATAATATTACTATTATGCACCACTCCACTTTCTACAACAATAATACTATGTTTTGTTACAATACCATTCTTTGTTTATTTATTTTGCATAATATTTTGTTTAATTTATTTTAAACAATGTTTTGTCCAAAAATAAAAATAAAATATCTGCTACAAAGTGACGTGATACACGATACGATGTATTGTATAGTAGTGCAGAAGTCGTTCTTTACTTCCGTCGTTTTTTAAAGCCAATAAATACCGACCATACTTATACGAATGTATTGTTTATTTTACAAGACTGACTGCTATGCTAAGTAGTATAACATTTGAATCGTTGGCGTTTATGCACATTAAGTTATTTTACCTCCACTACTACACAAAAACTCTTTTACAAATATTTATTACGTTATGAGTGTAATATTTCATAGTTTGATTACATTGATTACTCAATTATGTCTCCAGCTGTTGGACAAATGTAAAACAAAATTTATCTCGGAATTCAAGAACATTAGATTTAAAGTATTTAAAAGGTACTCAACTGAAACCCTTCAGGTAAAAAAAAAAAATAATATTAAAATGTACTATTTTTTTTTAAGTAGATTCATGACACATTTTATTTTTAAAAATGAATATTTAAATACAATGTGTAATTCAATGAGCTAATGTGAATGTTAATAAGTTATTAACTTACTAGTAACTAACTTAGTTATTAATAATAACTTATTATTATACTGTAACGATTTTATATAACATATTTGGATATTATTCAATTTATAACAAATATTTATTTGTGTTTTATTATTTTGCACCACTGCCATAAAATACAACTCTCCCAAGAGCCACCATTACAGATTATGATGTATATTATGCAAATCCGTTCGGAAAGTAAATATACGTAACTTTATACACATTCTGTGACGCTATGTCACAATTTGAAACCATTAATCATATAGACACAATACATCGTGATATCAAATAATAAAATTATTATACTCGTTGTAAATATAATATTATCATATTCAGTTATTACGTGTTGATTACACATTTTATAATTACTTTGTCGATCTACACAGCGATGTAGCTAAATTGCCTATACGTTGCGCCGAATAAGCCGGTCAGCCATGGTTGTCACGGTTACAGATACCACGGTTTAAGATATATAAATGTATATCTTAAACCGTGTAAGATATATACCTAACCATTTATCACAAAATAAAAAGAAGAGGCACATTTTTTTTATTTGACAATTTTATTTTCATTTACAGAAATTATAATAAATATTGACATTTTTTCATAAATTTTAATTTTTCTTCTTTTTTTATATTTATAATGATCGTATTAAATACAATATTGTTTGTTATTAACAATGTATTTATGTATAACTATCCTTATTCCTTAGCAGTAATATCGGGTATCGAACTTGATAATATCAAATAGTATTTAACCATGATTAGTCCTTTCAAGTCAAAGGGGTGAAGTGTGTTTTGGTCGCGAACGTGATATATTTATTGTGTTCACTTATAATGCCCATATATATACGTATTACATATATTAGTAATGGAAGTACTTCCACAAAACCAAATTTATGTTATGACAGTCGTAAAAAACTATGTATTGTAGCTAAATATCTCCATAATTACCAACCAATGTTACTAATTAACCAATTATACTAACCAATGTTCTGAAAAAATCTTGTGGTTGATCGTCAATCCGTATATTTAAAACAATTTTAATAAGTAGACTTTAAAAGATAGAAAGGTACTTCGTAAAAACATCGAAATTAAAAAATTTTATTTTAGTTTGTCTGAGATTTCAGAACTTTTTAAGTATTTATTATGATAGATACTAAATTCAAAGACTTTATAATGATACAAATGTCGCAAATACTCTATAAAATTCGATAATTACGTATAATATAATAATAGTTAATACACAAGTATAATGACTTATAAAAATACGATTGTTATATAACAATATATATTATAAATTATATAAATTCATGTTGCAATATTGGTCGTTCGTGGTGCAAATGACAACAACTTACTAATCGCAAATATTGTATATGAACAGGTGTTTTAGCATTTAGCAACAAACTGTGTATAAAAATATAGTATAGAAAATCCTAGTAATTGATGGTAACATGAATGTTTTGCACATGAAACACGCATAAACCTTAGTATTATTTTATATACAGGAACAAATATAATTAATATATTTATTTTTGTTGTTGAAATTATTTCATTGTCGCAAATGGCGTGTTTATCAATTATTAATTATTAATTACAATGATATAGTAAACGTGTACACGCATAAATTCATTCTTCTATGACTAATAATAAGTCGTTTTAACTTTTATTTTATGATCCAAGATCAGTTTTCCAACTTTTCGCTATCCACGATGCTTTAAGACAACAGCTTTCAATAATTCGGTGTACGATAATAGATTTTTCAATGTTTGGGGGAGGAGAAGACTCCGTTACTTATGTGACACACCGACCAACGCCGGTGAATATGGAGTATCGGATAGCGTTTTAGGAATGAATCCGGACTAGTCGGAACGTGAGAAAACTGCCAGTCTAAAACTTGGCACTCTTTGCAGCCTCACCAGTACAATGTCCGATATCAATGACCCATTTTTTAGCTCAATTAGCATTGAGCTCTTCATTGCATTTCTTGCACACACGCAACCACGTGTTTAGTAAAAATTACTATATAACTATGTATATTAATATTACTATAATTACTTTATAATAATTATACATAAAATTTTTTAAGTTTATTGCTGTCAAGGATTTCAATTTTGGTCTTGAGCGTTCCATATTTTTGAACCGGCTTCTCCGTGTTTCCTAAACAAACGGAATTGCGTAATCCATATTTTATACTTGTTTTTTTATGAATAATTTAATCATATTATTATTTATTATTTCCAAGGGAAATTAGTTGTTTTTTAAGGTTCTGCACGTTGATGCTCATTGCTCAACCTCTTATACGAATTATTCAGCATTTCCACATCTGATACAATAATGATAATAAAATCAACGCTCTTCTTGTCCATCAAAGACAATTAATTATCGTCCAATAATGTATTCGATTTGTTTTTCAAAGTATCTATTTCAGTCAGCATTAGTTTATCGATCATCTAATTACCCACAGGTGTCTGGGTATATAGCTTGATTTTGAAGACATGCTTCGCACTGACGCAACTGACATTTAAATAATAAAAATCCTTTATTTCTTTACTATATATTATTATTATTGTACAATATGGTGTTCAAATATATCACATTTAATACATGTAAACCTTTAATAAAATTGTTTTTTGTTGTTGTGTTTCTAAGAAAAAAGTTTTCTTTTCATTATGAATAAAATAAAATATTATGTTCGAAAACATGTGACATGATTTACAAAATTAAATCTTAACGATTAAGGTTTATTATCCAGGGATAAATCTAAAATTATATACAAGTATTTTTGTAACATCAAGAAGGTTAACATACAATAGAACATAAGATTTGTTCAGTAAAAATAACTATAAAAAAATTAATTTATTATTGTAACGCGAGTCTATTATGTTAAATACCTACCTTTGAAAGTTAAATAAAATACCCATAAATCATTTTTATTTTTTTTTATTTATTCGCTTCGCCTTTAGAAATTGGACAATTGTTAGCTTGAACTTAATTTATAAAATATTATAAATTATAATCGAATAATAATAATATTATTTTCGTTCGGGATTTCTTTCTATGTATTGTGCATCATTTTGGTCAGGGGCATGCTATAGGCAACTCATCGTACCGTTAGGCCATCGCTGATATGAGAGTTCCTTATCAATAATAACTGGCATTATTGCTAACTTCAGCACGTACTGTATTATCAACAACGTCAACCACATAGATTCAAAAAAATGTACAATAACAATATACAATTCGTACTGTGAATTACATTTTACATTCCTTTGTTTTTGCTGATTACGTTTTTCGCCAACATAAGCGGCTGCCGAACTACTAAATCAATATAAAATGGAAAATTTATCTATACCCACGTTAAGAGTTCTATATAAACATTACGTGAACTGGGTCAGTGCACATCCAGAACGGACAACAGATCTGGAAGCTTCAATAAAATGGATATCATACTTTTTAGCCGGTATTTTGTTTATTAGTCGTGTAATCCAATTGTTCACTATAGCTTAGCGCATGATTGCAGGTCGAATCAACAACTCGACATTGCTGTCCGAGCTCATATACTCCATGTCCAACTTCATGATGTTATTCAATGATCAAATCATACTAAGTACTACCAAACCTAACCCTGTAACAGTTAGTGATAAAGGAAAGAAAAAAATATTTAGCTCTGAAAATATCAAGCGGTTTATTACTACCGTGGATTATATCGAAGTGTTCATAGAAGTATCTGCTAAAAAATTATGGGGCAACAAAGGACGATGGATTATAATTGTACTCCTGCAGACTGTAAAGTAATTACCTATTCAATTATTAAGCTTTTCTATTTACCTCTTTATGATTGTAGATTTTCTGTAAATACAGAGTTCTTAGCTGTATAGTTCATGTTGAAATTATTTCATATTTCTACACACATAATTCAATTTAATTTGTACACAAAAAAAGATTAAAGACTCAATCAATTTTATTAATAACATAAATGATAATATACAATTAAAATTAAAACTATACGTTCATAGTTTTCCACATTAATAATATAAGAAAATATTAGATTCATATTAAAAAAAAAAAATTATATATTTATATATATTTCAAACATCAAATGATATGTAAAATATACTTAGAAATTTAAATTTATAAACAAAATTATACATCCTTAGATGCATTGATACATATTTTTTAATTTTATGATTATTTTGATTTTTCACCACCCACACTCATAAATGAAAGATATGTATTCCAAGCTAATGAAACTATTTGTACTGTTAGAACCCTGTATTGTTGTGGAACAATGGAAAAATTAATTATCTGTACAGCTGGCCAAATCTAAAAAAATAAAAAAACAACTGTAGGATAAAATATTTAAAAATAAATTACATTCAACGTATTTACCAAGTAACTAGTAAGCATAACTTTCACATAGTTGTCTTCTAATTTATTTTGAATTTGTGGCCATTCATCGCCACTGAACACTCTGCTCATTATCATTACAGCTCCATTTATAATAGGTGATGCAATCGTTTGGTCAACTAATATTTTTTTAGCTATTATTGGTATAGTGTTTTTAGTTCCTAATCTGTCCAACGATTTATACCACATAGTAAGTGTTGGTCCGACTGCACACCCAATAGATGCATAGCGAACAGTACGTAACCAGTCGATTTCATCGGGTTTACGCTTTTCTACTGCACTCTGAGCCATTAAGTCCCCGAGACCAAACAATATACCTAACATATGTAATGACAATAATAATTATATTTATACACAATTTTACACTGATTACATACCTGTTTGAACGAGATTGGTCCGTATTGGATATGTGTGGCTGTAAAATCTGTACCATTTAAGAAAAGATGCCATTTTTAGTGTTAGTTGTTGATTATGATTTGTATTCTATCAATATGAAGACTGATTACTGTTGGTTTTCACTGCGTTATGTTTGATTTTATCAATTTCTTATTTGATTTCGATTTTAATAGCTTAAATCACCTGTGCAGATCAAAGTTAAACATTAATAGTTTTCCAATTTTTTTTTTGTTACAGTTTTTTTGTTAGTCAATTAAAACGATGTAAAGATAGATATTTAGTAGATTATTACCACATGGTTACCACAAATTTTAATTCAATAACTTGCCTATTAATCAAAATTCAATATTCACGGTTTTGATAATTGTATTCAAAACCGTTCTGATTGCAACTTGTTACTTGTTAGTTGTAACCGGTTGATAAAATTGTTTGTCTTATCTAAAACGTTGTCAGCGCGTACAGAGCGTTCCGAATGATACTAATATACTACCGCTTATAACTAACAACACTGTTCAGTTATGATTATGATTGACATGTCACGTGGGATGTTTATAGATATTATTTTTTAATATTAATGTTGTCTAATTTCGTTTTTGAAATATCCTCAGTTATTTATACATTGGACAATTGTAGGTAGTCATTTTGGTTTTAGGTGTACATCAACTAATGTATCTACCAAATGTTATGACTTATGATTTATGAATATTCTTTTTTACTTTATCTACTCGATAATATATTCGTTCTTACACTCACGCCTAGCATATTCAATTTTTATACACACCTACAACCTACTACATATTATATAAATACATCTTAGCCTGTTTAAATTATTAACAAATAAGGTAATGTTCATAGAAATGTCGTCAATGGTTCAAAATTGACTTGTTATTAGATATCGATATTTATACTTAAGACATATAATTATTGTCATTTGTCTAGTAGTTCATACTATGTTATTTAGTATAATTTAGTATAATTAGTCTCAATATTTAAATATTACATGATAATATTTTTATTGCGCTATCAGCTATAGTCTGCTATTTTTAAATCATTCCGGTCTCCTGTAGAGATCGAACTTAACTGACTTATCCTTTATTATTTTTATTATCTTACCATAGTGTACATTCAAAAGGACACACAACTGGCACGTATCGAGAGTTGCTGGGGTTTAACTCCTCCTCTCAAAAAAAAAAAAAAAAATGTCTACGAAAACTTATTATGTTTATATAATATTATAACTTAATAACTTTTAATTTGTAATTTATATACATTAGTTTACCTCACTCATCTCCGAAATGGTTTTCGACTTTCCGTGTATGTGCCTGCTCGGTAGGCAAATAATTCCGTTTCGGGTAATTCGACTCGTAGTTCGCACAAAAAAACATGCCTAATATTATTTTGTAATTATATTGCCATAGATATAATTGCTATAAATTATTGTTTATTGTTTCGTTGTCAAACATTATTGGAAAGGTCGAAACAATACAGTAATTGTTAGGCAAGATAAACTTAATTAAACCATATTATTATAAAAATATAGAAAAATTAAACACGTCGAAACTGTTCATTATTGTCTCTGTAGGTTGTGACGGTTGTGTAGTACATTATAAATAAAAAATTAATTAATAACTTATGTTTAACAAATATTTCATATTTGTATTCGTTGTACCGTTGATTATAAACGCTAGTATTGTTTTATTAACGCTTTTCGTTACGACTTATTTTACAGATGCATGGCACGTCTGTACCTGTTGCACGTGCACAAGCTCCACATACTCGAATCGCCTCCTATACAACCTTTGGATCGAAAATCTGTGGGGCTCAAATGTAACGACACTGTCGACGGTGTCATAACGCTGCCGTCGGGACGGACCATCCGCAAACTGGACAATGGTAATACAATAAAATACGCCGTTGTCAAATCATATTGTGATTTCTCGTACTCCGTTCGGTTTCGATCCGACTCGGATCGACGTGATCGATGACGCTCTCAATACTAACTGTTTTCCGTTTCCATTTTCAGCCCCTCCGATGAACCGACGCACATGGGAAGCCCCCCCAAGGGCAGACAAGCTCGGCGGCATTCCCGGTAGAACTCTGAGTGACAGACACATCGTGGCGGAGGTACTACGTAGTACAATACATGATTATTGTATTATTATCATCTTTGATCGTTATGAATTTATGATAATCTGGCACAGGCTGGACTCTATTTTCAAAGAGAGGTTTTAGAGTTTAATCTTGTACAAATTTTGATCATTTCCAACTTCAATTATCTGTGTGGGACTATAATAATAATCAGAATTGCGATTTTAATGCACTAAAAATGCATACATACATAATATACTCTTGTGGATTTGAGAATAGGAAATATTCAATAACATGCAACATTATATAAAATTAATTCACAATCGTATTTATGGCTCAAAATATACCAATGAATAATAATAATTTATGTGTTTTATGTTAAAAATATGTTATGAAATAATGGGGTGGGTTCCATGCCTCCATGGGAAAACTTTTAATTATAGATATAAATTACCTATATATTAAGGCCATTTAAAAACAGTTGAGTCTACTATTATAAATCATATTATCTCTTGACGTTATTTTATTTCCATACATGTTTGAAATTAATAATATTGGGAATATTAAAAATAAAATAGTAAAATAATTGTAATAAAAAAAGACTAGTTAATTCGCTTTGCTGTATAAAAGGTGTTGAGTGTAGTAATACTCATTTTCATACCCTGAATTTTTTAGTTTTTTTTTTTTTTAATCATTGTTAATTAGTAAATCAATTTAATTTAAATCTAAAAAAATATTCCAAACTATTTGCGCAATAATAATCAAGGTTTTAAATGTTTTATTATTTATTATTTCAGACAATGTATATAATGAAACCAATAGTTCACTTGGGCAGTATGTGTGTTTTTGGTGAGCAATCATGGAAGCCTTGGTTGATTTCTATAACAATTGAATATATTAGGTAATAGTTGTGTTAACTGATGGACAGTACTTGCAGATATTTGACTTAATCAAAATGTTTCGATTGTAATTTTTATTTTTCTGTGTTTTAGTTTGCAGAGATTAAAGTCTTTAAAAAATCTATCACCTCAACAACGTTTGGTGTTGTCAAAACGATCATTAAATTTGGCCATGTATATTGTGAGATCACCATTCTTCGAGAACTATTCAGAAAAACATATCCGTTTATTCCTACACTGGTTTGTTAACTCTGTGCCGTTGGTTGGTCCACTAATGCGCCCTTTCCTAGAATACATGAAACAATGGCAGGAAACATATTTTTATCTTTGGTCTGTCTAACATGTTATTGGGGACTATGTTATTTGGTTTTACACATTTTTATAAATTAAAAAAAAAACAATATTTAGGGGGTAACTATTAAATTATTGATCTTTTTTTTTTTTTATTGGTTTAATTGTTTTGGTATGCGTTGTTGTACACGGTGATTTTTTTTATATTTATACTACAATATAAATGTTTTGTAGGAAACGCTCAATTACAATGTAATTTATTCATTTAAGTTTTGTAATTATTTACTATTTATATTATATAGGTACCTACTATTTTCATTGACAGGGTTTAAGTGCTTTATATAATATTTTAATTATTTAGTAAAACTAGAAAACAAAATGTATTAATTAAGATAATTTATTGAATTTCTTCACTTAATTAAACGAGGTAAAAGAATAAATCTCTTTATAATTTTATGATGTGATATTTCTAAAAACCAGTTAAACATAAATATTCCAATACTATAATATTGAGTATCATTTTAGTTATTTTAAAGATGTTTTGTTGCAAAGCATAAATTAAAATAAATAGTAAATATATATTTAATTCATGATGAATAGTTATGATGCAGTTTATATAGGTTGGTAGTTTGGTACTATAAGTTATTATAATTATATAATATGGTGAATAAATTAGAAGTTTACTTGGTTTTGATTTCAACTAAGTACTATAAATTTGCCAAGTACATGAATACATAATCCATGCATGTATATAATATATAAAGTAAGACTGATAATTAAATATACTTTGTAAAATATTACATATTTTTTCAGATATTGTGTATAAAAATGAATAATTGAGGGAAGGCAATCTCTCTTGAGTTAAAAAAAATATCAATCATACTCTTTCTAATTATATCCTAATCAATAAGACATTTAAATATTCAGATACACACATATTTTATATTTACATTCCTCTATTAATTTTTTCCCAATTCAAACACTTATTATAAACCACAAACGTATTATGCCAAGTGTAGAGCTCAGTTATTGATTTTTAAAATCCAAGGTTAGGTTCAACCCCTCCACCCAGGTCCCAGGTACACCAAAATATTTTCAAAAATTATTTCTTTTTGACATGACTAAGTAAGAATAATTTGTTATTTAATTTGAAATATTTTTTCCTTTCTAAATATATTTATATATACGTTCATTGTTCATTACTTCTAAAAATTAAAATCTATAACAGATTAAATTACAATGGTAATATTGATGGATAATAGAGCATCAATATAAGAAAAATTTGTCTTAAGAATTTTTTTTTTTAATTAAGTATAATTAAGAACTAACAAGCCGTAATACGTGAGTTAACTTGAGGTTTGTGATTTAGCTATGAGGTTTTATCTAATCTAAACATTCTAAACTATACTATGGACAAATAATAATTAAAAAAAAAAAAAAATAACAACAAATTTTTATTGTGATTGTATTACATTGCTACCATTTGTTCATAATCAAGTTAAACCTATGACCTTGGAATAAAATATGAATTGCAAATTTCAATTTACTCTGTTACATATTTTAACTTTTTTTGTACATGTATATGAGATAAACTTACCGGAATGCTTTCACTGATAATCATAATTCATAATTTTTTAACATTAAAAGGATATTGTACCTACATGTGTTGTAGTGTGTGAATGGCACACAATGTTAGAAAGTTAATATAATTAATGAAGTTGAAGTAAATACAAAATTTTTAGTGAGAAATAAACATTTTTTTTATCGATAAATAACAAAAATTATAGTATTACAACTATTATTAAAGTATTAGATTATTTCTTTTTACAAATCCATGTATAAAGTAACTTAATGAATAAAACAAAGGTAAAAAATTTTTGATTTTTAAATAAACAGAAAATCAAGTTATTTCAACAGCCAATGTAACTTTGTAGTAGTAATGTATGCAGTTAAGTTCTGAAGTTAATTAGAAAATTAACTAAAACTAGTTAATGACCACCTGTGCACAAAAATACATATATATATCTAATTCTATCTACAGTAAATTTATAATGAATATCAGAAAAATACTGACTATTAATTGTATTTGAGCTCAGCTTATATTCTCCCCTAAAAATTTGACTAATATTAACTATAAATAAATGGTCATAAGAATCTGATACATAAATTGGCATGTTATGTATGAGCAAAACAGCACATGCAAGTACTTTATCCTCTTAATAATTCTTAACAATCGTTTAATTTCATAACTGGTCAATTTTTATAAATAAGTTGTTGTAAAAATGATCATAATATACTAATAATGTTTACACATTTTTTTCTTAATACAAGGGTAGTATAACAGTAATAATTTTCTTTCAATCATATGAGATTCATTGCAGTAATGTATCAAAAAAAAAAAAACATATTATAAGAGATATAAAAAATATTTAATGATCTTTGGTGTATAGTAATATTATCAAAAGATAAATTATGTCCACATATTTAATTAAATAAATGCACGCACAATGTTTATAATTAACTTTGTAAAAATTACCTATTTTTGCAAATTTTCTGATTTCTGTTTTGTTTTTACATATGTTGAACATATAATTATTACTTTAGAGAAGATTAAACATTGAAAAGATAATAATCAAAATTTAAGTTGGTTATGGGAAAAATCAGCAACATTATTTTGTTTTATTTGTAAAGTAAACAACTTCTATTCATTTTATAAAATAAAATACAAATTTCATAAAATATACCTACTATAAAAAAAAATAGCAAAAATTATTTCTATTTCCTTTGTATTATTTCCAAATATACAATAGGGAAATAAACTTGAAATGTATCATTAAAGAAATATGTTATATAATATTTTTGAACCTAGGACAAAATGAGCTTTTTTTTTTATTGAATTTAAACAAACAGTTACATATTCTTTTTATTATAATTTTCCATTATCAACAATAATATACTGTTGTTTAGAATTCCAATAAATTTTTTCAGTATTTATTCGTATCATATATTTGGTCTTTGATCTTGACACTTTCTTAAATCACCTTTAGTACTTTTAATTAATTTTACATTAATACATGTGACAAAATTTAATTAATTAATTATAATTAAATCATACATGAATCAATGCTATTAATATTATATTTAATATTATATTCTATGTACAAAACATAACTAAAAAAATATTAAATAGTTAACAGAGTATTTTTTTTTACAATCTAATGGCAAAATTAATATTTGTATAATAATAAATAATAAGTATTATTAGTATGTTTCTTTAAAAAATACAATTAACAACAATTTATTATCAATAATACATTTCCATTAAGAAAATAACAATAGCCTACCATTCATGTAGTAACAGATACTATTGTATTTTAATAAAATTAGTAACATAACAAAATGGAAATAAATAATTTAATTGAAATCAAGTTAAATATTGACTAATATTTTCAACTACATGTTTTATCTGGCTCAATAATAAAATAATTAAACACTTACAATTGTTTAATTGTTCTTTATGCATTATACTAAAAAGTATTTAGTAAAATTGTTTATTCTATTCATTTTATTCAATTTATTGATTCAGATTTTGATTTGATCCATAAAATCTTGATTTAAAACATACTTTCAATGCTCAATGCGTTGATCACTCCTTTGTGTAAATAATAATAGTAATAATAATAATAATAATAATAATAAATTACTGATTTTAATTAAATGCTGTTCAAGTAGATATGTAACTATCAACACATTTCTCTAGTATACATTTGATAAGAGTAGATAATGCCAGTATATAAATTATTATTAAAATTAATGGAGTATTAAGAAAAAAAAATTGTTTCAAATAAAAATATCTGTTTCTATCTACCAATTGTTCCCTCAATATAACAATAAACTTTTTTTCATTAAATAAATATAAATAAACAAACAATTTAAATTAAAAACAACCAATACTCCAAAAATATTAATTGGATCACAACATCTTTTTTTGGCAGAGGAACAGACATAGTACATAGTAGTCCATATATGTCATTGTTGTTTTCATTTTTAAATATTATACATACTATTTGATATTTAAAACTAATCATTCTGTTTATGATACTGATTCTACATAATTGGCTGGGTATAATCCAACTCGACCATCCTTACGTCCCTTGCACCAGCCTTGTTCATCTTCATCTTCTAATTTTTCAAATAACTCTCCTATAAAATAAAATAAAAATGTAATTACAACTAATTTATTTTGATAAATAAATAATCTATTCAATTTGTTCTTGAAATTATTTATTTTTACCTTGTTTAAAACTGAGCTCATCAGCTTCGGCACCCTCATAATCATACAGTGCTTTTACAGGTACACCGGGTTCACCGTTGTCCACAAGCGCACCATCGGGACCAACTCCTTCTTCTTCATCCCATTCCTCCTCCTCAAAAGGGTTTGAGTCCGGTGTTTGGCTGTTTGACGCTCCATTGCTATTCAATTTATAAAAAGTTATTATAAAAACATAAAATAATAATAATCAGGAAAGTAATCACTAACTTAATAAAAATAGAATTATACCAATAACATAAAATGTAAGGTTTCTTAATTGTATCTAATGAAACTACAAATTAAAAGGAATTTCTAAGTACAAAAGGAAAAATGGAACATGTGTAATCGTTCTTACCGATTAACACAGGTATGTAAGGTCCGGTGCACGGCCCCTTCATTAGGAATCTAAATGACACGACATTTAGGTGTCATTTATAAAAAATAATAATTGTTTTGCTTAACTGAAATATATATTTTATAAAGTAACTCACGTTATAGGATGCGATTTTGTTCCATTTGATTTTTCTGTAGATTGCTTATGATCGTCAGTACTATCATCCGATCGTGATAATGTAACAGTTTGCTTTTTGCTATTTACCTTTGGATGAGTTGAATGTAAATCCTAAAAAGATTACAAATAAACAAAAATGTCAATAAATAAAATAAATTAATAAAAAAAAAAGAAGCAAGTTAATATTATTAATAAATATTTAAGTAATATAATATAAGTCTCATACGCTAATAATAATCTAACTAATACATAATAAGTAAACAAAAAATTGAAAAAATGCACACTAACATTTACATGCAAATCTTCTCCGACTGATCGTTGATTGATTAATGTTATTGTTCCAGCAGGTATAGATTCCTTGATTTTTCCCTTGGATATATCCCGGAATTCTTCTATATAATCCTATAGAAGAATAACACGACAACACACATGCACACAAATTAGTTTTTTGACTTAACTACAATTATTATTAAAAATTAAATCAAGGCAAAACCAAAAAGAAATAATATATACATCTAGTAAATAAATCACAAATGGCTTGCTACAGTTAAAATAACCAAGCAATAATACTAATAATTGTTTTGTAATTTTACAAACCTCAAATAAGGGCCAATTCATAGCCATATTGACACCGTGGTTATTTGACCACCATCGTAAATCTTTCTCGTGATCAGCATTATTGATAGTATGATAAAACTCTTCATAAATCTGTGGCAACCTAATTAAAAAAAAAAAAATTTACTTAATTTGGAATCAAATAAATAAATTTATCATATCTTACACGGGGTCTTGAGAAACATTTAGACACTTGTGTATTGTAAACAGGGTATCTTTAAAAAACTGTAATCTTCTAGCTTCTGTTTCTTGGCATCGGTCAAATACAACTGTCATATCTTCCATATATTTTGGATTGTATGCATTTAATTCTTGTAGAGCCATTTCATATTTTTCTTTGGCTTTCTGCACTTCTTCTTTCGATTTAGCTACACGGTCTTGCATTTTTTTCACCTAAATAATTATAAAGTTAGATTTTGAGTTTTAATTAAATATATTAATTAATCGAATAATGAAATATCAATAATTATATTTTTACTTGATCCATAGATAAGGAACTGTCAGCAGATGCATTTCGTTCTTGATTTGTTGCTGATTTTTCTGCTTTACATGCAATATGGTACTCATTTTTTGTTTTGTTAACCTTAGTCAATAGTTTACACCAAGGTTTTTGAGCTTTTTTAAATGATTCTTCCATTTCTTTTCGTTCTTTTATATGCAAAACAGTCTAAAGCAAACAATATAAATTGAATGAGTAAAAGCGCATAAAAATGTACCATCACATTTTATTTTTGTATTAAGTTAATATTACTAATATAATCAAGTAAAAAAACAAATTATGTGTGTGATAAAAATGTACTGATGTGCAAACCTTATGATAGTTGTCTTTTTGCCACGTCTTTACTTGTTGCATTATATCATTACACAAGTCATCTTTAACTCTTATGTGCAAATCACAAAGTCTATCAGCTTCAACTAATACACCCTTCCAAGCTGCTTCTGTCGTTCCATATTCTGGACCTTTTTCAATAATTTCGTTCCATTTCTTTGACCATCCTTTTAAGCTCTTAGAGTATGCCTTTTCAATATCTGATCTTTCTTGTATGAGGGTAATAAGATCATTGCATAACCGATAACCATCTTCGATACGTTTAGTAGTGCGTTTGTGATTGCCGGGTTCCCAAAACGAATCACTACTTGCTATTAACATATTGTCATCACTGTGATGTGACATTTTTACTGATATTTATCTAGACACAAAAATATGCTCAATTAATGCATTATATAAATAACATATGATTCAGAGTACTTGAAACTGATAGCGAGTCATCGTTAGTTACTTCATTATAAAATTAATCATTTCCAAAGAACATACTACACAGTGAGGGATAAACAATTATGCAGCTAATAACCACTTATAATGATAAATTGTATAAATATGACAAATTTAAATCTAAAGTTTTAACGGTGAAGTGTAATTATATTATATTATGTAGATGTTGGGTTCAATGAGAAATTATTAATTTTAAATTTTAAAACGTATCAACATTTATTAACATCTCGCAGTTTTTAAGTGTTACGAGGTTTTTTTTTATTTATTATTTAATTGTTCGTGCTCGAATTTTATTAGTATACTTTTAAAAATGATTAAAAAAAAAAATATGAATACATTAACCGAAGATGCAACCTCTGTAATATAACATAGGTACTACTGTTCGCGATTCGTTGTGTACCTATAAAAAACAACGGTGAGCATAACAACGTATTTAATATAATTGTAACGTGTAACGAACGTCAAACACCTAAAAGGAATCAATAGGTGTTATTCATTATTGATACACGTGTGTTAAAATATTCTTGGCCATCTGACTAGCTAAAGTATCAAATCGTTTTCTCCATATGGTAATACATAAATACATAACACACAATATCATCATCATCATCATAACGAATGATGTCATTTGGCAATTAGACCGTTAATATTATTATGCTATATGGGTACGGTAGCTTTTCTCAGCACGAAATATTATGATGGCATATTCAATTCTATTCATTCATCCCCACCGAGCATAAAAACGATGACGACCGGAGACATTGCGGTAGGACGAACACAATATAATAATAACGATCGTAACTTGACGGTATTGCTGATACGTTTTTAATATAATATTGAACGGCGCAAGAATAATAAGTTTTTATTTATTAATATTTAATACTATTAAATACGATATCAATGTTCACGACCGGACAGACCGGAGGTTACCTACCTACGTCGTGTAATGGATGTTTTCTGGACACTATCACATAATATAATAAATATTACGTACATAAGCGCGTTTATACATATAAAATAGGTAACGAATTGAAATTTGAACGCCTGAGTTTGATTTAAATAAACAAAACGAACATCTATTATGATTTATAACATAAATACATAAATACCCACGAGTGTATCAAAAATAAACCTAATCAAAATGAGATTACGATATCTTAACATAATGTTAGATTAAATTTATAAAATAATTTTACGGCCAACTTGGATATACCGTCAGCATTTTGTTATGCGATACTTCTTTGCGTATGAGTACTCGTAGTGTTGCAATACTAGAACATCATGTTAGTAGTACGCTAAATGTATATTTTACAAACTACGTGACGCCACCTACTACTATAGGCAGTACTTAATAATCATACAATTGTTTATACGATTATTACAATTCACGCTCCTATTTTTTACACAATTGTAAATTCGTGAATAAATTATATTTTTGTTCTAGTAGAAAAGTCATCACCAACCTACATATAGTATTATTAAGTACCTATAGTTATGTAGTACATAGGTGCAATAATAGCTACTTAAATAACGAGTTTATTGAAAATTATATCATTTGTGTATTATTTACTAGAACTAGTCTAAATCAACATAATATAGGTAGAGAACTGGCCAGTAACCAATACTATTATAGCCACTAAGAGGAAGGCATTATTTATATTCCTGTTAATTTGCGTAGGTCAATGTTAAATATTAATGGGATGTTCACAATCATAAACATCAAACTCTTGCAAAAACTGTTATATAATATTGTATATTATATATTACACATAATATACATTAATGTAAATATTGCAGCCGAAATAGGAAACATAGGTTAATGTAAATAAATGTATAAAAAAAAATTCAATGACGACCAAAGACCAACGCTTTTCAATATTTTTTAAAGTATTATATAAACAATGACGCCGTAAAAGTTTATTATCAATAACTATGAGAATAATACACTAAATGATCCTAACTCCATAAAAATCATAATTTAAAAAAATATATGTATCTAATATCTATATTTCATAGTAAGGTACATGTTATTATATAAATTATATATTATAGGAATTATGAAAAATAAAACATTACATTTTGTAACATAACTAAAACTCAATATTTTTTCCCTGTAGAGTTCAGATAAACATCGTTAACTAATAATTCATCGTGAGAAAACAAACATACCGTTGTTAAATATACTACGAAAACTGAAATGGTAACAAACTAACAAAGTATACCGGTAGGTATTATACAATATAATATATAATATATATCTATAACATAATTCATAATAAAATATAAATGATAACGGAAATGTAAACGTAATACGCTAGAATAAACTATACCTCCCATGTAAATGGAGATTTTTGATTTATAATTAATGCTCACCTTTAATAGCAGGATTAAAATACCTATTTTAAAATTCTAAAAGAAAACCTATACCAACATCAAAATTAGGTAAATAGAAATTAAAATAGAAATATAGTTCAAAATATTTAGTTAGTTTATGATAAATTGCAGAATAAAAAAAAAATGAACGTTCCTTGTCTTATTAATGATAAAAAATATTCTAATTCATGCAAAGACTATCATAAAACGTATTAAGAAATATTTTTCTGATTTTAACAAATAAAAATAACATTTCTATGAAAGATAAAACCATTTATTTAAGGAAATCTTAAGACAATAAAAAATTTCACGAAAATAATGTAAATTGTAATTAGATAAGAAGAACTAATATAATAATAATTGTCAACCAAACCAAACCCAATATTAATAATATATATTAATGTGATGTTATATAACAAAACGTACTTTTTGGTTTTCATGATTGCAAAAGTAGGGGGAAAGAAATCGTATTCTTAATGGGGAAACAGAAGTAAAAATAATAATTAGTGATACCTTATAAATTATAATAACCCTAATTGAAATATATTTTGTTAAACAAAATATGTTGTAATATAATAATATATCAGTTATTAACAAAATATTATAAAAAATAAAAAAATTAGAATTTGTAAGAGTAAGTTATTACAAAAACATTAACAACTATTGATTTCAAAAACTAATTACACCTTAAGGGTCTTGGGTTTTGGGACCACCAAAAATAATAGAAAAACAATTTACATATAATTATTTTATGCGATTACTAAATAGTAAAGTTAAATAAATATGAACTAAAAACAAATAAATAGTATTTTCCTAAATAAATGTAATAAATATTAATTAATATTACTGATTAATTAAATAAATGGTTAACTTTATAACATTAGTTTAATTTATTAGAAATTAGATAGTATCAATAGTATTTAGGAAGAATATTATCATATATGATCCTTGGTGGAATGTTGATTAGCTTGCAGCATATTTGGTCCTTGACCCTTTAGGCCACACCCAGTCTAGTGTACATGAAGAGGCCTCTTCTTATATCAATGTATAAAAAAATGTGCAAATACAGATCAATTTATTGATGATATTGCACGTGTAAATGACTATATTGGTACCAAGATACCATTTAATGATAACAATATTCATTTTTTATTTCAATGACTCTGCCTATAACATTTGGACTAAGACACTAAGTCTTCATCAGCAATGGCTAATACAAACAACTAGGGTTAATGTGATATGGCTATTATATATATTTTTTTTTATCAGACTAGAAACTTTAAGTATGGTCTTACACAAGTCAACTATTAATATGGGGATACCCTTTCAATTGGCAAAAGTTTTGTAGGTCTTCTTTTTTACACACCAGTGTTGACCTTATTGATTGTTTTCAAAAACATACACATAATAACAATTATTTAAATTTTAAATATAATAGAAATAAAACTAATATTATATACATAGTTAATGTTACAGTAAGTTATTAACTAATTATAAAGAAATTATAACTGTAAAATTCCCAAATTAATTTATTTGGAACTTACTTTAAAACAGTTAATAAAATTGAATCAATTAAAAAATTTTGTTTAATCTTTAATCATTTTATTTAATATTCAAGCAATGTATTAATTATCATAATTATATGGGAAATTAATCATAATAGATTCATAAATCATAAATATAAATACAATTAATTTTAGTTATATAATATTTTGTATAAACAATATAATATTTTCTGGATACTAAGTAATAAATTATATATAATTTTTAATATTTAAATTCAATATAAATTATGTTTACCTACATGTTAACTACCTATAATTTTTGTTTGAAAGAGAATAATTATCAAAATTGTATATTATTAACGCTAATCCAGGATAGTCTCAACAATAATTAAATATTGTATAAGTGTTATCAGGTTGTTTTTTATTCCAATAAAATTCAAAAATAGTTTATTAAGTATATAATATGATAGATCACACTAAACACAATAGTATAAAAAACGGGTATTTTAATGAATAATATTTAAATACAAATATTAAATGATTATTATTTATTAATATACTATTTATAAATAATGCAACACACACGCTCTTCTTTATACATTCCTACTTAGTCATACTTCAATTATTTGCTCATTGTACACCTGTGTACACATTCCAATGTAATTAAAGTTTTTGGAGATTTTGAAGTAAGTATCTAACTAGCATTCACAAAAAAGATATAATTTAAAAGGTTAAGTTGCTAGAATACATATAAGAACATTAGGTACCTATCTACTTCATATTAACATCAATTTAGCTAAATCAAGTCCAAATACTTAATTTAATGGATGAGTAATGTATCTCAAATTAAATGGTTAAATCATATTACATTCTAAGTAAAAAAGTAAACATTATTTTCAAAAATAAATCTTAACCACAATAACACACTTATACAGTATCAATGAAATAAAAACTTATATATAATTATGAAGATAATGAATTAAATGTAGTTGAAACACAAACAATTTGTTTTTATATTCTAATTGAACTACTGGATAGTGTTCTTTTAACACGTCCAGGCATATTGTTGACTTACTAAATGGAACAACAGTGCAAAAAGAATAGTGTATACATATATAAATTAAAAAATATATTCATAATTAAACAAGTAATCCAATTTTTGACATAGTTAAATTGACTAAAATATACCAATTCTCAACTGGGCAGTAAGTAATATTGTATTTCTATTTTCTATATAGATTTTCTACACTAAGTAATATTTAACATGCCAAATTGAAATTTTTTTTTGTTCAATTGTTTAATTAGTACCTCATTGGGATTAGGTAAAAAGTTAAAGTGACAAGGATGACCAAAAATAAACTAATCTTTTAATTATAATTTTAACTATTCAATATTTACATTATTTATGCGGTATTTTACTTATTATGATTCTATAAATGCACTAACAATTTTCTATACAATTTACTTAATCCAAATTTGTCACAGATCGATGTGAAATGTATGCATAAATTAAAAAATAAAATCTCAGGTATTTTTTATGGATGGTAAACTTTTAGTTAATAGTAACAAATATTATTTCGTACTTATTCTCTTTCCAACCAATATTAACAATTAGATAGTACTACCTTATAAGTTTTAAGCCAATTTTCCATATTATAAACGATTTATAAGTTTTCCGCTCATAAATCAGTTACCAAATATTTTTTATAATACATCGTTATCGTTTTGTCGGGTCACGTAATAATAAAAAAAAAAAACCACTATACCTACATATAACTACAGCCAATATTAATAGAAGCGTGTTCGCAATGTTCGCATACAAGATTTTGGACGGAAATCGTGTCTCTACTCTCATTTATAAATTACACAGTAGCGAATATTGTGTTAGATAGATACACCTATCGAAATACACACGTAGCTGGTTTACGGGTAGCAGATAATTTTTTATAAGATTATCATTATTACCTGGTGCGCAAAGCGTCGTTGAACGTTGACCGTGTCGGCTTTGCTGATGGTCCGATTGTCCAGCGTCAGGGATCCGGGACGGTCGATTGGGAATTATGATATTTTACTTGGAAACAACAACAGCTTTTAGTACGACAATAAAACGGTCATAAAAATATTTGACGTTCCGATACTCTTCTTTATCAAACCGTTATCAATATTATTGACATGGCACAGGTGTGGGGTACCTCCTCACGTCGTCGCGGCATATCATGTTATTTTATGGCATTGTTATTAACATTAAAAACATAACTGTAATTTTTAACACATTCTTATTTTTTTTCACTATCAAAAACTGAAAAAAAACGACACCCAACACGCTCGGCGTAACGAGGAAAAAAACTGTCGACAGTTATAATTAATAATTATTACAATATACCAGTAAAATAATACAGAATTCGAGGTACGAAGCACGACGACGGACGGACCGACTGTGGTGACGCCGAGTAGTGCCGAAACTGAACGAACGGACGGGACGGCGGTCGGGCGGCGGCGGCGGCTGGATGATGATGCGTGGACACGTTCGCGAGGTACGGAGGTATTTTTTAAAACATTTTTATTTCCTTCATTCCTTCCTCTGCCGGCCGACTTGATTCCGACGTCTTTGCCAATCGCGCGCGCCATCTACCGACGGATTTTTGAAAATGTGAATTACGCGGCATACGCTTTACCAACGACTGTATATAATTCACGGCTATAGATACTATATAGTATCTATGTCCGTGATTTTAGCATAGATAGGTAATATTATTCTGGACAGGTGTCTCGATATATATATATATATAGCATATACTATATACCATCCCGTATACGACATCCGTATTATAAAAGTGAGGAAATTTTTTTTTAGACCCGAACCTTGCAAGTTTCTAAGGAATATTCTAACGAAATTTAATATATAAATTTATAAATTTTACATAATAAATTTCCAATTAATGGGAATTTGTACAACGAGCGTTATAATGAGAGGTCATAGATATAATAGATAAAGTCACCAAGTAATTAAATTCAATTATTTCCAATTCAAGCATAGAATATAATACCCTTATATTAATAACGTTTAATAATTAGTAAAAGGATAATTATGCTACCATAATAGTACCATTGATACCATATTATATTTTTGAAACTTTCCAATATGAATATGAGAAAATGTAAAAGTTAGCTCTCTATAATATATTTTGCACACCAATTGCTACCGAAAAGATCAGTTACCCGTTTGATGAAAGTTTGTTCTATTTTTTTAGGAGAAAAATTGTTTGCAGAAGACTAAATATATCTGTGAAAGGTAAAACCAATAGGTAGGACCTAAACGTAACAAAAAAAAAAAAAATTCTAATTTGAAAAAGGAAAATAATATACAATTGTAGAAATATTCGCGATAGATTCCCTACAACAGTGGTGTATTTATGATTTGTCTGAGGGAGGAGATATGACCAAAATTGTCGATGCCAAACGTCTCAGCATTTTATTACCTATTGATAAACTGCAGATAAATGGAAAAAACACAACTATAACCGTATAAAAATATCTTAAAAGGGGGGGAGATATATCTCTCTAATCTTCCGCTGTAAATACGCCACTACCCGACTACCAATTTCTGTCTTAAGACTTAAGAATATTCATCAGATTAAGTCTACTATGTTATAGTTATGAGTATTCATTTCCTATGACATATAATATATAAGTATACCTTCAATATTTTTCATCACCCCGTGATGATATTTATTAAAATACAGAATAGTTATGTCGAAATGACACCAGATTACTAGGAACCCCTGCAAGGTTGCATTCAATTTAAATATCACATGAGTATAATATTGTATACCGCGCTGGGATAAATTATATTTATATTTATATACCAGTGAAATTGGAAGTTATTTAGTTATATATTATTATTAGATACCCGGCAAGGTGTACCTAGATAACCTTAGTACCAAGCCTGTAAGTAGGTATGACTAACTCTTGCATGACTATTTACCTAATACTTATAGGTGAATAATAATTAGACTTGAATCGGTCACAGTTTTCTTTTCAACATTTAGCTACTGTTTTTGACGCACAACAAGTATTACATACCTATTTTGCGATAAAACTTTGTAAATCTAAGGTATTTAGTATTTACCTTATATGTATATTTAAAATTGATTTTATATTTTCTAATGTCACAAATTGGGAGTTTAATCATTTTTGACAAATTTTTTGGTTATATTTGGATTTTGGACATTTTGGAATAACATAATAGATACTTAATAACTACTAAATAATAGATATTGTTAGATTTGTCATTTGTAATAAGCGTTAGACCTTAGTTCTTTAGACCTTAATTCTTAATAGGTGCCTTATTAAACAAAACAACCGATTTTACATTTTACTTAACCCAACTGCTTGACCTACTTTTTAAATTTCAAGAAAATAACTAATATCGAATTCGTTAAAAACTCCATTTAAAAAAAAATAACTTGATTACTTATGTATATTGTTCAACAATTTTTTTTCATAGAAAACTAATCAAAAATATTGTATTTAAAATACCAACCAGGTAAAATTTCTAATCGATTAATAAAGTTTCAAATAACTTTTAAAGCATTTCTTTCGTTCCTTTATATTAGAAAACAATACAGTAAACAGATCGAAATAACATTTATTTTAAACACGTTTGTTGTTTAACAATACACTCGTAGGTTTGCTTATATAGAATTTAATGTTATTATTTAACCCATCTTATTCTTCTTTCTAATTAATTAAATACAAACTAGTTTCAAAATAACTTAACCAGCCTTGAAAATCGAAATATATACACATTATACACGTTGGTGCGTAAGTACTCCAACTAGACACTAGTCCTACTACCTAATACGTATTAGCCACCATATAGGTGGGTGTACTATATATAGTAATCTAGACAATATATTAAATAGTATTACATATATATACCTATAATGTTTATAACCGAAACTTCCTATATAGTATATATAAAAGAACAATGAGTAACGTTCTACATACCAAACCTAAATAAAATATTTTTAGAAAACTATTATCACAAAATTATTAAATTTTCTTATTTCCTCTATTAATTTTGTTCTGTGACAGTTTTACTTCTACGAGTGTACAGAGTACCGTGAGCTGTTGAAATTTATGTTACACCCAATAAACCCTCTGTGTACATACTTGTTAATTTATAATGATTAATTACTCAAAAAAAAAAATAAAAATAATAACGAAAATAAACAATAGAAAATGTTTTCCAAAAAGTTAACAGTTTTATAGATAATAGCTGTTATTATTAAATTAATATATATACTAAAAAAAATGTTTAAAATTATAATTAAGGTGCCTAATATTTACTGATATTTATAACTGATAAATCAACTATCGTATGGGACGGTTTTTTCATTATGTTTATTATGTAAAACATTGTAATTTTATATATTTTTAATTAAAAGTCAAGAACTTTTTTGTTGTTATAATTATTTATGAATTGTATAATTAGGTAGCTATAAAAAATTAAAAAAATTTGTTTACACATAAGAATATTTTATAAATCTTTTGCGTGAAATAATAATAACAAATAATAATGATATTATCTTATATATGTATATATAATATTGATATACATTTATATAACTCATAACTTAATTATTCTATGGCATTATATTATATAATTAATATATTCAATATAAGTATACCTATATTATCAAATATTTATATAGTACAAACTAGTATCTATCTACCTATACAAAATAACAATTAATGTCTAATACTCTAATATAATACAGGTACTATACAAAATATTAAAAATATATAATTATGTCCCATGTTCCCATTATACCTATACATCTATGAATTTATAACTGCAGTTAAGTACCCAACACTCCAACTAACATAATCGCGTAGTATATTATCATTTATCGCTTCTATAAACTCGAAGGTATTTGAAAATTAGAAAAATTGTTGTAAAACTTAGATTAATAATTGTATTTAGCAATATGATATTTATTACTTGGTTATTGCTTTAACAACCTAACATTCGCATATTTATTTTATAGAATTATATAAGTGTTTATTAGCATATATAAATGAATAATAACTTATATTATTTAATTTTGTACTTTGGTAGATTAATACATGGTTAAGATTAATACTTACCTACTGTGATTGTTGAATACTGGGTGCCCGGGCCATTATTTAAATAGGTATATTTACAATGTACCTAGGTACAATTTATGTATGTTAAGTATACATACATTTTTAAAAATAATGGCGTCACTATAGTATAAAAATGTCAAATGATAACAACATTAACAACAAATATAGACAATTTACTCGGTTAGACTATTTAAAGTTTGTATTTTATTATTAGTCATTTACAAAAAAAGAATACTCATATAATTTATAAATTAAACATTAACACATTCGTTTAAAAATCGCATAATATTATAAATTACTATAGGAGGTACCTATCCAAGTATTTGACACGTTTATTGACTTTTTAGTTTTTATCTAACACACGCACGTTCTTTCATCGCTAGACAAAAATCTGGAGTGCTTATTATTAAATAATATGACCCGATTATCAGAAATTAAATCTATAGTAGCTACTCAGTTGGTACTTGGTTGGCCAAATTATTAGAGGAATACTGTTCCCCCAACTCTCGAGCCATCTATAATAACCACTCCTATTTGTGCCTATACTATGATGATGTATTCATATTTTATACTAACGTTGAATGTGACTGCAATGTGACATGCGTGAATAAAATATACTTATTACCTAGTACATACCTACCAAATAAATAAATACTTTATGGATTGTGTATAAAACATATATATAAATATTATTTATTATTGTAGCTGGTACTTTTATGTAAACACACTAACAATAAGTATGTTTAAAATACTTTGTCCGATGAACAAACGCACAACTGCACAAGGAAGTACATATAATATATAAGACATAACATTTCGTTTTTAAAATTTTTTAATTTATCGATGTTATTTAGAAGCAGCTATTTATGTATAGGTATTTTTGTTTTAATAAAGACCCTTGTGGTCTTTTGACAAACGAACAAAATATGGCTCTGTAGCTCTGTTTAAACTTTAAGTTCCGAAGCCTACTTTTTTTCCTTTACAAACAGTATCGAAAATGTTTATCTTTTCCAAATATCAATAGATATCTTTCAACAATAGAAAATCATTCTTGCTTCTGTTCTAACTCTCCAATAAAGTAATTAAAAAAACTTAATTCGATTTTCTACAGCGATAACACTAAATTAATTAATTAATTTGAATTAGATTAGTTAAATGAACAATACAGTGACTATAATAACGATAATAGTAGTTACTATTAAAGACGGAATTAATCTATTTAACAACTTATAGAACATAATATATATTCATACAGGCATAACCCCAACGGCTAAACGCTCTTTGATTATTCAGTCATGAACACGTTAATTTAATCGAAATTCTAAACATCAAACTATATATTTATTAACTATAATTTATAAAAATGTAGCGAAACAAATGATTTGCAAATATTAAAAATATATCTGCATATTTATAATTTTGTAGGTAAAAAAAATAAAATAATGAAATATTTATTTTAAAAATAGACTACCTATAATGAATTATAAAATATAGAATACATTTTTGTTTTGTCTTTTTGAAGCAACTATAACGTATAATACGCATAAGGATGAAACATCCTTATTAAAATAGAAACGTGATAATATATAATTTGTAGATAGCTAGGTAAACGTTCATATATTGAATTCTACTCATTATTAAAACCATAAATTACTTTTGAGTTTACCTAATTATTATATGTATATATTCGAGTATGTATAAATTTGTATGAATAAGTTATGTTATATATGTACCTATATACATATATGTGTATTTAAAACCAGCATAATACCGTATAATAAACGTCTAAAATTTACACTCTAGAAACGCAATGATTGTAAATGTCTGAAATATATATAAGAAAAATGTATAATTTAGGATCCTATTCCACCTAACCGATTTATGATGACTGGATATGAAGATTCTCTTTTTATATTTTTGTCGCAGTCGTTTTAAGTTTCTTTTCGATGTTCGTGAAATTGATTGCCTATGTTTATTTTTATATATTTATATTTATAAAAATATACTTATATATTATTTTATTCACATCTTACAGCAATAACTTGATAGATTGCAAATGGACTACGCAGACATCCTGTCTGGCGTGACTGCATGATTGCTCCTTTTATTGGCTAGATTAACATTAAGTTTCAGATCACTTATTGAATCATCTACACGTGTTTCCTAATCTTATTTTCTTCCTCTGATTTTAATAATGCAACTTTCCTGCATTTCAACACTCCCTATAAAATAAAATTTTTATTTCTACATAATTTTGTTATGATTCTTATTTATTTATTTTTTGTAATTCTTAAATACAAAATTAACTTTTATGAACATTTATAACAACTATATTTTAGATTCTCAGTGGAACGTAAAAAATGGTTTTAAAACTGTATGTATGTTTGTGTTATTAATCATAAATGTTGATAATTGAGTACAAGGTTTATTACAATTATATTGTTTTTATAAAATAATTTAAAAATATCAAAAATTAATTTTCATTACTTCATTATAAGCGTTTGTAGTTCAACTTTTTACAATAGGCTGATCTTACAAAACTAAACGATTTTCGTCAAACGTATTTAGTTATTTTGTGGTAATTTGAAAAATATCAATTCTATAGATACTTTAAACTCTTTACTATTGCTATAAATTATAATTATCCTTCAAAAAATATTTAAGTTAATTTTAAGTTATTTATATCACTAATCTATTCATATACATACCAGCCATTATTGTAACGGCGTGTTATTTCCATTACAAATAAATAACATATTACATATGCCATGTTTCTGTTAAAAATTAGTTCACTCTATCGAATTAAGAAGATACAATAATAATCAAATAAACTAAACTATATCCTTGGAAATAGATACTGATCCACTCATCTCCTTTGATCAATGATTGATCATTGAATTCAAATTTTACATATCCATTAAAATGACCTATAGAGCCTTTGATGACTTCAATAAAAAGATATAAATTAAACATACAAGTATACCACCTATGCAACAGAAACGATTTTCCCAGTTATTTTTGTTGTACATCGTTAATAATAATACAAATAAAATAGAAGCAGATACAAGAATATATGCTTTATATAGCAGTGTATTGTTTATTATTTTAAAATTTATATAATATGTAATACATATGTAATACATATTTACGCTCTTAAAATTTAATGTAAAAAAAAATATTTAATGATATGTTTTATGGCACTAATAATTACATTAAAATTCGATTATAGAAGTGAATTGCGTATTGTTTGAAATGTGATAAGTATTACATATATAATATAATATTATTATACTTAATGACATTAGTATACTTACAATTTATTATTAAATTATGTGTTAAAAATAACATTTTTAATATCGTTCTTTGATAAAAAAAAATAAAATAATCGTAGAGATAGTAATAAATTAGTACAAGTTGACGAAATAGATAGTATTGGAATAATGTGCTTTTGAGTGCGCAGACAGCATTTTCACATACTGATAATATTTACACTTTACAGCCTATATTCACCTATTTCAATACGCTTGGAAGACTATTAATTTAAATGAATACTTCATACTCGCATGCTCGCTAGTTGCTCATAATATAATCGCCTACATATTTGTACATTTTTTAATTATAACATACCTAAACACGCAATTATCCTTATCTGATTAAGTAATAAATAAATAAGTTTGTCAATTGTTGGTTATTATTAAAAAAATTTCATTTTCCTAAAGAATTACGCAAAAATCGTGTATACGTATTTCGCATTGTATGAGTACAAATAAATTACCCAATAAGAAGTAAAGTTTACTTCAATACCTATAAATTCTACGAAAATTCAATATCTAAAATATGTGTTATACGATATATAATATATACCTATCGTATCTACTTAATATAATCATACAATATTATGTAATAATGTATGTACTATATTGTACTATATTATATCTCTATGAAGTATAAATACCTAACAGTACAATCGTACAGAGTAATTTTAATAAATAATAATGGAGTATGAACTGTAAAATCTATTCATTCATGATTCATCGCTCCACTCAGAATCTAAAATTAATACATTTATTGAATTTATCTACAGATATATTTATGTAATATTGATGTAAAATTTACTATGAAAATATTCTGTTCACAGAAGTTGTCAGGGGAAAGGAGTATTGTTGTAGGTTATGTAAAGTTGATTTGAATTTGGTTTTGTGACTATAACGCCAACGCGTTTCTCCTAATTATGTATACTTCGATATTACGAATAAAAAACCATCATAAATACAATTTTTATTCAATACAATATTTATTGAATCATATGATTCATATAAATTTGTAATAAAAATAATTTTAAATATACCTAGTCCAAATTTCGAGTGGGGTCCCCCTTGCTCCCATAAAATTACGAAATTTCGTCATTTCGAGTCAATTATACCTATTAAAAACTAACACAACTACAAAGTATTTTCCATAACATTTTTACACGGATCTTACATTATAGATACACCTATCATTATATCAACAAACTACCTATACATGGATAAACATTATACAATCAACTATAACTTATAAGCGACGATAATAATTGATTAGTTTGTTTATAATACCATCCAAATGAATTACACGTTATATGTTATGCAATGCCAGTAACATATTTACTGGGCTTTATTAGTTAATTGATGCAATACTATCCAGTCTATTGTTATTCATAGATAGGTAGTAGACAGAAAAAAAACAATTCAAATTGTATTTAATATTTATTAATATAATTATTTTTAGAACTTAGTAAGTAACAATAATATTTTTATAGAAATATTTTAAATTGTTTTTTGGATACCATACTTTTGAAAAATCTTATGTATCCCACTATGCACTTCAATTTCTTTATTCTAGAATCTAGCTCTATCATAACAAGCCAGTTATATTTACATATAATTTGTATATATTTTTTAAAATTCTACCTCTGTATAATTCCTAAATATTTCCAGCCCTTATGAAAAAAAACCGAAAGTTACGCGTTATTTAACTATTATCGTTCGTAATTAATGCTATTAGAATAATTTAATGTTTATCTTTAAAATTAAAGAATCAACCTGTATTCTATGTATGTAGATTATATATTTAACTACACTTTATTAAAATTTTAAAATAAATAATAATATTGTAGTAATAAGTTGTGTCCTAGAGATCATTGCTGAACTTCGCCAATGAAAATGTTTGTATGTACTTTCAGAAAGTTTCCACTCAAAGCTATTTATATACAATCAATGAAACTTACCCTTACGAACACCTCGAAATAGCCAAAACCAGCAAATAGCTGACAACATTTTAACGACTGAGAGTATCTTATAGCTGCAGTATTTAGTGGTTTCACTGTATAATTATATTATTATGTATTTTAATAAAATGTATAATTGAATAGTATATATTGACTTTGTCATTTCACGTCCTGTAAATTGCTCTATACAGGGACAAAACTAACATAACTTCTGATCATATAATTAAAAATATAGGATTTCGCTTAAAAAAATCAATAATAATTGAGCCAATTGAGGTATTATCAGCATTCAGCACACATGCAAGGTGAAAAATATAAAGACAATATTATAAAATGTTAAAATTTCACGTTTTACATTTAAAAAAAGAAAATATCGAAAATAAAGAATAATTATTACAATGAAAATAATCTTCCGTTATAATACATGCAATATAATATGAGTATATTATAATATTATTATGTACCTATATCAAGGCTCGCCCAAGGGACGAGGACAGTGGCGCAAATATGCTAACATAATCAATGCTACAAATTATACTAAATAGTGCATACTAATTATTGTATTCGCTATTTATTAGTAATTAAATCCTAATGCTAAATGGGACACTGATTAATTAATTTAAATTAGTGTTTTCTTCCAGTAATGTGAATTCAATTTAAAAAGTTAAGGTATTTATTTACTAAATACGCCTATGTAAATAAACTTTTAATATTTTCAAATTAATTTATAAAATTATTTATAGAGACAAAAATATTGAATCTGTGTTTCATTGGAAATTATGAAAATATTTAATAGTTAGTTTAAAAAGAAAAATAAAAAAAAAATGTTTATTAAGAAGCATTTTTCAATTAATTTACTGTTTTAACTTCTTTTTCTTTTACATATATTATATATATTATATTTCTACATACAATATCATGACGTGGATATTTTTCAAACCGACAATGAAATGTTCAATGATATTTCATATGATATTGTACATTTAATACAAACAGATATAGTTTATCCTGTTCGCAAATCAATTGCAATCGGATTCACACTATTGTTTCTTACAAGTGATTTCGTTGTTTCAGATGAATAAAGGTGGTGTGGTCTACACTCCACCTACATAAACTGCAGTAGGCACATTATATTGTATATACACAATAAGTTGACAGACACACGAGGTCATCCAGGGTACCGTTATCATGTGCAGCGTCGCAGTGGCCGGGTCGTTATTTCCTTATCAGGAGACCGAGTGCGCGCGGTCTTTTATTCCAATGGTCTCGTCATTCGCCGATTCGATTCTGGATTAAATGTTGTGAGTTCCACGCGGTTAATTTTTCTGCTGTGCAACTTTTTTCTTTTCTCTTTTTTTTTATGTTTAGTGCGATACGAATACTGCCTTTAGCTCCAATGTGTCAAAAGTTATTTTCCCTTGAAAATTATTTTCCAAAGCCGTAAGTTCCATGCATATTATTATGTATACAGCATACATAGGTGTCTTGTACTTGGGTAATAACTATACTTTTGGATAATTCTCATTGGCTATTATAACAGTGAAGCGATATTTATTATATATATAACAAAGACAGTATTGCGTTGACGTTTTAGTAAATAAAAAATTAATGATAATTGCATCTAATAAATACTGCACGCGAAACGTAATAATTATAATATCATAATACGTAAGTAAATATTATACTAACCTACTGGCGTAAGTATGATTGTTTGTTTAATCGCTAAAAGCTTTTTTCGATTTTAACGCGCTTTTTGAAATACTCGACCTTTGGCAGCAGATAAAATAGTACGAAATGTTTATAAATCAGTTAAACTAGGTGTGGTTGTAGTTAAGTGTATATAATATATGCACGTCGTGAAAGTTATTCAAAATAATATATGATTATTAAAAAATGAATCAATACGGTGATCAGTACGTTTATAATACGCGTAGAGTGAAATAGTATTTTAGACATTTTGCAGACTACGCGCGTTATGAACGCGTACGTTTTTAGTTGAGAGGAACTGTAACGGGGTTAGACCCGTGCGCTAACATCGTTTTTCGTAATGCAAGTAGTGCTATTTTTTGCCCCAATTCTATACCCACAATATATAGTCTATGATATTATTCAAAGATGTTTCGAGTGTTTATCCAAATCTTTTTTTTTTCTAGACATTTAAATACATCGAAACCTAGTTCGATTCCGTTTTAAAATTAATTTCTCGTTGAGCGTCTATGTATGTGTGTGTGTGTGTGTGCAAGCGCAGGAAAAATAATCGATACCCTCTAGTGTCGGCCATGTTTGTATTGTTGCGTCCTGCGCCTGACTAACCTTTAATGACCAACAGCTGGGTTCTCGTTTCTTACTTTGTTTGTCATTTCGGCGCTGCAGTGACAGTCGAACGCTAGTTTTGTAACTTTTATTTCAAGGCTATAAATCATCCGAAATCCGAATCCTGTCGAAAGATATATTTTGTGAGTATATTATGTAAATAGTAACTTTCGTGGCCATGTAATACACGCATGAATATAATATTATACTTATATCCACTACTTTTATTGGTTTTAAGCTCTTCACCAAAGTGTTACATTTTATCATCGTAATTTATTATTGTCATTTTTATTTGTTTTAAATATACTAGTGCCGAGTTATATAACATAATTATTTATTTTATGGTTCACTAACATTCAATGGACCAATAAATCATATTTAAAGGACCATACATTAGTTGTTAGTGATTGTTTATGCAATTCGATGTAGTACCTAAAACTTAATATTTCAATAACCTTCAACCTTGTATATTTTGTACAAAATGTCAAAATCATATTCTAAATAATAATATAATTATCAATATTAAATCTATCATAATTATATATCTAATAATATCTATAATTGATGGGATAAACGATACTAAGGTATTATTAATATTAGAAAATCGATTTAATATATTAAAATCACATTAACTCGTAAAGTACTAAGTTGTCTATATGATTGTCTAACGTTATAATAATCTTGTTTTATAATAATTCGGTAATAAATATGTATGCCTATTAAACTAAATAGCATTGAACACACACACACACACATATATATAACAATATTTATAAATAATAAATTTTTAACAAATAATTAAAATAATAAAGATTTCTGTTACCGATAGACACGATAGGTTATTGCATAGTTTCATTTTTTAACACAAATTATAATGCAATAAAATTAAAAACAATGACAAAAGTTATCATTAATATTATCCTGAACGTAACTATGTATGAAATTATTGTTATTATGTACTTAATATATATTAAGTATATTCAAAGTACAAAATATGTACGTTTCGATGCCTTAGATGCGTATGTAGCTATAGCTCTATAATATTATCAAGTTGTCGATGCATAATAATGAACAAAAATTTCCACAATAATAATTGTTATCTATAATAATAGTATTGTTCATATTCGATGATTCCAGTGTTTCTACAAAATACAAATAACCTATTAATTTTAGTTTACTGATTTGAATAATGCACTTGGCTCCAACAAGTCTATATGTCTTTTTTAATTTCGGACCGCCACGCAATACTAGTGTAATAAAGTGCAGCCTTTGTGGCGCCAAAAATGGTCGCTCAGACCCAATCAATATTGCCGGTAGGATGGAGGAAAATGGAAATGAATACGTCCCGTCGGCCGTCTTAACATTTCACACATTTCACGCCCTCGTCCTGTAAACTCGTTTCTAGGCTGCAATCATCATTGTACTGGTGCATTGTGATTTCATGATTTTTTTTTTCATAATTAGATTTATAAAAGGTTTGTTTTTGAACTGTATGATTGTGTTAAACTGAATTGTATTTGTATAATACATAGGTACCAACAGTACGGTTTAAAATAAATTAGCGTTTCGAATAAAAAAAAAAAAATATAAAAATTATTTATGTTATAGTAGATATAGTTGAAACTTAAAGTTAATATAGTTATTTTACCCATCAAATATTCAATAAACGTTTATAACTTTTACAAAATTTGATTGAAATATAATGTGATATGAATTATTGTGAAAAGTTTATCGTATGTTATAATATATTCATCTAACGTTCAAATGTGTCCTGAAAAGGATGAAAAAAATCGTCATATTTATTATAGTATATATAATAGATACTGATTATCCCGTATAGTGGCTTAACAAAATATATTAAACATCAAATATTAAGTAAATCCGTTTTTATTTGAATAGGTACATTGTGAATTAGTTATAAATACAAACGAAAAAACATTACTTTAATTAATTATATTTATTAAAAACATGCTATATTGATCAAACACGAATTAAAATATCGTTTGCTAACTTATTTAAATAGAAAATTTGACATAATATGTAACAACTACCACTATATTTCCGCACGAAGTGTTTAAAATAAATTTGTTTTTGAATGCTATATAGTATTAGTTAATTTAATATTCATATATTATGTTAATTACATATTTACTAATTTGTGTTATCCAGGGTGCTTAATTTGAGGTCAGAACACGTATGGTATGTTGTGTGGTGAAATAATTAGATCCCCAAATCGAAGTCCATACGCTACGTTGTTGTCGTCTCTATATCCGATGATGACTGCTGCAGTTGTTGAAGACGACAATTTGCTTGGTAATTATTTTATAACTTATTATTTTATACTTTCAACGCATTATTTGGTGTTCATTTTCTCAATAAATTGGTAGTGGGATATGAAATGAATTTAAATTTAAAAGAGATCATTATTCATTTTTAATGATACATTTTATTAATTATTCAAAAAAAATAATTGTTGACATTTTCCTTTCTATTTAATTATTGTAATTTATATTATTACACTATACATAAGTGATAAGTAGTAGTAAATTACTGAATAAATACGACTATATTTTTGAGGATATAGGTTATTTTAATGAAATCTGAGAAATACCATAATTATGGTATAAACGTCATGTATATGATCAATTTTTTTTAGGAAAGGGTGCTAAAAAAACTTTTGGTTTAGCTATAGATGGAAACCATTCACCCCTTTTGGTCAGTTTTAAAAAAACTGACTGCGTAATGTACATCATTATATACCTATATTAAATTACCAAAATAGTAAAAAAATACATTATATAAAACATTTCTGCACATCGATCGAATTTCGAAATTTTTAAGTTACCTACTCCTTTTAAATACTGATGTTTTATACACGGTTATTTCTCCAATAGTACAACGCGCATGTTTCTCGAAATTAAAAATTAATCGTATTCATTTAAGCGCAGTTGGATACAAATAATAAATATTCGTTATATTCATTAAAAAAAAAAATGTTCAGTAAGAATTTTTTATCACAGTGTATAATAAATTTCGTACTCATATTTAATATCAGCACTTTTTTGAGAAACTGTATATTATTCATCCGGGAGTAGGTACCCCATATATATATCGATTTTTATATTCGAACGTTATGAGTCATCTCTACTATATAGCGGCGAGCCAGCTATAGTTTGCTATGCGCATGATTACTACAACACATGACTACAGTAGTTGTACTACACATAATATGTTTTCTTTATTTAGTTTACCATAACAAAGTAATTTATTATGTTTTTATTAATGGACAATGTTCAAGTAATTATGGGTGCGTATTTTTTTTTTTTTAAAATATTTAACAAATTTTATTTTATTTATAAAATCAATATAAACTCAAAAACTAATTATGGCTTGTTTTTATTTTAAAATAATCTTTTTATATTTTTAAAACTAATGTTTTATTTATTATTGATTCTTTAGTCTCGAATAATAGTTATTTTTTTATAAACATCACAATAAACCTAACGATTGAAAATAACTTCGAATAATAAAACTATAGGCTACAATAATTAATGCATTTTTGTTGTTTTTTTTTTAAGGAGACCAACTAATTAGCTAGTTGCTATTAAAAGGAATAATAAAATATTATTTTAAATATAGATAGTTGTTTTATTAATTAAACTTGTCAAATTATTCATAAGTAGGTGGGTAATTGTTGAATTATAAAATTCTCACAAATGTATTTATCTTTATAAACAATTGTTTACTTTTTAGTAATATTCAATATTTGGTATTTAGTATTTATTAATGAATATAATTTTATGTGTACCTATTTAGCATCTACACGTGTGTAATGTGTAAATATGTACTTATATTTGAATTATTAACAGTTAAGAGGACGCTACACCTGCGTGTCTTGTCTCTATTACAAACATAACAAGGCAAATCTATGTACAAGATTCTTACTATTGTTTATTTATAGTTAATATTAGAGAAAATTTACAGATTATCGAATTTATTTATAAGAACGAATTTAAACTTATAATTTTGTTCAAGCAAAGAATCGTTTAATTGAATTATATGCATTTGAAAAATTAATTCTAATGTAACACATTAAAAAAAAAAAAATTCAAAATAACATATTATATTATAATTTGTCAAAAAATAATAGTCTAGAGCTGTGCAAAGTGAATATTATGATAAATCTTAATTTATAATATTATACTATATTATACCTAATAAGTATTAAGCTAAAAATGTATTATAAAAATGAATATGTACCTATTGTGAATTATGACTATATGTTCCAAATTATAACTTAAAAATACCATCATTTTTACAAAATGTTTTTTTTAGAAAACGGTCGTTTGAGTTATGAGAATCCAAACTATCATCTTGCTGGCACAGGCCACTTAGCCCTGGATGATGCATTGAACTCAAACCTAACATCAGCTACTGACTCTCCAGCTGGATTCAATTTAAATGATGATTGTATATTATATTCAGAGCTTTTATGCCGTGAATTTGATACAGTATGTAATATTAACACAGACAACATTAATAGAAAACGGTACAAATCATTAGATTTGGGATCAATGGGTGTGGACGTGTTGGGACAGACGGGAAAAAATTGGTAATACATTTAATAGATTCGATATACTAAATTAATAAAATAATAACATTATAATTGAAGTTTAAACCTACAGAAAACCATATGATTATTTTATAGGAATACAAATTTAAATCGTAACGTAACAAGAGATATGAATATTACAAATCAACATGATTTAACAAATGTTAGCAACCAAAACCACCAAAGCAACCAAATGCAAGTGTCATACGTAAAACCAGATTTAATCGAAGAATCAGAGCAAACAAAATGTAAAAGCGGGAAGTAAGTTTATTTGATCAATTAATTATAGAAGTTTAATATATTATGATTATTATGTACAATGTACATGCTATATATTTGTTTATTAATGTTCAAATAAACCATGTATACCTATATTATAGTATAAACGAGAAACGTACGCCACCCAATACTCTATCTTTAAACAAACAAAAGGATACATCTAATATTAACTTGGATATACAACATATACAAGGTGATTTGAATAATGATTTGTATGCAGTACCGATGAAAAATAATTCACACGAATGCACCGATGAATTGCCAGCTGGATGGGAAAAACACGAAGGTACGTACAATTATAAAGTTCTTGTTTTAATAATCTATATTGAATTAATTTAATTTTAGATAACGATGGTCCTTATTATTGGCATATCAAAAGCGGGACAATTCAAAGGGAACCTCCTGAATACAGTGGTAAAAATGAACCAAAAACACCATTGGTCAAAGATGCAGAATCGGTAATGACAAAATAAATAAAAATATTAAATGTTTATTAATAGGTAAATTATAATATTATAATTTAATTAATTATGTCTATTAAATCGCAATGAATAAAATATAAATTAATTATTTTAATTATAACTTGTTAACATATTAACAATATAATCTTCGTATAAAAATTGTATTAAATCATTTTTTAAAAATAATACAATTTGAAAATATTTATTAGAACTATAGGTGTATATAATATAATGTAGGTATCAATATTTGTTTAAGGTATTGAATAGTTTTCAAAATAACACCGGAGGCTTAGTAAGTTCAGTGACTAGAAGTACGACGAGCTCAGCTCTTGAAAATCTTTGTTACCAAAAGAATAGAAAAGAAGAGATGGCTTATAAGTAAAATATTAAATAAAATAGTATAGCCTTTAAAATATACCTACCAACGTTGATCTCACCAAAATTATATTGTGCTTTAGACGAAGAAGTTATCCAGCTCGAATCGAAAACGAAAACAAAGGTATACGATTTGCTGTACGTTCTTTGGGATGGGTAGAAATTTGCGAAGATGATTTAACCCCAGAAAGAAGTAGCAAAGCTGTGAACAAGTGTATTGTTGATCTATCACTTGGGCGTAACGACTTTATTGATAATGTCGGACGATGGGGGGACGTAAGTACCTACATCAATGCTTATATATTCAACTAGTCAAATGTTATATAAATATAATTTTGTTTAAATGAATAATCAGGGAAAAGACCTCTTTATGGATTTGGATGAAGGAGCATTGAAATTAATAGATCCAGAGAATCTCACAATGTTGAATACGCAACCCATACACACAATACGAGTATGGGGAGTTGGACGAGACAATGGCAGGTTTGTTAGCCATTGGTATCATATATATATATTGTTTTCTATATTAATAATGTATTGTTTTTAAAATCCATTGTTGTTGTTTTTTCAATGCTTTACCTACAGGGAAAGGTAATATTAATGTATATTATTTATTAATAATAATAAAATATAAGTAATATTGTTAATGGTATTAGATAAATCGAACTGACAAAATTAATTTTCAGAGATTTTGCATACGTAGCTCGTGACAGGATAACCCGCCGACACATGTGCCATGTGTTCAGATGTGACATGCCTGCCCGTACAATTGCTAACACCCTTAGGGACATTTGTAAAAAAATCATGATCGAGCGCAGTCTTCAGCAAAACATTTCTCGATCCACAGACATAAGTACGTATTATATCATGTTAATTCATTTTTAAACTGTGACTAAATAATACCGTTACATAGATACTGCAACGAAAATGAATCAACCAGTTAGACCGACGAACCTTCCATTGGAATATCGCAAACGTAGAAGTTACCGAGGCAGTTACTCTGCAACCACTAACTTGAGTATATATTATCATATAGTCTTCTTAAATTATTAAATTATGTAATTGTGCAATATAATTTTTAAAGATCAATCATTCCCTACGCCGATGGAAGAACCACGAAAAGTCATTCGAGCTACTTACTTAGGTTCAATTGAAGTGAGCAAGGCATCCGGGATGGATGTACTAAATGACGCGATCGTCGCTTTGGAAAATTCTCCAACATCAGTACCCCAAACAGTTACAGTAGCTGTAGCACCTTCAATGATTACCATACAACAAGATACTGTAATGCGAAAAATGTTCAAAAATACGCGGAACACACCTATCCATAATATTTGTTGATTTTCAGGATGAAGGCGATCAAATGGTTGAATGTCGAGTGAGGTACTTATCATTTTTGGGAATAGGTCAAAATATAAAACAATGCGCTTTTATAATGCATACTACCCAAGATCTATTCATTGCACATGTGTTTGAGTGTGATCCATCCGCCGGAACACTTTGTAAGACTATTGAAGCTGCGTGTAAAGTATGTCAAATGGAAATCATACAAATGATGTGTTATGATTAATCGTTGGTAAAATTTTATTTTATTCTTACTTTTTCAGTTACGATACCAAAAATGTTTAGATGCACATCCTCAAGGTTTGAATCCAAACGCATCTTTAAGTCACAATATTAGTAGTCCAAATGTAAATGGCATATCAAGAAAAGGTATCAGTTCTACATTAAAATCATTGGTGGGCACCATCACGGGTCGTAAAATGAAATTAACTCAATCCTGAGAAGAAGTCTTCACGCTACAGGTACAAATGACGAAAATATCTATATTTTAAAAAACTTATTTAAACAACTTGTTTATAATTTTTAGGAAGAATTAATAAATCCTGGAGTGCGTGAAGTAATACCACATCGACATTTGCAGTCTCCACATACTATAAAATATTATGCTCTATCGACCAGTTTACAGTCGTTGTTGTCACCAACCATTGACAACCGTACCATAAATAACCCTTACTAATTATTTATTAAGCCACTAAATCGTGATTAATTATCACTTAGGGAAATGAAGCATATGATGTAACTTTAGTTTACTTTTTTGAGATACCACTTATCTAAATAGGTATAGAGTACTATAGAAGACGGTCCTTGAATTAATTTTAATTGTGGACTTGATCTTTCTTGTCCTTCAAAAGCTATGTATTATTAAATAATCATGTATACTTATAAATAAATATATATATATATATAGAAATTAGGCCTTCAAATGTTGCTAAAATTTATAATAATATGAAAAAAATCTCATTTAAATTCAGCCAAAGCTGGTTTTTTATCATTAGAAAATAAAAATGACAATAACCTGAAGTTTTACAAGCGTTTTACAAGCATAGACAAATATTTAAAAAGCACCTTTTTTATTTTTCTTAAATGCTCCACATATCAAGCTTTATTTAATATATATATTTTTGTTTTGACTGATATTTTTTTTTTCAAACATAATTATTTAAAACCTATTTATAAATAAAACAAAATTAAATTCCTACGATTGAGTGATCTCAAAAATTTTGGTACATGGGTTTGTAAATTAAACATAGCTTGTTAAAAATTATTCTTATTTAGGGAATATGCACAACTATATTGATGTTGTGAATTTTAGAGCTAAGCTTTATAAGTGTTAAAATAAAAATATAAATAAAAATATTAACAAGTTCACTTAAATTGTATATTTATTCAATATTATGACAGTCTTAGTTTTTATTTTTATTTTCCAATATTGGTTTACATTACCTAAACCGACTTATAAAAGTTAAAAGATATTAATAAATGAGTATTATTATATATATTGATTCATAAAGTTTTAACATTTTAAATGGAAAAAAAATTATAAAAACAAAGCCTTAACTTTTCTACCAACCACTTGGCGGTCATAGAGTGCATTGAACTTGTTACAGTAATCATTTACTTCATTACTACATTTTGTCAATACTCCCAAGTAAGCAATCAGTGCTACATCATTACAATGTGTATACAAATCCCTGTAAAACTCTCCAGATTCCATAACTGGCAGTCGATGACACAAAGAAACGAATTCCCTAGAAAATAGAAAATGTTTAAATATAATATATTTTTTAAACAAATAATTTATAATTTAAATTACTTAATTGTTATTGGATTCATAATTGGTATTTTTTTTTTTATTATTATTATTATTATTATGCTAATATTACTAATTATTATTAGTTTTATAATAAACACTAAATAAAATAAGATTTTGTTTATTATACTTAATATTTTATAGAACTATTAAAACAGCCGTTTTTAATGAACTAATATATCTAGTATTATATTAATTGTATTTAAAGAAAAATCCATCTTAGACAAAAAAATAGTAGAATTAATAACTTTCTATACCAGAAAAAGCTCTTAAATTGAAGAAATTAAGTATAGTAAGACTGATTATATAATATTATGTAATTATAAATTTATTATATTATTAACATCTGTATAATTTCAATTTTATTCCATTTAAACACAACGGAATGAAAAATAAATTAAGCAATGGAGAAAAATTAGATGCAACTTAAAAGTGAAATTGAATTACTATTAAAAGCTATTTATGAGATTGTATGATCTATAATATTAATTTATAACTATTTATCTAATAGTTTTGAAAATTGATATAAAATTATATACTATAAAAATTTCAGATGAACAAAACAATGTGTTCTAATTTTGGACAGATATTGTAATCGAAACATATGGTAATAAATTCCTAGCCATGTATCACTGTTTATTTTATTTTTAATATATTATATTAGGAGAGAAATGGTTTTTAAATTCAAAATATATGTATAATATACATATTATTTAGGTCCGTTACATAAATTTAAGTGTAATATAAATATATATAACATATCTATTGAACATAAAGCATTCATAAGTTACATGTACTGATTAACTGAGAACATGATTTACCTAAATTAAACTCAGACTTCGATACAAGAAAGACTCTAATTGCTAAATATCAATACAATAAATTCAGCGCCGGATTTAAGAGTTAAAGACGCCGGGGGCAAAATAAATTTTTCAAATAATAGGTTATTGATACTAAAAATAGTTGACGCAGTTCTTAACACATGAAAATTAAGACGCTGGGGCAATTGCACCTTTAACACCCCCCCCCCTTCCCCGTTAAACACGGCACTGAATATATCTAATTAATTTGTATGGAAATCATAATTGGTTATAGTATCAATATTTTCTACTGTTGTAACAAATATTAATAGACTGACACCGACCTTTTAAAATTTATTCATGGGATTAGATTTATTATTTATTTATTTTCTTATAGATTCATTAGATTTCAAAAATAATTATTTATTTATATATTTAGTACCTACACTAAATATTTTTAATTGAAAAGGTTAGGTAGATAGCTGAGAAACGATGGGTTATTGATAGTTGATGAAATATAAACAATTATTTATATTCTGTCTAGCAAGAGAACATATTGTGATTTGACAAAAATTAGTTTGTCTGCACATCCCCAAATTATACCCTGGCAGATATTACCTTTTTGCTGGTTAGAATATAGATGTTATTAATAAATAATTGATAAATTTACTTAGGTCTTAAATTAAAATTATTCACCTCAATAACTCATTGTTTACTGATTGCTCAGTGTTCTTAACTTCTTTCAAATACTGGAGCAACATTTTAACTCTACTATGAAGCATCTTGATGGCATTAAATTGAACAGTTAATGTTTCAGCAACCAAACTATTTTCGTGTGCATCATTGCTTGACATTCGTGCAACATGATCAACACCAATACGTTCTGCGTCTTCAGTAGATAAGGTGTATGTTAATTCAACAAATAACATTTTTGGCACTCCGTTCATTATATCAATAATGGATTCGTATACTTTGACTGGCAGATCAGTATGTCCACCATGAGGATCCATTTTCAAAAATATGGGACTCTCAGCGATATTTATGATTTGCTTATGTACATCAATATCTCGAAATGTTGGTTTATCAGAAGCAGTACCAGTTATGTACCATCCAAGAAAGTCCAAGTCACAAAATACCTATTTCAATAATTATATAATTAGAAAAAATAAGGACCTGAGTGGCTGAGTGACACATTAGTAATATTTATCTTACCTGCTTGAACTGTTCTTCTTTAGAGTTGTAGTAATCTCTATCGATAATCATTGTTTCATTATCTTCAAGTACAGTATATGACAATTCAAACGAGTTCATTATTTCAAGAGTCCGATCTTTTTGTTTACCAATCAAGGCTCCGATCGAAGGAACTGAATTTCCAACTTGAGCTGTTAAACGAGTCCAGTGTTCAGATATATTAAGAATGACTAATGGATGTAAGGATATAGATACACTTCCCGTAACATTTGTAGCTAAAACATTATTTTGAGGTTCGTCTACTTCCATTTCAACATTTGTATCTTCCATATTGGAATAAGTTATAATGTATCAATATAAAAAGGTATAAAAATTTATCAAAAAACGAACAACACAAAATTTACTTAAAAATTTAAAATTTAAAATTAACAAAACGGTTCAAATCCTAAGTCAAACACTCCAAATCCAAAATGTACAATAATGTAATAATAATGATAATAATAATAATGAAATACGATTTACGAATTGAACCATGTTAATTCTTATCACTTATCAGTGCGGTACTTTATAACCACAATTCATATAATATACCATGAAGGCTAGAGCTGATATCTAGCCTTCATCACGGACTGAGTCCGTGCCTTCATGTAGTATACAAACCATAATAATAGGTGTTATATTCGTGGTAACAAACCAATCATAGACAAAATTCACAAAAAGCTTATAAATGAGAAAAGGACATTATTAAACTGTTATTATTATTAAATTATATATATTTTATAGTATTATAGAGATAGCAATGACGAAATGTTAAAAGTGTTATATTTCACGACACAATACATATAGGCAATAATGCACTATTGGGCACTAAAAACTGAGTTTTAGAGTTTTTACTTAAAAAAAAATTTACTAACTACTTACTATAACTACTAACCAGTCTAAATTATGAACTGAAACATTGTTCATGTGCGATGTGCCCCAAGCGTCTGACCGCAGGGTATGCAAGCGCATATTCTGCAGCCTGCATACCCCGTGCGTACGTACGCCTGTCGCCTATGTGTACAATCGTTTCTATTTTGTTGTTACAGTCGAGCCCCCGTGAAACCGTCTGTAACACACCTTTGAACCTTTTTTACCACTACAGTCTAAAGCAGGGTTCAAGAACCTTTTCGTAGGAAAGAGCCATTTTTTCAAAAAATTATAAAACCCTGGTGTCCAGGGAGCTTCACAAGGTTTAAACAACCTTTTTTTTTATTGCAGTTAAAGTTGTTAGTATAGACTATAGATTATAGAACAGTGGCAGCGTCAGGGACAGGCAAGGTAGAGCAAATATTATTTACCTATGCCACAGAATTTTATTCTGTGATTGTACTGTATCCAGACTCAAATTAAAGCGTAAAGTGTAGGTTACAACCTAGTAACCTGCACAACCACGGATTTAGGGGCACCACATATAATGTCCTGATATTATTTATCCTTAGCACCCAAAGATCAAAAATTGTAAATTAATATTGTAGTCTATAGCTATTATTTTTTTGATACCTACCATATTTTAGAACGCTATTGTATGCAGTTTTTTAACGTTCTTACAGAAGTTAGTATTAAAAAAGTAAAAAGTACACAAAGAGGATCTGTTCTCCACGTCCTGCTCATGTGTACGTCCTGTATCCCGTGCACTTTAGGTCTATATACATACATGTTTATTATACAATAAATACTATTTATATTTTATACCTTCACGTTTGAGTCGTTTGACATTACGTTACTCAATACTCTGCAGTATCATAGAATATAGGTAAGATGTAAGAGGTATAGTTCAGTTCACTGGCATTAGACTATGAGCAGCGGCAAAGTAGGCAAACTGACAAACATTTGAAATATTCAAGTATAAATAAAAAATATATTTTAATATATTGAAGGCAAACTGTACCAGATAGATTGCGCCCGCGCGCTTTTTTAAGTGTCCACCAAAAGTGTGTTGATATTGAATATTGATACCACTGATACAGAGATATAGATAATGAAAACACCAATTTCATTATCTATAATATCTATGATACCTTGTAAGTCTTGTCTATTGGATATTTGAGTATATGGGCACACTAGCTATTTATTTAGTATCTAATATCTGTCAATCACGAATCACATATTTTAGTTTCACATAGTACCTACGTGTAAATAGTCACTATTAAATAATATTCATTATTAAGATGGCAGTTGATTCAAAATACGCTCATTTAAGTGGAATTGTAAGTATAGGTTTTTAGTTTTCATGTACCCACAGTTCAAAATATTATAATAATCGCGAAATGTATACTACTTAATAGTCTATTTACTAAGAAAAAAAAATGTACACATATTTTATTAAAAATTAGATTTTTAAAACTATATGATATCTATGTTCTATGTTAAAGTGTATAACAAAATATGTCTAGTAAATGATAATTAATACTTGCTACATCTCGAATACTTAACATAGAATTAGAGTGATTCTAATATACATTAAACTTAAAATATATCAAGTCTCATTTTGGAACAACTCAGTTTACAATTTAAGTACAATTTATGATAAAAAATTGTCTATTTCCTAAGCTAATTTTACTATTTAAATATCAAGGTAAGACAATTAATAATTTATTTATTTCAAGGCTTACGACCAACCTGATGTCTATGAGACTTTTGAAATGCCAGAAGATGACCAACAACTTGATTATGCAGAAGAGGTAAGATTTAATACATTATTCTGTTATTTGTAGGAATGTGTATGGCTTATGGGAAGGCAAGAACTTTTGTAAAATTTTTTTGGTATTGTAAATTGTTGATGATATACATAATATTCTTTTAATTATTTATTTGATACTATTAAAAAGTATTGTTCTTGAAAAAAAAACCCTTTTGAAACTTCCAAATATAAAAGCAGAATTACTTAATATTATAGGTGTCAAAAAATATTGAACTTTTAACTATGTTTGTGAATAAAAATATTAAATTTGTATTATATGAAAGGAAACTTAAAAAATATGTCAAAAAATACCCAATAAACCATATAGTGTAATCAGCCAAAAATAATATACAAATGCATTCAAATCTTAAGACCAATATTCCAACGTGTTAATTAAAATAACTTTAATATTCAATAAAGGACAACGAAGATATTGAACGTATCAAATTGGTTCCAACCGAAGCTTATAAACACTTTAAAGATAAAGTTGTCAACTCAGACAATATAGACTTTTCTGATAAATTGGGCAGATCTCTAAAAACTGGATATAATTCAAAGTAAGTATTTAGTAGTTTAATTAACCTAATTTAATTTAACAGTATTATTTAAAAATATTTATATTTAAAGCCAACTTTGGGAATTAGCTGCACAAGGAGAAAAAGAAACTCCATTACAAAAATATTATAGATTGAAATTGGAAACTGAAGAATTGGTTCAAGAAATAAGTTCTTTGCAGGTTAATTTTAATTGTATATTATTTTGAATTATATAATATCTAATTTAATTATATACTATTTGTAGACCCAGTGATAACTAATAAGATTAAATACATTTTTTTATTTATTTAGGAAAATAAAAATGATCTTGATGAGCAATCATGTACTAACATTGGGCCTCAAGTACAAGATGTAATGCTGAAATTGTCAACATTAAATATAGAAAAGTCTTTTGGACAACAATTAGGACAATTAGGAACATCTGATATTGATAATTTACAGTAAGTATGATTTAAAATACAACAAAGTGTCTAATTGGGAACCTAGAGTGGTATGGATAATCAAATAATGAACATGAATTAAAAGTTTATAAAAAATAAAACTCATGTACTGTATGTATAATATGATAAAGTAAATGAATATGTAATGTTAAAAATATGTAATATAATGATTTTAAAATATAAAATACAAATATATTAATTTTTTTAAGAATTTGTAGTTCAGATAATTGATACTACACTGTAGTTACAAACTGTATTACAAATTAGTTTTTAATATTTTTTTTCTTAAGTAATATATGGTTAAAAATCACTAGAAAAGTAATTTAAATTATAAGATTTTTTCACCTTAAACATTTCAATAAAACAGAATATATTTTTTATTGTTTAAAAATAATTTTAATATTAACCATAAATATTTTTTATTTTGATTATTATTACTAATTAATAATTATGTTCAAATATGTCTTTTAGAAAGTATGTAGAAACTATTACTGAATTGCTAAATAAGCGGCCAGGAAGTAGTAATAAACCACAAGCAACTACAGAAAGTGTTTCTGAGGCATTAAATTTTCAAGCACTAATAAGACCTAATAAGGCACAACTTGATCAAGTTTCTCAAATTTCTCGATTGGAAGAACGTTTGCGTAAATTGGAAGCGACAATTGGAACTGGTGCTTTAACACTGGTAAGAATATTGTTTATTTTGATTTAAATAATTAAGGAGCAGTTCTCATTAAACATATTTATAATTTAATGTATATTATTTTTCTTTTATGAACTAGACTTAAAGAAATCATGTGACTTAATTATAATGTTTTTGTTACAATCTTTATTTAAATCAATTGTTTTTTTTTTCAATTACATTTTCCCCTTAAAATGTCTCAAATATTAATATATTTTGATTAAATATACTCAAATCAATTACTGAGTACCACTACTAAGTTTTAATTATATATCAATTGTATATTGTTTGAAGCTGACAATAAATAATTAAATTTATGATTGAAAATGGTAGATTACAAATAAAAATTAATTCTATAAATTATCAAGCATTTTCTATTAATGATTTCTAATTCTTATTTAAAATGTTTTCAGAAACGTTTAGGTGTTTGTGAGAGTGGTGGTTTGATTGAAGCTGTTCGACTATTATTAGGACAGCTATCTGTTCTTAATTCAACTCAATTAGATGCAGTAGATACTAGAGTCTCTAATTTACTACCCAAACTTGAACAAACAGCAGCAAAATTAGATTCTCAAGATCCTGAAAAAGATAAAAAAATAAATGAACTTTATGAGATAATTTTAAAAGCAACTCAAGAGTCACATTTATTACCAGAAGTCTTACAAAGAATGGTAGCATTAGAATCATTACACCAAAAAGGTGATTATACTACATAGTTGCATATGTTTAAAATGCAGTGAAATTATTTAATTACAAATATTCATATGTGATATTAATTTAACTACCCAATATTTTTAACATATTTATTTATAACATCATGTTCTATTTCAGTTGGAAAATTAGTGATGACAATTAGCAACCTGAGTGCTCAGCAAACAGAAAATGCTCAAAATATCGAAAAAAATGAAGAGTTTCTTAAAACTATAGAATCTCACATTAATCAAAATATGGTTAAAATGAATTCTAATTTGAAATCTTTATGCACACGAGTTGAAGCTGTTGCAGAAAAATTAAAGCAATCTGAATCTGAAGCTTGAACTTAAAACTAAATTTAGTTAAATATTTTCTAAATAAAGTGTACATCAGAATATACATTTTATAATTTAATATAATAAACATTTTATTTTTAAAAATATAATTATTTAACATGTACAAATTTGTATGCTTTTTAAAATTGTTAACTTGCTTAATAATAGACTATAAAATCATTCTTAATGCTACAATGCCTAAAATAATTCATTCATTTCATAGATGTTTTTTATATTAATAATTTAATATAATATAATATTTTTTTAATGTATAAATAGGGTTTTTTCTAATTAATTAATTGTTTAAAAATAATGTATTTTTTTTTTATATCATATAACCATCATAATATCAGATGCAGTATTTATTTCATATTTAATTATTAGTTATTAAAATGTGTAATTGTAATGTGAAGATCAGTTGTTTAAGCATGAAATAAAAAATGTATTGAGAGTACTAAGAGTAGGCAGATAAGACTATAGTCTCAATGAATCAATTTAAATGCATTTTTTTATATGTTAATAAGTATATATACTGAGAGTGAATTTGTATATATAAATAGCCAGGTCCTAAAAAAATTACTGATTATTCGACATAAAAATATATATAATTTAAGTTCATTAATTGCATTAAGTGCATATTAATTTAGAATTAACTCTTAACTAGTAATTTGCATAATGAATAAATTTTTCATAAATTATCAACGCACAAAATTATCTTGCACATTTATTATTATACGAGTTTTCCACAGTTGTAATTATCACAATTCATGGCATCCATGAGGGTAGGAATGGTAATTGTAAGTATTTTACATATAATAGAAATCAACAAGTAGTAACATCATGTATTAATAATATTTATAACATCGAAAAAGAGATCCCTACCACGTTCTGAACTAAATGTACCTACTACCAACGCGGGTCATGTATAATTATAAATGCGTTCGTGGACGGTTTAAAAGGTCGTGAATTTCGTAAAAACGATCAAGTCCGACAGTACGAGAAATACAACACGTAAAATAAAAACACCATCATAGGTTTGCACGCATAAGTAATTAATAATATAAATACTCGTGAGCAACAATATATCACTATATGTATTTTTTTATGATGCGTGAGAGCGTAGACGATTGTGGTGCATACTTGGGCAAAGTGTAAACGATAATAAAATATTACAAAGCATAAATGTCTGCTTCGATTTGTTTTTCATTATTGTGATAACTTTTTTTTTTTAAATGGGACAGACTAACGATAATAATACCATAATGGTAAATGCCAAATGGTAATCAGTAATTACTAATGAAGTAATGAATAATGATTATTGTTACAGCAGTTGTACTAGAATTTGTGGTAATGGTAGTAAGCATGTGGGTACAAGCATTAGTGCACTGCACAAACACCACGTCGAGCGCAAAAAAATATAAAACGCGGACCTCGACGACAATAATTGACAAAGGCGAAGGAAAACGGCGGGCGGTAAGCGTCGCGGGAGGAGTAACGCATGTGCATTGTGTGTGTGTGTGTATGTGCGTGCGTGAGCGTTGGTGCGCGACAGCGTGTATGCCGCCGACATGATATTTGGTACGTTTGCGTTAGCGTGTGCGTGCGTGTGCGGCGGCGGGTCCGTTACGAAACGGCGACGGCCAGGAATCGATGCAGCGGTCACGTGACTGCAACCGTCCAATGGGGGCTTGTCGGACGGCGCGAACAACATTCCGCTCGCGGGCGCTACCTATGTACAACGACCGCAACCGCCTCGTCCTCCATTTTGACGTCGGTTTCGTATCAACACGAATTTTGAATAAATTTTTATCTGTGAAAATTGCATCCCGCACAAGTTAAGTAAGTACTAAAAATCGGTCGGCACGCTCGCGCCACCGGTCGACAATTTTTTATTCACGCTGATCTCTAGGAATATTTTATCATCCCTCTTGGGCGCTACCCGCCGCGAACAAGTAGGCACCAACTTAAACACAGAGCGTACCGTTTTACGATAGTTGGTCAATCGGCGGCGGCGGCGGCGGCTATTTAGTGGCCGGGAAAATTTTTCAAGTAAATAATAACGTGTATATAAAAAAAAAAAAAAAGGACGCGATACTGTGAGTGTGTGTGTGCGTGTTGCGTAGGTCCGTGCGTGCGTGTGTGCTCGTTTGCCGTGAGTGCGCGCTTTTCTCTTTCATCCGCGGGCCCGTTCTCTATTCGGATTTCTTCGATTTCCGATTAAATTTAGGTTATAAAATTTGTTGGTACCTTGTCGTCGTCAACGTTCTTGTTGATTTTTTTTCTCCCCCCGAGCTTCCGAGCTTTTTCTTGATAACAGTGTTTTTGCGCGAATTTCAAAACTTGTGTGCGGTTACTGCTACTGGCCGTCGTAGTTTTACACTTCACCTATCAACTGCCGCCGGTCTCGAGAGCTGTTGTAAAAATATGGCGCCATTTTTCCGTACGCATTAAAGTCCGCTCTGCCATCCACCGCCGCCGCTTTGGAAACGCCAAAACTAAAAACTAGTTTCTAACAGGTAATTAATATATAACGGCAACCGATCGTCTGCCCGTATTGTTTTCCATCTGTTGTTGATGTTCTTGCAATCTCCCCAATAAATACTCTTAATCACGAATCTAGCTGAAAATTCTTGTGATGTAGATTTAAAGATATTCTAGTTTGTTTATTAATACTATCATATGACTTTCATCCAAGAAAAATACTAGTTCTTTCTATTATGTGCTACTCTATTTTATGATGCTTTGTTTGATAAATAATGGAAGTCATTCTACAATGAAATTTGACTTGGAGAAATTAATTTATAGTTCACCTATTTATATTAATCTTTATCTTTCATAAATTTTAAATTTTGTATCTATGTACTTTATGTGATTTTTTCTGAAATTTAGTATAGTAAAAAGTTCTAATATTGTATTTTGTTGATGTTAGGTGGTTCTTAAATTTTAAGTAATTTCTATGCTATGTAATATACAAACACTGAGTATAACACTGCTATAGTTCTTACAATAGTTTACCTATAGTATATGTATTCATGAATAACTAACTTTAAATAGATACTAGGTATATTATAGGAAGTTAAAATCCTAATATTTAGAAATATATATATATATTAATAAATAATTTTTTATTTAATCGTGTTTTTAATCTTGAAAGTAGTATAAAAAAAAATTAACTTATTTTTACCTTTTAAAATGAATAAATAAAAGTAACTTATTAATACCAAATAGTTGCTATATTTAAAATATAATGTACTCATTTTTTAATGTCATATTCTTTTAAATTGTTTAGCATTTCGGTTTCTATGTGAAATTACATCTAGCAATAATGAGTACAGAAGTAGATGAAGCACTAGCTACAAAAGTTGATGAAGTGGAAACTGATGGAAGTGGTAATATTTTTTTTTCATTATATCAATATTTAGTTTGTATTAATTTAATTTTTGTTGATTGATAGCTGTTAAGCAAGAGCTTACCAATGTAGACGTGTTGGTATGTGGTCTCTGCCATATAGGATTTCATTTTGTAGAAGAATTTCAAGATCATAAACTTGGAGGATGTAAAAAAATATCTGCATTTCGAGACCAAAATACCTCGGTACTTATTTTTATTTAAATAAAATTATTAATTTTTACGTGTCGCACCATTAACTTCCTATGTATTTCGTATGAATTTAAAACTATTGTATTGTATTAATTTCATGAAAATTAAAGTTTTTGAATACAATTATCTATTGTGTGTACAGTTTTGTTTTTAATTTTATTATTTTATTTTAATTTAAATATTTTATTATAGGATAACAAACCGCAGATTCTTGGATTTTTATTATGGAAAAATTCTCAAACAAAACAAATAGGTACATACATTCATTGTATAATAGTATAATTTTTATTGCTTTTTGATTATTTTATAGCAGAAAATCAAGAAGCATGGAAAGTGTATCAAATGTGGTGTGTTCTACCTGAAAGCGTAAAAAACTGTTGGATACAAGCTGGCAAAACTATTAATACTTATGATGAGTTAGCTAAAACTATTCCTAATAAGGTTAGCTTACATTTTTTGGTATTAATTATATTTTATTTACTAAGTATTTAAATAATTTTGTTTTATGTTAGGTTATTAAACTTGATCCAAGTGCATCAAATGGCAATATAGATGAACAGCCTTCACTGGGTATGAAACCTAGTGGAGAATTTCCTTCAGGCCAAGAGTTTGTAGTTGAAAGAGTTGTTGCACGCCGTTTTAATCAGAAAAAAAGACAATTTGAATATTTACTAAAATGGGAAGGTTATCCCCCTGAGCAGAATACTTGGGAGCCGGCAGATAATATGTCTGCTTGTACCCACCTTATAAAGCAATATGAAGATACATTAGTAAAAAATGGTACTGTTTCTACCCCAGGAAAAAGGGCAGGACCTGGACGTCCACGAAAGATTGAGCAGATCCAAAATATGGGGGTTATTAAACCTAAAGTATCTCCACAAGTACAAGTTGAACAAATTGGAATAGCTGGGTAAGATTAATAAGATTAATTAATCTATTATGAGCTAATAGTCTCTTAAATATGATTTAGTGGCCTATGATTTTGCATTAATAAAGTGAACCATTAAATTGATTAATATTTTACGCAACTCAACATTTGTATAGTAATTGTGGAATTAATAGATATATAAGTTAATAAAAATGTTTAACAAACACTTAAAATAATTATAATCTAAATTGTATTAATCGTTAAAATTATTGGAATTAATATTCTTTTTTATTGTAAATTTGATCATTTGGTTAGCATGCTGAAGCCATGCAAATGCTCAACAGAATGTTTTTGTAACCGCTGATATAAATATTCAAAATGTAATTGTTTCACTCTAAAAAATTTTGGAACTAAATTATTATTCATACATTTTTTGATTCAATAAGAATTATATATATATATTGTATAAAAAAACTAGTTTCTAAATTTTGAATAATGATGATTTGGCTTTTCTTTCACTATATTTTACTAAATTAAATTTGATAATCTTGTTATAGGAGACCAGTTCGTAGCAGTAAACAAAAAGCATTGGATCAAGTTAAATATTGGTGTGGTACAATGAAAGCCAATGAAGAAGTTATTGAAAGTAAACCTTCTCAACCAAACATTCTAAAACGTGATTACATTATGTTAGAAGAAGATGAAGAAGACGAAGACACTCCTGTGTTAAAAAAAAAATATTTTCATCCCGATTCAGAGGATGAAGATTGGGATGATCCATCATTGCATAAATCTAATGCATCAGTTAGTGAAAATGAAGATCCTAACCCAAATAGTGGGAAGATTACTATTAGAAGTTAGTTAAATGCATTAATATTTACTATAAGTGAACTGTATAATATTTGTTACTTATTAAAAAATAACATACTTATTTTAACAAAATTTAAGGTCAACTAACAATGGAGGAACGCATAAAGTTTAATGTTTCAAGAAGTATCACAAGAACATCAGTATTTCCTGTGTTAAAACGAGAAGAACGGATTAAAAAAATTAAAACACATTTAGCTCATTTTAACAATTATCATAGAAATTCTGATTTAGGTTTCTTGCAAATTTCACCACATTTAACTCAAGTAATGTATTTATTTAATATTTTAAGTTTTATTTTCAATTGTTTTAAATATATTATTTTATTATTTTTTAGGTAACTTTAGCATCATCAAAGGGTTTTGTGAAATTAGAAACTAATCAAGTTCCACAATCAGGCATATATATATATTCTAACAATGAAGGATTTACTAGATTAAATGTAAGTGATAAGACTCAAAGTATGATGTTAATGATGAAGAATAGGGATGATCCAAAAAAAGGCAAAGTGGTATATATTGATGGAGCTCAAGTTCTGCAACCACCAAAAAAAACTCTTGACCTAACCAAAGCTAGAGAGGCTGTAAACCAGTCATCTCCTTTAATGAAATCCTATGCTAAGAAGTATGTCATAGTTAAATATTTTTATTATTGTCATTTATCATCAAAAATTAAAATTATATTGTGCATTACTTAGACCATTTGTTCCAACCACAAAAATTCAAGCTGCTGTAAAGCCTAGACCATTTTTACACAAAGTTGCTGCTGCTAATCCAGAGTTTGAAAAATCATTGCTTCAGGTATTTGAAATGGAAATTATCATTTTACTTGATTATGTTATATATTTATATATATGAATTAAATATTTATGCTTATTTATTTTTTCTAGAAACATCAAGGTTCTCCAGGAATGAAACCTCATCATAGTAATATGACATTTGTTCCTAGGCGTACTCTTAATAACAGAGTAGTCCAACAAGGTACTTATTGTTTTTAGTAAAAGACATAATTATTTTCCTTTAAATAATACTGCCATTATTTATAATTACTGTTTTAGTTATCTGATAAAAAAAAAAAATTAACTGCTTTTGTTTTTATTTGTTGTGTATTGAATATTTTATATGTTATACTATAATTTTTGAATTACTAATTTTTATTTTTGGATTTTAATAACTAATTATATTATTTAATTTCATGGCTACTGATAATTATTGTATCTAACCATGTGTTTCTTTATAATTGTTCTTAAAAGTTGATGGTGTTTTTTAAAATAATTCCATAAAGATTGTGAATAAGGTCTCAGATCTGTCAAAAATACAGATACAATTTATTTTATCCTTAAATTCATTCATATAATGCATTTACCTATGGCCATAATTTAAATATTGTCTGTATTATATTTATTTATTTATATTTGATTACACCAAATTAATTGAATTATATGTTTTTTAATATTTAAATTTTTAATAAGATACAATTTATATTGTTAATTATTATTGAAAATTATAAATATTAAATAATATTAATTTATTTTAGATAACAATATAATTCATATGTTATAAAAACAAAAGCTATTTTAAATAGTGGGTATCTCAAATTATAAGTGTGCGAAATTAATCGCTGCTGTTCATGGCCAATATTTTCCAGGTGCTTACGCTTATAACGCCCTAGAGCAGTTAGAATTTTGGGAAGACACGGCATCCGACACTGATGACGGCGGCCTGTCGGACCATTTCCCATCAGAAGGTTCTTAATATTTAGATTTTCTTTTGAAACAAATTTTTCATTATCATTTTGACAGATTTTTGATGACTTACATCTTGATTCAGAAATTATAGTTATTATTATTATTCTTACTTTATTTTTAGTAAATAATAGTTTTAGAAAACGCAACATTATGGTCACGACAGCAGCGGTTATAAGCCGCAGTATAAAATAGGCTTTTATGTAAAGCATAATCATGACGTTTGTCATCAAAAGTTTGTCATGACACTGACAGTCAAAATATATATTTTATTAATTATTTCAGACGTTTCAATTCCACCTAATAGTCCAAATAGACCATTAACACTTTGTCCTACAACTGGAAAAAGGTTAATGAAAGCTGAAGGCGAAAAAACGCCAGAGCCTACTCCACCATCAAGTCCTAAAACAATGATAACTATTGATGAATCATCTTTGATGGGTAGACAACATGATAATTCTTCGTTACCAACGATAATTAAAGTATGCATTTGTTTTAATGTAATTAAAGAATAAATTAATTTGTTTATAATTTTTTTTAGTTGGAACCTGGAACTGGACATTTAGGAAATCAAAATCCTATGATGTCTATTGGTGAACCTGAAAAAGTAAACATTAATCGTACACCTCAGATGCAACATCATCAAGCTAGACAAAGTTTTGTTAACTATAAAGACATTCCAGCTGCTTCAAACTCTGGCTTACGTATGAAAAAAACTAATTCTAGACCCAATAATAACAGGTGTGCTTTTATAGATTATATTGATAACTATTGTCTGTTAGATAAATTGGTAGGTATAACTGAATATTAAAAATACATTTTCTTTTTAGTAATAAATCGCTACATGTGAGCTCTGGAATTACTAAATCCCATAGTTCTCTCAACGTTCCAGCTCGAAAAATACAACAGAAACAACAGCAACATCAACAACAACAACAACAACAACAACAGCAACAACATCATCATGAACAACAAATTACTCAACCTTTCCCAGGACAACAGGCTATACTGACAGATGAATCTGGTCGATTAATATTGTCTGCTGATGATACTGAGAGTATGATTACTATAACAGGAGATGATGGCATGCTCTATCAGGTATAAATATTAAATTTAAAATGATTTAATTCAATTCAATTTTATTCAAATATCATTAAGCATGATTTTCTAAAATGTAAAATATTATTAGGTATCTGCTGCCCAGTTAGCTGCTAGTGGAGGTACAGTGTTATTAGCTGGAAATGAAGGAGATGGGCAACAGTGTGTATACCTTACTGAAGATAGTAATAGTATGATGCAAACCAACCAAAATCAAGAAGGGATGTTAGCATTAGATGATTTCGGCAATACCGTTGGTCAACTAATGCCTCATCAGGTATATATAAATACATAAAATAAAAATCCCACATAATTTAGTTTTAATCTTAGAAACAATGTTACTGATCTATTATATTAATTTATAATTATATTTAAAAAATGTTCATACTTTTATGCTTTATGCTATAATTATTAAATCAACAAATATTTGTTTTAGCTTGACTTAGGAAATTTGGTGACTGATGATGCGGGAAATATGTATATGAAAGATAATGAAACTGGTCAATATGTACCTGTATCAGCAACAGAACAAGGAGGTCAAGTTGTTATACAAACAAATGAAAACTTCACACAAGAACCTCAAGTTATACAAGAAGAATCAGATCAATTAGTGGCACAAATTGTTGATGCTGGAGAGCCAACTCCTGGAGGCATGTTTTATTCTTTAGAGTTTAGAAATTAATTTATTTAACTAACAAACAATTTTGTTTTTAAATAGGTGGTCCACGAAGAGTTGTATTGCAATTACCTGATGGAAATTTAATGGTAACTGAAATGGACGAAGAACAGTTTGCTGCTTTGGAAATGGATAAATAGTATACACTATAGAATACTATTGACTTCAATACCAATTTTTTTTTTTAGATATTTTAACAATGTTGAATAACTCAATTATTAATATACATTGTTATATTTTATTTGTATTAATAGTATGACATTATATTTTAAGGTTTTTAAAATCTTATGTATGACTGATTCAAATTGAAAAAAGCTAAAAAACGTTTTGTTATTGTAAACAATACGATAAATGATCTAGATATATATTTTACCCCTAATGATAAGTTTATATTATTTCAATGGGATATAAAAAATGTATATTTACAAAATTAAGGTTAATTGTAATATATTTTTTTCATTTCTTAACTTTTATTGGTTCAGTTCTTAACTTATCGTCATTAAAACTATTTTAACAAGAAATGAAAATGTAATTTTTTATTTAATTATTTTGGAAATATGTTTAGTGAATTAGTTTTTTTTATTTAATCACTTGTTTAAATAAAAAAAATAAACACTTGTAGATTTTATGTAAATAAGTATGGTTTTGGTTGTTACTTGAAAATCAAAACCATTATTATTTTAAAGTACATTAATTTTAACAAATGGAATCAGTTATGTAAAATTGTCATGTATATATAGATTAGGTTTTATGGATAAAATATATTTATTTTAATTTTATACTAAATACTTTAAAATAAAATCTGAACTAAGTTCTCTTTTATACATGTACATATTTGGAAATAAAGAAATATTATACTTGAATTTTTTTTTTATCTATAAACATTCAAATATATTTTGTTAACATTATAATACACGTCTGAATACATAATAGGTACATGATTAATTAATACTCTTGCATACATAACTATTACACAAGACTTTTAAGACTTCATTTTTTAATTTTGGTTTGAGCACTACCTTATCATTAACATTACTTCTCTGGTTATGGTCACACATTACTTAATATCTAAATACATTACACACTCACACACACAGACACAGACCTATGACTTTAATGAGTAAATGTAAAGTACTCAAAAAGAAAACTAAATGAACAATTAACTTACCTAATTATACAATAGGAACTCACGATAAATAATAAAAAAGAAAGAAACCAATTTTATACAACATATTGCCATAGATTGAAATATACATTTAATTTATGATATCACAGACTGTAGTCTTATAATACATTGGTCTTTCTCGAGTTATGGATGCCACTACACATAATTTAAGATTAAAATTATGAAGGCGCAAGAGAACAAAGACAATTATTTGAATTTTGTGTTAATTTGTTTGATGTATCGTAAAATATTGAGTGTGTATAAGTGTATTACGGTTTTTGGTGATCATATAATTAAAATCCAGTCACCACTTATAAATAATAGTGATCATGTAAAATACTCGGGTATGTACTATGTGTTGTACATAGTTGTCTCGCATTGCTCACTTAAGCACGAAATAATGACAGTTATTTATGTTATTATCATAAATTTGAAAGCAGAGATTAATCTTCAATTAAAAAAATACGTTTGCAAATTAATGTAAAAATTATTATCATAAAATATCCTAGGGCATACGCAGTGCCGTATTTAATTGAAAGGAAACTTTAAGAAACTGGGCTTTTGTTCTGAGTGTCTGCATTTGTGCATCTGAGGGTTCAACTAATTATTTTTTTTTCTAATTTTCATTGTCTTAATCATTTTTCTCATTAACTTATTTTCTACGGTTAATATTATACTATATAGTATATATTTTGGTACTATAATTTATGATATAATGGAACATTCACAAATGCCATAAGCGTAAGTCCGTATTTGAACTAATCCCCCATCAATTATGGTAATTTAATTAAACAATTTTTAAATTGTCTGTACCACAATCCAAGAGGAAAATTCAAATATTTTAACTATAATTCTTTTAATGCATAAGTAGATATTATATTTTTATTTAATTGGCAAAAAATCCTAATCTTAACATTTCTGTCTCGTGTCTATTTGTAGTTAAAATCGGAAAATTCGAATTTCTGGCTGAGGTCGTTCGGTAACAAAAATGGATATTATGTTCAATTTGAATTCAACGATAAATTATTGATGATAGAAACGGTAAACCAATGACTGAAAATCACGATTAAAGAAAACTATCTTTAATCGTGCTGAAAACCCAACAACTGAAGATCCGACACTGCGGACACTGTCTATTATTATTGTGATAACGGGTACATAAGGGAGATGGTAAACTACGACTAAATTACACCTTTTTTAAAAGTCGATATGTAAACTGCGCAAAAAAAAAATTAACATTATAGTACAATCTGCGACAAACCCGATAAGATATACATTATACAAACTGTTACAATTTTTTTATTTATATATATATATACTCGTAGATACTATCTACATAATAACCGATACGATAACACATATACTTTAATCATTTAATTAGATATATATGTTATGGTATAGCTATAGATTATGTACCGAAAATAATTTTTCTTGTATATAGAGTAATATTATCGTTGTTTAAGACCAATTTGGCTCTGCATGTTTTCTTTAAGCAAATTCATGATGAATAACCGCTTATTTTGGAATCATATTTAAATTTAAATTTAAAATTGTTTAGCAGTGTAGTACCAATAATTGTTTGCCGTTTTGGCTAAATATTTTTGTAAGTTCCGTTTTAAATACAATATTACACGACACAGCACGTACTAACCTAACTAGTACTTGTGAAGGAACCAAGATTTAGTAAATTGCGTTACGACTTGAAAATAAATTTGGATTTTCCTTACAAATTTGTCTCCAACATAACGTATTAATTAAATTATAAATGTACATAATTACACATACGTATATATACTATATATACTACCTATATGTTATCGTATCAGTATGAACATAGTATGAGTATCTATCTCTATATATTATATATAAAGTTAAAGCAAATTGTCGCAGTTTGTATATTGTACCTATCTTAACGGTTTTGTCGCAGATTGTATAATATTAATTTTTTATTTGTCGCAGTTTACATACAACCGTACATAATACATATTGGATATACCTACAACCTACATATTATAATATACTTTCAGTATTATAACGTCCGAAATAATATAGCAGCTTATTAATACTCGTTAGAAACGTAAAAATGATAAATTTAATTAGATATTTAGGGCCCCCATAGAATATTACAATACAAAACTCGAAACATTATTGTTTTTTAGTATTAGATAATAAACACAAAACAGACGATTACATTATTATAAAAAATAATGATAAATTTTATTAAATACAAAAATATTGTTTGAGTAATTTTAGTAGGTGCCTACTTGTTTTACCTACAATAATAATATATTTGTTTAATGTTTTAATTCTAATAAAATGTACATAGAATAAATAAGAATATTGTTATTTAGGTAAAAAAATAATTACGTGTCGGCTTAATATCCTGTCGGCCCCCCAGTCGGCTCAGACGGCGTCAGTGAAGCAAAATGCAATTAAAATGGGCAGTTCAAATAATTTAGTCCATATACCCACTCTTCCGATTTACTTGGGCGCTTAGACGTCCTGTGTCCTGGAAAATAATCAAAAAATTATTATCGTCCTTTAATTTGTTCTAACATCCTTTTATTAATTATATCTAGAGTCAAAATAATTTTAGTAAAAAAAGCATTAAAGTCATTTTATTTATATTACTGGACTATACCTGTTATTTAAAAAAATGTTTAAAATTGGGTTTTTGCACGGTTATTTACTTATTAAATGTCAATGTTAATTTGTTTATATCAATGTTTGGATTTAAAAAAAGTATTTTAAGTATACTTAATTTTCATAAATTTTTTTTTGTATATTTATTAAAAAAAAGTTCTATTTTTCAATAACTGGTTTTTAAAAACACCCCCCCCCCCCAAAACGTTTTTCTGCGTACGTCCCTGATTTCAAAACCTTTTTTTATTTTTGTTAATATTTCATTTTTTTTTGCATTCTAAGTAAACTATTTTATTCAGTTATATAAAAAAAAAAAATAGGAGCAAAACAAATATGTGTCATTGAAGTAAAGTATGTAGTAGACTCATTAATTTCTACAATTTAAGGCCGGCTAACTGAAAATGTTCTAACGACCAAAGAAAATAGTAAAGATTACTAAATAATTTTAATAACAACAAAACTATAGGAATACATATTATAATACTTGTTTAGAATATATACATGAATAGCCTAACCCAGTAATATAGAAAAATTTCGAAAAACTAATAAACTAACTTTTAAAAATGTTAAAAACAATTTTGTTTAAGATCATATTTTATAAACGTTATAGAAGTAATTCACTCTATAAATTCAAATGTCACTATAAATAAATCTGAGCTATTTAATGAAATAGTGGTGAAATTGCTTTGTAAATATTATAGAAATGCAACAGCCATCAAGAAAATAAAGGTAATATGAAGAATTTTGAAACAATTTTGCTATAGGTATTTAAAATTTAAATTTAATAGGTACAGACAGTACAGTTGAAATTAATTTGTAGAACTTTTGGTGTATACATATACCGATAACGGCTATGACTAATACTCATATAGAATGTGTATTTATTTTTATGAATACAACTCGGACCGATGAAAAAATGGATTCAATGTTACTACTGTAATGACAATAATTAATAGTAAAAACCTTTTTTTTAAGGAACTTGTTGTGAATTCCATAATCTAGTATAAATGAAAAAGTTTGTTTAAAGTTTTAATAAATACTTATTCTATTTGAATAATTAATTAAATGACATTCTTAAAATTTAACAGATTACGTGTAAGAAATATGTATGTATTAGTTTTAATTAGTTTAGACTTAAAATGTAACAAATTAAAGAGAAAATAATAATATATCTATTGTTTTTATTTCTTTCTTAGTACATTCTTTTATTTTTATTATCACGTTATTATTTATTGTTGCAACATATTTTTTTTTTATATATAACAAATAATAACTTCTTTGTTATAATATTGTAAATTGTCAATATGATAAAAAACTTATTTTCGACAGAAATTAAGTTGACTTATTTAGAATATTTACAACTAGTATGTTTATCCGTATAGCCCGTATAAGTATAATATTATATACAGTAATACGTGGTTTCAATATCGTAATATTTTTTCTATCGATCGTTTAAAACTAACTACACAAAAATCAAAATAATTACTTGGGTTTTTAAAATGTTATAATTTTAAAAAGTTGTAAATGAGATTTTACCTTTATTTACTATTTTGAATTCTGATACAAGAAGCATCTCTAAAATTTTCGTCAGATCAGTCGAGTAATTTTAAGGTTTATAAACTACAAACATATAAGGGCATTTCCCTTTGAAATAAATTAAATTAACAAACAATAAATTAAGCATTAATTGTTTCTATATTAAAACAAAAATCAAACGGCAAAGGCGCCATGTTAGTTTTAATCTATTAAAACGTGATCTAACTTCACACCGTTAAACTAGTCTATACCATTTAGTTGATTCTAATTGTATCCATGTATAACCAATAGAATTCCTATATAAAAATAAAAAACATTCTATTTTTGAAGTCAAAACAAATTGCGTACGAGTGCTACTTTACATCGACCTATAGAAGTTTAAAAGGAAAACTAAGAACACCCTCAAATTTGTTTCATACATATAATGTATATTTAAAATATGTAGATTATAGTAAAAAAATATAAATACTGTTTCAGTAAACTGTCTTCAGTAGTTGTTTCAGTTTTGTCCTGCTTATTCGGCGCAGTCTATAGGCAATTTGGCTACACCGCTGTGTAGTTCAACAAAATATTGTAATAATCTAATATTTAATCAACGTATATTACTCTTTATAATATGATTAAGTATAAATCCATTTAAAGCATATTAATTGCTCCACCAATTTATAGCTTAAAATGAGTATAGTACTAAAAGTAGCTGGTGTAGTAACATTGTTAGGGTACCTATATACAGTTATAGATGTTAGATGTATATCGTTGGTATGCGTGACAAAAACTATTTCCAATTTCCAACTTCCAGCCTTTCCAATTTTTTAAATTAATTAAAACATTCAACATAACCCTTTAACCAAATATATTTACATTAAAATATAAAATATATACATTCAACGTTATAAAAAAAGACCACATGAGAACGAAAAAAACAAATCAGCAACCTTAAATTTTGACTCCCTATTGAAAAAAAACCTTGTATGGTAAGACTGAACTAATTGAACTAAAGCTGCAAAACTCGCTAACTTTTGTTATATAAATAATAATATTAATATATTACAATGACATAATTGAACGCACTATTTCATGGCTATAATACTGTAATATTATTTATAATTTATTTAGATGACATAATTTATCACTAATTTTCAGTGAGTAGCAATTTTTTTTTACATAAGGTTGTACTATCGAATAATACATTTTTATTTTCTACCGAAGTATGCTGACAAGACCTGCTATTGATGGCCATTTCCAAATATTTTTCATTTACAACATTCAGCGGAGTAAGGAGTGCTTTGTGTATTTCATAACTAAGCTGGGTAAGTTATTTCATAACTAGTTTATGGGTATTACACTATTACATGCCATATTGTAATATATTCATAAAACTGAAATCTCAAAAATCTTAATCTTAACTAGAAAAATAATGTAAAACGTAGTATTTCCAACAGTTTTATGTATTTTTTTTATTTAGTGAGCGATGGAATGTCGTGCGAATTTTTAGAGTAGATTTGAATGTTTATGGAAATGGCGTGTATTATATTTGCAAAAAATAAGTTCCCCTTTTTCCTTTATATTGTGTTTGTGTTTCTCGATGATGATTTCATGTAAAATATCGAATATTTTATCTCTCTAAAATACAATCTAGATCCATTTTTCTATGATAGATAAACTACCCTTAAATTCGAAAATCGAAACAATTTCAACTAGGCACACCTATCACATGTACAGATACGCAACAAATAAAATACATCAAAATAATGAAGAGCTTTAGAGCATTTCCGTATGATTTCACAAAAAATTAATACATTATATTTGATTGTTTATTAACAATTGTAAAATATATCGTGCGACAAACATAATAATAATTAATAAATTATCGATCGAAATTTGAAACATAAAAAAAGGAAATATATAGTGTAATTAAATTATTAAACCTACATTGGCCATCGTTCGCCAAATCGAGCGTCCGTTTAATTGTGTATGTACTATATACTATATATACCTTAGACAGTACCTGTAGTACATGGGGTCATCACTCATCACCAAATGGAGGCCCGCGGGCCGCATCGGCCCACGAAAACATTTTATCCGGCCCCCAGACAAAGAATGAATAACACATATTACGACAACATTATATGTGTTATTGTAAATTATTATTTTTGTTAAATATTATTGGTTCTTAAATAATGTGAATAATGTACTTAGAATTTTAATGGCCCACGAAAAATTTTCAGATTCCTAATGTGGCCCTCCAAAAATATTAATCGGGGACCCCTGCTGTAGTATATATACGGTCTGGGTATACCAGTTAGTATACCTTAGCAGTTAACACACGTTTGTGGCTTATTCGTCCAACGATAATTCATTCTCGTGAGCATATACAGTATACACCATGCACGTATTTTAAACAATTCAGTTGTCGATTTTTAGCATTTTAGCTACGTCGTCGTTACTCATCCTCTTGTTCCACGGATATCCGTTCTGTTGTGCGTACATCAGGCTGTCCTTGTCAACGTTAAAAGCAGCTTTACTATACGTCTACCCATCCCAACGGCCAAGGACATTCGTACTGGTGCACGCACTCCCGACAGTCCATAATGTACCTGCTAGACACTACATCAATAATTATCCCATCAAAGATATCCTCCGTTGTGATTCGTGAACATCAAACAGTCATACGCAGCTTTTTTCTGATTAATGGCGGACCTATTGACCCGTGTGTACTTAAAACACTCCAGATGTCTACCCATGTAGCATGTATGTTCGTCCCAAAGACGTCCTATCTTTCGGGCTAACATCAAACAATTATTATTCATATGAGATCCGGTCCTCTAGTATATTGTGTACTGGCATACTATTTAAAACCAGAGACGTATTTAGGAATTTTGTGCCCCAAGTAAGAAAAACCTAGTACCGTATTATATCAAAATGCTCTCCAAAATTAAAAATTTAGCACCCGGGGCCCAAGCCTCCTCTGACCCCCTAAATACGTCTCTGTTAAAAACACAATTACGGAAGCTTGTGAAATTTTGACTGCAGGATCTGGTTACACTCCTTGATATGTCGACACCTCAGATCGGGTAAAGTGTCCATTCTCACGCTGTTTGGCCGTCATCGGGTCATAGTGGTTGACTAGTGACAACTGACAACACAGACTTCTATGCTATATATTCGAGACTTCGAGCAAATAAATCGATCAGAAAACTCGATTCGCAACTTTACAATGCACCTAAACCTAAGCGACTTTTGTGGTAAATAAAAAATATCTCCTTAATAGCGGGTCTAATAGTTGTAAGTTACTACTATCACAGTGCAACTGAACAATAATTTACCATTTATTAATTTTGCCTATTATCTCCACTAGAGCGCGTTGACTACCCTTGGAGGACTCAAATTATTATCTTAATGAATATCGTACACATTGCAGTATTGAGTATACTACACATTTCCTCAGATTAAAACAGATAAGACATTATTGATAAATTATTAACATACCGAATATATTTATTTATTAGTACATCAATAATAACACTTGATTTACAAATAAAATTGTAATTACGATATAATTTGAGCGCAATGATAATTATTTACACTTAATAGATTTATTGAGATTTATTTTAATATTCATAGACTTAAGTATAGGTATCAGGATATCTAGAAAAACTTATGGTCTATAATTATGTTCATACTCAAAAAACTATTGTTTAAGATTTAAATATTTAACGAAAGTGGTATTTTTTCAAATTTTCTTGTACCAAAAAATTATCATAGCTAGGTTAAAATTTTTTTTATGATTTATAAAACCACCCTAAAGTTGAATCCAAACTTATGATATGAATTGATTTATGATACCATATAAGCAGTAATTTTCTAATAGCTGATTGGCGATGCTTCCAGTGGTTATTCCTGTTATCGATGCAGGTGGCAAATTTGCAAAAAATCGGGTGGCATATAATTTTAGCTTTAAAGTTAAAGTTAGATTAGAGTTACAAATAAAAAAAGCTAATATAATCCAGTAAAATTAGTAGTTGAAAATGTTTTGAATACTTTTTGAGTGTATACACGGTGTCCCGCGAGGATTTACTCATTGCGATATCTCTTGAAATAATGGAGATATCATAATTCTGGTTTTTTAATAAGATTCACAGGAACAAGAACTACAAATATTTCATGTTTTAATTTATTTTTATGTTTTGGTAAAAAAGTTAAAAAATGTATTTTTTTATTTAATTATTTAAAAAAAAATTAAAGATAGCCATTTTGTAGAGTTTTTTCAGAAAATATTGACATTTTAACATTTTAATTTCATCAATTTCTGATTTTTAATATTTTTTCTAGTTAAGAAATAAAATATGACGTTTATTGCGAGCCACACTGAAACCCGTTCGCCAGCCGTACGAGCACGCGGGCCACATGTTTGATACAATGATACCACTATGGCACTATCGTATTAAATAATTCGCAATTTTTTTCGAAACTAGAAAAAATATTAAAAATCAAGAAATTGATGAAATTAAAATGTTAAAACGTCAATATTTTCAGAAATAAAAACTCTACAAAATGGCTATCTTCAATTTTTTTTTAAATAATTAAATAAAAAAATACATTTTTTAACTTTTTTATCAAAACATAAAAATAAAATAAAACATGGAATATTTGTAGTTCTCGTTCCTGTGAATCTTATTAAAAAACCAGAATTATGATATCTCCATTATTTCAAGAGATATCGCAATGGGTAAATCCTCGCGGGACACCTTGTATTTTGTATTGGTCTTTAAATATTTATTACAAAATAGGTATTTTTAAATAATTTTTCCTCGAAGTACTGAAATACCTATTTGAAGTTTATTTTTTAACAAATATGAATATAAGTACCTCGACTAACTACTATATTCTAGCTATTACACGATTTATGTAAAAATATTGTCATTATGGATTAAGCTGCTGAGACGTATACCTACTACAGTCGTCTATATTTGTCTATATGACAACACTTATTATTAATACTCAATTTATGTATATTTATGTAATATAATATAAACATTAAACAATATAGATGTTTTTTATTTATTTTTTGATAAAATGTTATTTTTACTTGCACAGAGTATATTGAAAATAATTGAACAGTATAATATACAACATAATATTTAATATTACAATATTATGCTATAATTCTAATTTATATTTGCGTGACACCGTGTTGGTTTCGATGTCATTACATTTAATTTTTCAGTCAATGGAATCGAAATTACATTATACATTTATATATTAACCATATTAGGGCTTCAGTAGAAAACCCTTGTTAAATTGTATATACACATATTTATTTTGTATTTTTGTGGTTGCTGATGATAATATGATACACAATCTCAAGTTTAGATGATGAGAATTGCAACGACAACTTGTTCCGGTGATTTAATTACAACAGTTGATGTAGGTATTATACATTTAGATATGGCATATCGACGGTAAGGGACCTTATTTCCAATTTGTAATTGCAGCACTGATGATATCAAAGAGAAGATGCCATGTACAAACAAAACTCACATTCTTGGGGATCGGGCACTGGGCAGTGGACACTTACACTATTATATTAACTACTTAATAAATAAAAATAATGTATAAGTAACTGATTATAACTTGTTAAACTTGAATAACATATATTTTATTAAGTACTGAAGATTTTTATTAACCGATTGTTATTACAAAAGAAGACATAAATTATATCATATAAGTCCATAACTATAGAATTTTTAAATTTATAAACATAAGCTTAACTTCATGTTTATGTACAAAGCGTGTGCTTCAATTCAATGACATAATACATTTGTTAATTTTAGAAAAGATATTAGTCATATTCATGTACATTATATATGTAGGTATGGGTACTCGTCATTAAATTCCCAAAACGTTAGTTATTATAGGTGGCCTACTTATCACTAAAATCGAACATAACTGTTGTTATTGCAATGACATTTTGAAAAACTAAATCTCCTTTTTAGTTATTGTGTCTATATTTGATTTTCGATTTTTCTATGATTTTACAATGATTGTATAGACTAAATAATTATATGAATAGGTTATTTGTTACACGAAAACTGTCATTTCTAAGCGTATTATCAGATCATTTAATTTCATGAGGTCGAAAATATATTTGTTTTAAACCTACTAAATTAATGGATAGTATGACATACTCGTATAATTTATAAGTATAAATAAGTATAAATTTTGAATATGTAAATAAATTAATAGACTCAATACAGTTCGTTTATACTGAAACAATATCATAATATTATATATATATCGTAATAGATTATGGATTTAACATAGGTATCTGCAGGTACATATTAATATATTACACATATATTCAATACCCACATATAGGCCGTATATATCATTTTATAAATAAGTGTTTTAATGTATGTCTTGTCGTCATAATTACCAAACCAGGTAAAACAGTGTTTGTATTTGTAATACAACACGTGATCAGCCAGGTTTACATTATTTGTGTAACTTTCAGTCTTTTTCTGTGTGAGAATATTATAATTTTTCCACTACAATATTGGACAATTATAATCCCATCCTACCATGTGCAATCACTATCAGAAATACAGAATCTCAAATTGTCAGTTGTTTTGAAGTTGAGCTGATAAAGCGAGCAAAGTATACGGTCCGGTCTCATGAGATTATGAAATGCAACCAAAAACATTTTTTTTTTTTAAATCCCTACATTTGTTTTTAATTAATTTTTTTCATATTTATGTGCTGCTAAGTCCTTTATCTGGCGTTGTCTATTTAATATTAATTGAAACGGAGCTTAATACAAATTTTGTTTATGTTAGTATTTATAGGTACATGGAAAATTTAGAAAGAACATTTTCAATATATTACATCTTAATTCCAGGGAAAATACAAGACACGTGGAGATTGACTTACTATAATAATATTTAAATTTACAACATATCCTCGACAGTTTTATGATTTTAGTTAATACCGCTATAAAAACAACTTTTCCTTGGTTAATCCTAAAGTTACAATTTGACGATCCACATTTACATAACAACTAATAACGACTTTACCATAAAGAATATCAGGTTTATACACGAATACTTATTTTCAATTTAATATAATTTAATATATTACTATGCCATCAGAGATAAAAATCGGATACTATAACCTAATCTAACTTAGGGAGGAGGATTATATTAATTACTGAAAATACATTAAAAATAATTGTCTCGCCTCACTACTGTTACTAAAGTTTTTTTGTGTATATTAAAGAGAATGCTACAAAACGATTTAGTTTTTTAAATTTTGAGGAGCGACAAATATATTAATTTTAAATTGATGTTTTTATATTTTCTGAAAACACTTTTTCTATTACCAAAAATACTTAAATTTTAAACTTTTATAGTTGTTTCTTATAGTAAATTGGAATAAGTTGTTACTTTCTAAAATAAAACATTTCCAATATTTTTCAATATAATCGAAACGAAAAAAAAATAAGATTAAACGTAAATTTTTATATGTAAAATCGATGTATTTGTTTTTGGATAAAAAAAATAAATGTAGATACTTTAATTTTTACTAAGTGTTTATAATATTGACATTTTCTATATGTGATAAATTTATAATCAAAATATGACATTTTTGAGCTATTTAAAGATGATTTAAATTTTCAATTATTTTAGTTTCTTACAATAAATAAATTTCGATAGCCAAATTTTTACTCGTTATTTTTATTTTTGGAATCCCATTTCTTTTAGATTAATAGATATTCAAACCCAAAAGGCTTGCAATTATATTTTATATTATAACTTTATTCCATTTTAAATTTAAACAATAATAGATAGATTAATTTAACCTAAGGTTTTAAAATGTGATACAATGCTCCTTTAAATTTTTCTTACAAGCAATTATGATATCGAAAAAACATATATAAATGATTGTATTTTAAGAGCATTTAAAGTTAAAATGTCTCCTTTCTTCAGAATTGTTTTTCCCGTAATATACCTTTGGCACTGACAAATGGCAATAATTTATTGAATTTATTACCATCAAATCGACTACGTAGTATGTAGTAGAATTAGTAGATACTGGCTTTTTGATAGCTAACAATGATTTTTTTTAAGTAATGCCAGTCGGTTGCCGTTCACAAAGTACTTCAAAGAAAATTAGAAAATTTTTCAAACAAAACATTCATCAATATTTCTAAGAAAATATTCCATGTTTGTATATATTTAGTACTTTTTTTTATAGAGATTTTGGAAAAATGTTCATAAAAGAAAATAACATCACAATTATTTTTTATTGGTTTTTAGGTGGGTTTGAATATTGTTTGAAAGACTTCTGAAAGAGCTTCCAAAGCCCCCCTCACGGCAATCATCGACTTCCAACAATGAATGTTATTCTAGCCAATTATACATAGAGATTAGAGGTGTTCGTGACAATGGCCAGCTCTGGACAACTTTTATAAAATAAGTGTTAACATCGTTGAAATGTATTGTACGGTACGTTTTGTTCTTTCAATTCACTATTGGCAGATTATATAGCCATTATTCCGGGGGGTTATTTAATAACAATATCAATAATATTGTTCAGAGATTAAAACAATAATATTGCACGCGAATTTAATGTTAAACGCACGCATAATAATATAGCATTATTATTTATAATATTAAATACGAGTAAGTGCGCGCCGGCGCGACTCGGCGAAAACCCTTACCACCCATAAATGCGCCCCTGCTGCGATCGTGTTTGTGATGTAGTACGCGGTCATATTATATGAATGACGTCACCCGATGACGTAATCCCCGTGACTCGTTGTCGTACTATACACATTATGTACATACAATATTTTTTTTTACCGAATACTCAAACACCGTGTTGTTGATAATTTTATTTATATATATATATACATATGTATGTGCGCGATACATATACAACAATAATATTGTCGTCGGGAGTAAATAATTTCTTACGTGCAATATTCTGCTTGTGCATTTGTACATTTTTTTTTTTTTTTAAAATGTCTTTTTTATAATATGTATAGGCGGTAAGTACGTTAGCTGCGTGTGTCGTACCTAATGCCTATATTATCTATAGGACACGCGTATACATAGTGTATTTACATTTGCAGACGTTTAAAAACACTATTTTTTTTTTTCTTAACACGCATCACAGTTAACAACGTTTCAATATTACCTACATATTATACTATATTATATACCTCGGTTGTCGATGATAGTGCCGTTACTCGTTAGGTACATAATGTACAATTCTATAGACTATGTATTATGTATATAGCTTACACATTACGAGTGATAAGATCTATACAACGTTTTGTAAATTTTTTTTAGTTACCTAACATGTTTTAGAATATAATATTTTGTGCCTATTTAAAAATTAAAATATTAGTCTGCGAAAAATGTTAAAGTAAAATATATTTTTAGTCGACACTCAATAATTATAAACATATGTCTACGCATTTTTCGAGTTTTCAATGTAATAATATGACATACTTTTACGTAGTAAACGAATCCCCCTTGGTCCTTACGCCATCTCAAAATGCCAACTAAAAAACGTGGGGCCGTTCACCATCAGGACCCCTGGCCATCAAGTATTATAGTATAGTCACGTCTCTCGCCGAAACAATCTGCACGTACCACGTCTAATATAGAAATAAAGTTGTACCTATTACTCATTGTAAAATGTATAGTTTTCTATACGACCATACAGACTCAATCATTTACTTCGATATCTTGTATTATATGTTATGTACTGCTATATCAATATATCATATTCTTCTGAGGCTGCAGACCGATGTTTATATTATAAGGTAGGTGTCTATGAGTTTTTAATAAAATGATCTAATTTATTTACACAAGTAGTAATGTTTTTTTTTTTTACGTTCCTATATAGGTTATTCATCAACGATATAAATTATGATTTATAGTAGGCGTATGTGATTTTAGCAGTTAAATATAATCCTCTGTTGTCGAATTGTCATGCATCAATGAGCCGTAACGTGTAAATAGGCATAACCTAATTAAAAAGTTAAATTTTTTAAGTCATAATTTAAAATTTTGTTTATTGTTTAACTAATTATATACGTATCAAGTACCCATTGTTCTGACAATTTTTTTCAGTTAATTTAAAAAATAATATAAGTTAAAGTCATGTTTATTATTTTAAAAATTAAAACTATTGACTTAATTATTTTTATAAGATTTAGCGTATATAGTATTACGAATAATTAAGACATAATAATTTAATATCTTGTCCATCCCTGTCTGATACTCTATACAGAGTTTATGAAAATATCTACAAAAATATGTACTTATATCAGTTAGATCAAAAATATTGTGAACGCATATTATAATATTATAATGGTATTTCGCATTGTTTGTGTACAATCATTGTCAATTCAACGCACAAATATTGCAGAGAATTATTATTTACTAATTAACTATATTTGACACTAAACGTGTGTATACATGTGACGTGTGTATTTATGTCAAGCCAAGTATGTTATTTATCAAAGTGTATACAATAATAATATATTTTATTCGTGGTTTCTTAAACCTTTTAAGATATAAACAATAAATTTAGTATACATGCATAACACAATTTAGATACACGAACACGCATATTTGTGTAATTAGAAACAGAATTAATATATAATTTACCTGAGTAAATATACAAACGTTTTAATTATGTATATAAGTGGATATTAAAAGTACTTGCATGAGTGTTGGAGTTTTATAGATTAGTTCACAAGATTTAACAAATTGTGATATTTTATTGAATCATTTTAAATTATTACATTATAATTCCACGTAAAAGTAAATGTATTTTTACCAAATATTTGTATAATAAAATCACAACGTCGTAATGAAATACTCCTATGTATTTAACTGAATATAAGTATATTATTATGATTTAATGATGTGAAGAATAAAATGGCTAAACAATACGACCTAATTATTTTCTCTAACGAATAATGCGCAAAAACTTTAAAAAAGTATATATTAGAATCAACACCTATATACCCAGATTATCATTCATTTCTTTAAACCATGTAAGCATAATATAATACACACGACGCAGGTACATAAATCAAATAATAACTATACACATATTTTTTTTAAATTTATTTACCTTTTTTTTTCTTCCTCGTAATAACATAAAACATAAAATCTTGTCGATAATAGTTATTATTTCTAAAATTGGTAGCTATTGGCATTTACATTTATTTAGTAATGCATGCCTACGATTTTTATGCGTATTTTAGGAGTATTTACTATAGTATTAATAATGTAAAATAAATTGAAACTATGATTGATAAAAAAAAAAAATATTAAAAAAATATTCACCAGCGCATGGTATAGTCTAATACGAGGCCATTACACTTGCCTAAGTATTACACAATATATATATATATACTTGCAGTAAGACGGGCGCCTATACAAATTTTTTATTTGCTCTCATTATTATTTTCTTCCTTTGGACGTCACGGGAATAATAAATAAGAGGCCACTGAGCCGTTAGAACAGCGAGTCGAAAGGAAAGAGGAAAGGGGCTTAAAAACCTTTGAGCGAGTTATACACAGGGTGCTTCACTAAACATATTCACCACCCTTATTTCCTTTATTCATACTTTTATTCAAAAATAAAAAATAATTCAAATTCTAATGTTTGATACTTTTACGTACACACTACTATATTTTTAAACATTTAATTTTCATATGAAACTTTATAAGAATTATCCAATGGTGATACGAATTTTTTATTTTTATTCTTCAAACGACAATCACTTTTACTTATTTAAAACAATTTATGTATATTAATCGAAATTCGAACTCATATTCCTGATCTATTATAAATTTTAAGGTAGGCACTAAGGATAATATAGTTCATTCTAATTCGTTTACAAGATATAAGTGCTACCGTAATTAAATAAAAATAATTAATAACCATAGTAATTAATATTAATACATTACATAAATAAACATTTTCCGAGTATAATAAATATACGAGACTAAAATACTAAACATTACATATCATTTTAATTATTTAAATATTTTATTTAATATGCACCAACTCTAGTAACTCAAAAACTATTCGTTCGTATTTCGATTTTAATATAGGTACTGTACCTACATGGCTACATAGATGATAAATAAATGAGCTTTTTGAAGTATTAAAAAATATTGATCGATCATTTTTATATAATATAAATTTGTGTTAGGTAGTTAATTTGCATCGAATAAATAAATAAAAACATGTAGGTAATAAGTATATACTTAGATAATTGTATTAATTTATTTATTTTTTATCAAGACTTGATACTGCAGCGTGACTCGTTGAAGGGGGTCAGAAAAAATTAATTTAATTGAAAAATGTATTGGTCAGCGGTTTTTATAATGCACATTCTTGTTTATTTATTTTTCGCTTCACTCGTCACGAGCGTGGATATTGATTTGTTTTTTTTTTATTTAAACGCGATTATTTATTTGATTCAAAAAATGGTAAGGTTCACAGAAAACTTCATATTTTTGAATCAAAACAGTTGACTATTTTTTAAATTTGACTTTCTCAAAGTAAAACAACATTCCATTTAATTTACAATTTCAAAAATTATGTTCAATCGACCAATCGACGTTAATTTAAAAACGACATAAATAAAACATTTGTGCATTATAAATTTTACTACTGCAGTACTGCAGATATACGTACCTAAGCATATTGATATTATAATTGTGTATAAGTAATATTATTAATTTTGAAAAACATTATTTTATCGTACAATACTAATTTATAAACTATATAATAATTAAAATAAATAGAGTAATAACTAATAATAAACATGCAAGTATAATTATTGCAATAAAATTTGATTTTTATGTACTGTTGAAAATGGGTGTCATAAACCATAGTCCATAGTAATAATATATGTAAATACTAAATAGATATTATGCATTTATAATATGTGTGTTACCGATAATGACTTATTTTTCAATGATCATATATACCCAATAAGTATAATCGTATATTCAATATTGGATTATAACAAATATTATAATCCAATAATTCCAAAATTTGTGTGGATGTAAACATTATAACTTCTTATAAATTAACATCGTCAATTGGCATTAATAACTATTAACTATCAGACATCATATTACATTTATATACTGAATGATTCGTATCATAATAAATATTTATTATCTCAAATAGTCTCGAATTATTTTGGAAATATTGTTTTTAGATAATTTCAAATCATTAGAAAAAATATTTTTAAATTTGTTTTTAAATTACTTCAAATAATGTTTACCATTAAAGATTTCGTGTTGTATATAATATATCATAGCATTTTTTTTTTAATATTACATATTTATCGAACTTTTATTCTTAAGGTAATAAATACATAATTGGACAATAACATTGAATTGTTAGGTTACTAAAATATTATGTTCAGTACCTATAGAAAATAAGTAAAAGTTTATGTTTACACGTCAATTTACTATTCCAAAATATAATGAAATACAGACAGTCGAAGGTATATTATTATAAGTTATCCGTATAACAGTTATAACTCATAACTAATATATTTTATATAAAGTAACGCATTATATACACATAATATAATACAGTTGTAATAGATTGGAGTGTGTTCGTTCCCCATAACAGTTATATAAATATATTAAACAAATAACTCTTTGGAGAAAACTTAAGGTCATATTGTACGTAGGTACCAACCTATACTTATATCATATATGATAATAAACAATTCAATAATGTATAATATCTATCTATACACACGAAATGTTCACCACTATATTATAATATGTCAGTATGGAGTTGAAAATCATTTTCGTTATTTACTTTATTATATAATAATGATGAATAAATTCGTTTGACGACTGTGTTGTAACAACAATTGTAATATATACGTTTTATGCATCGTATATATTTAAATCGAATGCAATTTGATAATATAACTTTAATATATACATTGAATATTCGAATATGTAACAGATAGTTTGCATTAATTTCATTAACGAGTGCCCAATACTGTTTATATACAGCTAATCATTAGGAAAATCACTATTTATGAGAATGAGAATGTCGTATAAACATGAATTTACGAGTTGTATCTGATAGCAGTATAGTAATCGCAATAGTAGTAATTGGCTATAATAGCCAGTATTTTACTTAATTATAGGCAAAAAGCCTATATACCACAATAAGCATCATGCACTGTTTTATGCACAATTTATTTCTGTTAATTTTAATACTACAAAGTTTTGATCTAGATAATTATTGGTTGCAAAAAATGATCATACAAAAAAAAAATATTTTCCAATGTATAATATACCTAATATAGTAATATGTACTAACTATATAGTTTCCATATTTTCTTTGTTAAACTTGGAATTAAAAAAAAATACATCATCTTAATAATTTGATAATTAAAATGTTAAAAAAATAGTTTAGGGTGTCTATAAATTACATTACATTATAATATTATATAATCTGTCAACATTTTTAAGATTATTTTTTCCTGAATTAAAAAATAATCTAATTTTAAATAATACTCGCTTACATTTAATTAAATTATCTTAATATACTTTTCGTAATTCTCTTGAAATTATTGGGTAATTCAAATAAAGATTATGTGAAACAAGCGTTGAAAAAAAATAAACAATTTTCTTAACTGGTAGTGAATTTAGAGGTCCTATTACTAATAAGTAATATTAGATTGCACTCTGTGAACAAAATTCTATATGTCGGATTAGAAATCAAACATACGACATGACCACACGAACATAATAATTATTATGTGACTTCTGAAGCACTCCTTTTACGATAAGCAGCGATATTGACGTTTCAAATATAAGCAAAACTTATTTATAATTTTTATGTATTAAATATTATTACATTATTGTGTATTTATACATAAATATTTTTAAAATTAAATAATAATATTGTTACAACTCTATAGAATAGTCATAGTAATCATCGCAATCAAGTATAATATTTTATTGTGTATGTTAATCTAAATATTAAATAGTTGGTATAGCAGTAGTTTGGTAGGTAATTGTTGTTATACATTATAATAAATTAGTTGTAGAAATACAAATACTCGTTATGTTATAATTATAATATTTATATTAGGTACCTTTGGTTATAAATACTAATATTAATAAGTTTATAATTGTATGTGTCTATATAGTCGTAGTTCCACTGTCTGTGTGCCAATAAACACGTTCTCGTTATCTACTTATGTGCAGGTAAAGTATAAAAATTATAGAACTTAGAAGTATATTACACAACACCTAGACAGGAAACATCCCTGCATAATGTACCTCAACAAATGATAAGCCATTTAGGTTTAAATTTGTAATAGTGTGTTGAGGGGTACTTACAAGGGTAATTTAACTAGAGAAGTGAGTATACCACCCAAGTTGGGTTAGTCTATTCCATTCAGTAGTAACCAGTAGGTATACTCACTTCTTTTGTTTTTTTTTTTTTTCAATAATACGCGAGTAGATAAACCGGTACTTATGTAGCCGAATGGATAATTTAATTTAATTTTTAATATTAAATTCTAATATGATATTTAGTAGGTATTAGACGATTGTTAAAAAAAAATTTGCAGTGACCTTCTATCTTCCACATATATATATATAACTATATAACTATATAGTTATGGGTATATTAAATGTTATATGTTATTTTTCTAAATTTAAATTTTCCAAAAAAAAGAAATATTTTCTTTTAGGTTTTTTTATTGGGTTTTCATACATTTTATTTGGAAAAGTATTATTATAGATATCTGCAACAAAAAAATAAGTATACTTATTTATATTTGTATCTAATAAATAATAATTCGAGCTGTAATAAAATAATAATTTTGAACGAAAAAACAATTTTTTTTACCTAATAATAAAGTTTTAACCATTGCCACCTATACTTGCGTAAAAAAACGTATACTCACGAATATTCTTAGCAATATAGTACTGGTTATTGTAACAAGTTGTATAATATAGGTACCTACGATATTTATCCAATATTATTTCCATGAAATCAAGTGTAACTAGTCTAAGTGCACACGTCTATGAACTTTTATTTTTATGTGACAGCTCCACCTCTAGGTTTATGACTATAACGAGATACATTAATCATCACAATAATATTATGTACTTATAGTATTTACAAAAATATAAGATACAGTACGAACGCCGAAAGTCATGTTCAAAAATCAATAATGACCATAATTTAATATTATAATTGGTTGCTGGTATATAATACATAGGCGCAACAGGCGCGTGTATAATATATATTTGTATAGGTGTTATCATTATGGTGATGTTTTGATCGCGTATACTTGGGAAACATGATATTATGTAATTATAGGTAACTATATAATGGCTAGTAGCCGAGAAAATCAATTTCGACATCTATTTATGTACGGGAAAATTTATAAATCACTGCACCGGCGTGGTAGCGTGTACTGACATGTAAATATTTAGGTACCGTCGTACCGCGACGCGTGATAACAATATCGCGGAATAATATATTCGTATACCTATTATTATATAGTACTATATAATATGTATGTACGTTTGACATTTTATCCGATGTCGTCATATATATCTAATAAATTTAATTATTAATAGTTGGTGATATTTTTATTTATTCATTTTTTTTTTGTTTGTTTATTTATTGTGTATAATATATATTAATATAGGTGTATATTGCATTATTATTACACCATCTAAACAAAATAATCATTCAACAATAAACGCAAATGACGAAGTTAATGCTTTTAAATTTAAATGAATACTTCCCACAGATCATTATTCTGAATTCCGGGCCAAAATACTACTAGCTCATAATAGGTAATTAATAATTGCAGTGTACTATATGTTTAGCAAAAAAATATACAAAATATGTTTTAATCAAAATCAATTAGCATACTTATAGTGAATTTATTTTTAATCATCACTGGAACGTGGGCTGGTTCTAGGTATAATGGATACGCAGACGCGCAGTATCACTAATCACAAGTAAGTATACAGTCAGTCTAGTGAAGTTTTTCCAATGGGTAACCCCTCCTTACTTTTGTCATTTATGTAGTGACTGAAGTGTCTCGGATTATAATTTTGAATAAATGAAAACCATATATAATATATACACAGTACAATATGTAACCAGGGCTGTCCTAAAGATAAAAAATATAATAGTGGTTACTGCTTAAGACTCAAGAGCATAAAATTGCTGACTACATTTTTTTGAAATAGATTTAATTTTTAATTATTTTTTTTTTCTTCAACTTGGTAGAGTTATATAATTCTTGGCAAAAATTATTTTGAATTCGTAATACATTTTAATTTGTTAAATAGGTACTTTAAAATGTTTTCTGGTTTCATGGTTTAAAATATTTATGCATACAACACAACGACAATTGAATCGGGTTTTATACAGAGTGTTCCACTAAACATAACCATCCATTTTTTCTTTGATAATTCAAAACTTGACTTAAAAATACCTTAGGCCACATATTTTCAAATTCTTAAAGTTTTTTGTATTTAAAATAGTGGCCTAATAATATGAAGATTTAAAACTTCTGTTTTCCAAATGAAAACTAACCTTTTCTACTGTAAATTATTTAGTAGATAATTTTTTTGAAAATGTGGACGTAGACAAATGTATGATTTGTTATTTTTTATACATAACCAAAGATAAAAGGTCCACGATGATGTGTATAGGACGATGTGCAAAAATGGTTTGAAAAAGTTAGTAATTAATATTAATCTCTATCAAGATTTATAATTTATAAAAATAGTATAATAGATACTAGATTTAATCTTACATCTAATTTATATTTTTATAAAACTGCAGTTTTATGGATTATTTAATTTATTATATATTTTAATAACTAAGAAGCTACTTGTTCAAATTTTGATTCAAAAATTATTTTCAGAAGAATAATCCGCATTCCGCACAGATAAATTATACTAGAAAAGGGGAGTTTCATTTGAAAACAGATATTTGAATCATTTCAGTACATTCCTTAAAACGATATAAAAATCTAAATAATTTGAAAATATGGTCTTTAGGTATTTAAAAATTCAAAAATGCACGTGTGCTAAATTGTGAATATTACAGATTGCTAATTTTTCTTAAGAAAAACCAAAATTAGAATTTGAATAAATTCATTATTAAATGAAAACTTGGGGGTGAGTTGTTTGCGATGAATCTCTAAAAGTATATTAGTACATAATATGCACAATATTATGGATTTTCAATCAAAGTACATACAACCAATAAATGCGGTATGTACAATTCACGGACATACATACAATGATAGTATAATATTTTGATTCGAATTTCATTATTATTATTATTATTATTATTAGTAGTAGTAGTAGTAGTAGTAGTAGTAGTAGTAGTAGTAGTAGTAGTAATAGTAGTAACTAGTATACTAGTAATAGTAGTATAATATAATTTAGCAGCGCGTATCTCGACGACCTTGATGGCCCAGTGTGGTTGGGTTTTCCGTATAAAAAATGTGTGTTTTTTTTGTTTTTGCGATTCCACGATTTGGAACGGGTTAGGTTAGGTATTCATTTAATAGAAAATATTATTAAGCAAACCGAGAATTTATCGTAATTTTTATAAATACGAGTATGTACTATGTACATGTAATTTTTTTTGTTGTTCAAATTGCTTCGTTTATACTCGATAATATACATTGTACATTGCAGGTATTTCTTTAAACATTTATACGCAATAATAGCATTAGCAAATACGTTACTGTGTGATAGGTAAAAAATAAATAATTATATGTTATCGCCGTCGAGCAACCTGTAATAACGACGTGTTGTCAAATATATTTCGATTTGTAAAGCATTTTTCAAGCGAACAGCAGTCATATCGCGGTGTCTCCTCCGCGGTTCAGTTAGTTTAATTTAATAATACATATATATTTGTAGGTTTAAAGAACTATTACACTGTTTACCGCTGCCCGAGCGGTTAACACACTTATACAAAATACTTGAAAATATTTTCAGTAGCTAACCAGAAACGCGCGAGTCCAAGGGTTTATACTTCGTTTGATTTACCGAACGTTACGAAACGTTTAGAATGTTCTTTTTAGTTGTGTCATGCAAACCGCGGGTCCGGATCCTGGGAACACGACCCTCCCGTGGTTGTATCGTGTATTCGTGTGATTAGGTGGTTTATATATAGTGTTTATACCTATAGTTACCTATATACCAGGGTAAATATATTTTTTTAAATCGCATCGTTCGCACTTGGTAGTATGTTTAGTTATGCATATAAATTACCGAATGTTTTTCATTAAGCGTTCGTACACAATAAAAATTAACAATATATTATTCAATTATCTGTTTATGTGTAATAAATGCATTTAAATTAATAGCGTTTTACGCGTAAACCGCAGTCACAAACGCGATTTTGTCCCCTTTCGCGGTTTTCTACTTTTCGAACAATAATAATATTATAATAGGCAGTTTAATTTCAAAAGATTTTCATCAGTTTAACGTTTAACTTACTATTACACTGTCATCGTTTTCCGTGTAAACCGTGTTACTATAATATATTATGTATAGGTACATACCAAATAGCTGAACATTTTCAATTACTTCACCGTGTGCCCGTGTAGTTAGTTAGGTGGTTTATTTTTCTACCTATTTAGGTGGTTATAGATATTTGTATATTATTTTTTTCAAATCGTACGGTCTACATTTATTATTATATATAATGTAAAACAACACAGATATTCCTTTAACTTAAAAGCGTTATTGGCTTATTGCTGCCGTTATTCGTACACAATTTTACAATAATAATGACGTAATAATATAATATGCAATTATATTATGTTTAAGCGCAATGGGCACACAATAAATAATTATAATGTATTGTAGGTTTAGCATTATCGCTGTCGAGCTTATAGTCTGCAACAGCGCGTCGTTCTCGTTATTCGTTAAATACACATTTCGATTTGTTTCGCGTTACCCAACCGATGAAGTCACACCCATGGCTTTTACACCTCCCCCCCTTCAATCGTGGTTTTCTGCTCTTCACGATTAGAACGATATTGTCAATATTCATAATATCAACAATTATGTATTTAACAAAACAATTTTCAGCGGTTTAATATATGCTTTAATCTCACCGCACCGCGTTTACTATAGATTGACAAATTTATAAGTATACTCTTAAAATCATTAAAATAAAGTGACCACATACTACAATTATCGACATCGACCACTTAACAACGATCGCGTTGTAGTGACGTTGGTAAGAAATTCGTAAGAAATGTAGCTCACCGAGAGAAAACTCTGCAGCCGCAAAGAATATCTGTCGTTAAACGTGTTTTCGCGTTTGAATATACAAATTTTCCGTTTGTAAGACGCGTATACGCGCGCGAACGCACGCACACGCCACGGCTACTAATAAACGTATTAATTTATGCGTTGAATTTAAAATTATATATTTGATATAAATAATATTAAAAAAAACACTATATATATATATAACCATATATTATAACGCCGCACATTGCCCGCCATCGCCGTTACGAATACGCTATAATACGCGACCATGCGTGTACCGGATTACAGATAAGTATAATAAAAACATAAAAATTATAATAAATAATAATAATTATAATATTTGGATAAGGACGTCGTTTTCAAACGTATTAAGAGGACGCTATACCCGCATGTGTTGTCTGTCTTAGACACGCGTAACATAGTTAAAAACTGTTTTGCGCGGGATAACTTTACTCCCTCGATATTTATATCAAAATTACCAAAATTATAAATCCCATTGGGAAGAACTTTACCTGTGACGTAGCGTTTTAATTTTTTTGATAGTGGTAACCAATAATTTTTAATAATTCAATGAAAAAAACCTTAAGTTCTCAAACCGATAACTTTAATTGCATTCATGTTATTAAATAAATTAAGAGGACGCCATACCCGCATGTGTTATCTCTGTCTTACTAACGTACATCACAACAAATTTTCGTTTAGAAGAATACATTTTGCGATGTTAGCTTTAATATTGGAGTAAATTTACTTAATATCAAATTTAAAGTTAAGAATATTATCTAGACAATGACATATGTTTTTATTGATATTATCATTTTAAAGTGAGATATGAACATTTTAGAGTTGTGAAATTTTACATAGCTATAACTCACTTTAAAATAATAATATCAATAAAAGCATATGTCATTGTCTAGATAACAGTTTTACCTTTAAATTTGATAATAGGTAAATTTATTCTAATATTAAAGCTAACATCGCAAAATGTATTCTTCTGAACGAAAATTTGTCGTGATGTACGTTAGTAAGACAGAGACAACATATGTGGGGTATGGCGTCCTGTTAACGGCAACAACAATACATGTAATGTATTAATGTGTAAATTATTTGTGTAAAAGAGCCCCGTCAACGAAACGATTTTTGACGATGTTATACAGTACGGACCGATCGGACTGTGGGGGGGAGGGACTGGGCGACGTGAACAAGGTTAACCGAACCAATACGGCGTACACATTATTATACGTTTTTGACATTGTTAGTGTTGTTGTGTGTACATTATAAAATATAATTAGTAATTAAAATGAAAAATATTGAAACCGCGCGACGACGACTGTTTTATTATATCTTTCGCATCGAATGCCGGCGATCGACAATCGATCGTTGCGCGTTTTCGACCTGTACAATAATATGTAATATGAATACACGACGATGATTAATTACGTCGCCGACACTCGACCACCCATTTGGGCGTCGGGTACCCCACGTCCCCGGCTCCGTGAGTCGTGCCGGCCACGATGTAGCTCACGAGGTGAAAACTTTGAAACAGCGTCCGTTTTTCTATTTCCGTACGCGAGCGTGGGCAAGACGCGCGCAGCAACTTGCGAGTCGCGGACGGAGATCGACCGCAATACACATACATCACCGATATAATTTAGGCATTCGGCGATATCGCCACTGTAAGCGCGCGCGCGAATAAAATAATTTAATCATTGATTGTGCAATTTGGCGTGAGCCGTGAGTGCAATGTTTCCGTGTCTAGGCAGCAATTCTGCAAATAATTTTACTAAATTTTAACTCGAGACCAATTTTTATACAATTTCTTTTTCAAAAAAGTACTTCTCTCTCGACCACATGTGTCCTCCCGAAACCGTTCTCTATAACAGTGTTTCTCAACTGGTGTTCCGCGGAACCTAAGGGTTCCGTCAGCTGGCGCCAAGGGTTCCGTGAGAAATCTGGGAAAATATACATTAATTAATAATATTTTTGATTTGAATTATGATTCTAACATGGACTAGCTTCACAAATTATATGGGGGTTCCGCAAAACGTTCAAGCTCCTGCAAATGTTCCGCAAGTAAAAGAAGTTGAGAAACACTGCTCTATAATGTGTCTTAACCCGGCCCCCCCCCCAACACCCCAACCAGTAAGACCGTCTGATGCATTTGTACCGAACAAGAGCGCACGATGCACCGAGCGCGGCGGCATGCGGATAATAATTGATTATGACTCGATAAAACTAAATAATAATAATATTGTAATACACGTCCGAGTGAGGACGGAAAAAAAAAAAATGAAATCAGTAATCGCGCGAACGTTCGAAGGGCATAACGAGAAAATACCGGCGGCGTAGATCGCATAAGTGGGCAGGCGGCGGCCGCGGTAGTGCGCCTGTGCCGCCGGTCGATTGTCGGCGGCGGTGTACGACGAGCGCCTCCCTCCCGCGACCCCGCCACCCGTGCGGCGGCGGTGACGGGCGGACGACGACGACGATCGTGACGGAGGCGGCGGCAGCGTGTTCGGTCGTGGTGGTGGTCGGCGGCGGTGAGGGCGCGGCGTGGTCGGCGCGGCCGCCGTGTTCCTGTTTTGATGACGCAGAACGCCGTGCGCGCCGCCCGCACCCCACTCCGCCGTCAGACGTCATTTGACGTGGCTGCTACGTAGCACTCGCTCGGGCCAGTCGGATCGCAGGACCAAGCTCTCGTACGACGTAACATTGTGACTGCTGGTAAGTAACGGCGGCGGGCTTACGGGGCCGCGCGCTCGCTATATACCTCGTTGTGTTGTCATCACTCCCGTGTGTCTCCTCCGTACCTATCTCTCTCGGCGTCGTCGTCGTCGTCGTCGTCGTTGCCGCCGCCGCCGCCGCTGTCCGACGTCCGTCCGCGTCGTCGTTACGATTTTATCGTTTGCGTTAACGTTCGCTGTCACCGGTCGCCGCGATATCGCCCGTCCGACCGCCGTTATCGTCGTTAAACGCCGCCGTTTCGCCGTTTTCCGCGGTTCCCGTCCGGACGATACCTCCGACGCGCCTGCGGCGCCGAAAAAGCGCGTACTCCTCCGGCAGTACGAAAAAAATCGCGTTTCGCATTAACAACAATATCAATATAAAATATCGTCGTAATTACAACAACATACGCACACACCATGTTCCGCACGCAATGTCCGTCCGGCGACCGCGTAGATTACAGTGTTATTGCGACGGCCGGCCCGCGAAATTTTACAATCATCCGCGCGCGTTATCACAGCCGCCGTCGGTTTATTTATTATTGTCGTCGAGACGCTTTATTTATTTTCGTTGTTTACCCCTACCCGAGAGCACTGTACCCGCCGCGGACGGCGGACCCGATGATGTCGGATACCCGCGGAGACGGGCCGGCGGCGTCGGAAAACGAATTATTAATACGTCGTAAACAAACCGCGAGCGTGTCGTTTTTATTTCGCGTGTCCACCGGTGGTCGGACGACACCGGACGGACCGATCGTTTTTACAGTAATATCACATTATATTATCATTATCGCGTATGCTGTTACGCGCGCGCGGCAATCGTCCCTGCACTGCGGCTGTTGTGGTCGTGTAGGCCTTTTTCACACCGCCACCTTCAACCATAACGGTTTGTGTTCGTCATGATCAAGTGTTGTTTTTATTCGTTTGTGTAGGACGTAACGACGATCTGATCGTGTTATGGACGGTATGGTAGAAGAAAATGGGACTGGCGGTTCAGTTGATGCCCTCGTCTCGCAGGGTACCGGCAGTCCGATTGTCGTCACGTCGGTAAGTCGTCAACGTCAAACGGCGTTATTTGCATGTACTGATGGTGTGTATTTGTTTTTCTCATATCGGTGAATAACTGTTGACAGGTGCACTCAGTCATTCAAGCGAACCAACAGTCAGTCATCCAGACTGCAACGCAAGGCACCATGCTCACCAAAGGCAACGTTATATTATTAAGCAAACCGAATTCAGTCATACAAACCCCTCAAGGAAACATACAAACTCTTCAGGTAGTAGTATATTTTTATATTGTCCAATTAATAACAATAATAATAATAATCATTTATTCATATTGAAATGTCATAAATCGAGTATGCTTGTATGAGATTGTTATTTATTGTTTTGTTATCTGTTGGCTTATTAAAGTATAATATAATTACGTCTTTCGTTGCTTTTCAAGGTTGTCGAAGCTGGTAGTGATGAAAGCTTATCAGCAAACGAGGATAGCCCCAAAAGAGGACGCCACGATGCCTTAACAAGAAGGCCGTCTTATCGGAAGATCCTGAATGATATCGCAGGTTGTTTGATCTATCCGCGTGTTGTATGTTTCCAAACATATTAAATAATTACTATTACATTTTCCGTTTAGGCGGAAAAGTTGAATCATCTGGTTCAGATTGCGATTCAAATCTTGACAGCGAATTATCTTCAAATTCACTGTCTGCTCATTACCAAACTGGTGAGTTAATGTATTTGTAACAACTTAATATTAGGTATATTATATAATATATGAATATTTTGAATTGGATTAGTTGAATTTTAATTTACTATAGGTTATAAGATGATAGTCTAAAAACATATTTTTTTTATCCTTACAAATAAACACAGAAATTAATGTTAATTTTATTGATAAAAAATAAAAGACATTAAATTATTATTGTTGTACTAGTGTGAAATTGTCATAAGTAATAAATATGTTTAGTATGTAGTAAATAATAATAATAATAATAATAATAATAATTATAAAAATCTTCAGTAGATATACAATATATGTATAGAAAGTAAAACAATCAATTGTTAAAATCTTATTTGTGTCATGACACATTTAAACAATTCAATCATTTAATAAAACACCTAATTCACAATACAAATCTTATTTACTAGAATGATTTACTTTTATTAAAATCCATATCACTGTTAATTTTATTGGAGTTGATTATAACTTAAAAAATACTTTTTTATTAATGTGATTTTTAAGTGCAACGGTAAACTGTTTTTAAAACATTCCATTAGATCATATTACAAAATAGCAGACATTATTACATTTAAATGTTGAGTAGGCTACAGCTGCGGGTATGTTATCAGTTATCATATTAAATTAAATAATATTATTACATTCTAAACATAATTACAAATGATATGGTAGGTATTTATAGGATTTCTTAAATTGTACATAGTATTTATTATTTAATAGTATTGTATCTAACATAGAGAATCATGAATGGCTATATTATAGCTATATGTATTATGACTTAATAATACTATACTTACTAAACACATTTAAAATATTATACAATACACATATAACATGTATAGTTAATAATATGTGATTTTAAATGGACATTAATAAAATATAACATTACAAAAAGAAATGTTTAAATTACTTAGATATAATAAGGATTTGGATTTTAAAGAAATATAAATAATAATAAAAAAAAAAAACCACTTAAAATATGAAGAAAATGCATTTTGTATATCAAATTAAGTAATTAAAAAATATATATGTCACTACCAATTATTCATTACCAATTTTGTCATTTGATGACTTAAGACTGACATAAAATAATTTCATTAAAAACATATTTTATTTGGAGGTTCTATAGGTAATATAGGTACTTTGATAAACGCTTAATAAGTTCTGACAAGTACTTTATTGATATGTCTAACGGCAATAATGACTCAGTGGGCACTTTCTTTCTAACACATTATTCCATACGTCATGACATATATTATGTAATATCTTCATAAGCCCTATAAATATGTACAAAATTACTATATTAAAATATAATATATAAACAATTTAACATAAAATATGAAAGAAAAGAGAAAATAGAATTGATTCCATCAAACATTTTATAAAATACATTTGTATGTAAGAATTATCTTTTCATCATTTTTTTTTTTTTTAAGTATTTACTTTTTAATATAAACCTTACATATAATAATCATACTTTTTTTTGTTATATAATATATAGTGTATATATTACTATACAATAAATTGTAGTAGGCTCATAATATTTAAGTATTTTAAACTATTACTAAACAATTTTGAACCACTGTTGTATGTTATAATAATTGTTTGTATTTCAGTTCCTGCATCAATTCAGTTAAATAGCCAAGGTGAAATGCATAATATGCCAACATTAACAATGTCAAATGCGACTTCTACTGGTGGTACTATATTGCAATATGCAAGTCAGGATGGACAATTTTTTGTACCTGGTAAATTTGTTAAACACAATACTAACAGTCTAAATTAACACTATTTAAATATGTATTATAAATATTTTTTAGTTGTTACCCAAGGAGGGAGTTCCACTTTAAATACAAGTTCTTTGGTACCCGAAGACCAAGTTAAAAAACGTGAAATGAGACTATTAAAAAATAGGTAATTAATTTTATGAGTTATTAGTACTCCACATAATGATTTGTTTGTCTTTCACGTACATAGTATTACATAACTTATTTAGATTTTTATTAGTTGATTAGTACATTGAGTACTGTTCTAATGTGCAACCTACACTAAATATTAAATTATATTTATCGTTTAATAATAATATTCGCATATTTATATAAAATGTATTCTTAGTTAAATTATAATTTATGTTGTCAAAGTATCTTTTATGTCAATTATTATTTCATTATATATTCATGTATAGTGAAATTGCCAATACTTCTTTTTTAATAGGTATAATGATTAATAAAATAAACATATCGTTAATTCTCTTGCTATATTTTTTATTGCTGTTGATGAATTTTGCATAGGCTTTTTTACCATATTAAACTTCATCTATATTTTATTATTATTCAATAGCTTATATTCTTTTAATGTACTACCTCACTCTTCATTATTTAGGACTTTGGTATAATAATAATTATTATCTTGTGCTTATAGGAAATATATCTTAAAAGTATAAAAATTGTGCCTTGTTCAATATATTATGGCTAAGATAATTAATGTTTTATATTATTTTACAGAGAAGCAGCAAGAGAATGTAGAAGAAAAAAGAAAGAATATATTAAATGCTTGGAAAACCGAGTATCTGTATTAGAAAATCAGAATAAAGCACTTATTGAAGAGTTAAAAGCGCTAAAAGAACTTTATTGCCAAACAAAGACTGAATAGACATAGTTTTTGAACCTTCAAATTTAAAAGAGACCAAAATTGCATGCTTAACGTGATATTTTCAAAAATCTTGTAAGCTCATTTTAACTTATATAATATGTTTAAATCTTTTGGTTATGTGTTTGGAATTAAGTAATTTTTAAAAATGGTTTATTTTTGTTAAAATCCAAGAAATTAGTTAAAGGGTCAATTGTGCAGTTAAATGGGTGGCCAATTCCGTGTAAACGATTATTTTAGTGCATAATTGTCAACTACATGACATCACAGTAATTTTTGTTTATGTATTTTCAAAGAATTTATGAGCTTTTATATAATCTATGCAGTTACATAATTTTATATTGTGAAATTTGAAATTAAAAAAGGGGGTTTCTTTTTACAATTAGTGTTGGCTACATTTTTTAAGTGTCAAACAAAAGAATTTATGTGGTAATTATGGGGTTTGTTTAAATTAAAATAATTTTTTCCTTAAATTTACTTGTTAAAATGTACTATCCAGGTTTGGTTATGATAAATGAATGGACTATTTTTTTATATATACAATTCTCAAAATATTAAGTTACCTGTATGGTTATTTCGATTTAAGATATAGGTATATATTATATAGATCATATATATGAATATATAAATAGGTTGGTTTATTTTATGTATTCAAATGTATTACCATTTTTTAAGCTTTGATATTTGCCATAATTTTATTTTATAGACATCAGTTCATGAGTTTTACAGTTTGTTGAAAAAAAGGGTGTTAACAAATAATATTTTACAGGGGAAACAAAATTAATGTTTCAAAAATAGAGATTGATTTAATTGTTTCATTTATTTCATCTATTTGTAAAATAAAAATAAGTTTTTATTAATATTTAAAATATTATGCTGGAAACAGCCTAAAAAATGATAATGTTCCACAATAATGGTACTAATTGTTTATCTCCAAGTTCTTAAAAAAAATTTTTTATCTAAATAAAACTTGGGATCTAACTATTTAGTTTTATAAATTAGTTCATAATTATCCCCTGTTTGATGTTAATATTGGAATTGACTACCATTTATCATTTAACAAAAGTTAAAGACCTCTTTCTGTATACATATTCTATATTATATAAATATATATCTCGGTATAATTGTTAAAACGGAACAATAAAATATTTTCGTAGAAATTAGATATCTTTAATTTGTTTAGTGTATATAGTTATTTTTAGACTTGTTTTATTATTATTATTTTTAAATGTAAATTGAGCATAAAAATGTAATTTTTTTAATGTAAATTTGTTGTCTATTAGAAAAAAGATTATTTATGAATATATTATGAATTTGTTAAATATTGTGTATGGTGTATAATCGATAATCATGTTTCATGTATATATCTATATATGATATAATAATGATAAATATTTTTAATACTATTTTGATAAAAAAAAAAATCCGTTGAAGTTTAAAATGGTTACATTGTGTTTAACTGTTTATATAAATGTAGACTTAATGGTTGAATTTCTTCAATCTAAACTTTGAAAACAAACCAAAGATAATGAAGCTATTAACCAATTTTTATCAAACAGATTTTTGATTATTTATTCTAAATTTGTTAAATAGATAACTAATTTATATTATAATTTATTCTTTGTTTATTTTGTTATTCTTAATTTGTTTTATCTTTGTTTAGATAAAGGGATAATGTTGTTATGGTATATCTACTTATAAACTTGTATAATTATTATTTTTTGTAATCCTTTTTAGTTTTATTAGTGTTTTCCTTGGTTCAAATAAAATGTTATTTTGAATGACAATAGTGAACGCAGGGGAGAGAGTTAATCCTCTTACAAATATCTGGAAAAAAAATAAAAAAAATACTTAATCATTTCAAAATTTCCCATAAGAATAAAATTATACATTTTTAAAAACTTATTCCTGCGTTTTCCCCTGTCAAAAAGAATTAAAATTTCAAACAGACTGTTTATAATCATTTTTTTAAAATCTTAATTGTATATTAATAAAACAGTAATTTCAATATTGTCGAATTATGGGTCTTGATAATCATACATTCATACATAATATTATTATCATTATATCAATCCAAATTTTTTTGTTTTCTGCAATTTAGAATTTAAATCCAGTATAGTAATACAAAAACTGCATGTGTTGAATACATAAACAAGTTAAAAGTATTAATTGTTCAAAAGGATAATCAAAAGAAAAAATTAATACTTAAGAGTATAATTGTGTTTTGATGAATCACAGAACAGAATGGTCAATGGATTGATTAAATGTATTATTAATCGAATTGATTCTAAAATTTTGTATATATACTTTAAACATTAAACAGCTGTTACTACGCTTTTTCACTTAGAATACTACAGCGGTTACCAAACTTTTTACGACCAGCGTACCCTTAAGAAATAGTTTGTTTCGCGGAACCTGATTTTTTAAACAATATAAAATAATAATTTTTTTTATAATATAAATAATCCAAATATATTATAAAATAATTTTCTCAATAATCACATACATCTGGCGGAACCTTACACTGGGAAAAGCTGGTTTAGTGTTTTCTGTATAAACCGTGTAATCAACCTTGTTTTACAGATATGTTTTCAAGTAATATGTACAATTAGCAGCACATAATTTATTTTAAATAGTTCACGATTATTCAAACAGATAAAAACGGATTAGTAATGCACTATTGTAGATTTTAAATGAATCGAAATCAATTTGTTAGATCTCTAGAGAGCTAATGACCTATAACCACGTTTACCGCGCAAGTCGATCAAAACAATCATATTTCGAATTAGTATTTAATACGAATCTTAAATATGTATTTTCTTCTTTTAAAAACATAGACTTGAATTATTAAAATTCACTTACTTTTTGATCAAGTAATTATGATTAATTTATTTCTAGAATTATTCACAAAAAATATAATAAAATACAATTTAATGCCCATAACCTTACTATAATGTTAGGGTCATATCAACTTAAGGACGATTTTAAATAAGATCTGATTTTTAAATTTTTTCAGGTAACAATAATTAATATCTAAATTTGGCTTGATTATAAAAACATGGTTTGATTTTCTTATTTCAATTATTAGCAATATCTTGTAATATTTTTGAAAACCATTTAGTGTTGTCAGACATAACAACTTACAAGTAGGCTATTCTCAGTGTAACATTCCATTATGAAATTGAAATAATTTGACTCAATGTTTAATTATAATATTTGAAATTTGAATAACGAATTTTCGACAATAAGGTATAAGTAAGTTATTCATTATTTTCGTCTTTAACATTAAATTCTGACACGTTAATTATATTTTATCGGGCCTAGTTTACAATCGAATTTTTTTATTAGATACCTATTATTTTCGAGCAGAGTTTACAACAACAAAATAATTGCAAGACGAGTGTATGTCGGCCCCCAGGGGCGGACTGACCAGGGCAGAAAGGCGGAGAAATCCACCTGGGCCGGTCAATTTAGGGGCTCTAAATTGAAATTATAAATTTGTGATATTATGGTAAAATGGCTGTCTGTCATGCTCCTGCATTCTATTATTTTAATTTCGTATCCGCTGTAATCAATAACCATATAATATGAATATGATTCTTTATATAGTGTTACATAATTCAGTTATCAGCTTAGTGTGCTGGCATTGTTGTCAATAAGTATATTGAGCTATTAATAGCTCTTGATATCTACTTATTGTAATATTGTTATTGTATCCGCCGTCACCCAACAGGCAATACACATACACACAAATACGTGTGGCGTGTGGATACTGAATAATATACTAGTTATATAGTCGGCTACATATTATAATTTTCGTTTATAAACTAATAAAATTTGGAAATGGATACAACCAAAAATATAAAGAAACGATTAGGAAGAGCTGCTAAAGAACCGGAAAGAAAAAATAAATTAATTAAATGAAGCTGCAAAAACCTGCCACAATATAAAAATGTTTAATAATAATATCTTTATTCTTATACGGTAAGTTAGTATTTTTGCAACAACAATATTTGGAATTATTTATTATAATTTATTTACATTTTCATAACATTTTATTTATATTCATTATTCATAATTGTACCTATTTATTGTTAATAAATTATAGGAACGTGAATATGAAAAAATTAATGGTGTGGTTTGTATTAATCAACGATATATTTGTATGGGCATTTATATGCCCAATATTAATATTGATTATTGATAATATAATATTTTGTATTATATTTTTACATTAGTAATGATAAGACTGGTGTCATTCAATAAGAATACGAGCGAAAAATATCGATAACAACAACTAATTACTAATTTATGCGATGGCAATGGTAGAAATTTTGAATGAGTCTAATCCCAATGTTCTGAACAACATCTATACAATCTACCCCGCCCTCCGCCTGTTCGTGCATATACAATTTGTATAAGTACACAATTGAGTCTCTCGAACGGCAAACTCCCGAATAAATTTAAATGTCTGGCTAATAATAATATTACAATATAATAATACAGTATATGATCTATGGATATGGATCTATCATATTAATCTATCATCTATGGCAATCATCAATCTTCGCTATTCGTCGGAGACAATTAACGGTTGTAATAATTTTAACGGAGAAAAAAATAGACGTACAAATCGTTAAACCGTACTTTAATCTTTATATTTTACACGCATATGTCGTTCTATTCAGCTTATTTGTATGAAATAATTCAATATCTTCAATTCGAAACGCGGTAAAGACGGACGAGGAAAGGTGTTCCTGGGTCGGTGATGTGGTTACAGAACGAATGGACATTAAATATGACACAACTAAGTTTCCCAAAAAAATCGATGTTTACGTGAGTTTAATTTTCTATACTTTTGGAGCTTTAATTTACTTTTTTAGACATAAAATACATACTTATTGCACCGGACAATCTTCTACCCGCCGGGTGACGTATACGTATGCATATTTTATTCCCGAATGCACAATGCATAAAATACGCGAGACCGAAATACCTAACCTAATATAAATTGTATAAATAGCATTTTTCATTTTTAACTAGCCGAGTACCCGACTAATATAAGTTTTTTTTATCCCTAACAAAAATAAAAAGTTTTCCGAAAAACCACATTAATATTTTATAATTGTTAGAATTTTGAATTTTGATGACATTATTAGATATTCATTTCATATTTCTGTGATAAGTGTTTCTTCTCAACCGATTTTTGTTTTTTGTAGTAATTTAAAAACGAATTACTATAGTTTTTGATAAGTTTAACAAATGATAATGTTTGCATTTCTTATGAATATTATAATTTTCAAAATATTTTGACTATACACTTATAGGATAAAATAAACATCGCATAATACCATAAATAGATAATAAATAATACCATAAATATATATTTATATATATATATATTAATATCGCAAATTATCTGAGCATAAAAATTAGAACTTATCGATTAATTTTAAAATCAGTAAAAATAGTATGAGTATGTGTTATTCCTAATGGTACGGAAACGGAAATGATATGTGACTAAATGTGTATAACGAGTTGAATGTGAATAACTGCTTGTATTTAGAAATTAATTTTATTAATTTTGAGAGTCCTTCTTTATTATATGTAATAGATCATAATCTATTAACTATTCAGTATGTAATATCAGTTTAATGATTAAACTTTTAAATATTTTTAAAATTATTGATTATTTAATTTAGCCAAACCGTATAAAACCGTTATAAAATTATAATTTAAAAAAAATTCAGGATAATATACAATTATTATGAATTATTTATGAAATTAATTAGATACCAAAAGTTTCGTATGCAAGACAGCTGAAATATAATAATAAATCCCATAAAATCACAAAGAGTTCTATAAAAAAAACATTATTATAATATTTATCATCCATGGCAAACGACAATCGTTGTCATTTGTAGGAGACGATTAACAATTCTAATAATTTTATTGAACAGTCGTCAAACAACAGCCTTCAGTACATGACAACTGACAAGTACTCTCATTTTCATAAAATATTTCAATAATTCCATTCCGAAGTGTAAAGAAGACGAATGAAGAAATAAACTAGCGGTTTCTTCGGTGACGGTGCACGTTTGAACTTTAATATGGCACAGCTTGATTTCGCTAGTACCTAACCTAACATAGGTTAATTGTCCTATAATTTTCGGGTAGTAATAAATTTACTTTTTATATATAAAATAAATATTTATTGCTTCTATAAGCTGTTACCCCGATGACAGACCTATATTTTATTTCCGATCGTTCAGTCCAATGAAGTAGTCGGCAACCGGCGGGTTATTGTATATACGACCTGTTTTAAATTCTAAAACACTGAAATTTTTTTTTTTTTTTTTTTTATTTATAATTTATTATTTTAAAGTTCTAGACAATATTTTTTTCCATAGTAAACAATTTAAGAATATAAAATTTTTATTTTTATCTTGTCCACAAACTGTTTTTAATTTATGAATGTGACCTGAGAGTTCAAAAATGTTACCGACCATGCATTAATGATGAAATTTCCAAGAATAAAATAAAGTCGTTAAGTACACTTTAGATCCTGGACGTAGTGAAAAATGTATATTGATTTTACAATTATGTAGTTTATTTTCTGTTTGTCATGAATTCTTGTAGCAAATATGATCTATTTGGTACTTTGTGTGGTAAATAGTAAAATACAACAAAAAATTTCAGATCTTGCCATAATATCGGAAAAATAACAAAACTGAAATAATTACGCTATACCTTATATAATTTCAACCCGGAGGACGATTGGCAGCATCAATAAAAAGATCATCTGAATAACAAGTGTCGCAAAGCCGTGTTTGTTTAATACTATATTTTTTTCAACAGTAGTACAGTATATTATGAATATTTACTTAAATTATATTTAACTTTTATGGGTTTTTTTTTCAGATAATATACTGTACTACGGTTTTAGGTGTTCTTTTTATTTTAATAATGCGTTGATAAATTACCAATTTTTTTCTTATTACATAGCTAGTTCATCTTTGTGTATGTTTAAATTTATATTTTTTATAGTTATTGTGCTGTTTAACTTTCTTATAAATAAGAGAGTGAGGAATTTAAAAGGTGGCCACCGAACAGAAAGTTAAACTGCAATATACTATAATCTTCTTAGTTCTTGTTTACATTTTTAACTGAAAAATTATAAACATAAAATTTGAAATTAATTTAAATTCAAAAATAAAAGAACACCAAAACAGATTTCTGAAATATTAAAATTGTTTTTTCTATGAGTTTAAATTGCATTTAATCTGCACATTAGCTTGTAGTTTTTTAGGAACCAAACATTTAGATGGATCGTGGACTACTCACCGACGATGAATTTGTCATTGAGCTGATGGAAAATGTGTCGGCACTCGGCTTCGTTTCAGCCCGGAGGAAGATTGGCAGCATCAACGAGAAGCTCATCTTAATATCAACTGTCGAAAGGATTTGTTTATATTATATAATAATTTTTAGAATCGTAGTAGGTACAGAATACTATATATAATATTTATTAGTGAAGAAGAATTTGTCACAAAGTTGATGGAAAATGTGTCGGCTGTATTTCAACACGGAGGACGTCTGGCAGCAGCAAAAATAAATTCAACTGTTAATCAACTGTCGAAAGGATTTGTTTGTATTATATTATTATTTTTAGAGTCGTATTAGGTACAGTATACTATATATAATTATATAATATTTATTAGTGAAGAAGAATTTGTCACAAAGCAGATGGGAAATGTGTCGGCACTCGGCTTCGTTTCAACCCGGAGGAAGATTGGCAACATCAACAAGAAGTTCATCTTAATATCAACTGTCGAAAGGACTTAGTACATAGACTTAATAAATTATTTTTAGTATATATTGTAGTTGTAATGATGTAGTATATAATATTTAAGTAGTTTATTACTTTACATTTATTTAATAACTCATCACTCATCCACTCATCCAACACATTGACTATCGCCGGCCGGCAACACGCATATTATACACATTACCTGTTTTTGTAGCTTGTAGAATAGCGAAAATCGTAGTTTTATTCTTAGGTTTCCTTATTGAAACAAATTATATAGTATTATTGGTATCTACATAGTTTTAGTTGTTGTATTTTTTTTCTATTATTAATTGAATGCATTCATATGATCAGTGGCGTATTTAGGAATTTTAGGATAAGGGCAACACATATTTTGCCGCCACCCCCCCCCCCCAGTAAAAAAAACCTTAAAAACTTCTATGTCGCGCAATGGTAAAACTGTTAATACCATAGAATACCATGTTATATAAATAGTATAGTATTTTATGCCTCTATGGCACACATTTGTTGTGAACAATATTAATGATTAACGTCACTGCGCCAGTACTCATAAAGTACGAAATAAAAATTTGCCGCCCCTCTAAATCTTTAAAAATTTGCCGTTCTGGGCAACTGGACCCAAAGCCCCTGCCTAAATACACCCCTGCATATGATGCGTTCTCACTTACGATGTGGATTAGGCCTACTGGGGACACCACAATAAAAAAAACGCGCCTCGTGTAATACCTCATTAAGTTATTAAACAATACGGACAATGTTATTGTACGTCGTTTAATAATAAAGGTGGTGTGGAAAATTACCTAACACTGTTATTCTTATCTTATAGTTACCTTGCATACATTTTTTTATTAAATACCAATTAAATAATTATTTATATCAAGAAACGAGAAATATTAACGTTTTATAAAGTATTACTATAAAATAGTTTTGAAAAAAAAATATTTTTTGACTTGTTATAAAAAGACTCCAAGTAGTTATTATGTTAGTTCTTATTTTACAAAGACACTAACAAAAGCGGGTCAAATTTAATATTGGCAAAAATATTGTATGTATCTATTACTTTACTTAAAACGTTGAATTTACGCATATTTTTATTTACTAATTATCGTGTATTTTATTAATGATTTTATTTTTATTTCATGTAAATTTGAAATTTCATATTTTACTAATTTACTGATGCATTGGTTACGTAGGTATTTGTGTCTTATAATAAAATACAAATGTTTGCATGTGAATATGTGATTGTACAAATTTGGATTTTATTAACCATAGGTTACAATTCATTTAAAATCATTATGTTCTTTATATTTTATGCTAACCAGTTTGCAACAAAAGTGATTTTTTATTTTCTTAAAATTCAAAAACGAATAGTTGTAAAATTTAAAATGTTTACTAAACATTTATATTATCATTTTATCTATAAATGGTATAGTTTTCAAATAATTGTAATTCATTTTGAGCTCTTTATAGACAATTATATTTGCGTGCATTATTAGTGTTTTTTAATAGCAAAAATTGATAAATGGGTCAAAATCCTTGAAAATTGAATTAATAATTTCTTAATAAGTTGTTAATTTACTCATTAAAAATATAAAAATGTATATTCACAATATTTTCATAAACGTATACAATGGCGTAGCTAGGAATTTTAGTTGGGGGGGGCAAAATTTTAAAATTGTTCATAATAATCATGGATTATATAAAGCCAAATACACAAGTATATAGCCATATAGGTAATAATTATAGTAATTAATTTCAGTAAATGAAAACAATAAAATAATACAATATAATATAATATAATGAAACAATATAGAACAATACTAAGCAACTTCTTATACAACTTTAATATATAATTTTTTTTAAATTACCAAATTTTGTTTAAAAGTTAATTTCCAGGGAAGGTTGGAGGGGCAAGAATCCCCTTCCCCCCGTAACTACGCCACTGAACGTATATAATATACCGTCTCCACTTAGAATAGTTTTCTGTTTAAAACGAATTATATCTTTAAAATTAGATTTAAATTCAAATTCAACACACCTATAAAAGTGACCTAGTCGTCACCAAATGTATAGGCGTATAGCAGAGCATTACCACTTTATACCTTTTTATTATAATTATTTATTAGAATACCTGATTTAGAGCTAAATAAAAAAAAAATTTGAATTAAATTAATATTATTTTAAATAAAATACCTATACAAATATACCTACTTATATTGCTAAATATATATAAACTAGTTGTCAATGAAGCTGGCAGTTTATTTTCTGAACTCAGATGAGATTTAATTACTAATTAATCAATATATATATATATCATAAATAAATGTATTGTAGTTCAATTATGAGTTAGCTCTCAAGCCGTATAAATAGTAAATATAATTAGATATTACTTGGCAGTTTGGCACATACCTATCGATAATAATACATAATACATTTACTCACAGATACTCCTAATGTATTCGTCATCAAGTCATCTCATTTTGGGCTACAATAATTACAATACGTGGTGAGCATTCCACTTATTGTATTCTAACTTCTAACCTAACCTATGTTCAATGCGACAATTCATCGATTATATACAATATACGTACCTACAATATACATTACATTAAATTATTGAGATACAACCTACCTACGTAAGTATATACTAGATATATAAATTATAAATGTATAAAATTTAAAAGTATGTTTTAAAACAATAACATTGCCATTGTCACACATGCAGTCCATGGAGGTGCCAGACGGTGCTTAGGCGCTTAGCACCCCCAGCTTATTTTGAGCTAAAAATATTGTTAAAAGTGTAATTCTGCGTTGATAAAAATAAGTTAAATAAGTTTGTATTAATGTATTGGTAATGCACTAATACCATGGACGATGCACGTACTTTATATATATAATTTACATATTATATATGTACAATATTGGGTATTTGGGTTTACGATGTTAGTATGTTACCTATTTATAATTATAACGCATTTGGATTTTGGAAACGAGACCTTAACATCATAAGCTATTGGCTTGTCAATATTTAATTTATATAGGTAATTTTATTTTACAATTTGGTTTTTACGAATTAAATGTTAAGTACCTAAATAAATCCCACAACAATTTGGTCAATAAAAAAGGTCTTATAATAGTTATGTACTGATGTCTAATTATGTTTTAGGAGCTTAATATAAAAGTTTAATAGCATAGATGGTTAAAAGTGCTAAATAGAACTCGACAATCGCTTGGTTATTGATTTTTTTCCATTTAGGTTTTGTATATATAATGGTTTTAAATATTGTTATGTAACAATAAAACTTATAATTATGAATAAAATAAAATCATTAATCATATTTGTATTGTGCTAAATGTGTTACAACAACGGTCAAAAAAGATAACGTCAAAATGTTCTTATTGTTTATTAAGAATGGGTTATAAATTTATAACTATTGCCTACAATGGTGCCCGTAGGTGGAACTAAAGGACGTGTTGCTCCGGGTGGGATTGTGTATGTACATATTACCTGTTATAGTATATTTGTCACGCATAATTTTAAATGAATGATTAATAATATTTAAATTTACATTAACAAAATGTTATTAAAGATTATAATTTAGAATATTAGACCAATAGATCTAATAATTAAAGATGTTACAACAATATTATATTAGTACTAATATTCTAATTGTATTCATTTTAGCGGACTTATATACAATTATAAGGAAATTTTACCTTGCTCTGAGTGAGATTTTATTTTACGGGCGCGCTTGATTGCCTATAGTTAACATAAATTGTGTATAAAGTAAAAAGCTCAACTCGATTTTCATTATGGACTAAAATAATAGCACTATCTTAGTAATTAATTCCTAGTTTTCACACACTGGCCAAATGCTTGATTAAGTCTTGTCCCTACACTGTGACATACAGTGTCACTGTCCAATGCCCATCATCCTATTTGTCTTCCCACAAAGTTGCTCTGTTTGATTGTTTCCAAATTTCCATTGGTTTACATACCCGTGGCTACATTATTATAATCGTATCCTGTTAAAACATATCAAATAATACATCCTGAGACCTGAATCCTGATGATAATATTGCAAATTTATTTATAGAAAAAATGTCGTGTTTTACATGTACTGTGTACTATGTAGGCACGTATTTAAAATAATATAGTATTTTTTTTTTTAGTATCACGATGAATTTTTTTTCGGCATTTTAATAGGCTAAATAATGCTACAAAATATCAGTACTGCTTATTTTTTTCAGGTTGATCGGATCTATCGAAAAGATCGGCTGCAAAAGTGGTTTTAAATTAAACAGTAATTAAATTATATAATGATAAAAAAATGTTGACAGTGGTGAATAATCCTTTTTTAATAACTGGTGAGAAGCGGAGTTCTTATTCCCTTCTAGAGAATAAGGGTAATTATTCATAATTATAAGGGATACAGTTCGGGTAAATCCGCGGTATAAAGTCAGTCTGCTAAACAATTTGAAATTTTGAACTATTTTCAATGCATTAAAATACACTTTTAATTGTTTTAACGGTTTTCGAACACATCGGCAGATATAATTTTTTTCAACCTATATTTATATAGGCATTAAAATTTTGCTGCTTTTTATCAAGGTCATTAGAGATCAAACTTTTAATAAAACTACAAAAATGTACTAAATTATATTTTTTTCACCAAAATAATATATTAAAATATATTATATTATTAATTACGCTATGAGTTATAATTTATAATAATGAATAATGGATAGACTAATATAGTTGCAACTTGTTACTTGCTTTGTAAAAATGATAGCTATAACCGTTTGTAAAGCTGTTTATTAAAATATACTTCTTAGTCACTATATGTAATAGTATTCAATATATAATAGTGAAACTCGTTAAATTGTATTTATTCGATAACATTTCTATTTCATATATTGATATATATTAATATATTATAATCTGTAATATACATTTTTGCATGTAATATTTAGTAGCCATAAATCATAATATAATAATGTTTGTTCTGTTTTTCGAACTATTTAGGTAGATATTGTTTTATAATTATTTATTGTTAATTGATCAATATATATATATGTGTGTGTGTGTGTGTGTGTGTGTGTGTGTGTGTGTGTGTGTGTGTGTGTGTGTGTGTGTGTGTGTGTGTGTGTGTGTGTGTGTGTGTTTGTGTAATGACTTTCTTTATTTTTTTGTTTGAGATTAGATATGTTTTTTAGCTACATTAGCAAATAGGTAAATATAACATCAAACAAAAATAAAAATATATACATATATAAGTATACTAAGTATAGTATAGGTATTCTGTTTTAAGGAAAATGTTTAAAATCGAAAAACTTATAGAACTTATAAAGTTATATTTTATACTTGGATTTAAAATATAATTTAATTTAATATCTAATCGTATAAAAATAACGATTCATATATTTCCATAGCTTTATAATAAGCCCACAACGGCCATAAAAAATAGACGATAGTTGATATAGATACTCGATGATTGCATTTTATATAATATATAAACATTCGTAATTCGTAATACTTTGAGAACCAACACTTAATATTCTAAAGGTCTCGTCAAACGGAAGAACATTCGAAAAATAAATCTAAACCAAATTTCAATATTATGATATTGTATTTAAGTCGGCTTTAGTGCTTTCCATGGGTGTGTATTGAATGAATATTTAGTGATATTCAAATAATAGCAAATAATACTACGAATTATTAGGTAAGTAGGTTTACAGTTCCTTTCACACTAAATGTGTATTTGACAAGTATTATATAAAATTTCGACAATTTTTTAGGAGTTTAATATAAGTAATTTTATGTACATTAATGACGGGTCTTTTGAATATGTGTGTAGCAAGTGAAAAGTGATCATTAGTCTGTGTGATATTTTTTATAATGTAAAAAAAATAGTGAAGTATTCTTGAATGTACAAGTCACTTCTGTGGCGTCACGATAAAGAATAAGTAATATATTATAATAATAATTTGTATGTACTTTTGACTTTTGTTAATCTTACCGATGAATGAATAAACATAATTAATAACGCGTTAAGAGTTTAAGACTTCTGGAAATTCATTTGAATTCTTTGATGTGTCAAATTGAAATCTATCAGGCCATATTCTAATATTTTTTATTTAGATTTCGAATAATTAGCATTTAAAAGTTTTATATATACAAACCAAATATATAGAAATTTAATGAAATGAAATGAAATTGTATTCAATTCATAATATCAGTTTTCAAAAGTATAATCACTATAAATTATAATCTTATGACTGTATATAATACTAATTACTAATCACTAGATATAAATATTATGAATAAAGAATGGTGTATTTTGGTTGAAATAATTTACCGTTTGAAATCCTCTAAATCCTTAGGGACTGAAAAATGTTATAATTATTAATTATTAATTTTAGTCATGAATGCTGTAGTAGATATATCAATTAACGATATTATTTATTAAATTTTTAAGTTTTTAATGAATTCATATAGTGTGATGTTTGCGTCAACGTCGTGGTTCGAAAATTATACTTTATGTTACCTACCTATGTAAATTTACATTTTTTATTTATTTTTATTTTTACTTAACCTAGGTAATAAAATATTTATTTAAATCATGCCTTATCAATTTATATTTTTGTGTAATTTACGATAAATTCTCTATTGCATGCAGAACATACATTTTAAAAACGCATTTATAATGTATCGCAACTAAAATTAGGTTAACCATTTTAATTTTTAAAAAACATGTTTTGATTTATTAATCACCTTATTGTCATTTAAAATGGTTGCATATAATATATTAAAAAGTTTTAAAAGTTTAAACGATTTTCTTAAGCATAAAAGAAACAGTAGTAATACTTAAACAACATAATTCGTAAGAACAATTTTCCGAATATCTTGTTAAATTTTTTTAGATAGATAGAAATACTGACTTATTTTTTTTTACCATTTTACTAATTTTCATTATTATGGCAATATGACAAATATTGTGGTTTATACTGTTAATTTTTTGACAATTCGAAGATTGTTTAAATTAATAAACCTATATTTTATAGTAAGTTAGCAAGTTTATTTTTACTTTTTATCGTTGAATTATTTAACTAACTAATAAAAACAATATCAAAAATCGGGCTTCTTATAATTCTTGATAAAATTCTCCTCTGCAAATTTTATATTTTTATAATAGGTAGTTTTACTATAAGCAGTAAAGCCCCTTTTATAGGCTGTATCACTTGAAAACTGAAGTACGAAACCATGTTTATATGCCCTATTTTTTTCACTACATTGCGCCCTCTCTTAATGGTCCGCTCACAATTTTGTGGTGGGGAGAATTCAATTGTCTAGACTAGGCATTTGTCGATGTCGCTGCTATGGCAGAAATAATAAAATATAAGAAGAAAAAAATTAAAAAATAATAAAGTATTTATTACTAAATAATTAATTGTGGCTACCGGCAACTGCCACAAACCACAATGTGTAAAATAATATTATACACTTTGCCACGTCTTAACCGGTTGTTCGAGAAACGTTGTCCGGACGGTTTTTTATAGGTACCTACATTGCTTCGTTGCGCGTTACCAGTAACACGGTAACCGGTCACGAAATATAATTTTCACATTTTTTTAATACCCCCTTGTGGGAGCAAAATTTTTTGTTTTAAGCATGTGTATTGTTCAGAATGTTTGTTGTAATATTAAATTGTGTTGATTTCCCTATCAACTACTATAAATTATAAATATGGTGTGTTCGCCGAACCATATTATCACGAACGCGCAATCTTGCCGATTTGTCAGAAAGTTTAAAAGTTGATGAACGCTCTAGGGCTTGCCGATGCTGGGTTGTTAAAATTTGCATTTTAAAATATTTTTATATAAATCAAAAACATCTTATTATACACTTACTGTATACTTTGTATTTTTCAAAAGTGAAACAAATTGCGCTAAATGGTATTGTCTACTCGTTATTTACTCAAAGCCTTGTTGCCCATAAATTCAGGTACACAGTAATAGGTATTGCAGGGTTATATAAATATGAGTAATATAGGTATAGAGTTGTGTAATTATACGTATTTTGCTTACTTTTATAATAGTTTGTCGAACATCATTTGGAACAACTCGATTCTCTGTCCGTATGATGGTGTCTGATCCGATAATTAATCAAAAACATCCACTTTCAGAGGACGATGAGAATATTGCTACTAAAAAATTGTGCATAGAGCCTAGGGTCAAAAGAAAAAAATGTGCCATATTATTGGCATACTCTGGACAAGGATATTTGGGTTTACAGAGGTAATTATAAAATAATATTTGTAAATGCAATAATTTAATTAATATTTGTCACTTGTAGAAATAAGGGGACAAAAACAGTTGAAGAAGAATTATTGCTTGCATTAAAATCAAATAATTTAATAACCGATGAAGGTTTTGAACAAATTCAAACCATGAATTTTCAGCGTGCTGCTAGAACTGACAAGGGAGTATCTGCTCTGCGACAAATAATTTCACTTTTATTACGTAAGTTATTTTTAATACTAAACAATATTATTTGTAACAACTTATCACCCTACCTATGTTAATGTTTGTTTTTGTAAAACATAAACTACTTTATTATAATGGCATAGGTATTACTAACCAATGTATATAATTTAAAAATACTAAGCAGATCTCGAGACAAAGAAATTTTAATTTTTTTTTTCAAATTATTGCTGAAAAATCTTTATAGTACATACTACATACTACTGTTTTATGCATATAAAAAATTAAAAAAAAAATTCTATAATGATTTATATACCTTCAGTATATTAGTTTTTTTGATAATTTTTATCAATTTTGTAATAAATGCGATATAGCATAATATATAACATAGTAATTGATATTATAGTTATGCATTATAAAAATTATTACCTTAGAATAAAATATAACCATTGATTTTAAAATATTCTAAAACCAATGATATAACTATACTATAAAAATAAAAACTATAAACTAAAAAGACGCAACATAATTTAAAAAATATATTTTCATATTTTGTCATTTTTATGAGTATACTTTATTATTTTTTATTGTTGTAGCTTAATTTTCTGATTTTAAATATTGAAATTATACAAAATTTAAATCGATTTTTAAATTGTATGTTTCTAATCATTTCAGCCGAAGATGTAGATAAACAAGTTATTAATTCAGCTTTACCAGAGCAAATCAGAGTTCTAGATATCAGAAGAACAACTAAAGGTTTCAACAGTAAAAATTCTTGTGACGGACGAACATATTCATACACGTGTCCAACTTTTGCTTTTGCACCAGCAGAAGCTACCATTGATTTTAATTATCGGATTGATGCCACTGTTATTGATAGAATAAATGAAATTGTTAAAAGTTTCTTAGGATGCCACAACTATCATAATTACACTTCTAAAAAGTAAGTTAAAAAAATAATAAATTAATAATTTTTTTTAAGCTCATAAACACTTATTTTGTCAATCAAATTTTAAATTTGGATTTGATTTGATTTCAGAAAACCAGGTGATCCAAGTGCACAAAGGTACATGGTTAGTTTTTACTGTGATAAACCATATGAAAAAGATGGTGTTGAATTAATATCATTGTATGTTAGAGGTAAATTTTACAATAATGTTTTGTTATTATTGAATGAATGTTAATATATTATATTTAATTTGGTTTTAGGACAAAGTTTTATGCTTCATCAGATTCGTAAAATGGTTGGTGTTATTATTGCTATTTGCCGAGGTGTAGCCAAGCATGATGTGATAGAACGATCATGGCAACCTGATCGTCTTGATTTACCTATTGCTCCAGGTTTAGGCTTAGTATTAGAAGAAGTACATTATGATAAATATAATGGAAAATTTGGTAATGATGGTATGCATGAACGCTTAGATTTTGTTGAGCTCAATGATCAAGTATCTGAATTTAGAGCTAAATACATACTACCAACCATTATCAAAGTAGAAAAAGAAGAAAGCTCGTATCCTTTAATAAAAATATTATTAAGTTTTTAAATTATTACTAAATAGTCTAGATTCTGGACTTAAAATATTATAAAAATGCTATATCACAATGTATTACAACTTATGTGCTTATGCGTGTAATTCAATAAATAATTAATATTCTAAGTGCTGCAGCAATAAGTGAATACTCCTTCGATCTATTTCAATATGCAACAACTAAATATCACGAGACTACTGTAAAATGTAAACAAACCTTAAGTCTTTTTTCTAGTATGCAATTATGGCTTGAACAGCTACCGTTACATACATTTGAAGTACGTACAGAACACCGCAACATGCGAACAGATGTTAATGAAATAAATAGTCCAGGATTAGCATCTTTACAGGCGGCAGCTGAACTAATTGAAAAAGAGGAACAGCATTCTATTGATACAAATAGAGAGGTACCACCTGATAATCTTTCCACACTTGCAGATGCTGCTCAAGCAATGAGTTCAGAAAATAATTAACTTTTGAATTTAATTGAGAAAGGAGTGTACTACATTAATAATAGTATAGATTTTAATATTATATACTTAATATTTATATTTAAAAAAATTATTAATGAATGAGAGCATCTGGTTTGAACAAAAAAAAAAAAACATTTCAACTTTATGTCAAACTTTTAATAATAATAAAAAAAATAACATCTAATTTTTTAGTTATTATTTTATCAACTCTAATATGTGAAAACAAACAAAATTAAAATTACTTGAATATTATGTTTGTATCAATAGTATTGGTAATTGATAATTAAAACAATTTAAAAACATAAATTTAATACAAATTAGCATGTTAATTAAAGTTAAGGTAATGTACCATAGTAATTTAATTACCTACTATAATAATTGGTGGATAGTTGCAGAATCTGAAAACAGTGTTTTCCCAATTTTGATATAAGACCTTTTTAAAATATCAAAGATATTGTTTTTTACAAACTAAAATTTAAAAAAAATAATTCTACAATCTGCATAATTTCTCTATTTTAAATTTAAATTTTGGCTATTGAACCCTATTGTATGCATTTATTATTTTATTTATATTTAAAACAATAAAAACAATAGAAAAATCATCTAAATTATTAAGTTACCAGAATTTTAAAGTGGAACTCTTTTGTTGTAAATGTATCTGTGTTGGTATAAATATCAAATCCTTGAATATTATTCTTGAGTTTATATTTTGTCACATTTTCAAACGTAGTTGTATACAGATCAATTTTTCTACTGGTGTTTCTCTGAACTAGTCCTCATTATTAAATTTGTCAAATTACTGATAAGCAAAACATTCTTTTGATTTTTCCATAAATTTTCTATCAAATTCTTCATCACCCACTATATAAACGTTAACATAATACTAGTGTCTTGTAGAGTTTGAAACATACCATTCAATATATGTGTTGTGTCTATGCTATTTTCAATTTTGAGTAAATTATATTAATCAAAAAACCAGGATTATAAGGATATAACGAAACATAACTTTTATTATTGTGCTGATTTGATTAATGTATGTTTATATGTTTTTAATTAAATTGTTTTAATCACATTATTTTATTTTGATTTTGCAGAATAAATAAAACATGTTTTTTTAATTAAAGTTGATTTTGTTTTTTTTAATTCAAAATTAGATTATATTTATTTTTGAAAAATATTAACTGATTATGTATATAAAAAAAAAAATTATATATTTTCAATAAATGTGTATAATTGTAAAATAAAAAGTTTGAATTTCATTTGAGTGTTAAGGAATTACTTTTTATCGATAACACAATTTTAATGATGATGGTTATTTTTGTAACTTTTAGTTATTGCTATGATCATCTTACATGGAATATATAAAGCTTATACTACGTAAACATTTTTGATAAAAAATATCAAGGAATTTCATCAGATTGTTTTGCTTATAAATAATAACCCAAATTCAGCAATCGGATTAGTCTCAAAAAGAACAAAAAACCAATTGAAAAATGTAATTTTTACCAAGCCAGATGCAAATAAATGTCCTAAATATAGCTAAAATGTAAATACAAGAGATTCAGGTAATAAATTTAATGTGTGAATATGAAAAATATCTGACTATGTGGCAACATTTTCAAAAACTAAAGTTCTCTTTAAAATAATTGAAACTTGTATTTATCTGTTATGATTATGAATACAATATTACATAAGTACATTTTAAATGGCCCAATAACTCATTCAATGCTATCCAAATAATGCAAATATTGAGAATATAAATAAATAAATAATACAAAATAAAATGTATGATGTTAAGGTTTTTATTTTTCATATATTTAAAATAAGTCTTCCAAGATCCCTGACCTTTTGAGATTTCAGAACAAGTGCTTATGAGAAAAAATTAGGTAATAAAATATAATTTCTATGTTCTGAAACTATATAGTGGCTGCATTAGATGTCCGTCAATGAATCCGAAACAAAAAAATTGCATAATACTATTTTGCTTAGGTTAGACATATATAATAATCATAATTTGCTATTTTTCTTGCTGATGGTATTATAATCTTTTTCCCTAAAGTAAGAAATGTGTAAAATTTTCTTAAATTTTGCAATAATGTAATATTAATTACCGATACAAATATTGACCTTTATTGTATATAAATATATGTGTATGATAAAATTAATATTGGAAGTATAACTGTTGCTTTCTTAATTATTCATTAAATGTTCCTAACTAAATTAATTCTATTAATCTGTTAATAATACTCTATGAATTATTAAAATTGTCTAGATGTTGGTAATTAATAATTTTGGATAAATTTTATTTGTATATTTGTAATCAATGTTATTTTTAATAATATTAAAACTGTAACAAATGTATCAAAAATAAATGATGATAAGTATTTTGTTACTTGTATTTTTTAAATAGATTGAATACTTTAAAAAACTTTTCTTCATTATATTGTATTGTAAAATTTTAAATTTAACAAACATACAAACATTTTATTGCTTTCAAACCTATGAGTAGTCAATATATTACAATATTCTCAAATTACTTATTCATACTTTAATATTATAGACAATTATTAAATGTTTAATAATTTTTAAATTTCGGATTACCAATATTTGTTTATGATAATTCAGTTGGTAATAAATAATAATATATTCTTAGTGTATATGTGCATTGGCCATTTTAAATTCAAGGATGTAAATAAAAAATTTAATTAATCAATTAAAAATAATTTATTTAATTATAATTGTGTTACTCAACATTCTATGATCTATATGATGAACCAAGAAAAAATTACATTTAATAAATGTATGAATGTTTTTTGACTACATATTATTTATAAGTCGCTGTCTTAATTACATACACATTATGTTAGATCTATTTAAGATTTAATGGGTGACAATAATTTTTATTATATTTTGTATTGATTTTTTTTAAATATTTAACTTCTTAGTTCTTAAAGTACCAGTAAATATTTATAGTTTATACATCATAATTTTTTCATAAAATATTAAGGTTCCAATTAAAAAAAAAAAGATTTAACTGTACCCTTCAAAGTAAAATGACTGTAACACTACTATTACTTAATACAATTTTTTTTTAAACAACAGCTTACAATGGCCCATAACTATATTTGTCAAATGTTTATAAATATATTTTAGAGCCCTGCAATATTTTTCATGAATAAATTTTTTTTTTTTTTTTTGGGGCAGGGGAAGCTCAACTTAGCCTTCATCTAGTTACGCCTATGGACAATTATGAAGTCAATTAATTAAATTTGAACATACAATTTGAATATAGATAGAATACATTGGATACATTTTTTTTACCTTAATAATAGGCTTATCGTCATTAGTTCTGATTTTAAAAATACATACTAGTATCCCGATCAATTATTCAGCTTGTCCTAATTAATAGAAGTTGAGAGAAAATGTGTATCATTATATTATATAAATACTATAAATTTAAAAATATTATATTATTAATAAATAATAATGTATCTTCATATTAATAAATATTTAAGTAAAAAAAAGAAGATATACTTATTTCTGTATAAGTGTTACATGTTTAGGAATTTCAAAATCTGGCATCCTTATTTAATCCAGACCTAAGAATAGAGAAGCTAAATAATAGTATTATATAAAATAATAAGTAGGTAACAAAACAATTTTAAGTTTGAAAATCAAAATGCTTAAATGCATGAAATTGTAATATTTTATACATAAAGAAGTACTTATTGAAAAAGACATTTAAATAATAAATTAAGAACCTATTCATTTAAGTATACCTAGTACACAGAGTCTTTTAACAATAATATAAAATTATCCCTGAAATATGGCCATATTTACAATATATTACTTGTTGACCCCCCCCCCAGTTATGGCTTTGAATTAGAGGAAGTTGATCAATTATGAAAAAGTAAATGCATGTTTAGTTAACATAATTGTATTTTACAATTATATTCAATCTACCATTTAGGAATTTGAAATTTTGACAATTACATAATAAATGATTGAATACATTTTTAACTAGTTTTATCTACACAAACAAATAAATATAAATAAATAAAAATTAAAGTTTATAACAACAAAAAAATAGTAAATATAAATTACCCAATAAAACAAAACAGAATTCAGTCTCATAAAATAAATTGAGCTTTATGAATAAATAAATATCACAATATATTTTTTAAATAGTAGAAATAAATAAATAGCTTAGAATAGGCATTGTGAAACAACACAGTACACAAGAAGGAAAATAGGAATAAATTGTAGGATAACTTATCACAGTTGTAAAAGTTTTAGAATGCTGTTCGTTTTGATAAAATTACATTTGGTACATCAATGTGACTTCTTTTCTTTTTACTTCCCATGATTATTGGAGATCGAAAACCAGGAGAAGAACTTAGATATCCTTCATCCATTGGCACAAACTTTCTGTGCTGCATAACATTTCTTCTGCAAAATAATGTTTAAATTAGTAATTACAATTTAATGAGTTATAAATAAAATATAAGATAGAAATGTTGGTTAAAAAAATCAAAAGAAAAATTATTTTTAATTACGATTGTATCATTTATTGAAACAAAATAAATAAGTCATTCATTTAATTGGTAAGCATAAAAATAAAATTTGAATAAAAAAACTCAAATTGACAATACCAATTATAAAAATCAAAAATAATAACACTACAAGTTTTATAGAAAAAATTGATGTCCACTTAAAATAGTTTTATTCGTGTGTTAGTTTAGCCAAGATTATTACAGTAATAAGCTCAACCTTCATTTCACACATGTTAAAATAAAAAAAAATCACTAAATAAAATTTATAATAAAAATAATTAAAAAAAATACCCTAATAGAGAACAACACTGCACAAGATCTTTTTTTAAGTATCCTGTCACTTTTCGTAATTGTGCAGTCCAACATGGTACCAATCCTAATGTATGCCTAGTAGTTAAAATAATACTAGCGGCAACCATTGATGGATTATAAGATATAAGTTTTATGCCTGAAACATACAAACATAATATATTTTAAATATAACTACATAACAAGTATTAAACTATTATACAATTTTAAATATATTCAGATATATTTCTAGTGGTTTTAAATAGTTAAATTACCATCGCTTAGTTTTAGCTTTTGATTTCTAAGAACAACTTTAATAAAGTAAAATTTGTGGATAAATTTATCATTCTAAACAAATCTTTATAAACCTAGAAAAATATACTCTGTTTTTTATGAAAAGGAACCTTAGTAATCTGCTACTGTACATTGTGATGATTGAGAGGTGTAATATCGGTATGCTGTCTGATTAACAAACTGATTTTTAATGTTTTTTTTTTAATAAAAATAATGCGATACATTACAAAAATTGCAAATAATATAAATCATATATGCATATTAAAATAAAGTCAATAAAATCAATAAGAAACAAACATGGGTTAAATTTAAAAGTTATCATACTAATTAATATTGGTTGTAATCTACTCCTATCCAAAATATACTTATATTAATTAAAGTAAAGAATCATATAAAAGTTTCATGAAAATTCAAAAAATGATACATCTTAAATAGCCCAAGCCATTCTTTTTAAACTTAAAATATATAATAATTATTTAAAAACAATATTATTCAATAATTAAATCATAAAATGTGAATGAATTCAATGAATATAGAATACTAACTTTCCAATGATGCATCCTGGTATGAGAGAATCATTCTATTGAATTTGTCTTTTAAAATACATGCAAATTCGTTATGATAAAAATCATTATCACAGAAAAAATGGTCTTTATAAAATTCAATGAAATGTGCAACTGTAGGTATCGCAACATTGAACTCGAAAAACATTAAAATTTTCATCTCTACTTTACGAAAGTGTGAATTTGTTACATCTTTACTAATGACATTCTGCATGGTATTTAGTTTTGGTATTTTTAAGCAATGTTCTTCAATTTTTGCTATGGAAATAAAATGAATTTTATTTAACTTTATATCGATAGTTAAAAATGGTAAGAAAGGCACTTACCAGCTAATGTTAAACATGCAAACGAGACTAGCATGATAGTATCAAATTTTAGATCATGGTTATCCATAAATAAATCCATCAAGGTGACGGCCAAATGAACACATACATTTGACATTTCACATGTCTTGGCTATATTTCTAATAGTTTTTAACAACACGGGTCGCAAATGAATCTAAATAATAATAAAATAGAGTATAATGTCTAAATACTATTATTATATTATAATAAATGTATGCATTACTTGTGGTGATCTAGCTCCATAAACCATCCTCCATTTAACTTCGTGGTACTGTAAATATGAATGTATATTGTCACTATACTCTGTTTCCCACCATTTATCAGTACGTCTTTGATGATTCAATGCCTGAAATAAATATTAAATCAATCCCACAGTTACTCACAAGTTAAACCATTCAACACTAATAAGAAAATACTACATTTTGGTACACTAAAGCACAAGTATAGTATGGTATGTGGTATCAATAAACCATTAAAAAATAAAAAATTCAATTAAGTTCCAACAAATTACAAAAATAGTATTGTCTATTTTTCGGCGACAGTTAATCCTAAAATAGGACACCTGATGCAAGCCAAATTAAGCAAATTGTTTTTAATTTTAAAAGACAACGCAACATGTGGTCGAGGAAAAATAGCAGCAAACATCCACGATATCCCACGTCCGAAGAGGAGAAGGCAGTCACTTACCATATTATCGCGAAGCACCAAGTTTGGCGGTGGTGGATATCAAATCACGTTAGTTCTGCTGTTGACTACGAATTTCCCAGAAATGGTTGTAAAGTTTTCGATTTTAAGGTTGTAAAGCCACTGTACAGACCAGTGGTGTAGAATGTTGAAATGTTGGTGTGATTTATTGCGGTTTACAAAAAATAACAATGCGTTGGTTGGATATAATTATAGTAATATTATTTAATGTGAATCGTCGTCGTCCGTATGCCGGTTCGATCAACAGAAATTCAAATAAAAACACACTCGTCACTCGGAAACGCGGCTCGGACTATTTATTTTGCGGGGACGTGTGAATCCCTGACCGGCTGTTTGCTGGCTACTACGCGACGGACGAGTGACGAGTGACGAGTAGTGAGTTGCCGACTACTGAGTACTGACGACGACGATCGCGATGTACTGCTGTCTGCTGCTGCTGCACCCGACACCGTAGGTCGTCGTACCCCGTCATCGGCGTTGGATACCGTACCCCCGCCGGGCCGTGAGCTCGTCCGACTGGGGCTTCCGACACATACAAGTGGGTATCTAATAATAATATTATTGATAATTCGATATCGTCTATCCGTCTATCGTATTTAGGTAGATGTGCACGCCATAAAGCCAAGCCACACTACACGTCGCGGTGCCGGTGATAGCGATCTGCGACGACGACACGATATTATTTAATTACGATTTTATCACGTCGTAATAACTAATAACTTAACATCGTCGGATTGCCGCGACAAAACAGATTCCGTATATGGGGCACATTGCACGGCCGCGGCAGGTAGAGGTATTCGTACACGCGCCGGAGATAACGCGAAACGAATCAATCGGTTTCACATCCGAGTTTAGACGTCCGCGACGATTATTTCCAGAAGTATTTTTATAAATCCGCTTTAAAGGACCCGCGTGTAAACCGCGCACGGCGATATCGTATACAGCGATGGAGACTTGTCTTATCGTGTCTCGTCAACTCACCCGTCGTGTGGTTTATTTTTAGACTCGCACGAAACCGCGGACGCGAGTTTTGGAAAGTCTCGACGTCGGTGACGCGTGTGTGCACGACATACGGGTTTTCACTGCTGTAATAACCTGCCCGCCCGATCTTTTTTCCACCAAGTCGCCACCCTCGAAATCTGTTCTTAGACACGAATCGAAGAAAACTAAAAACCCCGTTCGGCAGCTCTGCTGCGTGCTATTCAGTCGCGACCGCGGACCAAGTACCTTCCTCGTCAAAACCGAAACGAAACACGGTTTTAGAGACTTCAGTAACTAAATGTATTACGGTACATAGTTACGATATGCCACCCTCGGGAGTATACATTATATCTGATTGCGTTGTAGACGGGGGAGAGAGAGCCCGCGAGCAGGTGGAACAGGTGGCCGTGAGACGGCGGCGCGGCGTAGTCCAAGACGCGGTGAATCACGGTCGTTTGTTCGGTTTCGAGTCATTGTGTATTATAGTCTTGAGCCTCGGGTCTCAACTACGGGGTAGGTGGTACGCCGGCCAGGTGGTGTGCAGAGACGTGGGTCGTTCACACAGCGAGAATACTCAGCACCAGTCCTCCTCCCACTTTTGTTGGATACCCGATAACCGAACAAAGGAAATTCGTACCGCTTATATGTTATTTAACGGCGGTGTGTCGGCCCGCTGTAATGCGCGTTTGGCAAAACTACCGAACTACCCTCCGAAGAAGAAGACTGGGACTGGTGAGTGGCGAAACATTACGATGATAAAATGCGTGTTTGTGCCTAAGTAACGAGTCTCAATAATATATTATTGATGTATATTCGAATTAGCTGGCACAGTATATTATGTGATGCTTAATCGCGTACATACATATCATAAGGCGCCGGACATTTCAAACAAAGATGGACAATTTATGATAGAAATTTACTCGAATTGATTAAGTTTAAGTCAAACGTTAACGCTAAATTATAAATAAACAATACTGTCTTGACTCTAAAAGTTTAAAATTAATACGGAGACAAATATTAAATTAGCTATTCGGTTTAAAAGAAGTATTTTTTTTTTTAATTACCAACCGCGTAACACTTATTCAGTGCAACTTTCAATATTTTAAATGATAGATACATAAACATGGAAATTGCATTTTATCATGCTTTCTGATTGTTGTTGTTGCACATATTGTTTTAGCGATTTAGGCAATTACTCGTCAATCGTGTAGTTGTTTCAACAAAAAGATTAAATCTAGGAATGTTTATATTTTTAAATTGTTGTATTTATACAGTGAGATCAAGCCAAAAAAAATTGTTAATTAGGTAATTGTAGTTTTAACTTTTAACTATATACTCAACGTATTATTTTTTAATTTAACTGAAAAAAATCTAAGTGTTATTGTTTTATAAATTATAATATAAATAGATGCTTATTGCTTTAACTAGCTAAGTTATTAAGTTAATTAGAAAATGAACACTCATATTATAGCCCTCCTGTTCCGCCATTGCTTTTAAAAATATATTATCGTCTATATCGACATTCGACCAAACATTAAGGTATCGACTGTCCAAACTCATATAATCGTAATATCGATGAATCAACATTAATTTTTGTTGATTATAACCGCTTTTGGGAAGAGTAATAATTGTTAAAAAGTTAATACAATAATTATTGTATTATTATTTAAAAATATTATGTTGTACATTTTTAATAGATTACAAGTTTCATGTGTTTGTATAAATTGCGATAACTGATTAGTAACAGTCGTAACACCAACAACACGTCAATACTGCCCTCCTAAGCCAAAAGGCTGTAAGCAACAAAATTTGAAGTTGTTATTACAACAAAATATTTGTTATTTTAATACGCGTTTTTTCATTCTTTAGCAAAAATACCGTAAATGCTATTGGTTTCATATTATACCATAATTTTACTTAATATTGGCTCAAATATGGTATTTTCGATTAGTAGGTAATAGGTATTGACAAAAATATTATAAATATCACAGAATGTCATACTATCACACATTATAATTTATAATAATTTATAAAGATATCTACTGTTAACATTTTAGGTGTTATTAATTCTGTAATTGTGGTTTAGCCCATCGGGCATCGACTATGATATAATATTATTATCATGGTTGTGTTATTAATAAATGTTGTTTATTATAATTATATAATATATTATTTTCTTGTTTTAATATCAGTAGGTAAATTATTATTACTTATTATTACTGTTTAAATCGTTCAATGTTGTACACGTAACACGTTTTAATTATATGCAATGTGCATATTGCATATACTGCATTTTCCTTCTGTAAACAATAATATTGAATATTGATGTATATACCTCTGAGCTAAAAGTATGTATTTATGCTTTGAGGTGTTAAAAGGTTTCTTAAAGTTTTTCATGATTCAGAAAAAGTTATTTTTCTCAAAATTACAACATTGTTGTTTACTTCCTTTTGGCTTAGGAGCAGTGACGTATTTAGGAGGGCAAGGGGGTCATTGGCCACAGGCGCCAAATTTTGAGAGGGCATCAGAATGACAAATTAATCTTAAAACATCGTAAAATATAAAACAGGAAAAAATAATCTGGAATTGTTATTCTCATGAATGTTATTTTTTTCACGAAACCTATACAAATGTATTTTTCGTAACATTATATTGTGAATTAATAGGATTATTTTCATTTTTTTGTTATTATCGTCTATATTTACTTTTTAGTATGTAGTATGCCTTTTATTACAGTATCCAGATCAGAATAAGGTAAATATTTATATTTTGATAAATTAGGGTATATAACTTATCGATAAATACGCAAATTAAAAATAAAATTAATAGTAGATGAAAACAAAGGAGAAATAAATTTTTAAATTCGAGTCTTTTAGGAATAATACTTATAAATTATAATGCTATTATCGACTTATTAATAGACTACTTTCTGAATTAGAAAGATAAAAATTGTTGTACGACAAAGCCAATAAAAAAATTAACTTTCTCATAGTTAACAGTTTATAGTTATTCATAAAAGAGTGCGCGAACATTTAAATACGATGGTTGATGACTTGTAAATTATTTTTGATGGAATTACTGTAATATTTTATTTATGTTCGTCAGAAAAGAATACTTAATATTATCTAGAAATAATTACTTACAGTTATACGTTTTTGTGTAATTTTTGGAGTAACCTACCTATCTAAGTTTATCGGTTTTTTTTCTTGTATAATGACAGAAGAGTCGATTAGTGATATAAACATCATACGGGAGTACGTAACAAATTGTAACTTATCTTAGTTTAGGCATAGAACATGTTCTATGGTTTAGGAATTATGTATGTTTTTCGGAACGACAATGCTGCATTTATTTCATCACGCGGAAATGTAAATATATGTAACTATATATATCGTATATGTAAATAACTTGTTATTGTGGAAATGTGTATTACGTATTACGTATATTGTACGAAAATTCTTATAAAAATCTACGGTTATAGATTTACGAAATCATGAAAAATATTTTATTTTTATAAAATGCCATTAATTTTATAATAATAACATATGAAAATTCTTAGTTAGGTCATAATATTATGTAGAGCATAGGGAATCTATGTATGAATTTTTATTTAAAAATAATAATAGTTAATTATTAGAATTACTGGACAGCAGAATATACTGAATATAGTATGAAATTGTAATTATAAATTTATTTATATTTTTAAATACTTAATAATAATTAGTTATTTATATAAATACCAATTCCACGTACATAGTACATATAGGTTCATTCATTCATAATGAATATTTCTCTGTTTTAGTGTTGTTTTTAAGCACATTTTCTCTACATTAATTAATTTTATATAATAGGATACTTTTTTAATTGCCTGCAAATTAACTCAAGTAGTGTTTCTGTCAGCAATTTCCTTAGAAATAGGTAATTACCAAACAAATATTGTTTACCTGCATCTGCTGTGTCAAGTTACAACAATCAAATCATCGAGATAATCATAGGGAGTAATATTATTTTGTCCATTCCAATATTTATAAAACTTGCAAAATATTTCAGTTAATAATAATAAAATATAATAAACCTATAAACCGGTATATTCAATACATTTTGTTACGTGTAGCCGTGTTTATTAACATAGGTACTTGGTATACGTCTTGATTGTTCAATATCTGTAAACAGATTTTATGTCATACATGCATGCATACATAAATACGTTTATACCAAAAGAAAAAAAGGTTATGAAAACCAGTGTTTATCTATAAAATGTAAAACGTATAACAACGGTTAGTGGTTTTGGAAAAATATCAGTTTTTGGCGATAAAATTTAATTTAATAGAATGTTAAGACAATTTTCATTATTCAGTGCAATATTTTAAAATTCAAATTGGTCATTATTTTTTCATTTTTGTCAAAATTTTGGGAATTACTATTCAAAAAAAACTTTAAATAATCGAGAAGATGTTTCACCCATACGTATGTTGCCTATCTAATGCTTAACATAGATATTAAAATTAATGTTTAGCAGTTTTAATTTTGTCTTATTAGCTCAAATATTATATTACTCGTAAATTGACCTATTCTATTATTATCCGTGTTCTCTTCTCTTGTCGGTGTGCTTATGATATTTTAATATTTAAACAAGTTATGAGTATATATTCATATATATGTATTATATACATACATAAACATATATATATATATTTTAAAATTCTCATAACTGTAAACACGTAATTTTTTACTTAAAAATTTTAAAACAGGTCAATGTACTCTATTTTTTAAGCTAAATTGGAACTGCTGATCTCAATATTAATGTTCTCCGTTCTCCATTGATCAGATGCATTTGTAGATGCGGGTGTGACGTCTAATGATGGACTCGTTATAAAACTAATTAAAACATCTTATTATTATTTCCTCTATACTAAATTATCAATATTGACATTTTGTTGGACTAGCATACTATAAGTATTAAGTGTACAATAAGGGTAGTATTTTTCATCATGGAGGAGAGATACAAGTTATCCCTGTTTAATACAACTTATCACTGGAGTATTCTTTCACCTTGCTATAATAGGATATAACAAACTTCACCAGCTTGCCAATTGAATATACAAAATAAGTTATAATAACTTAAGTCAATCACTGATCAATTACATATTACACATATATAGGCTACACATTTTTGGCGATGGTATAGAGATTTGGAAATGAGGCACGAATTGCTTATTACTGCAGTATGATATAAGAATGTAAGATAAGAATGATAAGATATTATAAGATAAATAATAGTAGTTTTATATATATACTATATTTTATCAAAAGTACTATTAGGTGCCAACTATATAGGTTATTAAGCAAGTTTCATTTGTACGTTTAATTATGTGATATTGATTTGAAAAATCGCATTAAATTATAATCATTTGTTATCTTCGTAGATTATATACTTCACTTGTGTTAAACTATAATACGAGATTTATGATTGAAAAATTCCAATAACTAACCAACTTAACCTGTATATTATTGAACGTTTGTTCAGTTTGTTGTAACAATTTACTAATAATCGTTAAAATTATCCCAATAAACTATTTCTCGTCAAAAATCGAATGTTTTATTTATGTGTATTATAGATTTATAGACAATAGTATACAATGTTTTATTTTTATATAATACTATAATTTGCAATATACATAAACCAGCAATTAATTTTTAATCACTCTCAGCTCTTGTAATTTACAAGTAACGTGTAATATGTGCAAATAGTCTTAAACAATTAATTAGAGCGCGCTTATTATATACAATACGTATTTTAATAATTATCTATGACGTAATTTATACCACTTTATGTCTGCTGTATTGACAGTTTAAAATGTTGCCGAGCATGATGTGTAACTCTATTTACCCCATTTTACGGATCATAATTCATACTTAACAAATTAGCAATATTTATAAAATATCTCATAAAAAAATAAAAATCCGTCAGTATATTTTATTGTGGCGATTATAAATCTTTAAACGTTGCATTTTGTATTAACGTTCTAAAATATGTTATGATGGGATATCTAATATCAACTATCGTCTATAATGTTAAATAATAATTTTAAGTTAATGCAGCCATTTTTAATTTTAGAGATTATGATAGTTATGACCACTCGTAAAGTCACTATGGGTGTGTTGAATAAATCAGTTGATAATATATTTTATACACACGTATAATGTCGGACCGCCGTCAAACGAAATTGTGTTAAATGCGCTTCTACGACGTATTGGTTTTTATAAAACCTAATAACATAATCGGTCTGAACTTTAAACCGATGTCTCACATAGATTACATAGAGTGTATACCTAATTATTATTCTAATAATATGTACCAATTCTTAGAGTGTACCTACTTACATGATCTTTCTCGACCGCGCAATTTTATGATATATGATGGTTGATATCACGACTCTCATGTTTAATCCTAACTGTATAATGTGTATTACTGTTCAATATAGTATTATTACGTTACAATTGAACTGAATGTAAATATATATATATATAAAAGTACTTGTTAAAACACTAATGTTATGCACTAACTATACATGTAGATATTTTAAACTTTTAAAGAATTGGTCGACATTTAAAAAAAAATGTTCCACACAACAAATCATAGTTAAATTCGACCTGAAAATATGAGTCTAAAAAATCAATTCAGCATTAAATAAACAAAATTATACCTATATCTAACAATACCATTAAAACTCGAAACACATAAATAAGTTATAAATAATTTATGAATTAAATGTAATCTAGCTATTATGTTAAAATAATTTAATTATATAATAAATTGTTAATGGCATTCAATAACATATATAAGAATAAAAAACAACTGTAAAATAAAAGTAAGAACTAAAATAAACACATTATATATTTTTTTAAATTCCTTCAACAATTTATAATTTGAAAGTTTAAAGTGAAAAAATATTCAACCAATAGCTATAGCTATTATAGCGTGCTCACGGTGGCTGAAAGGGAGTTGTCAATAAAATAAATTGTTTTCTCGCGTTATATTAATTTATAGAAACTTACAGTGAACAGTCAGTGGTTACATGGTTTTCTACTGTGGAAAATCTCAATAATTACTTTTACTTCTAAGTTTAAATAATCAAACAAAATGATAAACAAAATAAAATATAAGAAATTATTATTTACTATTAAATAAAATTGTTTAATAATTTCAAACGTCATTTTTAAAAAATATCGTTGTTGGTTTCAGTACTGGATCTAGAGGGGGGCGATCCCAGGCCCATTGCTGCCCAGAAGGGCGCAGTTTTCAAATTTTAAACTCATACTATTTTTATTACATTTTAATTTTTTTAAAACAAATTGAAACTTTTGTAGTCAGATTATTATTACACAAGTATTTACAAATTAAATAATTATTTAATTAAACAATTCAACTATACTAATATGATCACGGAACGATAATCGTCATAAACTCATATTAATCATGTATTAATTATATGTATATATATTTATAAATATTTTTTGGAGAGTAACTGTTATATAAGTATAACAGTGGAATAATAATAGAGAGGGCTGAATTGTGAGAGGGAGCTAATTTTATACTTTGCCCTGGGTAAAATATATATTAAATCTGACACTGGTTGGCTTGTCACCCAGTAATTAAATATATATAGTCTACTAGCTGACAAAAATTTTGCCTAGTATGTTGGTTAAAATATTCATTGCCAACCACTGTCACTATAAGTCACTATATAACGTCGACGACTGCAGATATATCTACATTATACTTATAATTTTTAAATACTTGGGTAGTTAGGTATTATTAAATTTAAAACGTTAAAAGATATTTATAATAAATTAAAAATATACCTTTGTCTAGATTGCTTATAATTACATTGGTCCCCATCATGATTCTGATTATATAATTTATAGTTTTTAGTACATTAGACACTAACTTCCTCATAAATATTTTCTATGAATACTATAAATGTGGTGTATGTGGTGGTATATCTAACTGTTTAGTGTTTATATGCCTATTATACAATTATTACGAAACTTACATTTTTGCAAAAAATAAAACCAAATGTATTCATTTATTTGATATTAAAGTATTAAATATTTTAAATGGTATTTCTTATTTTTATAATTTCTCATTTTATAGCAATTTTTTTTTTTTTTAGAAATATCGATACTTAGTTTAGGTACCTATATGTATATGATATGCATAGTTTAAATTTAATACTAATCAAATTATTTTAGTTTAGATTGAGATAACAGAGAAAATTAATATATTAATAGATAAATGTTAAATTTAAATGTAATACCTACCATCATCTCTACTCTTTCAATTATAACTTTTTTTTTCTTTATTTGCAATATACAATCTATACCCACGGGGCACAATATATATATATGTGTGTGGTTGGGAAGGAATAAATACATATTTAATTATTAAACACGTTATGATGATAAAATTACAACTTAAAATAAAATATAAATGCTATAATAATTAAAATTAATAAACCATTTATAGTTTTAAATTACATCAACATATTATAATTTAAAATGTATTCTTGATAGGATAACGTTTTTGTATTTTGAACTTTAAGTCGAATTAAAACTTTAAAAGTATTACTATATTATAACTTTAATGAACATTATTAAAAAAAAATCTAAATATTCAAAATTAAAATATGTAGTTATTAGTATTGAAATAAAAAATAATTTGTAAATATTTCACGAAATAAACTTATTTTAACATTATTAAAAGTCAATAGGTTAGATTAGTTACTAATCAGCGAGGACCTTTATAGTAATAACTAAATAAATAAAATTAATAACCGTTTTACATAGTTATATCTATATTCTATACCTATACTTCCGTGATTATGACCACACACAATGTGTAATTTCATAAGCTATGTAATACAAATTAATTATAACAATTTTATATTTATTTTAATTTTGATTTCAATTATATATTGTATTATTATTATTAGTTACAATAGTTACTACAAGTAGAAAATTTAATTAAATATTTTTTTTAATATAATTTATAAAATATTATATTTATCAAAAATAAAAATTCATCGGAATGAAATACGGTAATTAGAATATTGTTCTTCATAATTTTTATAATTAAATTGTAATTTGTATAATTGTATGATATATATTAGTTTAAATTTACACTAAATGTTATCAGTATCACTATCAGATAATATTATTTTTGCACTCTGCAGTTCATTTAAATACAAATTAAATGTTGATTCAGAAGTATAACTATGTCTATATGGATTATGGAGTAAACATTCTGGGATGTATTCTAGCCTAATCAAAAGTATTAACGAACAAATTCGTTTGAAGATGGGTGTAAGTTCATACCTTTCTTTGGCCTCTTTAACATATTTTTAGAAGTATAAATTGTTAGGTTTATGAAATATATATATCAAAATAATGATTATTCAAGTTTCCAGATTTCGATAAATCAATACTATTTATAATAAACCATATTATCATTATTTGTATTATTTGCAATTTAGTAATAGTTTCTACCTACGACCAGCGAGCCATAATTTTTACTAACCCATAATAAATATTAATAGGTAATACTAAATACAGTAGTTTGGTTAAAGAATAATATGATCCAACAATTAATTATTATTTTCATCAATCATCACAAATAATAAATGAAATGGAGATATTGAATGTAAAATGTAAATTATATATAATATATTACTTATTAGGTACTTATTTACTGATTACTGACGTACATAATAATTTGTCTTTGTATGTCGATAAATATAGTTGTTAGTGAAGATGGGGTAGAGGATATGCCTCATGTATTTTTAAAACCATTGATTAAATACACTTAATGTTTATTTAATCAATATAAAAATAATACTTTAAAGGAGTTAAGAGACTACTAAGAAATTTGGACTATTTGTGCCTATTATAGAACTATTCATATAATTATCATGTTTATTTTAATATTTTATTGAACATTTTTTATGTAGTATTAATATATATATATATATTGTGCTACATTCAATAATAAACGTAATCACATAACTAACAAAATAATACATTTGTTTTAAGTAAGTATAAGAAAATATATTACAATAAACTTAAATGTCTAAATAATGGAATGATGTAAGAATCGTTGAAAACTTAGATCTATCTGTTAAGTATGTATTATGTATTGCATTTTATACCACTAAAAATTATAAGTATGTTTATTTACGATATAAATTTTACATTGTGGTCTACAAAGTTTAAATTTTTTAAACGGCACTCGAGTAAAAAAAAATTTAGTTACCACTGAAGTGATGACTTGGCATTGGTCTATGTTATATAATTAGCCTATTGTTTTTATAACTTTATAAGTGTTTGAAATTATAGTTAGGAAAATATTATGATACAATACCGTAGAGTTAGGAAATAATTCGGATTTATAGATTTATTGGTTATTATTATAATTATAAACACATTTATTGTTGTTGATATGTTGTGTAAATGTGTATAACTGCACGTGTAACTCTGTAATAATTTACTGAATGCGTACCTGGTACCTATGTAATCATTAGATATAACCAGATATATTATACCTTTACAACAATTATTGAATTATCTTAATCATATTATCCCCATTGTAGACAGTGAGATATTGTATTTTATCCGTTATCGTGTCTTTTATCTTGATTTTTTATTTATGAACAATTAAAATACACAGAAAAACAAGATTGAAAATGAAAAATTATCAAAATTTATTTTTACACCAATTATAAGTTAACACGTGCATTATGCCATTATGATACATTATATTTCATAAAATATTTCTTTTCATGTTGTGTTTAATAAATACTGATGTATTTTATAAGAACGTTAACGTAGCCAGGGGGTGATCAGTTAAGTATAAGATACCTAGGGAGAATCGTGTGATCCTATATGTATAACAATTATACCTAATAATTATTATTAATTACCGTAACTGGTAGTAGACAGATATTTTAAGGATCTTAAACGTATTTAAATATAACCAAGATTCAATTATACAGTTATTATTATTGGTTTTATTGACTACTAAATACCTATTTATAAACAAATAATACTTACAAAGTACTAAAGTAGGTATGTAATTTAAATTTTACAGTAGTCAGTAGTATAGGTGGCCATGTCGTAGTACGGAGTTCGGTAGTCTGTAGTATAATTTGTTGATTTTAATATGTATAGGTATAGCGAAGCATTATTTTCATATGGTGCTTATTGGAAATAAGTCTTACAGTTAATTATTTCCGTATGTGTGAATATGTTATTATATCGTGCCTGTGATATAGAGTTTATTATACAAAGTATCATGTAACATAATTTTATCAAAAGAATTTTACTTTTTATAAGTTATTATATATATATACTTAAGTTAAGTTGTTAGGTTAATACTCTAATAATACACTAATACACCTTATATATAGAGGATTTTCGTTATTTTTCAGTTTTAAAATATAATAATTTGTAAGTGTTAAGCTATACAGGTTAATTATGTATTGAATCACAAAGCCCCAGCTCATATTTGCCGTTGATTGAACTATATTAAAATATTATATGCATATTTTGTCTTGCTAAGTAGAACAAGAAGTAGTAGAATATATGAGTAATACCTTATACTCACATTATAATTTATTTATTATAATTAAAATAATTACCAACCTTAATAAATTATTTAAATAATATTCATATAAATGTAGATTTCTTACATACATTTTCTGTCGCCTTATTATTTGTTATGGCTTGAACTTTTTATCTTCTAAATTATTAGAATACGCAGCCAATCTCACGAAATAATTGTTTTCGGATTCGTTTAAGAGGACGCCATACCCGCATATGTTGTCTCTGTCTTACTAACGTACATCATAACAAACTTTCGTTCAGCAGAATACATTTTGTGATGTTAGCTTTAATATTAGGGTAAATTTACCTAATATCAAATTTAAAGGTAAGAATATTATCTAGACAATGACATATGCTTTTATTGATATTATCATTTAAAAGTGAGTTATGAACATTTTAGAGTTGTAAAACTTTACATAGCAATAACTCACTTTAAAATAATAATATAAATAAAAGCATAATATGTCATTGTCTAGATAATATTCTTACCTTTAAATTTGGTATTAGGTAAATTTACTCAATATTAAATCTAACATCACAAAATGTATTCTGCTGAACGAAAGTTTGTTATGATGTACGTTAGTAAGACAGAGACAACATATGCGGGTATGGCGTCCTCTTAATGTAATTCCAATGTTGTTATGCGGTGGTATTCAGCGTAGGAAGATCATTGATTTTGAACTCAATTTCGCCGTTCGGACCATTAAATTACAGGTCAAACGTTAGTCTGAATTATGAGAAAGTAATGACATCGATTACTGTTTGTTACATTGTATATTTAAGTGGGACAAACAGTATTTTTCCAAGGGGAGATGTTCTAAGAACTACAAATCTATCATTGTTATTTAACAAAAAGTTGTTATGTAAAATTCTGATGCAAAAACAAGATTAAAAAAAGTCCTTAAATTAGAAAAATATACTACTATAGAATACATTAAAATAAATTTATTACTATAATATCACAAAAAAAAAAATGAATGAAATAATAAAAATGATTAATTTGATATGCTTCAAAATTAGGGGGGGGGGTGGTCCAGCTCGGAGTCCACCAACTTTGGTGCGCCACTGAGATATAATTGTTATTCTTTATGGTACCAGCATGGCTTCTAATGTAATTGTGTCGTTGAAATATATTCAACTTGTACTTCTATAGTAATAACTAATAAGTAATTACTACTATAATTGTATAGCTAACTTGTTACCAACATTTTCAGTAAACGTATTAAAACTTAAAAGACGTATGAAATTTTATTTATTCTGCGTGGGCCGTGGTACAGTAAGCGAATTGCCATCCAAACTGAAGTAGGATAATTTATTAGTATTGTTGGTTATACCTCATACCTGTGATAGGCAGTGTAACCACATATCATCATGATGATTCATTAATTAATAATTCTGACTTAGGATGGTTTAATAGACAACAGTTTATAATATTTATAGGTACTGATGAACAAGACCTAGAACGCATTTATCAGCAATCGTGCACTCGGCGAATATATAATTAAATAATAAATTAGGACATTTAAACAGTGGTCAGCGGTCTAATTGATGTTACCTACTATAATATCTATAATGTTTTAAGAAAACAACAACGTAATGCTCGCGTGTCATAGTTGTTTATTAATTATTTTAATATTTACATGCGGCTACGCTGGTGATACAAAGCGGTTTAATTATAATGCCCCGCGTCATCGTTTCTGTCTGTATATTGTCACTGACCTGACCTCCGCCTTCGTGAACGCTTGTTAGTTTTTAATTTGTAGGTTATCCCCGAATAATACTTTATTAAAGAGATTTTATGTTTCATAGCTACAGGAATAATCAAGAACACATTTAACACAACACGTATCACGGCCATCACGTAAGACGTTACACCTTACTAAAAAAAAGGGCATAGGATATGGTTAGACATTAATTCTACGCATTTTCGAAACAAACATTTTCCGCATAAGAAAGCTCATATCTCATGAAATAGTTAGATTTCATTCCAAATATTTCTTTTGTTTGAAAGATGATACAGGTCACATTGGATTTCGAATATTTCGATTCATTGAAAAATTTAAATGATAAAATAATATGGCAATATTTACCTTGAGACTAATTTGTGGCATAGTAATTAGTTAACTTACTAACTTACAAATTGGAACAAATTCATAGTGCCGTTTTTAGGTATATGTATCTTGAAATATCAACGTTTATTTTTTATTTTTTATATTATATATATTTTTTTCAATTTCTCATACTATTAAATTAAATGTATATTTGTACTAGTATAATTTTATTGCATATTATGTAGATGCCAAGCCCAAACGTATAATATGTGGTGCTGGTACAAATTATGTTTTAATGTTTATGCCTACACTCTACAGTATATGTATTATATGTAGTAATTATGTACCGATAGATACAATTAAACCAATATTTCTGGGAGTGCTCAAAAAGTGAAGAGCTCGCAGGACACAAACCCACATCCCCAACTCTTTTTAGTGTTCACATTATATTTTTAATAACTATCATTTCAAATGCATATTTATCTATTTTATTTTAATATTAGTAATTATACAATTATAGTCATTAAATGAGGACGCTATAGTGCTACACCCTCATCCTCATTTGTTGTGTCCTCTTACAAATGTAAAACATAGCAAAAACTGTATTGTGCGGTAAAGAACCGAGAAGGCTACAGCAATGACTAAGAAACGAAATTTTCACCACATAAAAAGGATAACTTTGACTGTGAAATATCGTTTTTATTTTTTAGATATCGTAACTAAAAAAAAAGTTATTTAAGTTCAAAAATAATGGATTTTGAAACAATAAGAAATTTTTCGTATAATTAAAAAAAAATTAAAACGATATTTCACAGCCAAAGTTATCCTTTTTACGTGGTGAAAATATTATATACCAATTTGAAGTCTTAGTAGTCTTACCATCACTACAGCCAGAGTGGTTCTATCCCACGCAAAACAGCTTTTGCTATGTTTTATATGTGTAAGACGGAGACAACACATGAGGGTGTAGTGTCCTTTTATAGGTTAACAAAATAATTTTAACATGATGATTTTTCTTATAATATTTTTTACTTGCGATCTCTGACTCAATTGGCATTTACGATGTACGCGAATTTTTGCTCCTTAACCAGTAGCTCCAATACCGGCAACACCTTCATTACAACTAGAATATACTTAACTTTCAAAAAGGGGGAGTCAGCCATAGCTACAGGAATTACGGGTATGGGAAAAACGTGCAGCCTTTATACACTGTATGTATACCTACATATTTTGTGGTATTTCAATGAATGATAATAGAAAGTTTCTTATTCTCGTACAAAGATTGCTGTTCTGACATTTGATTTAAATTGGAAGCTATAAGCAATAGACATACATAGATAGGCGTAGGTAAATTACATTATATAATATTAATATAGAATTGATATTTAGGCAGACGAAAATTCTGAATGGATATTTTAAAAATACTGTATCATTGTTGATGATCGAATTATATGCCATTGCTAGATGATTCATAAAAACGAATTATTTGTCATCGGTGTCTAAGCGATGATAAATATGTTTTGGCGTGACGACGTAGAAAAATTGTAATTTGAAAGCAAAGGGGGCCGGCCAGTGTGTAAAAGTAGTCGTAGACGCCCATTCACCTAGGCTAATAGTTAATATTATAATAGTATTATACAGGCGATTGGATTTTCAGGGTGTGCGACAGGCGAAGGCACACCCTTGTAACTTCTACCGACAAGTCTAGAGTGGCATACCTGAGGCCAATGTGAAATAACCTAACAACTATAAATATTATATTATATTAGTAGTATACAAATTATTATTATTAATTTTAGGTACCTACTACTTATTTTAATTATTATTAACCTGTCGTCCACTTAGCTAGTGTCTTAGTATAAACACGAGAATCGAAAGGCATTAGCCATTCGCTAGAGGTTCGCCACTGCCGACTGCCACACGAGACATGATTTATTGACAATTTTGCGTTAGAACGATGTTGGTCTGCTCGCGAAAACAATAATTATATTCGCTCGAGGTCACACTGTTTCCATGTGTTTTTTCCATTTATTTTTTTCCTACGTTTTTGATAAAAACATTAATTATCTTTCTACTATCGAAAATACTTGTTTTCGTCCTTTTCGACACACCGCTCCCGTCTGTTCGAACGTCGGAAAAATTTATGCATTTAATTTCGTTTTTTACCTGTTCTTAACCTACAGTCAAAATTTCGCCATTAAACAGAATCCAGTTAGGGTGGTGTTCCACTTCTAAGGTAAGCACAATTCGTTCAGATAATGATTTTTACTAGCAGCTCCATCGGACATGGACGATTTGTAAACGTCGCTGTGTCACCGTTTGTTGTTGGAGGGCAACTGTATAGGCTCTAAGCAAAGTGAATGTTGGAAAATCATGTATTTTTACAATTGTTATACCTAATACATTTTGATATAGCTATCTTCTGCCAAGTCGCTCTGAAATCATTAGAAACACAAATATCAGTAATCGTCTTATCACCCACTCATCTCAAAATAATCATTTCACTGTAATACTAAATTCTATTTTATATTACAATGATATAAGTTATAAAATTTTGTATAAACCTAATTTTTGGTAGCTGATACAATATATATATATATAAATGATTTGCACTCATATTGCCAATGACTGAGTCAGTATTAAGTAGTTTACATAATTAGAGGGCTTCAAAGTCTAAAATAATATTTATGAAATGTAAGATAAAAAAATAATTTTTAATTTAGTATTCAAAGAAAAAAAATAATTTTTGGATAAACATCACTTATCTATATTATCTATCTGAGGGTTGTAGATAGGAAAATACTCTTAAATTCTAAGTTTATACAAATGTATAATATTATATTACTAAATGTATAATTTTTGTAAATAGATATCACTTCAAATGGAGAGATGAGACAATTGTACTTTTATCATAATAAATATCTTAAATTAATCACCAGATGCTATGTGATATTTTGACATACAATGCTAGATACTTTTGTTATTATGCTTATTTAATACAAATCAAATTATATTCAAATTTTAAGTTTTCTGTTATATTAATATATATTATTCAATATAATATCTAACTTTTCTATCAAACAAAATTTATTAAAAAATCTTAGGATTTTTGGATTATCAATTTAGACTGTGATCCTCCAATAAGTATTGAAACAGTCAACAGAATATGTATGTATACATATTAACTTACCATTAAAAATGATTTTAAATGAACAAATTTTATTATTAAGTTGTAATCAATTAAACATTTTAATTTAAATAGATTTATTATAAACTAGTTTTCACAAAATTGTAGGTCCTTTTAACTATTCTCGAAAAAAAATAATTTTGTTTTTAATACCAACATATAAGTATAGATTAAAGGTAGTTAAATTCTGACATGTGAATTGTTAAATACTTATATGTAAAATGTTCAAGGTCAATTTAATGAAACTTATTCAGGATCGTATATGTTATGTACCTATTTGAATATTTTAAATGTTAACTAAAAGTGTGGAGTGAGGATGGTATGTATGAAAATGCGCACAATTTTTATTATTATTCATTATGTCATAATGTAATCTTTTAAAATTGCTGTTGTACGCTACCTATATCTATTAATATAAATATATAATTCAAAAGATACTCAGTAGCATTAATACATCTATAGGTTGACTACTATTGAACAATTACAATTGTAACATAGAATTTTGAAAAAATATTTTAAAAATTTAGCTAATCTTTATTAATTGTATTAATCATTTAAATGTCAAGTGTATTGTTATCTATGACAGTCATTTAAACACGTGATTAGATTTTATTTTTTTTAAATAATAATTAGATTAAAGAGCAATTGAATTAAAATTTAAAATTTAAAAATTATTTTTGTTTAAATCAAAAATTTAAATAAACAACATTTAAAAGGTAAATCAAAAAATGTTTTAACATATTTGGTATTATTAAATGTTCAATATAAATTTTAAAAATGGTGTTGCACAACTTATACAATTAAATAATGCCCTTTGATCTTTATTGTATGAGCTGATAAGATAAATTTGTCTGATATATCAAAAATGTTTCCATTAGTAGCTTTCATTTAGCTTATAGCTCTCTGTGCTACATGTTTCAATTACATACATTTGGTTACTTTTTATATATTATGCAAATAATAGTATTTTTTAAAACACCAGGGTAGGTTATTAAGAAATATATTCATATTTGAGATTTTTATATATTTATTTTAATGTTAATGAATTGTTAAAATGTTTTTAAAAAAAATTAATTTTCAGGGACAGCGTCAGCTGGTAAAGTGGTGTGCAACAGGAAACGCTTGGCGTACAGTGAATTGGCAATCTGGACTAAACGTAGATCCACCGTGGCGTTGCTGACATTGTGATTGAGCGTTACACTGTTGAATAAAATATCACTACAAAGCTGCCTCGTAAGTAATATATGTATTAGTAGTTTAACAAAAATGTATTAGTTTATTCTTTAATATCTATTTATCGGAAATTAAATAACTTAAAATTATAAATTTTTTCTTATAAAATAAATGTAATTATTAATTTGTTATATTAATAATATAGATAATTCATTTTCTTGGTATTAAATATAATATTTATTTTTATATTATTCATATATCATATTTATTTATTATAAAATAATAAAATAAATTATTTGCATGTGTAATATTTTTAGTATTTATAGCTAAAGTGATTATCACTTTTATTTAGTTACATGATATAAAATAACTACAAAATGATTAAACACGTTTTTTTTTTTTTACCTATTTATAAATTAAATTATTAGATAATCTTTAAGTATTCAAAATAAATTTATGTTACTTACAATGTAGAAGAAAAAATTATTTTTAAATGGTTAGAATTTTTATGATGTGTTTTGAGAATTTAATTTTATCTTGTAGAATATAATTATTGTTCTTCCCTTATACATCATATAAATCAAGTTATTCTATTATATATTGTTTGTATGACTAATGAGTTAGATTAAGTATCTTAGTATGACTTGTTATAGATAATAGTAATTAGTATTCATAGGTAATATTTCTCTTTACTATTTAATTTTTTAGATAAAATAGCATGGTGTGTTTAAAGAAGTAAATTAAATTAAATATTTGATAGCAAATTGTTATCTAATTTGCACTTTAAACTTTTTTTTTTATGTTATCATTGTATTTTAACAAAAAAAAAATTATTAATTTAAATTAATATTATAATTTTTATAAATTGCCTATTAAGGGCTTAAAACAGTTGTTAAAATTTAAAATTTTAAAATTTATCTTACTAAATAATAGTTGAGATTTTAAATGAAAATGTTTTAGTATTAATTTAATGTTTTTTTATTTTTAGTTTACCTTTTCAATTCACTAACATTTTCGGTGATTAAATATAGTATCTAAGACACTAGTTGTATTGTACAAGCGAAACAAGTATGAGAATTTGTGGACTTGAAGAACAAATTCATGTCATTGATAATAAAGTGACTGTTGAGGAAATTATAAAAGATATAGTTAGAACAAAGGTAATTATTGATTATACAAACTTTATTACTTTATAATGTACTAAATGTTATTTAATTACATATAATACTTAATATTTTTTTTGTTTTTTAGGAAATATCAGATCCATTTTATATATTTGATGTTGGTGATCTTGTGCATAAAGCAAAAATATGGCAGCAAAAGTTACCACGGGTAAAACCTTTTTATGGTGAGTTCAGATAAAAATGTTATTTTATTTAATTAGCCATTAGGTATATTTTCACATTTAACATATAAGGTAATACTTATTAAACTGTAGAGAATGTTAGTAATATTATTTAGCATTCATGAATAGTGTATAAAACTTTATTTATTTCAATTTAATAATGCTTATTAATTGAACAATACTATTTAAGTTATATTTAGTCCATTTGTTTTTATTAATTTTATTTATATTAGAATATTTCCAAGACTAATATTTTGTATACTGATAAAAATGTATTATGTGCATTCAAATAACAAATTTTCTAGATAGTATTGAACTAGTTGTTTTGGCTCTTTTGTTGTAGAATAATGAATTCATTACCTTAATTCATTAAATTATTTGTATAGTGTTGTATTCAATGATTTTAGCCATACGAAATAAATAATTAAATAAAAATGATTTTAATAATTTATTTATATTAATGAGGTATTCAGTTTAGTTAATATTAGGTATATTAAATTGTCATAGGAAGACATTTAATCTTAACTTATTAATTTTTAGTTGACGGGTCACAACTGTAAATATTAATTTCGTTGTATTAAAACAATTGTTTAATTCAAAGATTCATCTGGGCACTATTATCATTTGTTTTTAATTTAAATTTTTTAGTGTTTTAATATAGTAATAATATTGTGAGTGATTTAGTACTCATTTTATAATTAAATGCACTGATAACTATTAAATTATGTAGAAATAATTAAAAAGATTTCTTATAAACAGTGATACCTAACAGTATTAAATGCAATGCGATACATACTATTGTATATATTCCTTAATAGAAAATAATACAATCATATTTTTTTCTAAAACTGATCATAAAAAATATGTATTAAATATATCAGATTTAGGAGTTGTTTTTCGTTCAGATTTGTCATTTGGACTCCACATAGATTCAATATATAAAAAAACTAGAATCAAGAATTTTGGGTTTTTGATGAAAAATAACTAAGGATTTTCAAGACGAGAAGTGCTTATTTGTTTTATACATGAGTTTTTCAAGTCGGTATTAGGATTTGGTTCTATTGTACGGGAACTTTTCTTCAGGTCAGTTTCTGAAATTGGAAAAATTTATCATTTTTATCACAGTAGGTATTTTGAAAAATTAAAGTTATGATCAGATTCTTAATAATATAATTTTCTTTATCTAGACTATTTTTACAAGTACTTGTAATTGCAGAAAACACTGTATTTAGGTAGCTTGAAAAATATAAAATACTTGTTTACTTGTTTGTTCATGTTTATTATTCTTAAATATTATTATAAATCTTGTATATGTTTTTGTATATTTATAAAAATAATCTGTTAGAACAGGGAATAGGAATATAATGTGCATATAACTTTTAAGTCCATTTACATTTACTTGTTTCTAAAAATATTTTATTTATTATTCTTAATTAAAATAAATTGATGAATTTAAATTACTACTAATTGTAAGTGTAATAATTAGAACTTTTAATCTTAATTATTTATCAATTAGTACAAAGTTTTATTGTTTACTAGTCTAACTTTATTATTATCTATTTATATTTGATGTATAACCATAATACATACTTCAAAGCTATTTGGAGTTTTATATATTTTTAGTTTTTACCAATAATTATTTGCAATTTTAGAGTAAAATTATTACACATTTGTTGGCAAATGCTATAATTGAGTTGAACGAATAAACAATTTTTTTTTATTTATTTGTTATATTCTGTGAGCTGAATGGTATAGATTGAGTATACTATAGGTATTTCGTATGTATAAGTTTATGTGGAATCATAAAAAAATATGTAACATGAAATTTGTGTATAATTTAATATATTATCATGTTAGTATAGTTAGATATTTGTAAGATTTAGATGGATAACATATTTATTTTCAAATATTTGAAATAAGATAATAAATGAATAAAAAAAAATATCTAGATAATAAATAATTTTGTGTACCTGTTATATTTACTATTTACTTATCATAGCTTAAAAGTAAATTTAACTGGTATAAGATCATTTTACCGTCATTATTATTATAATTTTTTTAACACTATATAAATATTATTTAGATAATACTGGTTATAGGATATAAATTTGTGTAGTACATATTTAAATAGTGGTTAACTAAATAGACCACATATTTTAATGTTGTTTATTTTTACATTCAATTTTTGCTGATGTTTTAAAAAATAGTCTAAGAATGTTTAAGTGCATATTTATTTGATTATTTAATAAAATTAATTAAAATGTATATAAAAATAATATTTTAAACATCTTTATTATTAATTCTTATGATGTTATTATTTACATTTGAAATTTAATTTTGTAATTTTTAGCTGTAAAATGCAACGACAATTCCCTTGTGCTAGAAACGTTAGCTGCATTTGGAACGAATTTCGATTGTGCTTCCAAAGTAAGGAAAAAAATTATATATATATATATATGAATTTTAGGTTTATAATTTCATTTTATCATTTAGGCCGAGATAAAAAAAGTTTTGGACTTGGGGGTGAATCCGTCTCGTATAATATTCGCTAATCCAGCAAAAATGACCTCACATATTAAGTATGCCATGAGTCAATGTGTTGATCTGACAACATTTGATAATGAACTAGAACTGTACAAAATTAAATCTATTCACCCATCCTGCAAGTAAGTTAATAATAGTCAACTCAAGAGTCAAGATATAAAGTTAATAGTTTGTTAACTGTTTTAGCTTGGTTATACGAATTCGTTGTGATGCAACTGAAACTCAGTGCCCACTTGGTATCAAATATGGCTGCGATCCTCTAACCGAAGCACCAGCATTAATGTCATTGGCCCGTGATTTGGGTTTGTCTGTTGTGGGAGTAAGCTTTCATGTTGGTTCAGGATGCAATGAACCAGCTGCCTTTCGAAGGGCAATCGCTGCTTCAGCAGCTATTTTCCGACTTGCCCAGCAGTTAGGTTTTATGAATATGTACTTGTTGAACATTGGTGGAGGATTTCCTGGAAATAAAAACACTTCATTGGATAAAGTATGCAATTTATTAAAAAAGGCAATTAAAGTTATTATATTAAATTATTTTGTATACTTATTTTTTAGATTGCAGACATAGTGAATGATGCACTTAATGAATGGTTCCCTCCAAACAATGGTGTAACCATCATAGCAGAACCGGGTAGATTCTTTGTGGCTTCAGCATTTACACTTTCTACGAAAATTCACTCTATTAAAAAACGTTCAAATGATGAAAACCATGTCATGTATTTTATTAATGATGGAGTTTATGGTTCTTTCAATAGTATTCTTTATGATCATTCAATTGTTGTACCCAAACCTCTGAATGTGAGTTAGATAACATTAAATTGTTAATTAATTAGTTGTATAATAAATTTATGTTAACATTACTATAGGATTATCCGATGAGTCCAATTAGTCAGAGTTCTATTTGGGGACCTACTTGTGATGGTTTAGATCAAGTAGTTGATTTGGTAAATATGCCATTGATGAAAATGGGTGATTGGATCATTTTTGAGGACATGGGAGCTTATACAATACCTGTAGCAAGTACATTTAATGGCTTCCCACTTCCCAAGGTCTTTGCTGTTGCAAATCGAAGAATTTGGTATGTTTGAATGTTATAGTCTTATAGACTATAGAGTAATTATAATATGTATTATATTTTGATTTATATAACATATTATTTTAGGCAAAAGTTGAAAAATTTAATGCCAATATCCGAGGATCATTTTACAACTGTGCCAATTGTTGCAACTATCAAAATGGTACGTTCAGAATCCAGCGATGATGATGAATGGGATGAAAATGATTTGGATTATACGCGCCAATATCCATGTCTTCATTTGAAGAATTCTTTCTCTTTGCCCGAAGCATGAGTTTTGCTTGTATAATGAAATAACTTAGTCTCCATTTTATTATATTTAAAATTAGATGTAAGTTTTTGTTAGCATCAATTGAATCGAGTAAAGAGGCAGCTCCCTATAACTATTTATAAACATAATAAATTCTAATCCATTTAATTTATTCTTTACCATAGTTTAAGATTTGTTGTCCTTTTAATTATAATGATTTTATTTATTAGGTGTTGTATTATGCAATATCTAGTATTTAAAATACATAATGGCAATTTAACATCAACATTTGTGTAACTAACAACTAGTATTAGACAACTGACCATCTATTGTTTGTTATTTAACAAATATAGAAATATTGTGGTAACTGAATATTTATTTGTCATATATTTTACATGATTTTATAAATATTCCTACTGTACATAATATCATATATATATATATATATATATATATATATATATATATATATGATTATGATTATCTGATGAGTCCAGTTTGTCAGAGATCCATATCGGAACCTACACATAATAGTTTAAATCAAGTAAAATATATATTTATTATATTCTCATAATAATTAGTTCTGGTGAAACTGAAATATTGCTGTGGACTATTTGTATTTTGTGGTAAATCAATTTTTTATTTTAATATGTCGCAATTGGGTATTTATCATTGTCATTATCTAGTAATTTATCCTTTTTTGAGCTTCCTTGTTTAAGTTAACAAGATCTGTAGAATCTACTTAATTGTTTTTATTTTGAAATAAATTCAATTATTTGGAAATTAGGTATGAAGTTAGGTGAACCACTATAGGTACATAAAAAAAAAAAAAATTACCCACTCATAAATAAAAAAATCTGGATTTGCTTTCCTGTTTAGTAGGTTTTCAGTGTACCTCTTAATTAAGTGTGATTGCTATAGTGAATATATGTTCAATTTGAATTTAATGATAAATAATTGTGTACAACAAAAGATTCTAAGTGGAGACATACTGATTAGACTAGGATTGAAGCATAAATAGTTAAAAGGTTACATCCTGTACTTAACATAACTGTGATTGATCATTGACCTTGACCACGTGTGTTTGTAAATTATACTGCAATTTCAGAAGTTATATCTTGTAACATTATGTGTTGTGTATGACGTGCATATACACTGACACGATTCAAGATCATAATTTGGGCGGTGGCATGTATCCTTATTTTTTCTAAGTCTTATAGGCTTGTTATACCTACAAATTGAAATATATTATGGTACACATAATGTGTGTAATATAATATATTATATTATATGTATTATGTATAGAGGATAATGCATATTTTTATTTATAGATGTATAATATTGGTGTGCATGACAAATGCTGTGTTTAACTTTTCAATTTTCTGAATTCATTATTATATTAAATAATAATAATACACAACATTATAATATAACATTTATAACCCTTCAATCTCATGCATAAAATACATTTTTTGCTATTATAAAAAACTGGCAGTTTTAAATTTTGGCAACACTATTAGAAATTAAAATGTCATCATTAAATTAAAGCTGTAAAGACTCATTGAAATAGATCTCTAGCGTGACCTCGATTTTAGATTCCTTTGCAATGACTAATAGATAGAAATATAGAATAAGTCAATAAATAATATATGACAATAATGGATACAAGTTTATGGTTTTTAATGTTTTTATAATGATACTTACCCATCTATTTAATTGATGTAAATTCATCTACCTTATTCCTATTGTTGACTATTTCTCATTCAACCTCGCATTCGATATAACACCGTCATATATGCACAATCATCATTCTACGTAAGAGTGGAACAAGTTTTCGTTTTAAATTAGTTTAAAAATTGTAAATTGTACCATTTATTTATTTTTACCCGTTGTACCGTATTTCTCTGTAAATGAAATTTCAGCTGTATCGATATTCACTCACACTTGTAATATATTTTATAATAGCTGTCAGCTGACCTTTTTTGTTAATAAGTAGTGTTTAATTAGCCTTCTTTTTTTAACGGTACCTATTTAATATTTAAATGATTTTAATGGAGAAGGGAGGTATTACATTTTGTTGGTTCCAGCTTCTGTTTTGGAGCTGAATGATTGTCGATTGGCCTCTTAAGTGTTGACCACATCACGCACAAATAATACCTTAGACCATCATAGTACTTACTACTTACAATCTTTCATTTTTCGCTGTCGAATATTTTTAGCAATAATGGACGTTATCTAATGCTGGCCTTTACAAATATTGTAGATTGTTATATCGTAGAGCTTATATTACAAAGTTAGTCAGATGAACACGTTGGACAAATTTAATGAAAATTTTAATGCTTGATCGTACATTAGATAATTGAGTTACCAACGTCTAATAAAAAACTTTTCAAACGTCATCATTGAATTTTACAAATGTTAATGTCTTATGACGAGCAAATAGAAAACTTATGTCTGCCATATGGCTTCAAACTTGGTTGTTATCCATTCCAAGTAATTTATTCATACATCTTATTGCGAAAAGTTTATCTTAATTTTATCTATAATAAAACGATCGTCAACGTGTCACAGTAACTTTTAACATACCCCCGAGGTAATACCTCGAGCTTTATTATACCCAGTTTCCGGTTCAGACCAGCTATCGTCATATTTTGATAAAGACCTACCCTATTTATAGTCTTAGGTAACATTAATTTTTGTAAATTAATTAATTAAGTCAGGACAGACCATCTCGTCCTTAACTCGAGCTGGGGAATTGTTATTAATATTTCTTTATTTAAATAGCTATACTATAATTACTATAGATACTTAATTGCATTCTTTAATTAGGTACAGTGGCGTTACTATAAATAATATAAATATTATTAATATTTATTATTGAATATTATTATCATATCCATATATTCCATATGTGATAGGACAAATCTTCCCCAATAGTTATAAACCCAATTACACGCTACAAAACAAAACTGGTCTACCCAATTATTTTGTGCTGAACACGCTACAGGTACAATTTGTTTAAAATTCTAATTATAAACAGTGAGGGTAATAGTAATAATAATTGGTAATTGTATTGACTCACGAGAGCTCTGCCAATAATTATAATTTTTAGTCTTTTAGTCGCCTAAATGTAGGTAGAAGTATACTCGTATCAATCGTATTCACTTAACAGTTAATATACACAATAGAGTGAAATCAGTTTATTTTTTAGGACATAACTGCATATATATTTAATAGGGTTTTAGTGTAGGTGTGTTTATAAATGCCTGGCCTAATGGCATTACACAATAATATTATGCAGGTAGGTACATTATTGTAATATATTATTGTGATACATATAATGTTAATGACGGGTGTTCATTGAACACAATAATTATCGACTTAATTAAAACTTTAAAAAAAAATATAATAATATATTAAAATAGTATGCAAAATACAATATTGTTTATCGATAACAATATATAATATATTTATATACTATATTATACCTAACATGACACATGATTTCATATAAAATTTTATATTTAATAACAATATAAATTATAGAAATACGTGATATGGTAGGTAAAGGTAAGTATAGATATATAATTAGTAATTTTCATCTAAATCAAAATATAAGATATTGTCCATATTATGTTTGATTGTTTTTGCTATATTCAAACTTAATTATCATCAGCGGGTACCAATTCTTCAGCATGTTTCTGAAAATAAAATTAGAAAATATTAACAAATTGAGATACAGCCAGATAAGGACTAAGGTGGGCTTAGAAGTGTATTTACGATTTTGGCGTCCTTTTTCCCCATTAAAAATAATTTAAACCCTAAACCCTAAAAATTTAACTTCTAATGCTGCGCCCATTTAATAAGCTTACAATTTGGCGCCCAGGCGATTGCCCCTTCGCCCTCCTCTAAATACGCCTCTGGGTGAGCTACAGTCTGCAGGCGCGAAAATAGGTATGTATATTTTTAAATTTATTAAAGTTTTATTCAAGTACTTGTAAAACACTAAAACTATTTTTTATGTCTTTTCGTTTGTTTTGCGTAGACATGTTTACGTCGTAAAAGATTTAATTTTTTAATTTTGTGGACGGATCTACATGACAATTGGACAATTTAATAAAACGCAATAGTTACAAACATGAAGACAGCTATTTTTTTTAAATAATATATTATATATTACTGTAACGTACTCGTATAAATATATATATATATATAACGATTTAAAAATTGGTTTTTGAATTTGAGGGTTTGAGTTTCGCCTCGAGTTATTTTTGCATTTAAGTAAAGGTTGTATTTATGACTTTATTTTTTGATCTTTTTAAATAAGTACGTTAGAAGGGTATACGATTTTTTCCGTTGACCGAGAGAGAGGGGCACCGCGCTCAATCACGCTTACAAAAGTTATATGGACGTCACTACAGAAGTCTACCGTCTAAGTCTCTATGGAGTAATGGAAATTATGCCTACATATATCTGACGCACATTTGTACGAGTATTTATATAATAAAATATAAAATTTGAAAAATGAACAAGTATTATACCTTGGAAACTTTTTCGCCGTAAATGGACCAAAACGTTGATTTGGCCGTCATCTTGTGTCCTGTTTGCTGGTTGAACGTGGAGCATTCTTCGAACGGCGGACAGTACAAGTGCAGACTTACAGCTTTGTCGGTGTGACTGGCGTTTTCTACTCGGTGTAGACCCATCGTATCTGAGGAAATAACAATACAAACAAATAATGTACACATCCTATAAGCATAAGAGATTTGCCTTTGACATATTATAGAAACTCATAAGGAGAGAAAATAGTTAATTAGCGAGCAAGGTCATATGACACACAGCTGTGCGTAAAACAGAAAAAATACAATTTTTTCCCTACAGGCCATAATTTAGCATACTTAATCAATAGCTTATACGGTTTTGCCAAACATTTGTCCCCGACCTACCACATAAATAACATTATAATATGATACTAGCCGGTTTCTCTGAAATTCGTTTAACACATCTCTGTGTGAATATTTCAAATACAGTAGAATCTGCTTATTTGGGACACCATATAAAGGGGACCGCTTAATAGGGATAGGTTGCATAGTCCCCCGAACGAATGTATCGGTTTATTGGTTATTCGGTTAATCGGGATAGCCGGATAATGGAGACAAATAGGTCATAACCAATGTGTCACAATTAAGCGGATTCTATATTATTATGTAAAAATTAATCGAGTCGTTCGACCGGAATTACGCATAAAAAACATACGTGTGTGTATAATTAATGCGGTAAGTTATTCATAAATTATTATTTTTTATACATATATAATTAGTGGATCGCAGACGTGGTGAAATGCAAATAACGTTTTCGGATGTTTTTGTTTTGGTCATTTTCGTGTTCGGGTAGATATAGGTAGTTGGTGCCATCTATATATACCCAGTAATCGGTATAGGTACACTGAACTCGAGTTATTCGATCGGAAATAATATAAAATACTAGAGTTTCTCTTTTTCTACAAGCGCACAGAGTTCAGTTAAAACCGCGTTAATTATCAATGTACTATGTAAAATAATAATAATATATTTTATAGTCAGAGAGTTGACGTACATCTCCGCGACGGAATACCAAACAAAATCGCGACAAACGTCGTCACGAGTAAATAGGTGTTATAAATTATAATGCTATAATACGTGCAATTTTATAGACAAGTATTAGTCGAATGCAGCGAATAAAATGTGTGATCTTTAACTATACCTAAATTCACTTGCGACCAGGGAGAGATCATTTTCAACGAATTGGCTTTCGAAAACAAATATATATATACATAGTTTGTGAAAATATTAGCATTATTGTAAGTATTTTAAATATAAAAATAAAATAAAATACCTATAAGTATAAATAGAATTCCGGGACTTATCGTACCGAAGAAAAATGTGTGAATATGCAATTCAAATTATTAATAAATATCTAAAATATACAGATAATTTTTTTTTGTTTATTTAACAATCAAAAACAAAAATGTTTGATTAAATAAAATTATTATTTTTAATCTTGTTAAAAATTTACATTATTCATTAGTTCATTAGTTCGAGATTTTTTGTACATTTATAGAAAACATTTTCGAAATATGCAATTGAAATACCAAAAGAACTCTAAAATCTAAAATTATAGGGAAATAAATAGGAGAAAACGATATGTCTATGATAAAGCATGCTCAATAAGTTTGTCGATCATACTTTTTTTGTAAGATGTAATGAAATATGCAAACATTTGGAGTCAAACTTCGTACTTATTTAATTTTACGTCATTAATAAAAAATGTACATCTGGTCTATAATATCCTATAACTATTGCAAACAAATATGCAGTTGCAAAAATTACATAGAGTACGCACGTACATTGAACTTAAATATGAAACTGTGAAGGTGACTTTTAGGCTTTTAAATTTTTCTTGATCACGATGCATTGAAAAAATGTTCTGGTAAAAATTTAACCTATGAGTAGTATAACCATTCATTATTCTTGAATAAATCGATCATTATAGCTTTTATAGATAAAAACGTAAAACTATATGATATAGTTCGACGATAATCGATATGATAAAAATATAATTCGTAAATGGTAAATATACTCAATACATACAGCAACTACTGTACCATATACATCTAAGAAAATATACTATACATAACCCACATATGTATACTGTATGGAAAAGGCTGTACACATTTTTCAAGAAATTCTGTGACAGTATTTTCTTAAAAAAAAATAAATTTTACTATCAATATTTTGGTATTTTTCCCCCGTTAGTGATAGAAAAATATACAGGAACATATAGTATAATAAATTCTCCGTAGGTGGAAGGAACCCTTTGAATCTCTTTCGAACACACACACACACACACCACTGTTGCACGAGAGGTGCTGCAGGAAATGACGCGATCATATAAACTTTGAAATTTCGATATTATTATATAATATCGCCGCACTCCTATACAATAGTGTACGTACTATTATTTGTGTGTCTATAAAGTATTAACGCACGGCTTGATAATGTTCTGGTGTGCGAGTGAAGATTACATTGTGCGTGGAGTCGAAGAGCTACAGAGATATTGCCGGTCTCGCGTCATCGACTGACGTACTTATACGGTTAAAGTGCGTATTACAAAATGCGATCGGCGAGAGTTATGTCGAGTGTTCAAGTGCGTCGGGCAATAATAATACCCCGTAATCGTATGACACGTAATTTATAATGCACCGTGCACGCGCGCTGATTCGCACTTTAAGACGTCCCACACATCGGCAAAAACATTATTATCGCGAATTATACGTATTTAGCTATTTTATATTGCCTATAATTTATCTTGCGAGATACGAGAACGAGATTACTTAAAGAGCTTTGGCCACCTGTGAAATCGAAAGCTAATATTTACACAGCAATGATAATATATTATACATTGTATAGCTGTAATCGTAGCTATAGGCGTGTGCATAACATAATATACCTTCCATCTTGTTTTCTGCGCGAACGATATTTTTCTTTGTACCCCAAACGTTACAGTGACATTTTAGACAATTTAAATTTTAAACATTCGCGTACAAAAACGAATGGCTGATTACGTATATGTAATAGGTATAACGCACTCATACACTATATCATACTGTATTTGTCCTATCGTCAAGTCTTGCATGTCACCACAATTGACCTGTTCAGAATTTCATATTCATAATTACACATACACATAAACCAACGAACCGACCAGGGCCGGATTTAGACTTTTAGATGCCCAGGGCAAATATTATTTAAAAATAAGACCGAAAATTGAAATTAGATAATACTTATAAGTTATATGTAAATATATTTACCATTAAAATCTTGGCGTATTAATTTTGAACCCCAAATTATATAATAAATACAAATCAATATTTATTTTTGAAGGTGATATATTTTTATATAAATTTCCTAAACCGAGAGTCAAAATATTTTAAAAATTTTTTCATAGTATTCTGGCATTTGGATGCCCCTTAAGGCCTCAAACATCTGTTGCCCGGTACATGTGCCCTTAAAACCCTCGGTCAAATCTGGCCCTTGAGCCGAAGTACCTATTAAACGATTACACAGATGTCAGAGGCATGTCACCAAGGTAGAGGTCTTAGCGGGCCGGACTTCCTAAGTAAAAAAATAGTGGCCCTGAACCGCCCCCCCATGTTGTATTATTAAATATTTTGAATTGATGGAGACAGATTGAGTGATAAGGGAAGGATAGTGGTAGTGGGGAGGGAAAATAAAATGTGCCAACATACATTGGCCGCATTTTATGATGGAAAAATTCCTGGCTACGTGCCTGGTGCCTGACAGGTGTTTTGTACATTCTTATTTCATCGTTCGATGCAGTGGAAATACTGTAGTATATAATATAACAAATACTCAGATAACGCGTTAATAAAATAAATATATTTTATTAACAAAAATTGTCGTCGCACAAGTGAATGAACGAATAAACATTAATATACAGAAATTAAATGTATAGATTAGATTGCTAGCTGTGATAAAATACTACTTATAACGTATTAAAATCGGATACAGCTGTGATATACCTATGATGTATAGGACCTATCCCTTGCAGTTTGCAGGATACGGTTACCGAATGTGTATTGCCATTTGCGATATTAAAAGTTAAAAAATATAATACTGAAGTATACAAAAATGTAGTTGAGGAGTTGCTGTGTATCGTGGATTTTTAAATAATGATAAGAATAGATAATATACGTATTAAATTTTCAGTAGTTGGTATTGGTAATTTAGGTACTATTTTCTATTACTACTTGTCAATTTGAAAACAATAGGTTTTCGGAAGAGACTATAACATTTTTAAAACTCAAAATATATATAGTAATAGAATCGTCTACACGTCTATTATCCATACTTGACCAAGTAGTTACTAAGTAAAAGTTGTAGACATTTAATATCTATAGGTACTTGGTATTATAACTTTTTGAAAATTTAACATTCTCAAACAGATATATGTATATTTTACGTTTGACCTATTTAAAATAATTATTACTTATAACGATAAAATTAAAAGGACACATTATTACCAATTATATACTATTATAATTAAGGTATATTTACAAATTATGGTAATAATATATTAGATTAAATTTCTCATCTAATGCCAATCAATCGTTTATTGCACTTTATAAATTATACTTTCGGAGCATTAATTTTATGTTGTAGGTGTAGTAAAAATAACAAATTCACCTTTGACTAGGGCGTGAAAATCCACGAACTAAGGTTTAAGAATGGTATAAAGTTTAGTCACTATCGGAATGTGGGCACGATTATTATACGTTTATTCCATTAAAATCGCAACAAATTTAAATTAATGTCTATTTATTATTCTTGTTGCGAAAATAATATAATTTAAAAAAGAAATTGTCTACTATACGTGTATGTCTTATTAGATATTTATACATACTAACGAGATATATAATATAACGTTAGATACAGTAATATGATTGTATTTACTTTTCGTTCGGACCATTCATTGAAAATCACGGTAAATGTGTGTACCTACTACCTATATATGTAGTACACGAGAGCCCGGGCTCTTAATATAAATATATAATACGTATTGTATAATATACGTCGTTTGTACTCGCACACACCCATCTGAACTTAAACACCTCATTCTCGCATAACTCTATAACGCGTTTAAATAATAATAGACATTTATAAGGTTATGACGAATATCCGAATACGTACAATTAGGAATAATCAGGATTTTAAGGACGGCTCGACGACTACGATTCCAATCGTTTAGGCAAGCCAACAAGTACAACGTGCGGATCACATCATATAGTATCGCTTACAATTTTTTTTGTGTATATTTTGTTCATCGATTGTTGACGAAAGACGGTAGTTTAAAAATTAAAATCGTTGGCGGAGACAAGCCTAACTCCTATAATATAGCTTCGCACGCTGTTGCGATAACATCTGCATCTTGTTGTTGGGATCATAATATTATGTTATATCTTTTAGCCTATAACTTATAATAATATATAATTATGTCGTTCTAACCGTTTATGTGGCACACGCCGTCCGTTTCCAGGAGCGTCCGTCCTATTTCACACATGGGCTGGAGCTGTTGGTCGTCTTCGTTTTCGTCGTCGCTTACAGTGCACTTTTCAGGCCACGCAAACCTCACTTCGGTCAGCTGTCCGGCGAGCATTTTCATTATGCAGTCCGACTCCGGGTGGTTGTGTATGGACGAAGCGTCGCCCTCACCCCAGCATAACACCATCAGGTTGAACTTGCCGTTGCCCGCGTCCACCAGGTTTCTGGTGTACCGGAACTTGTTGAACTTGGCGTACTTGAGCCACTCGGCCGGGTCGCTCCGGTACGACTCCATCAGGTACTGCACGTACTCGACGTTAACGCGGTCTTCGGCGAACACTCTGTGCAGCTCGCTGATCAGATCGGTCAGCCGGAACTTTCCGCCGCCGCACCGGTCAGCGTCCTGGTGCACCACCGGTCGATACACGTCCAATGGCATGTTCCGTTTCCGGCAGTAGCCCCTTATGGCGTCCACGGTCGAGTTGCATTCGTCGTTCCGTTGCTGTAGCGGTCGCTGCACTTGCATTTGCGTCGTCGCCCAGCTGCACGGCCTCTTTGTTGGCCACGGCATCGGCTGTTGTCGCTCTTCGTCGTCGTACTCCATTGCCGCGGTCGGATCCTCTCTTCTCTTGACGCACTGTTGCTGCTGACTGACACGTTCCATACCAACACCTGCACAAGTACGAACGTCACATACACATATTATTTTTATATATAATAAACACTAAAGTTTTTACCATTTGTTACAATCGAGTTTATACCATGTGCTACACCATCCGAATTTAAAGTGGTATAATCAAAGTCACGGGTAGTTAGAGATTGTGAGCATCAAGCGGCTAGTACTTTGTACTATCGCGAGATTATAGGTATACTATATTATGATGTCTAGACATGGACGCGTAAATATTATATTATATTTTATGGACGATGGTATGCACGAGTATGATAATGATAATATTGTAGTTTCCGTACCGGAAAGCGCGCGTTTTTTATACGCCATCCGTACCTGACCGGGCGCGTCCCACCTCCGCGAGGTGCATCACCCCACTTGTTATTTTTTTTCTCCAGTTTATACAAGACGCGATTCTTTTAACAAGGCACTTGTTATTTTACCAACGTTTTTACAAATATTTTTTTCTCATAAATTTAAATCATTATTACAAAGCAACATTTTCAAAAATAATTATATTTATAATATAACTGTTATAGCATATTTAACTTTATATTTTTATTTATTTAAATGTTTAAAAATATATTACAAATTATGGTAGTTAATTAGTTATAACACTTATAATTTAAAATTATTTAAAATTTGCATTAGTGGAATAGTGGAACAATTATATTACAGGGTGATGTTATTCCATTACACTCCACTCATCAAAAACTTTAAATCAAGTGATAAAATATTCTTGATTTTTAAAAATGTTGTTTTATAATGACTTCAGGTTATATAAAAGTATATATAATAATAGTTTTTCAAAGTAGTGTTAGTTATATGTCTCATGCAAAAAGAATCACCTGATATCGATTAATAGGACACGATAGTCGATAGCAATTAAAATTATATATAGTATATATTATGTACACAAAATCATTCATCTACAAATTGAAGTCGGTAAAAAAAGGCCGAGTGTCCTTAAGTCTTTTACCCCGCACTCACAAAATAAAAGTCGTATTAGCCTAAAGTCCTATCTACAATATTCAATACTTAATTAGCAGTACACGCTTCATTACACACCTAAGCTTATCTAATCATAAAACGTGTGCAGATAGGCCTCAAGCTATAGTTACATACAATTATCACGTCGATGGAAAACTTTGATGCTCACGATATTCATACATCTCGTAGTTTAAAAAACGAATCAACATACTCTTAATATTAAATAATGGACGAATTATATGATTTATGTTATTTTCATAAATAATTTAAAATAAACATTAAATAAAAAAAATACACTTACATTTTCTCTTTTTTAAACTCTTATAGTGTCACATTTACAAACAGTAAACTATTTTCTACATTATTGCACGGCTGCACGGATGAACCAGTGAACATAATTTGCAGTTTACCGAAGCCGTATAAGCATTTGTTACTAGGACCATACATAAATACGCATGTATAATATATAATCATATGAATAAATAACTATAATTCGACAAATGTACAGTTGCACGTTTGAGGGCGAATCGTTTTACCGTCATCACTGGCGTAGTACCTATATAAAAGCGGGCTCGAGGAATTTATCAATCAAATGAGAGTATAGTAGTATTTATATATAAACACTATACATACATGAAGATACAGAGCGATTCTCTTAACGCGACGTCATCGATACTATATTATGTTGATATAACGCACGTGAGCATGTTTTCAATCACTAAAAACGACTCGTCAAAAATTTTAAATAAAAAAACTGAATCCGTTTAAAAATTGCCAGTAATTTTGCCTTATTAATACACAACATTCATATATTATCCCGGTCGCCGTTTGAAAATCAATAGTTCCCGCTACCCGCACGCTCAAATACTTAAGCGTACAAGAAGTATTTTGTTAGACTCGGGCCATACCTTTAATGTTAATATACTATAACTATTATTATTTACACGTTCATACAAATAGTATTCCAAAAAAGACAAAAACATTTCAATTATTTAGATTCTAGACGCGTAGAGATAAAAAATATATATCAACCCATTCGTGTTAAAATAATCGTCCTGTATATTTTGCAAAAATTTATACAGCCGGATCAAAAATCAAAACTCACCAAAGCCTTGTCGATATCGTATAGTATAATTGTAGGTATACGCCAGTGTTTTTTCTTACTTTTCAGCATATAATTAACCTTATCAATATAGGTAGGTAAATATATATAATTCTCAGTTTAAACGAGTTGCGGCTTTCACTCAGATATTTGTGCGATTTTACCGTATAATTTAACGTCACTTTCAAACATGTATCGTTTGTACCAATGTACGGTATATAATAAACGCGATAAGCGACTGGACGTAAACAAACCATTAGCTGGACATGTATGAGACCTACGTTGTTATACAGGAATAGTAAAAAAAAATATAAGGTATAAGTACTGCTATAACTGTGCTAATGGACATTGGGCTGCAGTATCGAAAGGTATCAAAGATCCTTTGTGATGTCCTTGGACAATTTTCCTGGGTCTCTCACCAGTACCTATTCATTTATTTAATTTTAAACATGCAAGGTCCAATAAAATAATTGAGATTAATAATAAAAATAGTAGTACGACGAATATAATAAACACAAATATGGATTATGAGAAATTTTCAGGCTATTATAGATGTATATACAAATAAAATTCTAATTAGTTTAGGTATTTTTATTTTATATTATGTATTTCATAATTTTATTATACATGGGTATTATTTGTACGGTAAGTTACTTGACGCCTTGACAGCTCAAGTATGATAAGTTTGTAGACCGTATAGTACTACACGTACGTAAGCATAGAGAACGATAAACAGCTAAAGAAATCGGGTCTATTAATATTTTTGAAAAAAAGCTTAAATACGAAATACAAGTCTAAATGTGCACGATGGTGCTTTATACGTTTAATAAACTGGAACTATAATCGTTATATATATATTAAGGTATACTGTAGTCTATAGTAGCTACTAGTTAATAGTTATAAGTTAACTTACCATAAACTTCTAAAAGTGGTGCGTACGAAGGGCGAGTATGTACAAAAGATTCTTGTTAATATGCCGAACATCAAAAATTCAATTCCTCAAATGAAATTTAAATCCTCCTATAACTACTATTATATTGCACTAAAATACCATTTCAATAAAATTTGAATTTTTTAAATACGATATAACAAGTTTATTTGTAACAGTTACAACTCCTTGTTTATATTTGACGAACGGACATTGAGTACGTGCGTCTTGATTTGAGTGGATAAATTACATTCCATCAAATTGTAAAACAAACCAGTCCAAAAATAATAAGGTTTAAATACCTTCACGACGTCAAAACTCACAACACTACATCAGTGGCGCCGATCACCTAATTTATCTATGACATATGTCATAGTAGATTTTATAGCTGGGGGGCCCACCAAGCGTTACTAAAAATACATTTGAATATTTGTTCGGCTAAAAAATGAAAAAAAAAAATGGTTTTACACTAAATATGTGAGTAGTTTGTTTCGCATTTAATTGTTACATCGAAAAAAAATGGGGCCCAAGCTCCAGAGGGGCCCTTGGATGTCCGATGTCATAGTATTTTTTAAACACTTCGGCGCCACTGCATTACATTACCCCTCGACGCATTTACATTTTAAAATATTCATGTAGCTAAAATAATCAAAATTATTCCGTTATAGCAGTTATTAAAAGCTTAAAATAGTTTATTCGTTTTAATTAGGTATATAGAATATCGACCAAATCGCGTTCACACGAAAGTATAAATCTCTTTGGAAATTATTATTTATATAATACATTTATAAATTCCTATAGCGGCTATAGGTAAGTTCATATTCTATTTAAACAGTGATAATACCGAAATATATCTGCATTAGATGCCGATTTCCGCGAGTCCATAATTGTATTTCATAATAGATAGGTATTATATATATTATAAATTATAATACTATAATTATATAATATACTATTATTATAATGTAACGTCAGATTTGAAGAAAATATGAAAAAAAACAAGCTCGCGGTACTAAGTATGTTTTACACGACGTTAATTATGATGTAACAACCAGCTATACTATGATTTTTGGTCTTTGATCTCTTTATAATCATTATTTTGTTTTCATCTGATATTACAAAAATATAAAACGTATAGAGTTAAACATATGCTCTCATAATATATGTTTATAGATTAATTGTTTCTATTACTGTAGCTCGTAGGTATAGTACGTGGTGTGAACTAAATACAAATTGGCAATTACTAATAATAAATAATCTACACGTTTTATTTAATAAAAATAAAAAAATAAATGCTCTATAAACTTATGTGATATCAGGAGCCAAGACCTCAAATAAAAATTATCCGAATACGCTCTTAGTTTTTTTGGCTAATTTTCTATTGTAATTACGATTTAGTGATTTATAATATTAAGTACCCACGTGTTTATGTATGTGATTAAAAAAACATTCCCAATAAAAAGAAAAAAAATAAATAAATGGATTAGCAACCAGTTAAGACATTGAACAGTTTAATGGAAAACAAATGTATTGTTTAATTAAAATTTAAATGTAGCCTGTACAGCTGTAAAGTTGAAAAAACATAGTATAATATCAATTAAATGCTTATAATTTGTTATACAATTTTGTATATGTCAGATAATTTTCCAAAATAAACAGATTTTAAATATTATACAAGTTAACAATAATTCTGTAAAATTGTATAATGTATTATATTATTAAGAAAGTACTTAATAAATAATGTATAGAGCCAAAAATTGGTGCGCAAAACAATTCCAAACATTAAAATATATTCTGAGGTGTATAATAATATACAGTTAAACCACTCTATAACGGAATCGCTTGGAACCAATAACAATTTTCATTATAAGGAGATTTCCATTATAGAGAGGTAAATGTCACTACTGTATTTGAACCGGACCTATTGATATTTTTAAGTTTTAGTCCCATGAAACAATGACCATGTGTACATGCATACAATATTGCATATTGGACCATTCAAACAAAAGCTCTACCTAGTTATGTTTGAAGTTATTATCACATCTAATAATGTAATTTTAAAACGAAGTAATTTATATGTGTCAACACATTAACAATAATTATATAAAATATTCTGCGTGTAATAGTTTGATTTGGTTTCAACAGTTATTCTAAACAAGCAGGCTTATTTGCAACTTGCGTTATGTATACATTTCGCAATTAATTGTATTACAAAAAGTGTTGGTACATTTTGTACTAAAAAATAAACGGGATAAAACCTTTCCCGTAACATTTGGTAGAACTTTAATTATGATCATTTTCCTTACTGATAGTTTATAATGAGACAACACGATTTTTATGTTATACAATTTAATGATATTGAATTGATATATATATATATATATTAGAATTATATAATTAGGTATGTAAAGTTTTAAATAAATATCTAATCTAATCTGATGGCCTTTGTGCGCTAGATGTTCTGTTTGTTTTGTTTAACATGTATATGTATACTTTTATACCTACTGCGTTATAATAATATGCTATATATTTGTACTAATTAGCCATTGATATTATTATTGTGCAGCCACCTGCCACTTGCCAGACAAGGCATTAATCTAATACGGCAATAACATGATCTAACGAGATTTTACATGTAATGACGAATGTATTGGTATTTTACGTCATCCACAATCGCATTGGAAAAACAATTTTAATGAAAACAAATTTCAGATTTTATATTGTTGTATTTTTAAGTACACAATACACATATTAATACAGACGTGAATCAAACTAAAAATATATAGATATTAGATATTACGAAACTAGTACAATGGGCGTACTACCAATTTTAAATGTGTTTTATCGTGAATTTAAAAAGACTTACGAGGGTGGGAGGCAAATATGAAAATATTAAAAGGACGCTATACCTACATTTATTTTCTCCGCTGTAACAATAAAACGACGTAAATTTGCTATGCAACGTGCAACCTAACCTAACCTAACCTTGTAAAGGCAGATACGACTGCAAATGCGGGTGTAGTGGGTATCCACTTAATGACTCACAACGGTGAGTTTTTTGAGGAAAGATATTTTATTTCGTTTTAAAATATACATGACAATAGTAGCCCCGGGCGCATGGTTTAAAAGAGCGCCAAAAAAATTTAAATGCATAATGATAAATAAAATAGTGGGCGAATATTTTTAATATTGCCCCGGGCGCCAAATCTTAACGGCACGGATCTGATAGTAGCCATTGGAAGTGTGATGAATATTGTGGCATACTATTATTCCTTAATGAAAACAATGGAGTGTGGACTTTTAAGTTTAATAAAAATGAATATAACATTTGCATAAAAATTATTGCACAGTAAGCATATTATGTTACGTTATTGGCAATGCTTCTTGATGCGGTGATTGGGTACCGTCCATTGACGGATCTCCAGTACAATCTCAGTAGACTTAATATAAGATTAAAAGAGTAAAAACAGTAGTCACTAGTCATGATATCATATAAAAAAATCCGAATTACTTAGATTCTTCATCCTCTTCCTAATTCTTCAAGTTCAACCTATTATACATAGGTAGTACTATAATTTATATTTACTTTAATCGCAGTAAATATTATGATCATAATATTACTGACTACTGAGTCAACGAGAACGGTTATATTGGGTTTGGGTAAGCGGCAACTATGATCATTTTTACATTTTTTTAAATCATTTTCCTATTATACATCTATACATATTAGGTAATATTATAGGTACAAGGTACTATTATAAGCATCTATACTCAGTGTGTTGAATAAAATGTAATTTACATACATAATACATTAACGTTGGTTAAATTTTTGTTAGTAATTAATAAAAAAATATCTGATAAATAAATAGGTTATGGATTATAGTCGAGCCTATTTCCAATATACATCATACATATACTACCCATTATCGATATAATGATACAATCGAATATTAACTAAACAGCATTATTATTTCAAACCGTAAAAATTTGATAAAAATATATAGTTTTTAATAATATCATAAATTATTAATTAAAAATAATTGTATTTACCTTTAAATTGGAATTATGCAAACGGAACAATTAAATATACGTCCAATGGATAAATGAGTGGATTTGTGTTTGAGTTTTCCAAGTGATCGAGTTTTGAACCTTATTAGTTTGATTGTTTGCACGCTACTATACACTTGTGTTCGAATCATGAACCGGTCATTCATTCTGATCATGTTTTTATCAAATATGTAGGTAGGAAGGTACCTACACCGATTTTATAATATTAATAAATCACAAGTACCTACCTTTGATAATTTTAAAGTATATCTATACGCATTACAATTAAACTAGATACTTTTTATTATATAAAAAAACCTTTTGTAATAATAGTTTAATTGTTATGTCTTATGAATTTATTATTGTTACTATTATTACAGTAAAAAATAACAAAAACTAGGTACATTCTCTCATATATTGTCTCTTTTCCCATGGTAGCGGCCCTAGACAATATCTGTTTTAAAATACATAATAATTAGTAATATATTTTGGAAGTTAAATAATTTTGAGTTAATTTATAATTATCTAAATATATCGTTAAGATAATTACATTTTTATTTTTATTATTGTTATTTAATTAAATTAGTTTTACAACAACTAATAAACTCGTAAAATACTATCTTTATTTTATAAATATTTACAGGAAAATAATAAGAAATAAACAAAATAATCAACAATTATTTAATACCCATTATTATGGTCTGTACAGCGTATCCTTAAATCCCTAATAATACCAATAAAATAAGTTTTGTAATTGTGTAATTTGAATCTTGATAAAAAATGTTTTTCGGTGTTAATTCATAAGCTAATATCTACAGATACTTGAAATTTATTAAAAAAACGTTTATATTAGCGTTTTCTATACATAATAAAATATAATTTTTAAATATTTTTACCATTTTTTTAGTTATTTATATTATTTATATCATTATTTTATTTTTGTGGACGAGTACACGATAAATTGTCGATAAAATGCTTCGATTTTCAAAAATGGGAATTGTTTTGGATATAAAATTGGATCTAATTTGTACTTTAAATAGGTAACATTTTAAAGTTCTTATAACTTATTTTTATAATCGGGAAAAATTCTAGAAAAACGGGCATTTTTACGTAATTCCATAGATGGCAACTTTAAAAAAAAAAAATCAATTTTGTTATTTTGTAACTCAAAAACGAATGATCGTAGGATTTGAAATTTTCACCAAATATTTTTATTATCGTTTTTTATTTACGATAAAATTTTCAAAATATTTCGACTATTTTATAGTTAAAAATTCATAAAAACTTCTTCTTTTGTATCTAAATTTTTAAAAATGTATATATAATTTTCCATAAGTAGTTGTAGTTTACATTGATATAATAAAATCCAAAAAATGTAATAAAGATATTTATTTTTTACAGACATTTTAAGTTCCAATTTGGTTGAAATTACTTAATTAAGCGATAAATAACTATATGTTAATTATTTTGTTATAATTTAAAAACATTATTCCTGGAGAATTGAACTTTTTATATTTTAAGCTATTATATATTTTAGTATTCACAATAACATTTTTGACTTATTTTTAAATATTATTTATTTATTGACATTATACATCTATTTTTACTGTTTTACGGTAACAACAGAATGATGTTGATAAATTTTGTGTTATATAACTATATACGTTGATATAATATAGTATAAATAATAATTATATATTATTATAATAATTAAATAAATTTAATTAGTATATAAATGCAATATTTTCGATAATTTTATCAGTCTACTATAATACCAAATTACTTAAAGTAAAATAAACAAATTTAATAATTATATCAAAAAATACAATACCACTTAGTGATATAGGTTGATAGACCGTTTTCGTTTAGAATCGTTTTTCGTATACAATGATATATATTGAATTTAAATTTAAAATTTAATACACCTATAATAATGACCTACTCAATACCTAATATACAGCAGAGTGGTACTCATCTACCTATCTTTTTTTAATTGCTAGTTTTTTTTTTCATAAATGTAGGTGAAATATTTTTTGCTAGGTAAGAAAGCTTGAAAATTTAATACAAGGTTTCTCATAAGCTGTTATTATATGACTATTTAAAAAAATTAAAAATACATAGACATGGTTTTTATTTATAATATTTTGAATTTCAAACTTTGATAAAATTTGTTAACATCACAACAATTTACGAATAATTTTGCAGTTAAAAATTAATAAAATGTTCGATTTTTATAGTCAAATATTGTCAATTTGTTACAAGGTGTATCATACTATCATTGAATTAAAATTTAACTCATCCTATATTACAGTGACTCATTCGACATAAACTTTACAGCAAAGCGGTAATCACTTTCTTACTTTTTTTAAAAAAAATTGTTAGATTTTTAAAAAGTTCAATATTTATGTTGTCAAGTTATAAATTTTAATAAATTATATCATTTTTTTTTTTTTTTTTGGAGGGGGAGGTTAAAGGCTTCGACATTTGATGTCATAACCCTGCAAGTTTACAGTCACTAGTCCCAACAAGTCTTATTGATATGGCGAAATATATTGTAAAAAAAGTACTGAAGCCTCTCTATTTTTATTTTAATATGTTATATCTTTTGGTTGTGGATATCTATAACTATTAAAATCTAAATTATAATGAAACAATTTGGGCATGCTTGCCCCCCCCCTCCAAATTGCAACTATGACTATTTTATATTGTTATTAAAAAATTAAATATATTTTTAGTGTTTACCTCCTCAAGTGATTGTTGCTCCGTTTAATAATTTTTCTAAAGCTAGTGTATTTCGAGAATTCTAGTAAAATATGTTTGATGGTAAACTTGTATAATTATTATTATGGAATTGTATTATGATTTTTAAATATCTTTATTTTGTCCCTTTTGATACTTACCTACAACTATGTACGTTAATAAAAAGGTTACAAAGAAAAGTAATACGTACAAATAAAATATAAATTTCATAAAAGTAATTTCATTTGAACGATCTAATATTTCTTTAAATTCCTAAAAAAATACAAATTTCATTCACGTGCATATGTGCTTTCCGCAAAATTAAAAATGGACGTGAACGTTACAATTGTATGCACTATGACCTCTGATTTTAAGCAAATACTTCAAAATAATAATTTTAAAGTATTTTGTGTAAAAACATACATATAGTTATTACTTATTAAGTTGTCGCGGTCGTGATTATTTCACTGAGTATTAAACTAGTATACATAAACTATTGATAAATTGAGGTATCATACTTTCATCGGTTGTTATGACTCGAGTAGTCGAGTGTCATGATCATTGATCACACTTTAGTATACGAGGCATCTGGCTTAACTTCAGAAGTTTGCAAACACTTACTTACAAATTTAAAATTTTAGGATACTAAAATAAACACCAATGGAAATTGATAATATCGAGGGTCGTATAATTGTATGAAGCCCGATGAAGGTACTCCAATTAAAACCACCAGACAATATAGAGAAAACAATCCATTGTAAATTAATTCAATCGAAAGTCATCGACAAGACGACAACCTATGACCTATGTATAAGTACATTACTATGAGATGATTAATATACAATATTTACATACAAACAGGCTGTTTGTAACAGCTAAGTACAGATTCTGTCCACGTGATCACACTACGTTTGCTACCCCGAATCCCAATTACCTCGTATCTAAATTAAATTAGAACGGTGGCCTTGTAACGGTTCTTACAAGGAGCTGGTTGTAATTTATAACAAGGACTCATCACTCATCTATCCTTTTTGATCATTTCTGAACTACGTGTCCGTAGCCCTAGTTAATTTTTCTACACGTGATACAACAATAGTTTTAGAAGTGCCTACCTGTTAAAGCAGCAATACAAGTAGGTATGACGTTCTGGCAAATGACAAGTATATGTATGTTGAGATGATGATATTAATCATAGAGACTTTTGATGGTATGCCTTCAATTTGTCGTTGAAGTTTTATATCTATCAATTATTAAAGCTTATTAGAGTAATTAGTTAATTTTATCCGCACGTAAGTATCATACGATTATTGCGATTGCGCAAACTTGGAGTTTTTTGTTTTGATTTCATAAAACCACAATAACTCGATAAAAAGCAAACTTCAGAAAAATAATGTATTCATAATTAATGTATAATTATTATTTAATAATGTGTATGGCATAAATATTATTGCAATAATATAATTATATAGTCATTTAGAAGCTATGTGTTCCTACCTAATTATAATTCATGTCCGATGATGAATATCAGTGGATAGAATTAAAATAGAAGTAGGATTCATTTTTAAGGACTTCGTAATTTTGATGATACTGTTTGGATACTTAAGTATTTAAGTATACGTATACATATATTTACCTGTTGTATCTTGTATTTTCTGCGCCATCTCAGCCACTTAACAATGATATGACTATTTTAATATTTTTTTAACAACCACAAAAATCCATAGTCAACCAAACTTCTATAGTTAATATTTAGTCATTTGAAATGAAAAACATTGTTTTTCCTTGATTTTTCATCTCCTACAAATCTAAAATTATAAAATTATTGTATCCAATTTCATTATAATTTTCCTTGTTTTTATCAATTACATTGAAGTCCTAAATTATGAACATTTTATACCCGGAAATTTGAATACCTATCATATAATATGTATATATCAAATAAAAGCTAAATCTCAACTTTTTTCACTGCAGTGTTTCACCATGTCCTAGTAAGTTGAGACTTACAAATGCTCACATTAAGCTAGCGATTAGCTTTTATTTTTTCAACAATAATAAAATGTCGTCAAGTAGGTACTTAACTGTTCTACTGAACAGTAAGGTGTCAAGTGTACCTCCTCCTCATTGAGTAGGTTACAGTAAGAGATGCGTTAAATCAATGATAAATCATTGTATGTACACGATAAAAATGATACTGAGCGAAGACGGACCAATTTATCGGTAATCAAGGTGTCGCCTTTAAAAAATATTCGTATCATAAAAAAATGAAGAAAAACGCACATCATCGTAAATCAACACATTCGTCGATTCGCTAGAGTCTAATAAACAATAATTATAATAATAAAAATCATTCATCATTGTAAAATCAAAATCGCTCCGCACAGAATCAAATTAGTTGGCAATTGAATACTGCTAAACAGTACGTAGATATGTGTTGAGTGAGTTGTTGTAATGAATGTGTTTAATCTGAATTGACTCAATTCAATGATATATTATCATTGTTTATGGAAAACGATTCTTAGCGGAGACTGTGTAAGTCAGTCATTTATACTTTATATCACTAAGCCAGGCGCGGAACCAGATTAAATTTACGGGGGTGGGGGTAAATACCATGTGCGTATTGTATTTTATCGACTGCCAAAAACAGACATCCTAAAATTTACCTATGTGGCAGAGTCTACAGGGGGGGGGGGGCATGACCCTTTGGATCCGCACCTGCACTAAGCATATTTTATAGTAAGTTTTTTTGATATTGATATATTTAGGTAATTTATTCTAGTATTCATAATATAGTGGGTTCAATCAATTTATGTCGAAAAAATGTCATTACGTTTGTACAATATAATATTATACGTTAAAAGTTTAAAATTTCAATTTCAAACTTTTATGAAAATGTAAGAGAAATATTATATTAAATTTTCAAATTTTAGATATAAAAAGAACAATTTTTATGGATTTTTAACTACAAAATAATTTGAACATTTTCAAGACTTTATACTATCTCGTTAAATTTAGAAATTTAGATTTAAATAAAGCTATGAGGAACCTTGTATTAAATTTTCAAGTATTTTGACCCAGCAAAAGTTGTTCTATCAACATTTATAAATATAAAAAAAAACAATACAAATTAAAGATAGCCAAAAATGCACCATACTTTCCATTCATTAGCAAAATTTAGATATATATGGGTAAAATATTTTCCAATCATTTTTTATGAACATAGATTCTATTAAGAAGATATCAACGTATTATTTGTTTTCTCTCTGATCCAAGGTCTCATTGAATAAGCTATCCAAGTTTCTATAACATTTGAATTATGTATTATAGTCATAACTCATAATCCAATAAATAAACAAGCAAAATCTTGTGATAATTGTAAACGTGATTTGTCACGATTCATGTAGATATTAATTAATTTTTTTTATACGTTTAAGATAACAAACATAATAATTGGCTTAAAAGATAGAAATACAATTAAATTGATATGTATCATATACACGATTGGTTTACAAGAATGCAAATTGACATGTATGAATAACCATCATATCCACAGTGTATTTCCTAATCTGGTAAATGAAATGATTTATTGTAAAAAAAACATGCGACATATGTATGTTAATAATATTTTACTAAGAACAATTCCTGAAGTTCAACACTTCTAATTACTAATTTAAAATTTCTATCATCTTACTAAACCATGTGATTATGTGAAGAAGTTAAATTATTATTGCACAACACAATTTCCTTTAAGCCGCTTCAAATTGATTTACGTTATTAAATAGTAATTTTAAATTTAGTAGAAGTAGCTGAAATTAATAATATTTCAATGTAATTTTTGTCAAATATATAATGAAATAAATGCTGGTTATCATGTTTTAAAAGTTTGAATATTAAAATTGTGTAATGGGTATTTGGTTTATGGTTTATTAAAAAAATAAATTAACTTACACATATAAAAAAAACCTCCCGAATTCAGTTTTTGTTAATTAAATAAACTATTTTTGTAGTTTTAAACTGATAAAAAAAAAAAAACCATAGGTTATGTATTTATAAAGTATAGAATAATTTGGCAATTCTTAAAATAAATTCTAAACAATTGTATAATACAGGTTATATATAATACATAATGGATATTCTTTTCTGGTCAATTCAAATAGGTATAGTTTTTATAAATAAGTGAATTTTAATAGAACATTAAATCAATATGCAACTCAGACTTAAGCAATAAGTCATAGATTTGTCATTACTTTTATATAATTACAGCATAGTTAGAAGTATACTACTATAAAATATTAGCACATTATTGTAACATATGTTTAAACATACTATAAAAGATCCTTTACGAAATAGTTAGTAGTGATATGCCAGTAGGTAGTACAATAATTGACAATAGACAATAGTTGATAATATACTACAGTATCTTGTTAAAAATGATATTCACATTAGTATATATTTCCAGGGGCTATGATATATGCCTCTAAATTTCATCATTGATTATATCAAATGTACCTTCACGGTTACTTTTAACTTTCATAATTTTTCCTTTGGTTACTTTTTCCCAACCTTGAATAGCACTTTTGTTTAATATCCATTCAGGTGACACTGCCATTTCAGAAGCACGCTGCAATATGAGTTCATCACTGGTATTTTTAATATGACGTTTTCTCTTTACCGCAATCGTGGGTTCATCTAATGAAGAGTTCAGTAATTTGGGTGATCCATTGAAAAGATGAATACCTATTGATTTGTCAGTATTGTCAACTTTATGTTTTATATGTTTTGATTTTTTTTCAGTTATTTGGCTAAAAAAACATTGAAATACAATACTAATTACATAATAATTAATAATAAACAATAATAATATTTAAGAATTTTAGCAATGAGAAACTAAAAAATAAAAATGATTCAAATTTAATATTTTCAAGATGTTAAATACAATTTTAAAGAATTATTGTACAAGAGGTACAAAGACACCAACAATTCTTTTGACAGTTGTATGTCATACAATTTGTTTAAAATAATGGTTTTGCAACTCCAATAATAGAATGACTTAAAAAATCATAAAAAGTTTAACAAAATAAATTTAAAAACTTGTAGGTACTAAATATAAGTATGGAGGTTTTTTAGTTTTCTAACATGTTGTCTGCATACATCTTTTTTTTTGTATTCACTATAGTGTGTTCATATAAAAATGGCTTAAAATAAATAAAAATTAGTAATTACACTCATACTCATACTAACAAATGTTAAATAGTATAAAACACATATTTAATAAAAATCTATTGAACTATGTAAACCAATGATAAAAAAAAAACCTCTAGCTATGTGTACAAAATAATCAAAATTCATTTCAAATTAGTTAGATGCCTAATAGTTAATAACACTAAACATGTTAATTTTTATGTCAATATACTAATGGAATAACATGAGATATTATATTACCTTATATTATTTACCTTTCTAAATGTTTGAATAAGCTTTTAGCTACATATTCTTGAAATTCTGGAGTCACCTTGATAAAATTATGGTTATGTACATCATCTTCAATAACATTCCTAAGAGATGTTTTAGTTTGTACACCATTGATACCTAAAATAAAAATAACAAAAGTTATAATATAATTAACAGTATGACTATCAGAAATATATTATTTTATTTATTGATTAAGATACTTATCAGCAGATTCAGGAATATTTGTTGTATAAGTATATTAAATACATTTTTATTTCTTTAATAGAAATCATAAAGTGTTGAAAATTAAAACAATTATTTTATTGATAACTTGATATAAATGTTAAAAATAATAATAACATTTGAAAATACATAATATATAAGAGATATTTGTCCAGAAACTACAGGCATTTCCAAAAATGAAATTATAGCAATTTTTTACCTTTCTTTTTTTAAAAAAATTTCTTTAAGATAAAATCAAAAATGCGAGAAATTTGTAAAATATTTTCAGGATAATTCTTTATGCATTACTATTTACTAGATCAATCATCAAACCATTACAGACTTAAAACACATCTAAATTTATACTAAAATACTATGAGTTGAAATAAAATCTTTAAGTTAATTTCTTTTAACAATATATTTGCTTATTGTACATAAACATAAGATTAAACCAAGATTTTTAATAAAATAATTTCAAAATGGAGTGAACAAATAATTGTAAGCTTACATCTCATGCAAAAAGTTTCTAATATTTATTTTAAAAAACAAAATATATACTCACTTTTAATTTTGTCAGATTGTTTTTTGCTGGGGCTGTTGCTGTACAAGTCGTTGGTAAGTAAATCAGTGTCAATTGAGTCTTTGAGTATCCGCTTTGTGATTTCATCTTCGGACGACGAATCGTCTGACATGGCGTCAAAGTCTGAAAGCAATAAAATAGAATCATTGTCGCCGGATTGGGTGGATTGGCAGTTTTCATTCTCACTCACAAGACGTTCTAAATTTTAAAGCTCTGCGAAAATTGACGACACACGATAGTTCTACCCCAATAACCTTTATTCTGTGTTTAGTTGTTTAATAGGTTTAGTTCTTCAGATTCAGACCTTCAGTAGATTCCACATGTCAAGCGTCGTTCTCAAATTTTCAATTTCAATAATTCAAATGGTATCAGACTATTCGAGTAATATCATTGATTAAACATTTATCACCGAAAGGATTCGTATCACAGAGGTACCGCGATCGACTTGAACCGGCGCGTGGTAACAACAACAGCAATAATGATAATAATATTATTATTTATATTATACGTGGTCAAACGTGAGCACGAGACATAACAACCGTTGTTCAATGTAAGTTATCGTTCAAATAATAATATGTTTTGATGTAATTGAGTCATAAATCACACGTTGAAACATACTTTATTACTCTATTAAGTCTGGAATTCGTAAATCGAACGCCCATCCATGTTCTGCCTTGCTAAAATGCCTTTTTTACAGACCTTGTCGGTATTCGTGTTGTGTTTTTGCGCGTGTCATGCTACACAATCCAAAGGAGTAGTTTCCTTAGACTCGTTGACTTTTGACAAGGTAAACAGACCATAAACTTTATATTTTTGGCGGAGTTGTTATTTGTTGTTGATTTTTAAACAGCATTTACCATTTACATATACTAGTGTTTAGGTACAGTTTCTCTGTCGTTAGGTTCTTTCAAAATTTAAAGTGTCAATTGTCAAATTTGATGTCTCATATCCATATGGCGAAAAACACGAAGAATTTGTAAAATTAGGTTCTGCCTATCAATCGGTAGAAGATTTGCTTGTAGCTGAAGTACCAGTAAAAGATTATGGAGATAAAGATAATGAAGATTTGGCCATCAGGTTTGATAGATTTATCTGTTGATAAAAAATTACTGTGTACTTATTCATTTTTTTTTTTTATTAAGGTATGGTGTATCAAAAGAAAATTACCCAGTCGTGAAGTTGTTTGTGAATGGCCAATCAGAGCCGTATGTGTATAATGATGAAGATTTCAATCAGGATAAATTACAAAAGTTTGTTGTTAAGCACAGCAAGGAAATTTTGTACATCGGACTTCCAGGTACATTAGAAAAGTTTGATGGTTTAGCATCAGAATTTGCCAAGGAAAAATCAGTGGACAAACGTAAAGAAATATTGCTGAGAGCTGAGAAGTTGTGGGATATCAGTGAAGGCAAGCAGAAGCAAAAGTCAGCTGAGGTGTATGTGAAAAGTATGAGAAAAGCTTTGGAAAAGGGTGACGAGTTTTTCCATACAGAAACTGTTCGCATCAACAATGTGCTTAAGGGTTCAATGACTAAAGAAAAAAAAGCTGACTTAAGTGTTCGTTTAAACATTTTGGAGTCATTCAAAGTACAACACGATGAATTGTAAACTTCTTTGTTAGATAGACTACTTATTTTAAATGAGGTATTTTTGGGGGTTGTGATATTTTTGTAAACTATTTTTTTTTAGTTTTTAAAAAGAACATATTTTTATTATTACTTCATCGATTAATGATGCACATCAACAGAAGTGGGTTTATATTTTTGCATGTGTTGTCAGGCACATATACAGGGGGTTGGGTTAAGTTCAAATTCCCCCGAAATATTTTCAAGTAAAGAGGAAAAAATTGTTTTATCATGTTTCAACACAATTTGTATTGCTAAATTTTGTACCCCCCTCAAATTTTTTTTTTATACGTGCCTGTGTGTTGTACACAATATAAAACACAATTCACTCATAATTTTTATATTATAATTTATAATGTTTATAGTTAATAAAAAATAAACATTTTTATGAATATAATGTTTATTTATTTTTGAAATTTTCCTACAGTGCAATTAAAATTTAGTTACTAATTTACTTTTTCTTTTATTTATTTCTTTGAAATGTGTTTAAATAATTCTTCAAAAGTTAAAAAATTGTTATCGATTTGATTTTTTTCTTATTACTTTACTGAAACATAACAGGTTCTTTTTAAAATATGACTACAACATAGTTATAATTCAACATAAATTTAATAAAATTAATACAACTTATTATTATACACATTATACAAGAATTGAAAACAAACTTATAATTTCTAAAAACTTTGATTGCGCTCAAAAACGTAGCACAATTCATAGGTGGGTGTTTTCTTCCTTACTGGTTTCATATCATACCAAACCCTTCAGCATAATTGATAGCTTTTGATAGTCTCTCATCAAGTTTATCTTTACTGCTGTATTCAGGTAGCAACAGGATGTTGAAACAAGTATGCGCGGTAGGTAGCCTGCACAATAAGGTATTGCTTAAATGTAATATGTATAAAAGAAGAATTTGTGGTACTATATTAGTAGTATAGTTGATGCATACCTGTCAGAATCTGAACCATTCCTCGTAATAGTCAGTTTTAATTTTCCAAGGCCACCAACAGGAACTCTATCACTTCCTGTTGTGAATTGTAATAATTTTTGCTGAGAGGCTCTAGGTAAGGCATGGGCAAATTCCCAGAAAAATTTAATAACGTCTGTGTCTTTGTGATATCCTCCTTCATAAAGTGTAGTTTCTTCTAACTCGGACATATCAAATACCTGAAAACCTATTTTTAGAACTGATATTTAAGAAACACTGAAATGTAATCTTACTTTACTGCCACACACTATTTGTTCAAGTTCTTCAGGCCAGAATAGGTATTGTAATGGAGATTCTTCCATAACATTTTGGAATCCACGGTAGAATGCATTGAACTGCACTCCGATTGATTCGTTGAGTAAGAAATCAGCATATTTATCCACAAATTCCTAAAATTATTATCAAAAATTATTTTGAACAAATTCATAGTATAACAAATTAACAATTCTTTACTCTTTTATTTATGTGGTTTACAGTAATATTATCTCCATTATCTATAAGATCATGATATACTATTTCACCAAATGCATCTTTGTAGCAAATTCTAAATGTCTGCATAAACATTTCTTCAATATCATCTTCTTTGTAATCCAACAAATTCTTTAAGCCATTGTATAATTCCTTTGTAAAAAAAAAAATTATATTATCTGAGATTCTATATAATGCATAAACATTACAATTTTCTACCTGATTCCAATCCTGTAGATCATTGAATGTACACCGTTTACCTAGTAACTTTCGATACACAACCATTGGTAAATTAATGTTTAATATGACATTGTTGTAAATTGCTAATCCAACTATGAGGCCAATCAATGAATACTGGGCAGCAGTTTCAAATGAGAATGAGTTAAACCAATAAGTAGGGTTTCCACTTTCAGAGTTCATAATCACAAACATACCTAAAATAATATGAAAATTATTAGGCGTTATTTTTATTTTTAAGTTATAATTTATGAAAGAAAATATAATTATATGTGTATATGACGTATGATTGACAATTATAATAATGAAATAATATGATTATACAAATATTTACCATAGTCTGGGTTAAATAATTCTTCGACAATGAGGTGGAAGAATTCTTTAGAGACTCCACCTTCATCAACACCTTGTTCACCGTCAAATTCAACCGCCAATTGTTTTTTGAGATCCGACGGATTTTGCATGGCTACCATTTCAAGCTGAATAAGAAAAATTAAACATAAATAAATGTATGCAAACTGAAATATATTATGTTATTTATATTTACTTCAACTAGAGCATCCTGAACAACATGTTCCCTCCTTACTTTAAGTTTGAGGTAAGGATGAGTAGGCTGACCTATTAATGTTTGTATAAGACAGAAACGTCTATTTTCATACATTCGTATTCGATTATCATAGTACAGCCCAAGAGTTTTAGTGGATGGGGTAAGAACAAATGAATGGGACATATAAGAAAATTTTTCAATGCCATGTTCTCTCCAAGTTTGATAATCATCATCCATTTCTAGAGCATCACTCAATAACTCATTGTAAAATTTAGATATAGGAATTAAAGGAGCACGACAGGCCAAAATATTTATCTATAACAAATATTTGATCAGCTTAAATCAAAACATTTAAATTAAATTTCATACTAACATTTAAAATTTCAGCTAATGGATCAGTTTTATTAATTTTATTCTTTGGATGTGAATTAATAAGAATATCTTCCAGTAAATTTTCATCCCTTACATTTTCATGTTTTTTCTCTATTTTTTCAGGCTGTCTAATATCTTCATTATAAACATTTGTATCGCATTCACCAGCCATAATACTTGCATAGTATAAAATCTATAATCCATAAGTTTATTGACATTAATATATGTAATACTTAAAAATATAGAATACTTACCAAAATTGTGTTATGCATTGTGCAATAGCAAATTTAGAGATAAGCAGTATCATTTAAATCACATGGATTTAGTTATCTCATGTTAAACTTATGATAACATACTTACTTATTTAAAATTCAAAAAAGATGAAGTGAAATAGAAAAAGCTTTTGAGTTATAATTTAAATATCAATATAATAGCAATGTGTAGTTTTATTTACCTTCATAGTTTTTGTAGCAAATACAACAGCAGTCTCATCTTGAAAAGTTGCATCATATTCAGTAGATATTAGTTGGAACGTTATAGCTTCTTGGAGACAATGTAATATTCGCCGTAAAGTGTTTTCAGATGACATTTCACTCCAGAACTTTGCAAGTTTCGCTTGTTCAGCAACTGGGAGTACACATGTGGCTGCTACAAGCCTAGGTACTATACGTTCTACAAATGCTAAGTCATCTAACCATGGCATTTCATAGATGATTTTAAGCGAATGTAACACATCCTCTAAATATTTATCACTGATTGGAAATGATTTAGACTTAAAATAATGTAATTCTACAGTGATTTTTGCTAAAAAAAGAAAAGAAAAGAAATGTGAATTTTTATATCGAGAATAATATAGTTTTTCAAATTAATATATTTACCACATAAGGAACTAATGGCTAAACAAAGAACATTTTTATAAAATTCATTGTTAATGGTGGAATTAATTTTGTTATATGCTCGTGCTAACCCTTCTACATCTAATTGTTTGTCGCCATACACTTCTTCTCCTTCTACCTCATCATCTTCATCCATTGAGTTATCATCCAATTCTTTTTCAATTTCCATTTCACGTATCTATTTAATAAAATTATGTTAAATACTAGAATTAAATAAATTTATTAATTAAAAATTAAAATCTCACTTTTTCTTTGGTCATACTGGGGGATAAAGTCTTAGCATGATTATGAACTTTAAGCAAATCTTTTTTTTGTTTTAATGGGCGTTTTATAAAACTATTCCCCAATGCTTCTGGTGTTGAGAATACATGGTACAGAGCAGATAGTAACTCATTGTTATCTTTGCACGGATCAGGTCCTTTTTGCTGTCTTGCTAGTTCTATCAAATTGGTTTCATTCAAATATTTAATACCTGAAAACATCAAACAATATAAGTTTGTAACATTTAAAATACACATCATGTTAGTGTTTAGACTCTACACATGATACACTGAATGAAATTTCAGACAGGCATTTATAATATTACTAATAAGATAAAAGGTAGGAGGATTATCTTCGCAAATGTTAAATTCAAGACAAAGCATATACAAAGAAATATATAATATCTGCTGTTGCCAAAATTTGTAAAACAACACGCTAAACAACTAAAACGCATGTATTGGATTGAAGCCAAGTGGTGAAAGGACCTTCAATATTTATAAACAAATCAAATTATGTGCACTTTGTCTAATGTATGAAACAATTGTTGCTTATTGGCAAATAAATCAATAATATATAATATTAGTTATATATTTTGTTTAAATTAAGTAGGTAAGTTAATTTATTGATAGATGATACAAATGCAAATATGCAATATACAATTTTATAATAATATAATAATAATAATAATCTGACATTGTGCCAGCCTATGCTATTAAAAGACTGTCTGTTGACCTTTTGCGTAGTATTTATGATTTTTTTTTTTTAAATTCACACAAAGAACATGAATCAAAATTTGAAGAAAAAACATTGACCTGATTTATTGAGATGAGCTTTGAAATATTATTATACATACATATTATTTTTGTAAAAAATATTCAAAATTACCATTTTGAATAGAAGCAATTTGTTTTAAAGTTTTTTTCATAGTTTCCATGAAAGTTAAGTTTATGTCTTCTACTTCATGCAAAACACATTCTGGTATTTCTAATGAAGCAACATCTAAGTGATCCAAAATATCCTTGTTTGTTGAATGATTAGGAGTATTATTTTGCTCACAAAGATTTGCATGATCAGCTGTATGCTTCAATACATCTTCACTAACTTCTTCTTTAGAAAATTGAGTAGATGTACCTTCTTGTTGTTGCGCCATAGATTCAATTGGTGCAATAAATGGACCGTGTTCTTTTGCCATAGATTCGGCACTGACTATTTTAAAAGAAGATGAACTACCGCCACTTTCTGTTTGAGAACAAGTATTCGTGGTTTGAGTAATCTGAGCATCTGATAATGATCTGGATAAGTCAGTTGTATGTACTGGATTTACTTGGAATACAGTACATGGATTTGTTTGTACACAAGCATCATGTGATAAACAAAGGGTATCTTGGGTATTGCTACAGCAAGCTAATGATGTATTGGCGTCATGTAAAGTATTTCCAGACACTGATGGGTTATTAGTGGTTCTTGCTACTTTCATGGGATGTTGATCACACAGTCTTGCATCAAGGCGAAATAATTGAATAGCGATAGCGGCTGCATCATTAGCTGACACCACATTAGTACACTGAAAAAAATATTGATTAATAAATAAACAAATAAATAAATAACAATTAAGTTAACAATATATTTAATTGAAAATGTATTCCAAACCTAAAGACGGGACATAAGATTTTTTTTTTGACAATTAAAATTAGGCTAATTTAAAATTGTTTGGGAATATTTTTAAAATTGTTATTGTATATTTGATAATATGTTTTAGTTCTCTCATAGGTACAATAGTATAACATATTAAGTCACAACTCACAATGCTAACAGAATAATCGATTAGTTTTAATATCTTCTAGCCGAAAATAATAAGTATACAATATGTGTACATCATTTGAATAGCACTTATTTTATAGTTATATTTATACATTTAAAAATATTTCTAATGATAATAAATTAAATACATAACTACTAGAAAGTAGTAACTAAAATATTCAATGTATAATACAAAACTATAGAATTAATTGATAGTTTGACTATTAATAAAATTCATAATATTAGTAAAAATATTTTAATTAAATAAAATTAGTATTTTAAATAAATAATTTTTAGGTCTAAGTTCAGAGACATTGTTAAAGGATTATCATTCTTAATTTGAGTAAAACATCAACATATGATTTTTTCCTACTATATTACTATACATGCATGTATTAATTAAATATGTTGAGTTAATAATGTTAGACTAACTAGAATTCTAAAAATATACAGATTTACCAAACAGTTACTTAATGATAATTCAGCTAGCCGATGATCTATGAAGAACTAATACATTCAGAAGGTTGGTCGAATGTGTGTTTCACAAATTAACTGACTTACTGTGATGTGTAGTAAGCCTAACAATGATAAAACATAAAATAAAATAAATTATAATCTTAGTATGGTTTTTTTTTTTATAAAACTACTAATAGATTATAAACCATAACATTTATATGTAATAAATTATTATAAACATAAAATGTATGATATTTAAGTAGGCATTTTTTTTTGTTATTTACAAAAAAATAGTTTATTGTTTTACAAAATAATTATATAATAAGTATGGTTTTGGATACAAATATATAAGTTAACATTTCATAAGGTTATGATTGAATCACTTTTTTATTTTTTTTTATTGTGATAAGCTTGATTAATAATAGATATAATATGAATCGTAATACGCATTAGGTAATCAAAATTGTAAAAATCACTCTATGATCAAATAACATTTTCATAAGCTACTTAAATAGTAAACGATACAGTTAAAATACTAATTAACTTATGTTTATAAGTATATAGGTACAATATGTATAAGATAAATAACATTTATAATTTACATTTAATTACTGGGCAAAAGAATAGTACTGTCCGCAAAATATTTGGATGGTATCTGTTCAAGGACAGAATCTACATCAATTTATAATTTTGCTGAAAATCAAATTCTAATTTCCAATCTATTTAATGGTTGTAATCAGACTATAACAAATGACCATGTATGAAGAAATACATTTATTGTCGCAGAGAAGCGAGCACAATTGTTACTTACCCTTTTGCTGGATGCACAGTAATCATTAACACAATCACCGTTGCCACAACCTTCTGTGATCAGATAGAAATAACGTTCGATCAATTTCTTGGCCAAGTCTCTTTTCATGTTGACATCAGATTCGGGGGAGCGGCGTTGCAATACCTGCTCAAACGCAAAATCTGTGTAGACGAAACGATCACGAATAAGGTGTCTGCCGACAGAAAACAATAATGAAAAATACTATAATATCGACAGGACGGTATGTACACCGACAACACCACTTACAATAAGCGCCGAATTATTTACTGATCGTCGTTGTTGTTGTACGTCTACGACTGGCGCGATTCGGCGGTCGAGCCATTCGATTATCGCAATACGATTTCTGAGTGATGACCGGTCAACGTCAAAAGATGTTTAATATTTACTAACTGTTGAACGTGACGACGATTGCCGCGTGTCTCTCTCGTTGTTTCAAACGCTTTATTGTGTGCTCGCGATCGACACACCACGTCGCCGTTGACCCTCGTCGAAATCTGCGACAGTGCGACTAGTGACTACTGACTAGAGAACAACCGAACAATACAGTAAATCGATAGCAGTCAGCAGACCGCCTGAGTGCGTGTGCGTGTGCGTGTGGTGTGTGTAATCACTCTTCTCTCCGTCTCACTCGCTCGCAGTACATTTTCCTATTTGTTTATTTTCATTCGGTACGCGCGCAAAACAAAGAAGAAAAATGCGTATCAGATGTTTTGCGTTTGTGGGAAAAAATATCGCAGACCGAGAATAATAATAATAATAATAATAATTCGACGACGACGAGACGATGGGTGCCGACTGTACGAGCGCGGGGAAGCGCACGCGCGATACGGATTTCAAACAAGCGCGGGGAGGACGTAGTCAGCCGCCCGAGCGCGGAAGGTAAAGCTGGACGGCGGCGGATCGGGATTTTCGTCTGGTGGGTGTCGGGTGGGCGGTGGTGGGGTGGCGGACAGCAGCTGACGCGGAAAACCGCGACGTTCGAGAGTCGTGGCGGAAAAAATCATCTCCATTCCCTCCCGCGGAGGTATTAAAAAGCACCGTTATCACTACGGCATTTCCGGTATGGATGATAACGATTCGTTATCTAGGTATGCAAACATTCCAAACGTCGTAATTAATTAAATTAAATTCGTACGTCACACCCACATAACGTCGTGCTTTGGTCGTCTTTGTCTTACACGTGGAAAACGCGGCTAATTCGCGTTCAGCGGCACCAATAATTAATCTGTGTTGTTGGGTTTAATATTAGAACGAACATTGACTTATTAGCAAATTTAAAGCCAAGAACATTGTCTATATTGTGTACTTTTATTGGTTTTAGTTTGATTTTAAAACGAGTACCTTAAGAATTAAGATGTCTATTAAATTTCAATATTTTATTTGCTCATATCTTGCTTAAACTAACATTTCGTAAAAAGTCAACCAAAGAACACGGATAAATATTTTTAATTTTAAGTTTGATTATTTCGAATGCTTGATATACGCGTTAGTAAGATGCACCGAACATATGCGGGTAATGGGCAAGACGTTCAAAATATAATAATAACAGGTACATGATTATATTGGCGATGTGAAGAGATGAGCCGTGAGGACTTTTCAGTTTTCACCCTAAAACGTGTTATCTCCGACAAACGTACAAAGTATAACATATTATCCACCTGTGTTTGTTATAATTTTTTAATTTTTTAGCGAGTTATGAGTGTTTGACTACGTTTTTGTAATAATTGTAATAACTTCATAAGATTATGGAGTGTGAAATTAATTATGTATTATGTATTTTTCTCCCAGCACTCGAACAACCGAGTCAAAATGAGTGATTGAGTGATGGTGCAATGCAATTCATATTACTCAATATTAGTTAGTATACCTATAATATATGTCCATAATATGTGTAAAATATATTCATTGTCAATGATCAATTGGCCAGTCATTGGCCATTGTCGTGTTGGCCGAATTAAGCAAACAAATGCAATATAATAACATAATATTGTCTTATTGTTCCTTTTTGAATTGACTACAGATATTAATTATAATTTATATTATTGTGTCAGTAAATTTTATATCAAATATTGTAATTATTATTATTATTACTATATCTATGTACACATTTTCAAATTATAAACCTAAAAATATATAGTCCATTAGTGTCTAATAGCCATCAAAATTATAAAATTATTAATTTCATTTATTTTGTTTATTTAATTTCTTCGTAATAATGGCAAAGATTATTCACTAAAGTTATGAAAGTTTTTAACTTACACTCATTTTCAATTTGTTTGTGTATTCGAATCTACGAACTTTTTTTGATGATTTATTGTAGTACGGACTTGTGCTGTGCCAATTGATATATTTTTTAGAGTGGGGCTATTTGAGGAGGATTGTTAAAATGTTAAAGAAGCTATATTAAGTGTAGGTATTAACATAAACCGTGTAATATGTGAAATAATATTATAATACCTATCATTGTAAATTGTAATGCTTTAGGATTTCACAACCTGGAGAGAGAGGTGAAGTATCACAAAAAAAAAATCAGTTAATGAAAAAATGTTGATCACTTTTTTATTATTAAAAGTCGAAAAAGAAAAAGACTACGAGTTTTTTGCTCGCGGAAGGTTATGATGTTGAATCATTGTTGTGAGAGTCTTCAGTAGTGGTGTTCGGCTTTGTAAGCTGAAGCGTCGACCTTTTCGTATTTGCCGGGCCAGTATTGGCCGTCATCTTCGGAATAGTTTGGGTAAACAGCCTTGTAAGCTGGAATTTCGACCTTTTCGTATTTGCCTGGCCAGTATTGGCCGTCATCTTCGGGGTAGGCTGGATATGCGTGGGCGGCATATGTCGTGGCTGGGTATACTGCTGCTGGGTATGCGGCGGGTACATGGTATGGAGTAGCTGCTGCTACTGGATAGTTGTACGGGTAGCCGGTGTAACCAGAGTATGCATATGAGAACGATCCAGGGGCTGAGACAGAGTAACCCAAAACCGCTGTGGAAAAAAAATCGATTAACGTCATTCCATTGTATTTACAGGAACTATTTGGAATTTGGTAAAATTTAATTTTCTAGAGGCTAGAAGTACATTCTACATTCATGTATTAAAATTATATTATTGGTAGCTATAGTAGCTACTTACGAGCTGGGGCAGCGGTGATGTAAGCATGTTTCTTTGCTCTTACTCCTTCTTCAGCAGTAACGGAGTACACGACCAAGGTGAAGAATATCTGTACAGAGTAACAATATAATAGTAATAAATAAAAATGATCACGAATAATTTGTATTTGAAGTCATAAGTAAAATAAATACAGTGTAAAGTATTCATCACAAATCAAAATGTGATATATATTTAGACATTTTTGTTTAAATTTTTAATAAACTGTTTTTTTCAATTAAATTAAAAATATACATGTGTACAAGTGGGTACAATAAGATAGTAGAATATGAAAATAGATCACATTAAAGCTAAATAATCGTGCATGGCTTGAAAGTATTTTATTATTATTTTATTAACTTATTTTTTTATATTTAATCTTATAATAATAAACGCACAGTTACATTATATAATACCGAATATATTATATTATAGTAAATAGGCCCAAAAAATTAATTTAAATATTTATGTTACGTAAAGAATAATAATTAATTAATATACGCATTTAGACAACATCGAATGACGTTTAAAATATTATTGTTGAAATATAATATCTAATAATTGTATTTAATTACATTTAATATTCGTTGTTTATATAGCTCTCGCGGGGTGCTCGATCGAAGCGTTGAAAATTATACAAAGGTGAATTATAATTTATCGGTATGATGGTATACTGTATGTCATATTACGAGAGTTAAGAATTTTTTGAAAAATATTACATATAAACCGAATAGTTGACGAGAGAATTCGCATTAGAAAAATAATAATTTATCATTTGCACAAATTATAAGTATAAAACCTGCGCTACAATTTTATATAATTAAGTCACTTACCAGATATTTGAAAGAAGCCATTTCGGTTAGGTGATATCTTATTGTGTTGCTTTTATAACGAATCTGCAAACTTCAACCTGTGGTCAATGTATACACTTGATAAGTGAGATGTAGTGTGATGTTGATGCCGGGTACCGTGGTCTTTTATATATACAGCCGGTAGATACCTAACTGCCCTGGGGTGGGTATCCGGGCGCCTATCTAACATACAGCTAGGGCGTTGTCTAACCCAAAGAATAAAATCCGGATTGTACGTGTATTATAATATATATATATATATATATATATATATATATATATACACCAGGTGGAGACTGGAGAGTGCATAACGTATCAACTAAACGGTTAGTCGAGGTGACAGTGACCTTGGTCCTTGACCATGCGGAATTAACTGGGCACATGTTTGCACTTAAAAATAAACGTAATGTTTTATAAATTATAATTAATAAATATAAACACATAGGTTCAAAATTAGGCGTTGCCGGACATTTATTGGTATTTAACGCATTGGTGTTTCATAACATATATTATAATATATGAGTGAATATTTCATGAAATATTTAAAAATTTAAAACTTTTGATTTTTTTAATATATTTATTTTTTATTATCAGTTATTGTTTTAATTATTAATATTGTAATAAAGCATTTAAAATTTTTTATTTTTACAATAAATAATTATATTATAAATGCTTAAATTTACAATACAGCAATACAATAAAAATGAATAATAATTATTTTTATATTTTAGTCATATGTGGTTAAACATTTTTTTAATTATAGAATATAAATATATTGATTATTATATAGATATATTATTATTTTCATCTTTTACAAACTCACTGTTTTTTGGCAACCTCTTAATTCTACTTCTACTTGCAAGGTATCTAGGTAAAACATTTTGTACCTTTACTATTTCTTTGCGTGTATAAAATGTAATTTTATTGTCACAAATCACATAAGGAAGAGGTTATCATCATCTAAAATGAGTTATTTATGTAATAAAAACGAATGTACCCTAGACCTAGTGGTATATATAAAAGCTTTGTATGGAAGATGTGGAACCTAATCCTTAGATATGTACCAAAATTGGATTTAATTTATCTATAATGCGTTGAAAATAAGAAAATGTTTGAACAATAATTTTAGGCGATAACTAACTTCCTTATATCCACATAATTTATCAAGTATGCACATTTAATAGTGCGAAAGCTTTATCATGTAATGTGACATCAATCATGATCAGTGGCGGTTAAACTGGGGGGGGGGTGAGTGGGATAGATCTTCCCCCATGACTTTTTTTCTTTAATATTTATAACAATTACATTTATGTATATTGTACTATAAAGTTAATGTATTAAAATTTGTTTTACTTATTTCTCGCGTTTATTATTGTTATATAGATTCTAGACTCATTCTAGGAACAAGGCTGTTATTATTAATATTTAGTAATTATTTACTTATATAAAATATACGGGAATTACCTACCCAGCTCGGTGATTATGAATATTCAATTACAACACACTCCTCCCTTGACTGGTACATTTGCTATGATCTACATCAATAAGACAGAGACAACATATGCGGGTAGAACGTCCTCTTAATACAATAATACGTAACTATGTCATTATAGTTGGACAATTCATTGATTATTATTATATTTGTCACAATATTTTGTTACACAGATCACAGTGTTTTAGCTTTCGTACTCGTTACTTGTGTCTCGTACAGTCATATACTGTGTCGCTTATTATACATATTTAAACTGTCTGCTGTAAATTTTATAAATTTATAATGTCTTATAAAAGAAAAATTACCACCTATTTTACTTGCTCTACCACTAAACACTCTGACTCGTATGAAAAAAATAGTATGATCCCTAAGATCATTACAATTTACAGAAAATGAAGTTGTGAACTTGTCGATAAAATTTGATTAATTAATTAGTGTAAAATGTTTTAATTATGTCGTCTCAATAGTTTGTTCACTATGATTGATCGTCGTGGGATTATAAATATAACCTCCAATGAAGTACTGGATACAAATATTGTTAATATTACATTGTTATAAATAAAGTACCAATTTACCTTAATTTAAAAATTTGATATTAGGCATAACCATAAGTTATATCTATTTTAATGATTAATAGTAGTGTATATTAAAAAATCAGCCATATCCCCCCATGACAAAATCATTTGACCGCCATTGATTATGATGACTGGATAATATGATATTGTCCTCACGCGTCATCTTGAAATGCGGCATCTAAACTTTCATGATTACGACGATGCTTATATGATTGCAACTATTGCGTTTTATTACCTACATCATTATTTAACTTTACCGTTATGAGATCAGAGCTCTCTGTGAAGTAAAATCGGAGATTTAGTTATATTGTTTATATCTTGTGTATAAATGCATAATAAGCCAATAGGTACTAAACTATACCAGAGCATAATATAATAGTTGTACTCCAATTGCAATTCTATGTAATATAAACAAAATAATATTAGAATTTCGCAAACCAAAAACAAATGTATGTGTTAGTCACGCCCTAAAGTAACCTCAGAGGGTTGAAAAATGAACCTTAAAACACTCCCCGTATCACGATGAATCAATTGATATTATTATTGTTATTGAAATTAGTCCCGTATAGTTTCTGAGATTAGCTGTTAGTAATAAACTAATTTTACATTTATTAATATTGAACGTGTGTGATTACTTATTTATTAGCATGTATTTAAAATCACTGTCTGCAGTGTATTTAAACAGTAAATAATAAATTTACTTTTAATTTTCATAACCATTATTTTAAAAACAACTGTAACAAATTTAACTTAATTTAATTGACAATTCGTTTTGTTATATAATCCAACTTCGTTCGGGAATACATTAAACGAATATAAAATACTCCGTATTCTAACTGGTGTATCTCTGTTTTAGTTTACATCATTTCAAGGGCAAATCGGTACCTTGTTTTGTAAACTAATTAAACCAAAATGGGCCATATGTCTTTGGCAGATGGACAAAGTAGCATAGCACTTGTTATTGACGATATTAAAATACATTGATTTTTGATGTATGTTTGAATAATAAATATTAAAACTGGTTACTGATTTTTTTATTTTATAAATAATTATTATATTAATTTTTTAGTTTAGTTTACTGTATAGATGGCGTCACTAGTATATTTCTATTTTATCTCAGAATAATATGAAGTAGGCCCATAATATAACTATATTTCAAACCTGTGTTCCGTCAGTGGCGTATATAGAAATTAATTTCTGGGAGGGGAGGAGGGGATTAAAAAAAATGTCCATTCTTAAATTCCAATTAATTATACAATCAAAATCAATTCCCGTACCGACCATAAATTTCAGGGGGGTTTGAACTCCTACCCCCCTATATACGCCACTGTATTCCGTACTCTATATGTATTCTTTAAATTGAAAAAACTCCATTCGAATCAATTTGGTAGTTTTTGAGATTATCTGTAGAAAATAACTTATTTCCTTAGCCGTTTTATTGGACTCAATAAATTAGGCGTGTAATCAGGTGAAATTTAGCCATAAAATCTACGAGCTAAACTGTATAAATACCTCGCGTGCTCGTAGATGAAAAAACAGACAGATGTCTGATTGGTACAATGGTAGGTATTTAATAGATGGTACGTTTGTAGTGCCGTAATGAGTGACCGATCCGATTTCATATTTAAAATTTTAAGATGTGTTCTTACAAAAACGGATAAGACAAGCAACAGATTGAAGTATCCAGTATCCGATTCACTATGCGACAATTAGTCAGTCAAGTATTGATTTACACTGGTTAAGACTGATATTTACTCAGCACGTTTTTCAACACGGAAATTTTTCGATTTACTCCTGAACCAAATTCCACTTTCCCCGACTCAAGTCCCCGTGAGTTACAAATACGAAAATCCAGTATATTATAATAAACGTAGTTTAATAATGGAAGTTTGTGCTAGCGTCTCAATTTTACAAGAATGAGTTGTATTAAAGTTTGTTATGTATTCGTATAAGATCATTTATAATAATGAAGTTTTAGTAAAATTGTATTTCATAGTTAATTTATACAAAATAACTCGAAAATCGGCGTTGAATCAATTTGAAACGACTAACGATTAGTATAAATGAAAAAAAAATAATCAATAATTTTTTCAAAAATATTTAATCAAATTGTTAGAATAGTTATTATAATATGACATTATGATATAAATAATGTACATTAATAATATAAAAGTGGCATACTTAAATCATTTTTGTTACCATGAAATATATTTTAATCTGACTCTTACTATAAAAGTAGAAATAAGTTGGTATCTTTATTTTTCATAAATAATTTAATTAAAAAATTAATTAATTAAATTTATTGTTGATACCATTTTTGCGGTATCATTTCCATCGAGTTTAATACTTTTAAACATTGTATTTAAAAATATTGATTTTGTAAAGTTTTTTAGTGTCAGTACATGGAATTACATTAAAATGAGATCTTTTTTAAATTTAATCTCACCAATCATCACTTTATAAACGTAAAAAATATTTTGAAATCTCTCAGCTCTTTAGAATTTCTGAGCATTACCATTTGTTAGGTTATATGCGTTTCTTTAATACAATCAAAAGTAGGTAGTAGTATTACAGTAAGAACTATTTAATCGGGCGTTTGTCATTTTTAATTGATCTGCCCAGTAATGTTTATAATAATCAACAATGTTTCAAAGCCTAGTTCAATTACTCAGATTTAGTTCATTAGACAACTGACTAAGAAAAAAATATAGCCTGAACCGTTATATTTTTATGGAATATTGAGTGTATATTGAATCATGACGTTAGAATTTTCGTAGATATACGTCTTTAACGTCGTATTTTACGTTAAATTACTTAAAGATCGTTATTTTTGTGGCCTCGAAAAAACACCACTCAGAGTGGGAAAAAAAGGATAACAACGAATGATTAATGATTAATAACAACAATCTGTAAAGGTCTACTCAAACTGTCACCGTGGTAAATTTGTTCTTATTTTCTCTTGTATGCGTTATTTTTAATCGCCAAAGCCCCGTCACCGACAAGACAGTGGTATAACATCGTACATTTATAAGGTAATTCTACTAAACAGTGAGGTGATTATTTTGACATCCGCGTGAAATCAATAAATAAATGTAAATAATACTCACAAGTCACGGTTAGGTAATGGAAAAAACCCGCGACTGTGATGTACCCAAATTGCCTATACGAAATGCCGTGTGTTCATATTCATTATTATTTAATTTATCGTTAACTAGTAATATTTAATACATTTAAAGTATTAAACATTTTTAAAATTGTTCGTAACATATTACAATATAAATATAAATATAATATAAAATATTAAATATGATTCGATTTGCATGATATAAATTTATATAATTGTTCGTTATCGCGATTGATGTATTTTTTAAATAAAACGACCATCTGTATAATATCGTATATTCGTATATCTGCTTATGTGACTAAAATGTCGTCGTAAGACCATTGTACAGACATCGTTGCGTTTGTTTGTTACAAAGGAAAACATAGGTACGTAATAAAAATAACAATACATAACTACATAATAATTGAATGAACGATAACTTGAAAGATAACTAAGAGGACGTCATGATTGGAAATGAGGTATTCAGGATGAACTTTGTTCTTAACTTTAATTTTGATGATCAGTCAATTCACTCTAATACAAACATCACAAATCTGGATCTGCTGAATACAAATTTTTCATATTGAAAGTTTGTGAAACGAAGACAATTATAATACATGTGGATGTAACGACTGTAACTTCCAGTGGTGTTATTTGCGTTGTTTAATCTTTAATAGAGGTATCAAAGCAGACCAATTTTTTTCATCATTAAGCTACTTTTTTTAATCGTGGTAAACTATCTAATATGTAATTTGTTTAGTGGTAGTGTGGTACATGTATGGATACATAGAATTAAAAGGTCGTTATAAATTTAATAGTTTAATGTACTTTTTTCAACTGGTGTCTTTTGGATTTTGGTATTCATATATATATATCAGATAAATTTAACCTGCAATACAGTGTATACAATGTATTTGGATTTTTCTTAAAATGTCATTGGAATATCCTACGCCGAATTGCTGCACACATTGTAAATAAAAACTTTTATAAAATGTCGTATATGGGCGGACTTAGGATTTGACTTTTGCAGGAGCGGCTGAAATTTCATATAGTTTTTAAACATAATATAATAGCCCACGGGGACCTATCGAATTTTATTCTACACTGAATTGTCGAATCAGCTTCTTTTGTTTTTAGTCTATGGAAAATCTATACATAGACACACACCTTTAAGCTGTCATATGCTCTGTATGCAGTCTCCAGAGGGTCGCATATTACTATCGTACAACACCGAACATAGTATTTTAGTTGGTTCCACGAGAATATTTCGGTTATAATGAAAATATTCGTAATCCATCCATTAGGTACTTCTAATCACAAACTATAATATTATTAATTAATTCAATTTACTCATTGCTATCGTCATCTTCATTCATCATCATTCATAATCGTAGGTGCGGCTAACAGATAGCGCTAAAGTCCTGCCGCCGCCGGTCCCCGGGTGCTTCGGAGCAGATGGGTCGTCAAACGCGCGCGCCAGTAATGCGTGTTGCGTATGACCAACCGGTCGCGGCGCACCGTTTCGTTTCCGTCGCCGAATACGCCGCCGGTTATAGTTCCGGTTTCGGTTTTTTCAACGCATTCGCGTTTTTTGATGTGCTCGTGTGTGTTTTTTCACAGAGAATGAACGGACACCGATCGACGCACGTAAGTTAAAAATAAATAATAATATATTTGTTGTTGTTTTTATTATTTTTTTTAAAAAATATTTCTCTTATCTACAGATATAGGCGTAAATATGGTTAAAAATATTTGAGAAGGGGGAGGGTTTGAAATATCAATTAATTCGTAAATTCGTGAATAGAAATAATATAATTTATTATATTGACTATTGACGAGTGTACAATTTTTTTTTTTTAGAGTGGGTAATCCTCCCACAATTTACGCCCATGTCTACGGCATAGCTTCTGATTTTCTTATGCATGAGAATTCACAATTTATTTGTTTTGTGCACAACGCTTGAATTTAGATAGGTATATTAATCACCACAGAATACAATGTAACTTTGTGTTTAGTTTATTTTTCAATGAATTACTTTTTTTATGTATAATATTAGGTATATTATATTTAAACGTTACTCTTTCATGGGCGATAAACATTTTTTTCCCGATATCATTGATTTGTGAAAGGTTTGAGTCGTCCAAAATACTTTACCCGAATAAGGTATGTACCATAACTCAATTTTTTTGTTATCAATGTTCGCATTCAGTAAATTTGATAAATTTTTAATATGATACACTGAGATAATAGTTTCCATATTATGTTTAAAACTATGAAATTTCGTTGAAAAATGAATGAAATTAACACGTTTCTGGTAAATTGTCTAAACTAGTAAATTCATTTACAACTGAAAAATATAAAACTTTAAATATCTAGGTACACCCACACACACACGCACATACATAAGTACTCTTACTATATAATTATTTTAGTGTCTCGGAAAGCTATTTCTTTTGCTTAAGTTTTTTACGTTAATTCGTCGTAAAAATATAAAAATACTAATAGTGTAAACAAACAGCAAAATATGCGGTAGCCATTTGATTTCGAGCACGAGATCGTAGACAATAATGACCTAGGGTTTTATTTATCTATTGTTATATGCGATGTAATATACATATTATATATATATTATAATATGTATAAATAGATGCACCGTGATCTACGGGCATTTATTGCTGGTTAGGTAATCGCGAGGATTGTATTTTACATTGTACACAAATGTTTCTTTTCGTCGGTTTAACGGCACATTCGTGTCCAATAAAACTTTAACTATACTCAAGGTTTATCATGCATTTGCATTTTTTAATTTAGATTCAATGTTGTACATGTACAAAGAACGACGAGGGCGTTTTTTAAACAGACATTTCTATAGTTGCTGTAATTTAAAATAAATATATATAAAATGTCACAAATAAAAGCTGGTAATACATATACCTACTCTATAGATATAATTTCTTGTTGTTTTTGTCTATTAAATGAACATAAAAATTTAAGGTGATTGTTTTAAATATTTATTAGGTACTTTGAAAACTTTTGAAAAATAATACTCATTTAATATTTAAATTTTATTGAGTCATTATTTTTTTTACCTTAAATTGATATTGGTGCAATAACTATGAACAACTTTTAACTGACAACTTTTAAACTTAATTATTTGAAACAGAGTATTTTATAATATTGTACTAATATCACGACTTTCTGACCTAATTATGCAATTAAAAATTAACATTATTTTTTATTAAATTAAATTATCAATTTTTTTTTATTTTATTGATGTAGGACTTAAAACTAATATATTAATATTGTTATAATTTTAATTTTAATTTTAAGGAAAGAAATAAATTTTTTTTTTATTTAGATACATATAAAAAAATAACAATGCTTTCATATAGCAAAAATATAATTCCAACCTTCTACTGTAGACTTTCTAGAATTAGTACTCTTTATAAACTCTCTCAGGCGCATTGACTTATTAAAAGTACATTGACTTTAAATAATTAAGCTCAAAGAGCTAATGCAATATCTTATAGATTGCGTGATATTATCTTGAAAACTTATAATTTAATTAAAATGTTGTATTTGAAGTTTAAAGCCACTAATAATAAATATATGATTTAATTGTAGTTTTTGTTGTTTATAAAATGCTTTGAGATTGAGATATTGTAATTCTTAGTTATGTAGATCAGGGGTGGGCAACTGGCGGCCCTCGAACCTTTTTTTATCCGGTTCCGTTACATTTTAAAATTTCATCATACATTTCAAAGTCAATCGTCTATACTCTATGCTACGTCTATGCTAAATTAAAATGCATATTTTGAATGACCTTTTTTTTGCTCTGTATATTCTGGCCCGCTAAATTTTAATTTTTAAAAATTGGCCCTCTAATAACTTTTAGTTGCCCATCTCTGATATATATGATAATACATATTACATTTTTTTTTGGTTGGCTAATAAATAGGTATATAAAAAAAATTACTATTTGTAAATTATTAGTGATTATATATAATATATGTAATTATTAACTTTACACAATAGTGTAATGATTTTTGAAATTTTAACGTGTGCACTTGACATATTATTATATCTTGAGTTAAAATTTGAACTTTGAAGTTTGCTATACTACTCTGTTGTATATTGGTATACAAATTACGAATATTCAATAACATAATTTACTATAAAGTTGTTTTTAGTTATTTGTTGAAATAAACAAAGATGTATTATGATTCATCCCACAACTAGTTTGATGTTTGCTATACCTTTTAACAAGAATTAATTACAAACCTACCAAGCTATTAATAATTTTATGAAATGTAATAAATCATTACATTTAAAAATAAAGCTCCACTTTAAGAGATTTTACAACAAATTTGCAAACATTAAACATTTTAACAATAGTGGTCTTGATATAAAGTATAGAAACCTATAAAATTAAAAATATTTATAAAAACTAAGTAAGTACCTACACAACAACTAAAAACAACAGACCTATTTATTATAATTACGAGCTTGTGTGAGGTCGTGTTCATTTTCTCAATTTGATCCAAAGATGAATTTATAATAGTTAGAAGTTATAGGTTATTTTATATTCCTAGTAACAAAATTAAATTTTGTCAAAAAACTTGTTAAAAATAACTTATAAAAAAGTTATCAAATCACATAAAATTTAAATAATATTATAAAAATTAGTTTTAGATGAACTATAATCACCAGAAAATATTTTAAACGATTTTTGATAACTAATACATTTAATTTGTTTTATTAAAATTTAGTTCAAAAGTAAATGCATTTTGACAGTTTAATATTATAAAATGTAGATTATAAAATAAAAGACATATTTTCTTTAAAAAAAAAAATTAACAATCTGTTTACAAAATACAATAAGTACAAATAATAGTACTTAATATATAATTGGTATATATTACACAATATTATACTATTTATAACATTTAAATGTTATATCATATTTAATGTTATATTATATAATAATTCATTTATAGCATCTAAATACAATATAGAATTTAAAAATTTTGCAATTCCAAAATTAATCACAAATAATGAGTTAAATTAAATCGTTATTAGTGGTATAATATTAATTTTATGAATATTTGTTCAGTAGTTCAGTTCATGTTAATATTGTAAAAATTATTTAATTAGGTACTTACCTAAAAATTAAATGTATTAAGAAATATATTTTTTAGTTGCAAGTAATTAATATTTTATACTTTTATATACCAAAGAGAACGTGATTTTAATGTTAAAATGAGTTATAATTATAATTATATATCTTACTTTAAAAATAAAGAGGTATAAAATCTTATTAAAATAAAAAAACTATTTCATTTCTGTCGAATTAATTTAATATTTGGTCTCCTCTTCCATTAAATCGTCCCAATTAAATTACGTTTCTTTTCAATATTTTCAAGCTAGTAGTTACTTAATTTTTTTATACACTAGGTATATGATTCCTATGATATTTGTAATCAATTAATTTATTTATTCGATAACAAATACACTAAAAAGTAAGAATGTTGGTAAATTCTTGTCAAGTAGTTTCACAATTGATCAAAACAATAAAAAAGAATACAATAAGAGGCTACCTCAGTAGATATTTTATAAATTCAGTATTTTATTAATATTTCAAAAATATATAATTAACACAAGGTAATACATATCTTACTTTATTAATAGGGAACAATATGTACTTACTATAAACTATTCGTATACAATTTACTATGACTTTTTGGATGTTTAAAATAAGAAAATGAAATCTTTGTAATTATGAATTCTAAATTTTAAAATGACCAAAGAAACAATACAGATAATTAATACTGGGACTCACAATAAACAGTCACCCTGCAAAAGTAAGAATCATAAAATCACAAGTAGTAAGTACCATTAATTATTATACCCGAGGGGAGTATAAATAAATTGTGATTCATTGTTGAAAATTATGAGGCTCTCAAGAAACATATTTGAAATAAGAAAAAGGCGATAATAATAATACAAACTAAAGAAAAAGTTACAGCAAAGAAAACTATGCAAATTTAACTTAGGAAAGAATAACTACTAATTTAAATCATAACAATTAATACTATAATTTTTCTGAAATGGAAACTTAGATAAAAATATTTTTTAGATAGGTATAATTATTATATTGTGGTAGTTGGTATGATATATACTATAATATGAAATCATACAACAGTAAAAATACAGTACATATCTGTACATATCATTATATTTAATAATTAAGTACTCATATGTTGAAATTAGGTCAAAATAGTTGCTTTTGAGTGAACAACCTTGTAAAATATAACTGCAAGTCTTTAAAAAGTTATTAATTCTATAGTTTTATTAACACAAACCAACAAAGAGCCATATATGCAAATATTTTAATTCTATGAAATTATTAATCATGAGCCATGAGTCAGGAATTAAAGTAAAATGCCATGATGTACCCGACAGATCTCTGCTTGGTTTTAAGTGAGAATCTTAATTATAACGTGCATAGCTGTATCGTTATTATTATTAAACAAATTAGCTGATTGGATGAGGTTCAACAGACCTGTTATAATGCTTATTAACAAATAATAATGTATGCGTAAATGTTGTGTTGTGTTATGTTTCTTGTTATGTTCGAGAATAATTTATTATGGTTTTATCAGAATACTTGGACTGTCTAGAAGAAAACTTGTACAATTCCGTTGTAAATTATTTCGAATATTTTGAGTAGATACGAAGAGAGAGAGAGAGACATACACACATAATAATATAAATATAATATCTCAACGTATGAACTTACGCGCGATCAAAATAAGCACTAACTGTTAAACGCGTTGTGGTTTTGATTGATCGGTTCGGTTTAAATGCAACTTAGCACGCACAAGACAATATTCGTATTATTAAACATTTAGATGAGCTTAGAGGATAAAATATGTTTCGAAAAAGCCTTTACGATCATCTCGGTTTTCACAATATAATTCTCATCCGACAATGATGCACGTTTGATTTGCCTAGCCTAGTTGATTAAAAATGTTTGGATTTTGGAAAAAGTTTCCAAAACAATTAAACCTAGTATTGACGCGGTCGTTTCCGATTTTTTTGGAAATCTGCCGAATGTGCTAATTATGGATGACTCGCCAAATTTGAAGATGTGTGAAACTGAAAACGTAACGGTAGTCGATAGTAATGTAATCGAAAGGATCGTGGTATAAATCAGTCTTTTTATTTAGTAGTTTTCAATCATCTGTGATATAGTAAAATATAATATAATATAATTTATTTGTATTCAAAAATAGGTATGACAAGTCCAAATAGTTTTTAAGTCTAGTGATAATTTACTTAAGTTTGTATTACTATTTTAAACTAACGAAGAGATACAAAAATTAGAAATAGATGTGACAAATTCACAGGATTCATAATAATTTTGTCTATACCGCAGAAGTATTAAAATTTTTTCGTCTCACGGCTCATTTGCTTCTTCAGAGCACAACAATAAATTTATGGCTCTCAAATTTTAATCTCATGACAAACAAATATATAGTTTACGTTATATCCGCAAGTGTATTTATTTATTTATAATATATAATATTATAACTTAAATAATTATCGACTGTACGTGTTTTCGACAACATAATTATTTTTAATAATTCTCATTTCTGGTTTTCACTATCGTAACGTCGCACAATCAATGTGTATCATCATCATCATCATCATCATCATCATCATTAAATAAATAATTGTTTTTCGTCTTCCCTGTGTCGCATCTCCCTTGACAAAGATTCGAGATGCCTAGCGACCTTCGGTGCCGGGACGCATGTATTGAATAATATCTACCTCTGTTCTGTGTTCTATATAATAGTTCTGTCACAAGTGTTTTATGATTTATATAACTCATAAGTCGTCTAGCAGTAGTAGTTATCGTTCAATTTGATATAATTCTTCACTTATATTGAATCATAACGAGTACCTTAAATCAATAATATAATATTTAAACATCAATATTGTTGATTTCACATATTTTTATGATTTATCATTCAAGCACACAGAGTGAGTAAATAATTAAAACGCTCATAGAATAATTTTCTATTCCAAACTCGTTTGGATAGCAATTCAATATACTATACGTCTGATAGCGAGCAGTTAACACATTTACCGTGCTGCACATTTTATGTTGCCGCCTTTTAATTGGGCGTTTATAATAGTATATTTTGTTTATTTATAGCCGTCGTATTTTAAAAACTACAACAGTTCCACATTTATAAATTGTATTTCTTTATTATAATTTATTAAAAATTTTTGTTCAGGAATCCTGTTCAGGAAAGACAGGCTTTTAACAATTTTGTAAGAAATATTGTAGGGGTAGTACTACTAAAAAAAAAAAAAAAACCCTATAACCATTAACGTGTTACTGGCACAGTCACGAATTAATGGATTGTGATACAGGTACAACTCCAATAAATAATATTAAAAAATAAAATAAAATTGTGGTACCGGTATCATAACCCATTGATCCGTGATATTGTAATAACGACAATAACATTAAACCGGAATTATAAACAATATTGATTACTCAGTTACAATATAATTTCAATATTTATTATTATTATTAACAGGGTTTGGAATTATTATGCCTCTAAAATGAACTATGCGATATAGTAGATGGTATTTTGTATCACCAATAATTACATTTTAGTGCGTATGTAATGTGTACCAAAATTTAATAAACAAAACATGTAATTTGCGTTATATCTAAATATTAATTTTTTTGATCTCGCCGTGATAGAACTTTAAATTTAAATTTAAATTTATCTGATAGTTTTACCAAGCTTTCACCAGTTGAAGCACATAAAACGTAAATAAATAACATTGACTGTTAATGACATCAAGAATTGGACAATGAATTATAATTTAGTTGAAATGTTACTAATTTGTACGTAAAGTATGTATACAATTTACAATTACAATCAGCTGATATTTAAAATTTAAAATTTTTGTTGGTGCGAGATTAAATGATTTTCTTTTATATAAGTTATATGTGACGCAAATTACAATCTTGAAAAAAAATTAAAATATTTATTAATTATAAAAATATAGAAACTAGAAAATTAAATCAAGTTTTTTAATATTAATTAATATAGTACATTAAGTTGAATATTTAAATGTAGGCATGTAATTATTTAATTGATTTTCAAAGTAATCAATTGGAAAAATGATCCGTATTTGACACTGAGGAATTTAACTGTTGTTTCCTCGTCACTTTACTTATTATTAAACTACAATTAAAATATGCAAAATATAATCATGAATTTGGAATATTTGATGTATAAAATAAATCTATAGGTTAGTCTGATATTTTTATCGGTTTTTTAACCATAATTTAAACAAATTAATGTTATAGCATACTAGGATCTGAGTCCTAAATTAGACTCATTGAGGTTAAATTTCATTTCGTTATTATATAACAGCCCTGTCCCTATCGTCACAATTTAAATAATTATAAAAAAACTTTAACACTTTTAAATTCACTTAAATTTTTTTAAAGATTACCTTTCCTTCTTGTCAGACAGTAAAAATAAATAATTCTATTATGAAACAACTTTTTAATACAACTTGTAGAAATCAAAATTTAATAGTATATAACCGTAGACCCCACAGACTATTTAGAAGTTTAAAAGCTGACTTTCAATTTTTTAACTGGATAATGGCAACCATAGTAGTAGCTGTTAATAGATAATACAGTTTATACAGTTTATAATAAATTATGACTGCGGTCACGATATAGAATTAACGTTAATAATATAATGGACCGTGAACCTAAAGTTATGAATGTTTAGGTATAAAATTAGTTATAAATATTGACGCATGGTAACTATTTTTACAGCTGTTTTATAATGTTATTATATAAATATAAATTTGAAAACCTTTTATAATAGGACAATAGGTATCCAGTACCTATATATTAGTTTATATACTCATATTTTAAATCGTAACTGCGGCTGACATCAATTAGATCGTTGTTGCGGAATAACAACTTTTATAGACTAAAATTGTGCGTATAAACACTAAACGAAAAAAACGTGTATTATGAATTAAGATTCTAATGTCCCATTTCTTGTAAAATGGTAAAAATTATATTTTTTTACCTTTACCTAATCCCACTGGTACCGCCTACGCTTGACATAATATTAAAAACACAAATTGGACAGTTATATATATATTTTTTTTAAATCAGTGAATATATTCACTACGAAATACTCAAACAAAATTCAGAACACATGTAGAGATTGCGACTGTTGGACGGATGATTATAATAATATTTTTATACACTGTTTTTAATAATTATGTACGTTTATGTTAAAAAAATGTGTACGTTTATCGCAAAGCTGCAGGTTTTCAGGATTCTTGTGTTCAAATCACCCTTGCTTATCACACAGGATTATATAATATTATTTTAATTTTTGAAACTTTCCGTATTAACGTCTGGTTAATCTATTCATCCTTTTTCTAATTTAACTTTATTATACAAATATAAATATGCAAAAGGTCGAGTCACGCAAAAATCTGCAGGGAATTGCCACAGCTGTGCGTTGGGTATTGTTAAGCTATTAACATTTTGACACGTTTTTCCTGGAATGTTGAAAAAAACAAAAAAAAAAACGATTTAATTCTAAATATTTCTGTATCATATTTTTTAATCACAAATTTTTATTTTATTTTTGATTTGGGCGATATAAATTGTACCCATGCCACCGGGGAAACGTAATACTTATTGTGAACATCAGTGAATAATCTGTTAATTAATCGTATTTTACTTTGTAAGTAAGTACACTAGGCACTTAGGCAGCTAAAAATTATGAGATTCGGAAAAGATTTATGTAGTATATAAGGGTTGCATCAATCATTTTATGGATATCATTATGTTAAATGATAAAAAATATTTTTATCTTAATAATATTATATTTATGCATGGTTGACGTTTTTTAAAATTTATATAGGATCGAATATTTCTAGAAGAATAGATTTCCCAAAAAAATACTGGAATAAACCCGAGTTTTATCGGAAAAGTTCAAAATTCAAAATTTAGTTTTAGTTTTGAAGTTAAAGAAATATTACAAGTCCGTACTTTGTACATCATATTATTATCCATAAAAATTATTTTAATTCAAAATAACATTTTATATCATCATTCGTTATTTATTTGTAAATGAAATTTAATGGTCAATATAAATATCTAGACTCGCCATGATAATTTCTTAAATATGTCACTTTTTCCACTTTCTTTTTTTTTTTGGATATATTTTTAGTTTATTGAGATATTTGTAAAATTATTATAATAGCATATTATGTATAACTTCATATTATACAGGGTGTCTCAAAAAACGTTTTTTTTAAATTAACTAAAAAATTTTATTTTTCAAAAAATTACAAAAAAAAGGATATATACAGTTTTAATATAACATTTGGTTCATTCGATTGTCTTTCACTAGCTTGTTCACAGGCCGAAGTCCGGTCGAGAAAATTAACAATACCTGCCTCCTTAGTTTTCTCTGGTGAGTTTCACGAGGACGCCTTAACCTAACCCGGGTTTTTGAGATCAAAAGTTGAACCAGTTTTTTCGAATTTTTTAGTAGCCGATGAATCTATAACACATTGGGAGCAACGTTTGGTCTGAGTAAGTTACGAAGTCGTCGCACAGTCATCGCACCACTTTCGTTGGATTGGTAAAAGGTTCTTAACAACCAACACATGTGTTTCAATTGACATTCGGTCCATGGTGACACTTGGCAAAAACTGATTACACAACAACAAATCAGAATTATAGTCGATTAAAAAAATGATGAGAACAATGTTGTGAATATAAAAACAAAACAAAATGGCTTCCGATTTAAAGAAGCGTTATTTTTGGGACACCATATTATGTACTTTACAAGTATTTACATATCGATTCACGGGTTTTATTGTTTCCCTAACTTAAACCAATAATTATTATTTATATATAAATATATAATAATAACATATACTAATATAGTCACGATATGGCACGGTAGGCACAAAACGAGACATGCGATTGCTGTGAAATAAATCAAAGTGATTTTGCATGTACAGTATCCACGCGATACGATATATTATATATTATATTATTATACACACGTAGGTACTTGTATCGTTCGTACGTGATACACATTTTTATATAACATTTTTTTCTTCTTCCGTTTTGTTATTATTATTATTTTATTATTGTGGCGTTCGTCTCGCTTTAGAATCCGCATACTATTATGATTATCATCATTATTATTATCGTTATTGTTGTGTGAATAATTATTTCCAAGGGAATTACGCGACTTTCTGATTCATGAACGATCGTTTTACGGAGTTTGGTGTAAGCTAGCTCATTTGAAATTCAACAACTTCAAACTCTATATACGCATGTATAATATATAATATAAAACGACGCGGACAGATCAATGGGAAACTGTGTGGTTATATTTTTTTCTATTTTTTCAAATGTATATCAAAATGGCGTCCAGTCTATGCATTATTTTTGTCGTATCGCAGCACGAGATTTTCGCCGAACGGATTAAATAATCCGATTGATCAGTTTAATAAAGTTATCATAAATGCCATCACATCAATAATTCACCTTATGGCTTATAGTCAAAGATCATCCATGCCGATATTACTAACATTATTCAGAAATTATGTCCCATTTTTACTCCATTATATAATACTTAATATTAATTTACAAATGAATAATCTATCAGGGCTATAAAAGCTCATAGTATTATTTTCCAGTGTGCCAATTTGCCAAATTATGTTGTATTTAAATTAGACCACACAATATTAGTATAATATTATCAGTATATTATGTATTATCAATATTACATATGTGTTTAATTTTTAAATATATAGTCGTTTATAATTATATACATATTACATACTTTAGAGGTGGATTTTCAACATTTTTCTCGGTGGGTGGGTGGGCCAGATAATTCAACATATTGTCAATAATTACTGTAAAGTGAATTTGACTATTACACATTTAAATTGCATAACATACACTCCTCGTAAAAACAAAAAGATACATTTTACAAGAATATTAAAAATTATTATTCAACATATTATTATTTCGATTTTTGTGTGAGGAGGGAATCTGGTTCCCTTGGCCTTCCCTATAAATTAATCACTTGTATGTTATTATTATTTAGATTCAAAAGGATAAGTCCATTTACTCGTTGTGAGCTGAGATAGAACTCGTTTGATGACCGGCGTCCGATGAAATGTATACAAATTAAAATAAAATAATACTGCGCGTTTGCATCGGTAACTCAGTTATCATTCATCAAGCCCTCTAGTTTTACTTTGAATTTGGTTTGAATTTACAAGAGCCAGTCTATTAATCAAATGTAAATATAGGTGTGTGTACATACAGTCTATAGCAAAATATATATTCAATTTTAAATATTTCCAACTTAAAATTTATAGTAAAGTTTTATTTGCTTTGAAAATGGCAACATTGTACTTACCTAATATTTATTGATAAAGTATTAATCATAAATATTAATATTATTTAATTTTTTTTATATATATTAAAGTATTTAATGTTATAGTATTGATGATGTTTTTGATAAAACTATAACACGCAATTGATATCGTCTAAAATCGGTTTTAGGTTTAACGGAATGTTTATATATTATTAGTAGAAATAGGGAAAATATATTTAAAAAATACTCTAACATTCGTGATTATTCATACATTATTTAAACTTATGAAAATAGTGTTTTAAATAGACGAGTTTATAACAACTATATGCATTTAACATTTTCAAAAAATACGGTACCCAAATGGAATTTGACATGACGTGAATGTTATTCCCGCAAGGCAAGTTTTTGTGTTAAAAACACACTGAACAATTATACTGAACAATTTTGAAAACATTATATTGTTTGAAAAAAAATTTTATTTAAGGTTTTTAGTTGTAAAATATCTTATCGTATAAAAATTGTATAACATTATGTACAAAAAAATATTTTAGTGAGTATAATTTCTAAAACCGCTAAAAGTATACAAAAATAAATTATATTCAGGACTTCAGGAGTTGAAATGTGTTTGTTTAAATTAAAAAAAATATATACATTATACAATTTCTATGGGAAAATCTAGAGGGTTTAGCGAGCGAAACGACAAAGTGGCATAACCACGTTGTATCTATATTATATACATATTGTACGTATGTTACAGAGGTTGTCAGGATAGAATTTTTGGTAGGGCTAAAATGTTTTTTTCGAAACTACTCGTGTATACCACATTGTACTATACATATATATTTAATGTTGTAGGGTTGTAGTTTATTTTGTACAGAAGAGTTCATGACATATCTATTATAATTTATAGTTTATTATGTCAAAGTGTTTGTGAAAAAATGTACAAAATAATGCATATAACATAACTACTGTAATAATAATAATAATTTTTAAAAAAGTTGACAGTTTTATAAAAATATTTGAGCAAAACAACTGACAAGAAAATTTCTTATCCTGAAGGGTTGTTGATAAGATGTGTATATGTTGGTAGGATTTATCTGTAACTTCAGATAACTATATCCTGTAGATAATAGGATAAAAGTCAAGTTTAGGTTTAGCAAATACATTAGAATAGGTTTCAAACAAATAGCTTAAAATTATTATCATTCTGCTGTTCTCACCGTAGAACAACGGACTTTTACAGTTTTTCGATTTTTTAATACTGTACTTTTAGGAGGATGGTGATAAATTATTGAAAGATCCGCATATTTATAAAATGGATATACATATATTAAACTAAAGGTTATAGATTTAAATGCTGAGAGTGTAAGTAATACTTAAATAAGTCCCCATCGGATTCAGGTTCAAAATATAAAAAGGCTATATGTCTAATTATTGATGACGATTTAAAAATCTATTCCCATGAATTAATCACAGATTTTCATAGTAATAAGTCCTCGTTTGACGTTGCTTCATTTAACGTAGTGTCGCTATTACGTCCTTGAAGTTTAAGTCCTCGTGTTTCAATTAACACTGCAACGGTTTCAGTATAATGTCGTTTTTAATAAATATTTATACCAGACTATTGTTATATTTTTATATGTTTGTATGGTATGTAATTTAATTTCATCGATATTTTTTGCCTATCATACCTAAAATCTAGATACTATTTTATTTATTATAGGTATTATGTATATACGTATGTACTTATCGTATTTGTTTATACATTCGTACGTTCTATCGATAATTAGTTGTCCAACGACACTTTTAATGTTCACTATACATGCAGTAGTCATATATAATATGTATATATGAGTACATATTATTATGTTTAATTTATAACTTATATGAAAATTAAACGCCTACGTTTACTTTCCATGGCCAAAATATTTGATAATTTTTTGTTCATTTTAATATAAAATAATAATAATAATAACAATAATAATATATTATGAATATATTTTCTATATTTAAATAATGTATAAATAAAATAATTAAATCGTGCAATTATTATTGTATAATTTTAAAATAACAAATTGTTATTTATTGGCAGGAACTCTTTATAATAAAGTAAAAAGTTTTTCACTTAATGTTTTTTTTGGTTAACGTCGTGTTTTCTAGGAATCTAATCTTGACGTTAAAGGAGGACTTACTGTACTTTAATTAAAGTATAAAAATCTATAAATTACAATATTATTCTTAAAATATTTATAATGAAAATTAATGATTATATTAAATTTATTTTAAGTATATTTTAAATGTTGATTAATATAGACTAATATTAATTAAACGTACTACAAATATTTAATAAAATGTAATGTTTTATTTAAATCATATTATTACATTAGTATTATTATTTAAATGATTAAATAAATTAACACAATTAGGTTAATTAGGTTAAATTAGGTAAATGGTTTATAAGAGGAATAATAATTTTAATAATGTGATAGTTTCTATAATATGTTTGATAAGATAAGAACACTAAATATTTCTAAACGATTAAAACAAAAACGAATCAAATGCTATCAGAAAAATGTCGTGTTCGAGAAAGACAATTCATCGGGGCATAGATTCAAGGGAGTATAAATAAGTATTTTTTTCAACTATAAATACCTATATTCCCCGAATCTAAGTCACAAATTGTCTTTCTCAAGCACGAGCTTTTTGATTAAGTTTGATTCATCTCGGTTTTAGAAATATTTACTTGTAATTTGTTTATTATGTTTACGTAGCTATCAATCAATAAACAAATATATTTAAACCGTAATTGATTGATAGAACCCTGCAGAATATTCTAAACACGTGAATACTGAAACCCCCTGTACACAAAAACACGAGAGTTTAGTTGGAGGCATTCCTAATGTATCGTCTTCGTTTCTCAGCGATGTGTTTGATTTGCTTGGTAGGTATTCATTTTCTCTAACGAGTAACGGTTTACACACATTTTGTTTAAGTTACAAAGTGTTTCTATATACACGCAACGAGCTTATTCGAAATTCATCAGTCTTGTCATTCATAAAATTATCGTTAAAATATAAGATCATATAATGGAGTTAAAATTTATATTTTATATTATAGAAAGTATTTTTGTTGCGTACTGCTGTAACTCAACATATTATTGTTCTTTATACATTGCATTGAAATGGTGTGTTTTAATATCTGTTTCACTTTCGATAAAATAATAATACAAAGATAACAACAATTTCAATAGCTTTTTACAAAACAAAACAGTAAAAAATAATATACCAGAAAGCTTTGATTTTATATTAAATTTTGAAAGATAATGGTCTGGAAAATAGTAGAGTTTTCTAGTTCCACAATATTATATTTTATTGATGAAAGTGTTTTTTATTTAATTTAATCTCAAGCATAGAGAATTTGTATTTAAAAATAAGATTAACTATGCAATTACTTAATGTAAAATTTAGTGTTGATAGGAAAACGTCGGTAGTTATAATTTTATATATTTCAAGTTGTTATACACTATTTGTTTAGCAGTCTAGCCAATTTGTAATATATAAGGTGTAACAAGGCTATTTGACAAATTTCCATTACAAACGTTACTATATTTGTTAAATAGTCCTGTTATACTCTGTATTTGACAAATAATTTTACCTTATCATTTTGCTTTCACAACTGATAATTAATTATTAAAAAATGTGTCTTGACTTTCCCGGGATTGATAATTATTTTCACTAATTTATTAACGTTGTACTTAAATGTTTAAAGTCACAATAATAAGCCCAATTTACAAAAAAAAAAAAGTTCCATAAATCTATATTTGATAATATGATTTACTAATTATATATAATATTATCTCTAATTTTGCGCAGATCTTTGTAAAAAGAATTCAGATTAAATTAACTAATCGCAAAGAAAAAAATTTAATTTTTTGAATTAGGAAATTTGATTTTAAAAAGGCTAAGGTATGGTTCAAAGTTCAAACTATTACCAAAGAAACCAGTTCTACATAAACCGCCTTAGACAAAAGAAACATATACCTTCATTTATTCAGATCTAACAAAATAATTTGATAGAATGGATAATATTATAATTCAAAATTTAAAACCTGCAAGAATCAGACCATCTACTTTTATAGGTCTTATGTGGCTTATTTCATAAATGGATAATAGAATACGAGTAATAATAAATGGCACTTTGAGTAATAAGAAAAAAATGTTAAGTGGGGTACATACGTAATACGTTCAATACCATCAATAGGTATTGTTTAATATACAAATTAATGAGATTTTTTTAAATTCATTTTAGGACCGAAATCATGCCGATATGTTTTTATATGTTGTAGAGAAAACTGGAATGAGATAAGTCGGAATATAAAATCGAATTTTAGTCTAATAAAATTATTGTTACCAGATAATCTTTTTTTAAATATAGATAAATCTTGTACTTCCTTACACTACTTAATCGATAAAACTTTTGACGTTGAAAGCTATCTGCCTTCATGACTACGCATGACGTACTCCGCAAACGCAATCGCATTGTAAAAAAACTTATGGTAAATAAATATATAATATATTTTAGGTATATAAATGTGTAGTAACTTGAGTTGAGCGGAACAAATAAACGTAGTTTCAAATAAAGTTAGGAAAATGTTTTATGTGTTAAGTCTTAAGTGTTCGGCAATATTTTAGATGGCAGAAAACTCTATGCAAGGCTAAAAGGCTAATACTGAACTTATTTTTTCATATGATATTATTAGCTGGGACAGGGCTCATAAAAATACTTTTAAGATTCTATAAATTAATCAAAATTGTCTATTTTTAGAATCGCTCTTTAAAAAAAGTGTACTTATTATTATAATATATAGCCGACCTAAACAAAAATTTCTGTTTGCATTTTTTTTCAGTTAAGAAAATATTTTACAAAGCCACAGTCATTTATTTAATAAAATATAAATTACTTATCCATTACACTCGAAATGTTAACACAAAGTTTGCTAAAATGTATTTTATGAGAGCTTTTAAAAATGAAACTACTACTAGAATGTTATAGTCTATAGGAATTTTAAGAATTAAAAAAGCGAACACGTGACCTGGCATCTATTGAATTTAGTTATTTAACACATAGAATAAATACCGATTTTAGTAAAATGATGGTAATTGAATAAAATGTAGTATATCAAATATTAACTATAATAACTGTTTTGTATTTCGTATCCAATATATTATTATTTTAGTGTTAATGTTAATTTAATTTATGTTACATAAGCTATAGATTGGACTTCTGAGCACATAAGTGACTCAGCAGGACCCAATATTTTGTTTTCGAGAAATTAAATAGAATAAATAAATATTTTGATTAATTAATTATTTTAATATTACCCACATAGATTTAAGAAGTTTAAATATTAAGTTACTGTTAAAGAAAATAATAATAAAGAATTATTGGTTCGGAAAAAGAAAAAAATAATACCAATCCTTATGGTTTGAATATACCCTCAAAAGGTTCAAGGCCGTTAATTTTGGGAGTCGTTTTAAGCTAAAAAATTGATTTATAATTTCATTATAATATTTTATACTTAATAGGTTATTTTACTACCACATATAATATAACACGAAAAAAATTTCAGGGGGGATTGAACCCCCGACCCCTCTAGGTACGGCCTTGAATAAAGTGATGAGGAAGAGTGGATGATATATTCTTTATGCATATTGAAATATTTCATAGATATCTTAGATACTTAGATGACATTGGCGCCTCTGGGAATGTTTAGAATTTTACATCAAGCGAGGATTCAGTTGGCTAGTTGTTTTATAAACTCATTTTAATTCTGGTAATTATCTATCAATTATTAATAGTAATAACACTACTAAATAATATGTTTCACCACTTATTCACGCATTTGAATATCGACAATATAAGAACACGACCATTGCTGATGATCTTAAGTTATATACATATATTTTGTTTTAAATGTATCTATATATACGATTACAACCCGAACGGGCCGTGGCCTGGCGTTGTTTGATTCAGTGATTATTTTATTGGTCGGTTCGCCGTTATTGATTCAACTACGGTAAATTTGCTTTCTGTGGTTTGCTGCAGGTCCACTCGTACTAGAATTACAAGAATAGGCTTTAAATTGGATTTCTTCGCACAATATGATTGTTAATATAATTTTATAGCTGTCTTTTTTCACAACGTCTTTTGACGTCATATCAACCGTCAACCAGTTTCAATTGTAAATCATATTTTTTGTCCTTTGGACGCTTTTTTACATCATTGTATTGAATACGATATTTTTAAGTTGCGTTTAGTATTTTAATTTACAAACGGTATATAATACACAGTACTGTTCGTTAATTTTATAATTTTACTCAAAAATTTTAACATTAATGCAAAATAAATTAGTACATTTTTAAAAATTAATATTTTCCTAGCGATTTACTAATTTGAATATTACAATTTCCATCAGATAATGTTTTAACGACACAGTCTCATTAGGAACAATAATCGCGAGAGTAGACAAATTGATTTTGTTTTCGCCGTACGCATGTATTGAATTATTTAACAAAATATGCATTTTAGAGCAAAGCCTATACATTTAGAAAAAAATTTTATTTTTCAGTTATATTTATGGTAAAAAAATATGTTACTGAACATGGAAAATATTATTATTAATGATAACCTATTCGGAACTAATTACTCCTTTGTATGTATATTCAATAGTTTAAAAATGACTGTGACAATTGTTCTCTAAATCGAATACTTCATAAATAATCATGTAGATAAGGTACGGATGATTGTAGTGGACGTACAATTATTCATGGACAAAATGATGTATGGCAATAATAATGATAATTATTGAATGAAGGGTAGTGAAATTAATATGAATCAGTGGTTATAGAGCAAAATGTGGGAGGAAAATCGTATTATTGGTATATATAGATATTATACAGCTCGAATGTTCATTTGAAGTGTAAATATTGTATTGATTGTTCGGGTTGACAAATAATAAGCAGTTTGCCACAATATGAACTTCGAATTCGAAATTGTTGTAATCATAATATATACAACAATATAATTTATAGTTAAAGATTTGTAAATGTAAGTCGTTATGGTAAATCGTTTTGAATAATGTGTAATTAAACACTGAAAGTAACTTTCTTTACTTAAAGAGTAATGGCGACTAATGATTTTCGAAAAGCGTTGGACCTGATGCAGTGAAATTTATAAAAATAATTTCAATATAGAGTTTACGTCCACCACCGGGAAATAGGTTTTTAAACTTTTGGAATAATGATACATCGTTGCATTTGATAAACATTTCTGAACTCGAATGGGTTTATTTCACACTTGTACGAAGATCATGTTAAAAGCGAGTATTTTTTAGCAGTCGATCAAAATGTGGAGTTTGACAAGCGTACATATTATCATTATAAATTTATCAGATGTGTCGTATTACTCGTATTTGCCTCTTTCTCTTTTATATTTTAAGAACTAATTTAATTAATAATTATCGTATTTTTATAAAAACAACTTATGTATAAGAATTTCATTAGTTTTAAAATAATCAAGTATTTCTTTCCATACATAATATTGGCTTTTCAATTTATTTAGACGTCTAAGTTTTGATAAGTAGAGAATAATAAATTGCAAGTAACAATTGTACACACTTATATTAAATTCTGAAATTCGTTGATTTCAAGCGTTAATGTGTCATGATGCAGAGTGTAAAATATTTTCCTATTGTATCTACTTTTATTTTTAAGAATGTGCCAATTATCGAGATCTAATATATATTTAAAACTATGTATTCACTTTTATGATAACATTTAATCATTATAAAATAAGATTTACATTTTTTAACCTGAATGTGTATTATATGAAAATCATAGACTTTTTTAAAATGACAAATAAATAATTTTATTCAATTTAAATAACTATGTTTGTCTTGTAATTTCATATCTAAAACACAACATTCAAATTATATTTATTGTTGCACATTGCGGTGTCATTAATATTTCATTATTTTATGAGCATAAAAGTTAAAAATCATTAACCTAATTCCAGAATTACTCAATTAACAAATAATAGTTTGAATTTTTAAAATATTAATAAAATATATAATACGAATATGTAATTTATTATACATCATATAAGATTCTTAAGGGGCACTTAATTTCCATATTTTAATATTTGTTATCTTTATCTGCTTCAACATTATACGATAAGATATAACGAGGTTGTGTTCTTCAAAAATTATGTAATGACTAATAATTATGTTTATATAATAAATATGTAAACATGAATTATTATTATAAGAACTAAATTATTGTACTAAATAATATAAATTGTTTTTTTTCTAAAAAAAAATATAATTTGTGAACTAATTATTCATCAATTAATTCAATTTGCTATAAATACACACATATAATTATGTATATATACAATTTAAAATTAGTTTATTTTATTTACTGTAAGTTAACTATTTTTTTTAATGTTTTTTGTGTAGCTTATATTAAATTAAAACATTTAAATTATTTTTTAGTAATTATTAATACACTGGCTTAAAATTTCTAGATTAAAATCAGTGTTATAGCTGCGTATTTTTCTTAAGCTATATATATATATGACAAGAGGTTAAAATTAATTTTTATCATATTATTGACCACGTATATATATATACAGGGTATCTCGTGAAGATTTCGAAAAAAAAAACTGTGAATTATTTAATACGATAGTGGTATCATAATTATTGCACCAAACATGTGGCTCGCGTGCTTGTACGGCCGGAAAACGATTTCAGTGTTTTTCTCGAAACTAGAAAAAATATTAAAAATCAGGAGATTAATGTAATTAAAATGTTAAAACGTCAATATTTTCAAAAAAATGAACTCTACTAAATGTCTATTTTCAATTTTTTTTTAAGTAAAATATTAAAATAAGTTAAGACATGAGATATTTGTAGTTCTTGTCCCTGTGAATCTTATTAAAAAATCAGACTTATAATATTTCCATTATTTCAGGTGATATCGCAATGGGTAAATCCTCACGAGACACTGTACATATAGTCTGTTTTATTGCAGGTACACATTTCTGTACACATTGATATAATGGAATTAAAAAGAAAAATGCTATTGTCGTATTGTCTATTAGTTGTAAGACCCCATTGCAAGTGTGACACAATAACAGTGTTCTGGTGTTCACAAACCTAAGTGACATTGATATATCCAAAAAACTAACTTAATCTTTATATAGTTCAAAACGGGTATTTTAAATGCATTTTAAAAACCAGTGTAGAATTGTTCTTATTTTTTTTTTTAAGTTTCGGTTCTTGTTCTTTTGTTGTGCATGATAATCTTAGTTATAATTTTAATCTTTTTAGCTCATTTTTGATATGGAATTTGACAAAAACTTAAAAATAATAATTTTTGCAACATTACATACATGTATGATACCAATATGTTTTATTATTATACATTATATAGTGATAATTGTGAAAAAAACAAATACTTTTAGTGTAAAGCCGCATACCAAATACCAATGGAAGCAAAAAATTCCTTCATTTTTAAGTGTTTGATTTTATTAAATGTGAACATGACTAGAAGTGCCGTGGAAATGTAATAGGGTGAGTGAACATTTCTGTATTTGTCAGAGTTTATAGATAAATTGCATTGAAGTGGATAGGGAATTTCTATCTTTCCATATTTTAAAATAAGTGAAAACTATTTCACTCATGGGTATCGAGTGAAAATAGAAATATATAGCTAAACTTAAAACAATATCAATAAATAGAACTGAAAATAACTGTTTTTGTTAAATTCTGTTCAAATATTTTAATATTTAACGACACATCAATAGATAACGTGGAAAACTAGAAAACCTATTTTTTAAATATTTAGATTTAGTCTATTAAATTCAAAATGTTATAAAGTTATACAGTATGACTTAGGTCATAATTTAATTTTTTTTTTTTTTTTGATTAATGTTTGATAGTTGGTATACCTACATTCTGATAAACGTTCTTATATTATACTCATAAGTGAAGATAATTGGAAAACGAGTAAGTTTAAGTATTTAAAAAATCGATCAAACGAATAACATAATATAAATAAATAGTTGCTGAACACGATGAAAATTGCTGCAAAACTGATGAAAGTTGGTTATTTTTTTAATACAGTTTGTAAAAATGTAAAATTACTTTCTTGTTTTCGTATACATAATTTTTTGATTGATAACGTTCCTTTTAAGTCAATTTTTCACTTTTTGTTATCCACATTGTATTTTGAAAAAGTAATATTAAATCATAATATTTCATTTTATCAATAGTTATATTGAATTTAATTTGAAAATTGTTAATTTAATTTTAATATGTTTACATATATTTATATTTTTATAAAGCCAGCATGATTCAAAACTAAGGTAATTTTAGTTTTGGGAATTGTATTTAAAGTTATTTGTTATAATAATGTGATTGAAGTGAACTTGGTGTAGTTATCTTATGTCTATTATATACAAACTTATATCAAAATATTATCAAATAATAATTTCGTGGTATGACTACATAATTCAAAAGTACTATTTAGTTTAAATTATTTATTGAAATTTCAAACTTCAACACCTTATCGAAAATACTCTAAAACAAAATATACAACGTCGTTAATCTTGATTAAGGTTCCTATAATAGGTAACTAAATTCATTGTTATTAAATAATTTCTATGAAGTATTTGCGTTAATAATTAAATTATTACTTCTAAGAAAATACTCTTCATAAGAAAATCAAAATCCAATGTCACGCGATTAAATTGATTAAAACGTTTAAAAAAGTTCTATCGTCGACATATTTTAATATCTTAATCCTAACTTCAATTTATAGTGTATATTTTATATTATAACTTACAAATATTCTTAGAATAAAAACTAGTATCTATAGCTATTGTCTTCATAATTAAAGATCATGATATTTGATATAAATATAGAAGATGGTTATCAAATTAAATTTGAATTATACTTTCATTTGTGTTGTGTTTTTTGTTCATCAAAAAATGTAAACATATTAATATGTCGTACCTCATATATATACAGATTTTACTATTTTTACTTAAAAATCACATCAGTTAATTCGCCAACAAGAATATAGAATAAACTGATGTTGAACTAGTTTTTTTGTTTGCATTTAAAACGAAAATATTGTAAATATTTAATATTCAGATGCTTTTACCTATTCCTATTAAATTCAGTTTTGAAATTATTCATAGTGTCTTGAATTGTATTTCATATACTCGGTAAAATTAAAAGGGTGTGAAATCCAATATTCTTCAGATTAATCATCTATACGTGTTTGGATATGTATTATGTATAACAATGGAAATTCATTAATACAGCATTTAATACAAAATAATGCGTTCACGAACAACGTCTAAGTTAACAAAAAGACAAAATATGCACATCGTGTTAACATTATGTAAAGTCTAGGATTAAGCATCTTAAATTATGAATACAGCTTTAATTTTATTTCGTGCTTGTGTTAAGTAACTCGTTATACTCGAAAATACTTAAAAAATATTAACACATGGAAAATGTTTATATTAATGTAAAATTATTTACTTTTCAAATTTTAATTTTTCAATATTTAACATGATTTATAAATTATAACACTTATATACGTTATGACTAGATACATTTTATCACCATGCAATTTGATATTAAAATGTACACTTACATTTTTGGTCGAAAGTTTGAAAGCAAATTTAACTTTAAAAATGAGTATTTGGTAAGATATAAAAACCACTATACTAGTATTTAGTATAATCAATGATAAAATATAAGATATTATTTTATAGAATCTAATATTTAAATATGAACGAATGTTGTGTATTATCGTTTTATTATAAATGTATAGCTATTAAAATACTGGACAAGCCTGAGCAATGCTACCATTTGACATTGGTGCTAGAATGGACGGATGGTATTGTGTGTTCTAACATTAAACTTAAAAAAAAATCAAAATTTGTTTTTAAATTGGTTCTTTGAGGATTTAAATTGTACATGTTCTAGATAAATTAGGCAGAATTAATAATTTTACTTATTTGCTGTAATATATTATAATATTTTTTCCATAATTAATCTGGATATTTTAGTGAAATGTTTCTAGAAGTAAACAAATCATTTTTAGATGAAAGTTTTACTAGTTAGCATTGAGTGGAGGATAACGAGAACTTAAAAATTGAACATATGATGGATAAAATATTTACATCAGTTTATCATACAAACTTTAAGGACGATAACTCGTAAACCGCAAAGTTCGTTGAATTTGTTTAAAGTAAATTTTAATTATCCGAATTATCTATAATGTAAGCAATGGACTTCTAGATAATTAGTAATCTTAATTTAGGCTTATAACTTTGATTGAAATACGACCATAAATGTGATTTATAAAAATTTGAACACTTTGTACTTTAATTATTTTATCAATTTCTGATTTATTTTTTGAAAATGATGATGTTTTTATTCCCAAACACTTATGAAAAAAAAAAAAATAATAACATTTATGATATCGTACTAATATATTATAGATAAAAATTATTCTTAGCTGTAGATTTTGCAACTTAAAATTCAAATTTTAAAAAAAGTTTATATTTAGGAATTAAGACTACATTAAAATGAATTAAAATACCTAACAAACTGATGAAACAAAATCAGGTACAGATAATTTGAAATAGCGTCGATGGGTTAAAGATAACTTAATTGGAGGTTTATAATTAAAAATAAACTGTATTGAAAAATCTTTGTATAAAAATAACTACAATATTCTTTCTTTCTACGGACATTTATTTCCATTGCGATTTCTCTTATTTCGTATAGTGTTCTTAAAATTTCCAAACAAAGACAACATTTCATAAAAATAATGGATGTTATATATTATGCTTAATAGTATATTTTTCTTTTCGTTTTAAAATGAGACTTTTGAATGCATTTTTTGTCAACAACCAAACACCATTATCAAAACGAAAACAATATTTTTTGTGTCTGAATTCTCATCGATTTGGCCGTATAGTATTTCCGATGTCACGGATGCAATTTAATACAAAATAAGATTAATACATTTTAGATAATTTAGCCATAATGCAAGTTTTCTGAAGGATTTTAAGAATAAACGTCCCATATTCAATTCGAAGTAAACAATACATTATATTGCCCTTGTACAAATTATTCGTTGACCATTACGTACCAAATTTCATTAGTATTTTATTAATTAATCTCAGTCACATCACTTATACAATTCTAAGTTGGCTGTACAAATGGAAAAGGATAAAAATGAAATTCATAAATCTACATAATCTATAGTCTGTAAGATATTTAGCTACACATTACCCACCGAGCCTTAGTGGATATTTAACTGTTCCAAAATCGTTCGTATCATCAAATATAAAGCAGGCACAACAATATTGCCTTACATATGTTTTTTTTTTTTTTAAAAAGCGATTAGAATTGCTTTGCAATTTCAAAAGCACCATTCAATGTATTGCCACCTAATTTAGCTACTCAGTTAATCCTATAGAATTCAAATTAATTCCAATAAATTGTATATATTTTTTATTTTTGACAACGAGCTTTAGTCAGTTATAAAATAATTGTTTGAAGCGATATAATATCAAAATTATCGATTTATAAAATTAAATATTACTTCGCTCTAAACCAGTAATTCTCAACTTTTTATGCTTAGGCACATTTCTTATAACCATTCGTTTTGACGGAACACTGTAGTAATAAATTAATAACAATTTTAATAGAAATTTCCAGCGCCGGATTAAGACTTTTTGGCCTATCGAGATTTTAAATTTCTATCCGCCCATTCATAGACGGAGATTTGATTAAATTTTAGGGTAGGCTAAAATTGTATTATACATAAGCTACGAAGACTTCAGCTCTAATATTTAATCATTTGGGGGTTTTTGAAAATGTTTGCTCCCCTATTTTTTGACTACCAACCCTCTGAAATTTTCTCGGTAGCTCGCCAGTTCAATCCGGGTCTGGAAATTTTTATTTTTAACACCTAATAATACTATACGCGTGTACCACGGTTGCGACTCACGGCACACCTACAGCTAGTTCGCGGCACATAAGTGTACCGCCGAACACCGGTTGAGAAACACTGCTTTAAACCATGATTTTCATAAGTGAAGAAATCTCGTTACTTAATTTTATTTATTTTAATTAATTAAAACGTCTGTATTGTTTTTATGTTATCAACAAGCTTTGTTTGAAAACCAAATTTAATTCTATTCCACGTTAAAACTATTTTTAATGGTAATATTTTTAATTTTTCGTTAATATGATTTGACGAACAAATTCCGTGAATTACAAAAAATAATATTATAATTTACAGTATACAATATCATACAACGATATATTGGTATTTAATATGGGCATGATATGGAAGTTAAATTTGATTTTTATCAAAAAAAAAAAAACTTGAATTAATTCGAGTAAAAAAAGTGTCCTTCAGTTTATAAATCGATTTGAAAAAACGTGAGCACCTAACCTGACTAAAGCATTAACGATGGTAGGCCGAATAAAAATATAGAGAAAAACCATGGGTGATTTACGATTACGATAACGTGAAAATAAAATAAACATAGAAAAATAGTTGTGCTTAAACGAGTTAAACGTTAACCTACATATTATATATATACATTTTATGTAGGTACTAGTGGCGTGAACATTTATTTTTTTATCACGCACTAATACAAGTACCTACGCTGCCCTAATTTACCATTCCATCACAAAGATATAGGTATATACTTCTATTTTTTGTGGTAAACTCGAAATTTATAAATAACAATATAACTCGTACCTTCCTGGTATAGGTACGTTATGACAAATTAAATATCATTATCATGTTATTGGAGTACACACAATTTTTAACTCATTTATATTATTCAGTCTGATTTGCATAATTGTTTTGCTTTATATTTTAAGTTATCAAAAATTAAATTGGCAATTGAAAGTAACGATGTTAAGTACAATAAATAATAAATTATAAATGTAATAAGTTATTCATATTTAGCTGTACCTAACTATTAAGTAAATAATATGATTATCGATTGTCATTAAAGATTGAACTTAAATACTCTAAAATATTACTATTAAATATACATGTGGTGATGCACTTGAAAAAGCAAAATTGTCAGTAAAATATTTTTTTATTTTAGAATTTGTATGTACATAGTAAATTACAGCTAATGTATTTTAATTTTAGATACATTTTAAATTGGGTTTTTATAAAATATTAATATGGTTCTTCTACACATATTATATAAAATTAATTTACTTTATGGGTGCATATAGTTATAAAATTATTAGGTACACGCTTATACAATTTTAATATTGTTAATTTTCAGTTCAATATAATCTCAAATAAAAGTTTTTTTTTAATATACCTATGTTTTTTCAATCATATTGTGAATGAAATAAGCATTAAAAAATCATAATACACTTAATAAAAGTGATGGATATTTCATTGGTTAGGTCTATAGTGATTGGTAAATTAAATACTTTGAATTTTAATTTTAATAAATAATATTTATATTGCACAGTTATTTTAATTAATATAATAACTAATTAGTAATCATATATATTGAATTTCTCACAAATTCACAAAAAGCATAAAAATACAAATCATATAAATACTTTGAAATTAATGTACAAAAATAAATTGTCAAGTAGATGAATGATAAAAACACATTATATTGGTACTCATAAAAATTAATTTTTGAACAATATTAGTGTATAAAAATACATTAGATTTACAACACTAGTGTATTATATTATATAAGATTTTATTTTTTCAGGTTAAGTAACTAAAAATAAACACTTGTATAGTTGCATAAAGTATAAAAAATTAATTTATAATATATTTATTCAAATTATAAGTAGGTAAAAAAACTCTTGGATACCTGATAAATAAATAATATTCATCATATTTATTTACCCATTTAAACATTCCTAGTTGAACCGTAAATTTAATTTATATGGTATCTATACTCTATAGCGTCTATAGCAATAAATTCAATGAGCAAAAAAAAAAAACAAGAACATGTAATTAAATATGCAAGTTCAACCCAATTTATCTTGGTTAATTTATTAATAATATTAATTTTTCTGACGAGTATACATTCTTATCGTGCCGTCGCCTATATTATAATGTTTACACTCAACGGTGTTTTAATTAAATTTCAAAATCCTCGCAAATTTTCGGTTTCAAAATTGTCATACTATAGGACTGGGGTTTCATACGACACATTTATTATGTTGAATACTAATTAAATTAACAGTGTAATAATTTATTTTGAAATTTCATAGCAAAATAAAAAACCACAACACTGTTTTCAGGCTATTAACTGCACAGTACACAACAACAACGAAAACTTCTAGCACCAGCCCGGAAACCACTATTCGACTCATAAAATTCTTCCATTTATCGAAATTATAAATATTATTATTTATAACAATAATATATTATCCAACCGGCACCGATGTAATTAATTTTTGTATTTTTCTTTTATCGTATTTAAATTACGCCGCAATTATTATTATACACGTAGTCAGTCCTTTATGTAACGCGGTAATAATCGTACATGTTTTATTTAATTATAAGTTTATCTCACGCATCAAAATCGATGTGTATTTATATAGTTTATAAACAAATACATTTGTCGTCGACAATCCGCGAAAAGGATTTACCTTCGAATCGGCAGCGTGGCGGCTATAGCTCATGTCACATCGCGTAAAATATATTGTAAACAATATATAATATAATGTATAACTAAACAGTACACTAGAAATAACGACGATTCTCAATTATTTATTCGCGCATTATGCGATACATGTGGAATTTCCATGGGTAGGTATGATTCACGAACGGCTTTAAGCCGCAAATGGTATGGTTTGGTATGTGTAGTAGGTGTCTCGCGTCTGAATTGCGAGTGCGCGCGTGTTTTTGTCTCACTCTCTCTCCCTCTGCGTTTTTATATTTTTTCGACGACTTGCACTCCTCTCGCGTTCACCGCACACGATGATAAGTCCATAATAACATAATATAACGTCTCCGTCTCACTCGGTCGCCCGCCCGCTGCCAATCGAAGACGCGAGCCGCAGATAAGATTATTAGGTATTTTATACTCGCACGGTAAAACAATATAAATATATATATATATAATACATAGTATCTAATAGTATAATATTAGAACGTTATCACCATAACACACATTATACACAGTGTACTTTGTACGGTTAACGAGATCGCTCACAGCAAAGATAAAACCGCGGTGTAATATAATAATATTATTACGGTAACGGGTCTCAGCCGAGCCGTACCTACCTATTCGATCGCACGGTATCGGCGCGCACACACTTGTTGGCCGTCATCGCGACGACATCGTCGCGGTCTTTCAAGTCCCTTATCCCCCTTTTTTTCCACGTGATTTTTGTTTTATTAATAATTTTCCGTGGTATATACTATACCTATATCCCTCAACCGTCACAGCCGTTACGCCACAGTGCGCCTGTGGCCGTCTACACAACGATATTATTGTCCGTTGTTGAATTCGCCACCAAAAATCCCGAGAAGACACCATAGACCGTAATATACACGTACACGAATACGCGATAATATTTTTAGGTATATTATTTTTTTAATAATTAAAAAAATAGCGATGCAAAATAAAAGTGACGTTGCGCAATCCGGTTGCCGTGCGTGCAGCGCCGCCGCAGTATAACCTTGTACTTGACTCGACGTTACACTACTACTGTTACTGTACCATATACCTACGGAACTACAACATCATTACTACTACTTTTACCACTACTACCACTGATATCACTATAGCCGCGGTTACTACCGCCGCCGCCGTCGTCGTGTGTGTGTGCGTGTTGGCGCGCTCGTGATATAATCATAACCGCTGGCAGCGGTCTCGCAGCGGTTTTCTGGTTAATTTTCGCGGAGACGCGTCCGCCGCCACCGTCGTCGTCGTCGCGCGAGTGAAAAAGTGAACAGTTCGCGGGAATTAAATAAATAAAAAACCGAAACCGAAACCGCTCGTCCGGGTCTCGTAGATCGCGTAGGTGAGACTAGCCGCAGACGACCGACGACCGTTGTCGTGGCCGCACTTGGCCGCGGACCACTGCCGCGACATCATGTTGGACGTGGTGCGAACGTGTTTCACGTGCACGTCACGGAAAAAACGGTAAGCGATAGTAGTGTATCTCCGCTTTTGCGCGCGGACATTGCCCACGCAAAAGTCATTCGAGACCTCTACAAAGACAAGCGTAAAAAATAATTATAACCGGCATTGTTTTTCTTAGTGCTGTGGTACCTACGTAAATATTCAACTGAATAAAATTCTATATATTTCTTGCAGTTCTTTGGTGTGAACACCAACTGTCTGTTATTGTTTTAAAAATAATTTATAAAAAACTGAAGAGCTTACTTTTTCCGCATTGTCCGTTCGAGTTCAATAAACAACGAGGGCATGAAAAATATTCTAGCGTAGAGGACGGTAAATTTGAAATTATAAACATTATCACAAATAAAATATTGTAGTTACGTCTTTTCGATATTTTTAAGCGGGTGTAAGAATAACATCGTATTTTTAATAACAACCGTTGCGAGTGAAACGAGATCAATTTTTTTATTACATATTAATGTAGAGGATTTCGGTACACGCCCGTGACGGGTTTCCCGTGTAAAAATAGTCTATCTGAAGTAAATTTTTTGACGGTTTATCGTGACCGTTCGAGTTGGTGAGAGAGACGTGCGATTTTTCTTGGCATTCGCACTTGGTTATTGAAGTGCCGGTAAAGGTACCTATTTTATTATTATTAATTATACATTAAACATTTTTTTTCCATTAAGACATGCCAACGACGATTTGAGAGGTTATTATTATAGTGTACATGTTGAGTATGCATTTTTTTTTGTACCAACAGACACAAATATTTACCTTCGAAAATCGACAATTTTTAATATTTTTATGTACAAGATTATTCAAGTTTATATTATGGAGTAGGAAGTTTTTTCTCTCGTTTGTTCAATTAAAAATAATGACGTGTAAAAAAATCGTTTAATACTATACCGTGTGCTTTTTTTTATTGTCCCTAAACTTGTGACTATTTTTACCAATATTTTGTTTTACGTCCATTTTCTATAGTTATCATCGCTACCTTTGCTATTGCCGTTATCATACGAGTATAATGATATAACTATTCGATAAGTTGTTTGATAACCAAAACAGGTAATGAAAACATTATTCGTACATAATTTGGCGATGCACCGAAGAGATGTTAATAATTATAATACTCCGGTTATCTATTGAAACACATTTTTTTTTAATAATAGTAAATGTTTGTCTAATTAATACATGGCAAATGTTGTTCCATGTAATTAAAGTTCGAGCCATGCAGTGTGTAACGAAATTAAAAAATAAAAACAATATTATCCATCTGCAAAATTAAAATTGTTTAAAACGAATAGTGAATTTTGTTATTTATTTCAAGTATTATAAATTTCATTAAAACACCATCACTGTCTACTTTATTACCACTTAATGTTAAAAATATTTTTACGCGATATTATAGATTCATACCATCTAAATTGATGTATGTAAATATATTCGTACGTTACATTTTCATTGATACTTACGATTTCTTTTTTATCGGTTGGTAATTTAATGATTATTCTAAATTTCCAAGAACATTTCAATAATTAAATTAAATACATAGTTACTATTCAATGTTTATTAAGCATTGTGGTCTTTGAAAATGTAAAAATCTTGTTTGGTAAAGTCGTAATAATCGTATTTTGTTATCATTATTTATATAAAATTAATCTTAAGTAATTTTAACTAAAAATTATATTTTTTTTTATTTACTTAACTGAGTTTTGAAGAAATAAGTATTTACAAATTGATACATTTCTATATTATATATAGTTTTATATATTTATAGTTAAACCATAAATGAAATTATTGAATATCATTGAAAACTATTCATCAAACAATAATATAATGTATATTATAGCCCTACATTTAGTGTGTAATGACCTAAACCATTAAAAATGACATCTAAAAAAACGATGTAATCGTAGGTAGTCGCCCAAATAGTAAGATGCAAATCAAAAGGGAACCGTCTATAAACTATCAGATTTTCCCATTAGACATTCCGAAGGTTTTTCGTTGGCCTGCTATGATGTTATTATATATAGGGTCATAAGGACCACGGTTTGGTTAATGGTAAATCGATATTAATATATAAATATATTATATATGTATTCTACTTTGGTTATACTGCAAAAGCGTAAAATATAATTAATCGATTTTATTATTAAATCGGTATGACCAAAAATAATATCAAGTATCGACACATTAGTGTTTTATAATAAAATGACACGTACGCCAACACAGAAAAAGTTAATATTGTCTATTATGTTATGTAGTTAGAAAAATTATATGAAGATGTAATAAAAATCAATTTTTTTTACTACTCATTTCTCATGTCTATTATTTAGTAATGTAACTATAGTAATAACTAATAACTAAATACATTTTCTTTGAGCTGAAATTGTATATTACTATAATATAACAATATTACTTGTGCTATTGTGTTTCGAGTATCCGATTATTTCATTTTATTCATATTTTATTTATTTTTAAATTATGATTTTCTTATTAGTTGTATACTATAATATGTACAGTGTACATTACGATCTACTATTATGTATTTCAATATGATTATTGCAATTAAAATAATTAGATTTGTTTCAATGCTGGACTTTAATGTAATCAAATTAATGTATGATAACATTTACTTCAAATCAGCTCTGTGTATGTATTACATAATCATTGCTTGGTGATGTCACCCATGTCCAAAATAATAAATATCAATTAAATATATATTTTAAAAGGAATTAGTACTTAATCAAATATGACGAATGCATACTGAGATTTAGTTTATAAATTATAGTATTGTTAATGGTAGCTGGACCTGAATGACTGAGTGGATGATGCGTGAGTTAATACATTAAAAAAAGTTAATAATTATTTTTGATGTGATAGTGTTATAAGTAAATACTTATGTGATATAAAAAATCGTTTTTAAAATTTATTGAAGAATTTTTATGTGACATAAAATCACATAAAAATACATACATTCAAAATAATTTGATAATGTTACATATATAGGTTATCAAACTGTTAATAGCTGAATGTATAATATAAAAATAATATTCTTTTAAATGTATAACACAGCACCATCTCAGCATATTTTTGTGTTATCGGAAAAATGTTATATTTTTGTGATATTTAAAGTTCGGCAAATTAAAAAAAGTAGCGATTAAACGATTTTTGTGCGTTAATAAAATTCACACGAACGTATATAAAAAATAAGATTGGATTAAAAGTAGGTTTTTAATGAATACAATTTTGACGTGATAAAAATATAAATTATATTATCGATATTAAAATATGGTATAAGATTTTCAAACTTCTATAATATTCCAAGTATACAGGAACCTATAGTAGAAATTAAAAAATTAAATTATATGCACCGGTTTAGTGTTGTCATTTACCCGTTTAAATACGATTCAGCTACGAAATAATAATAATGCATATTATCAATATTAATTTTGGTTTATGAATAAGCAAAACTTCACATGAAATATAATTGATGTACTTCAAATATTTGAGGTGGTAAAGGTACCCCTGTCAACGCTGTTTAAGGTCTACAGATATTATAATTGAGTTAAGTTTAAATTACTTTAATTCAGTAACTGTAGGTTATTACATCTAGAGGATTTTACTAACTTATGTAAAGGCTATATATCGCTACAGTATATAAGTACACTTATACAATATATGAAACGACGTTAATTTACAACTGTACCTATATCATATTTATATTATTCTTAAATTTGTGAAGCAGAGATGTTGCGCGAATATTAATTAGCGAAAGTTTAACTTGGAGCTTAAAATATTATCTAGTTATTCACAAATTAGAATTTCAGTAGGCACTAAAAAACCCTAAAAACTATTTTTATTAGTATTTAATTAAAAAATAATTATAAATGTATTGCAAACCGTTTATTTCTATTTTTCATTTTTAATACAAAAACAATTATACCTTAATATTTGTTAATTAAAAAAAATTGCATGAGATTTATATTTTTGATAATATGCGTTTTTTGAATGATTCCCATTTGCTAGTGTACTGTGTACGATGTGGTGGTCGGTCGCCGAATTTATATCATGATTGATGTTTGATATTCTGCTACTCCTACAAGCTATCAAACTGTAATATTCTGCTTTTTCCCGTCTGTTCATTAAATGCTAACTGTGGTTGTATATATTAGGTATACGCAAACTGTATAATTTTTATTTAATTATCTCTATAAGTTGAATACAATTCAGCAACGCTATGATTAGACTACAGAATAGATGCAAACGTTTATTTCATATATTCTGTGATCAGACAACAAAATCTAGTTACGGTGCGTAGGATCTATACGGTGTCAATGTAATACCGCATTTAAATAAATTAATCGCGAGCGGTTTAACACGATATTTTTCGTTGGTTTGTGGCCATATAGAGAAATTGTAGTGATTTTAAAAAACAGTCTCTTGAGTTTAAGTAATTTTAATACGCATCTAAAGGCCACGTCAAAAATGTTTACGAAAAAAAAATAATGCAATCAGTAGCTATTATATTTCTGTAGAAAAAATAACTAATAGTTAATTTACTTTTAATGATTTTTATCCATATTGACTATTGATTGTATTACACAACTATGTTTTGTTATATTCTTATTTATATTGACGTATTGTTGTTAATTAATATAAATTCCATAATGATAACTCACGCAATAAAAACATACATATATTTATTAGAATATACCGATTAAATTGTATATTTCAAGTGATAGTTTAGCAAAAATAAAATAAAGCCAACTTTACGATCGCTTGGATTGTAAATTATAAATCGTAACAATAAGTTATGATACTAATAATGGACCAAAATCTTAACCCAGTAGGACATAAATTAGTCGTGAGAGGAAAAACCTCAACTAGGAAGTAGCACAGTTGCTGATTTTATTGTTATCCGCTTTGACCCCACAGCATTATATTTCAAGAGTCGGCACTATATATGTATAGTATGCGCACATAAAACAGATTAAGTAATTAAAATTAAATAATCCTATGAACCAATTGATAGTAAAGTAGAATTCCTTGAATTTGACAATAATTCTACATTTATACTAAATCTAGATTTGTGATTTCCACCACGTTCGTAAACGTGTCCAATGACAAATTGTTTGACCCATTTGTGCACGAGATAAATATATAAGTAATCACTAATCAATGAAATATTGAATCGGTACATATTATGATAGAAATAATGTCATACGATTTTAAGGGCTTATACGTTTGGACGAAAATTGCACAAGCACTTTGTGTTGAGTGTTGATAGATAGCATCAATTTTAATGAAAAAACCGAAATTATACAAAATTACAAGTTTCATATTTATCTACGGAAAAATCATCGCAAAAGAACATAAAACATATTACCCATATAATCTACGAAATTGTTCAAACTATTAAAATTTTAAACTGTAATAGCTCAAAATAAATGGTTTAAAAAAAAAAACTTTTAGTTGAATAATTGCTATATTTTCGAAATATTATGATATCATTACAGAAGTCTATGAAATTAAAATATTCTCAATTAGACAATCGCTGACATAATTTGAAAATAATAAAACATTACTTCAATGCATATGGTTTAGCTACTTTCTTTTATCTATTTTATTGTTTTGATAAATATTGGATAAAATATAAGTTTAAGAATTTTTTTCCGTCACGCAGATTACCATAACTTTTTTTTAAAAGTGGTGCAAGTTACCTTAATGATGTTTTACATATTTTGGCGCAGATAACGTATTGTACATTCTTTTATCTACTTTAATGAGCTGAAAATTACCATTTTTCGATTTTTATAGCGGTTTGGTCCAACTTTTTGGTCAGGTCGGGTTGGGTTAAGAAGTGTTCCGTGATAAGGAATTAGGGAGTCTGTATACATACAGCCGGCTCAGCGACTAATCCCGCAGGGTACCTACGGCTATTTGCTATTTATTTTTTTCACAAGATTTTGAAATAAATGAAAGTATTATGTAAACGAGGATTGGCTATAATTTATATGCGAATAATATATTTTTTATAGCAGACATATCATGAATGTGGTTCAATTATTTTTACACGAATATAGTTCAAATGCATTAGATCAATATTATAACGATTTGCGATTAATCAATTATGTTCAAAATAATTTTGTTTACATAACAGTGATTATTAATTAAATATTATTTATACATATAATTATATTATTATCGACCATCAATATGGGGAATACAATTATTCTAGTTCAACGATAAGTAAGACTTAATCGTTTAATGTTTATAGTACATTAGTTGTTCGGATTGAGATTTTAATAGTGTATGGAACGTAATAAAAACATAAAAACATTACCGTCTGGTTCTATGTGGAACTATAATAGTATTGGGATAGTAGTACTAGACGGTAATGTTTTTAAATACTGAAATACGAGTACTTTAGATTTATTATAATATTCTGTGTATTTAATTTTCCACGTAGGACTAAATCATTTTATTTAAAATAAAATAACTATGTTTTATTTTTATTCATAACAATACAATTTATTGCTATAAGTTTTAACTATTTAATTAAAAAAAAAATACTCATACAAAGTCGCCCAGACGTTTATTCAAGTTTGGAGTATTCTTAATTATATTAAACATAAAGTAGAGCTGACCCATATTATTGGTCCATTCAATTTTAATGAACTGTCAAATTTATCAAGCTTGGTAATTATATTTAATTATTGTAGTGAATAATTTTAAATAAAAAAAGTTCAAATCAACTAAACTCCTACTTTTATGTATTGCTTAAACTCAGTGTTGGGCCAAAAATATGTATGTTTAACAGACGATTAAAAATTATAACACAAATATACATTAAATTATATATACATATATATTACATGTGCTAAAATATAACACTGATCAATTTCATTCATTGAATTTGTGAAAGATGAGGATTAGAATGATGTAAAGTTAAAATAAATGAAATCTAGGTATGAAAAGTTTAATAAGTAAAACGAATCATACTGCATGATTAAAAATTGAATTATAATCCACAAATAATAATATAATTAACATTTAGCTTTATTCTTATTAGTTTTAAAAATATTTTTAATTGTGATAACATTTTATAAATCTACGTAGGTAAAATAAAATTAACAATTCAATAAATGTATATTTAATTAAATTTTCGACACGTATTTTTTTTTTTTTTGTCAACACTATAGTTCAAACGTTCAAAAAGTATTATTTTATTATTGTTTTCTGGACTTTAGTATAATATTCTGATAATAAATTATTACCTACCTTTTTTATAATTCATGATTTTATCGTTTTGTAAAAATATTTTAAATCAAATTGTAAAAATGAATATAAATGTAGTATTAGGTATTTTATTAAATATTAAATGGAATTTTATAGTTTAATCAAATAATTATTACCATGCATATTTAGTAAAGAAGTTGCTGTTAATTAATTAATTTTTTTTTTACAGTATTTCATAACATTATTATAGTATAATAATTTTAATTGATCATTAGAACGTGTAAGTAAACTTTAAAATTGAGTCTATTGTGCTAGATGGTATTATACTTTTCTCTAATCTCAAAGGACAACCACGTGTACGTTTTTCTTGACCTTTATTTTAATATAACTTAAATCATTTAACTCCACGTTGAATATTATTTATATCAAAACAGTATTAAATTAATGACCAATCTCAATAAGTAAAAATATTGATTTTTTTATTTGTAAAAACTTAATGCAAAAATTATTAATATTATCTTTTTTATTAGCCTTTTTAAGCATATTTATTAATGACAATAACATAAAAGTCATTTTATTAAATTTATTAATCTGTATTGTGTGCTTTTATTTTTGTGTATGTGTATATCTTTTTTATCATATATACATATATTTATACTTTTTATACATTTTTTTATTAAACTTAAATCATTGTTTATAAAAATGTACGCTTACAAAACTGGAGATCTTATATGCAAATGTTATCAAGAGAACTATTAATTATAAAATAACAATATCTTACTACATTAAGCATACTACATTATATTTTTATGAAATAACTTTAACATAAAGGTGCACATTATATTACTTTATTTGTATATGCAATATAGTCATTGAATTTTAATGATGTAAGTAAATCAACTGAAATAATACTAATTGGATGCGATGTTTTCTATTTTTCGACTAGGTACCTATATATAAAAATATATAATAATATATATGTATTAAATATTAAGAAAAATATTGTGCTGGTGTTTTTTCCACCTCCATTCATACTTCTATGTACACAACATGTTGTTTTGTTCTTACTCTCACAATAATACTCCAAAATGGTTATTCCAAACGCAATTTCAAAAGATGTGCTGGTTATTTCTTTGTTTTGTTTACTTATATAATATATGTTTGTTTTGTGTTCGCAACTTCATTTTTTTTTTTTATGATTTGGCCCGATTGTAAATAGCAACAAATAAAACATCCTACAGCATAGTTCTACTATAGATTTCTGCCCAGTCGGACCGTATATTATACTATAGAGCGATGCGGATAAAAACGGACCAAATTATATAAACAAAATATCATATCCCGGTTAATGATACAAAATTAATATCGATTTTAATATTATAAAAGGGAATTTTTTTTTTTAAAGAAAAAAGGTATTTTTTCCTGTAATAATTAACGTCTTTGGAATATTATTTTTCACTCAATTCTTAGTCCTTACAAAACTATGACATTTTTAAAAAACATTATATTTTTACTTTTTTTTTATGATTATTGTTTTTTTTTACTTTTTAATTTTTTAGATTAATCTTACTTTTGTATCCCTGAAGGGTTTATCTACTCCTCTCAATCAAACATTAAAGGCTTATTAAGTTATTATAACGTATTGAAATTCTTAGAAAATTATTTTGCTTCAAAATTGGAATTAAAAATATATGCTGTCGTTCAAAAAAGTAAAAAACATGACTGTTGTGACTGCAAATTCTGAAAAAAAAAATATTTCCAAAATGTTAATACTTTCCGGGTAAATGAGTGATTTTCCTTAAAATGATATACCTACTGTATAATATAGGTAATGTACCTATAATATTTAGGCGAATAATAGTCACATTTTCAAACATAATATTATAATATACGCATATAAAACTCGTCATTTTTTAGATTTCGACGTAAATACCGTAGTGGATTTAGAGCTTTTGACAGTTAGCTGGGTCGTGGTCACGATTTTACACGAGCTTAATGGCGGTTTACAAAGATAGCTTGTTCTTATACTCTCGTATACGTACATGTTACCCATGTCGATAACGAGCGGTTACCGGCAATCTATATGTATGTTATATATTATCTGCTTTATTTATACATGTTTTGTGTATAATTTTATACACCAACAAATGTAAGGGTACGTACTTAATAGTTGGGCAAATAACCGGCGGCGGTAAATTTACGCGTTTTTGCGAAAGCTTGGGGAAAAACAAATGTGGGCGAGATACTTTCCTAACGACCACGGGCGGTTGAAAAAAAATGATTTTTATTTCGAAATATTTATTTTTCTACTATATAGGTATTTTTGTACGCGTATCAATAATAAAATTATACTAATGATTATAATTACTACGGATAATCTATCAATACATGAAACAAACGTGTGGCTGCTGTTTAAAATATACAGACATTTGTTGGCGTTAAGACGAAAAGTGAGATACAATTATAAATAATAACAAGGATATGGGTATATTATACCGTAAAATTTATAAACATTTTGAAAGCTTGAAATCGATTTGAAATCTTTAAAAATCTTTAAAAAAAATCATGATTAACGTAAAAGTCAATTTTTTAAAATTATATTCAAAATGTATATTGCAATTAAATAATTCAATTTTTTGTAATTTTTATATAAATTCAGCAAGTTAACAATATTATTAGGCCCGTATCATAGCCGCGCGTTTGAAATAAATGAGACGCGAGTCTGACAATAAATGTGTAGTAATAATTAAAATTGAAACTAAAATACAAATTAAGAACACAGTTAAATACGTAGATAATCGAAAAAATCATAAATTATAAAATCAATACATCGTTTTGAAATTTAAATCAGAAAATATACTAATATCTATAAGCAAAATTGAAATCGAAATCGAAAAAGATTATTTGGATATCGAACATGGAAAATATAATTACTGTTCAAAAGCTTCGCTTTAATCGTACACAGGAAATTGCGTCATTGTTTTTTTTTATAAAAGTATTGTTAACAATTATCATGTTTAATAATGTATTGAACTGTGAATGTATAATAGTGGAATAATGCATAGGTACTACTATAATATTATTGTAGTATTGTTTGGTACGTATGTTATAACCTGTCGTGCACGCATGTGTTGATGTATAAGTATGAAAATCAATTCGGTCGGAACGCCGATATGGCAACCTTGAATGGAGTGGAGGTACCTATTCGCCGGACAAAAATTTTGAATGAAAAATAGTTGTTGATTATTAAAGTCTGCAAGGTACGCGCCGAGCGGGTAGACAATACATACGTTATTGTATTTGTTGTTCTTCGATAAAGCGCGGACTTGGGCTGTTATACAGATTGTGTTATTAACTTGAAGTCAACGACCTCTACGACGAACCGTATGATTATATATATATATATATTTATACGCCCGCAAGATTTTAATACAATGAAAACATCGTATATTGTGTCACAAATTTAAATGCCCGTTCGGATTAGTTTCGCGTGAGACATGATCACCAAGCAGGTATTCGACGTCTACCTAAGCGAAGGTGCCTAGAGTGGTCATATTTATGTATTATAAAAAAACCGGACACAGCACAATTTGATCTAACTTAAAAAACCTCTGAAAATTTTGTAGAGATTTTTAAAATTTTAACGATATTTTTTTAAATGACGTTTACCTGTAGTATAAGGTAAAGGGTACTCGTTGTGGAGATTTATAATTTTTAACACTGTGAAATAGTGCAATACGAGATGTAATATGTTTACCGCTTACAATACTGAATATTCATCGTCATCACTCGATGCTCGTTAACACAAAAACAGTGCATATAACAATATACGCATTGATTTAAATAATTCAATATCAAATTGTAAAAATATTGTTTGATTTTTTTTTCGTACAGATAGTAGATACACAGTGCTTACAGTCCACTGGTTTTTCTTTTGCGCATGTATCAAAATAATACGGACACGACGGGACTAAAACGATTCTAACTACTAAAAATAGGGAAAACAGTGCTCAATTTAAAGTTTTTCGGGACAAGAGGACATAATAATTAAAAAAAAAAAGCGATAATCCCGCCTTAAACGGGACGTATAACTTTCTCTACACCAAGACCAAGTGGTTAGGTGATGTATTGAAATAGGTACTATATAATATTTCTCATTGAAAACCGTCAAATTCAACAATATAACTAAGAGGACCAGAGTTCTATGTCTCCGTCTTACACGTCTTAACGTACAACATATGATCAATATCATTCAATATTATTTAGTAGAATCAATTTTGTTATCAAGTTGCAGGTGTTAGAATGAATTGACCTATCATAAAAATAAAGGTAAGCATGTTGTTGTGTGTGTTTTTTTATGATATGTCTCACAATTCACTTAAATATTAAACATTCTTAAACACTAATGTAAAAACACAAATAATATTCTTACCTTTACATTTGATAAAATATCATTTTATTATTAAACGTAAAAATTTGTTTCGCTGAACACTGATTTGCTGTATTGTTCATTTGTAACACGTATTTAACACATGTCGGCTAGACGTTTTTTTAATGTATTGTTCAACGTTCGATGATAATAACATTGATATAAATATCATTGATTATAAGTACTAGTATTTATAATATTAATCATTAATATGGTTTTAATGAATATTAGTAACACATTGTGTATATATTTCGACGTGCGGTTTTAATCAAACGATGTAGCCAGAAAGGGTTAGATTAGCTAAAACCTCCTCCCTTCCCACTAAAGCTATATTCGAGTGTTTATATCAAGTGATAAATTTTATTCGGTATTAGCGTATATTTTAATAATAATCGTTACCAATAGTCTTATATAGGTCAGGGCTTTGAATCCGAAATAATGAATTCTGGTATTTGTATCGGGTATTCAAAATTAAATTGTTGGTTATTGAAAACCGGTATTGATACCCTTCAATAATATTTCGGATACGGACTACCTAAATTTGAACACGGGTATTGGGTGCTTTGAAAGCACGCGGGGTTAATATTTGTATACTAAAATTGTTGTATCAATTTAATAGTTGTAGTAATTTTTTATAACTTTAAAAATATACTAAACATTTATTTATTTTATAGGATAATAACACGTGAGTTAATAATTTACTTTTATTAGGTGTTTATTGATGTTTTAGTATTTATGTTTATTTTTTAATTATTTTAATATTATCTACCTTATAGAAATGGCCACATGTAAAAACTAGTTTTTTTTTATAATATACTAAATATACAACAAAACTGTTATGTATTGTGAATTCTTATTTTTGAATTGTTTATTCATGTCTTAAATTTTTATTTAAATAATATATAACAATTTTTAATTCTCTTATTATTATTTTTTCTAATCTTATTCCTGTATTTTATTTTTTCACATTTATATAAATAATAATTAACCATAGCCTATAGGTGATTAGAAATATTCAAATATTATTATTAGTTTTATTAAAATAATAATTAATTTTATAATTTTTATATTTCGGAATGGAAATAAATATACTCATTAAAAATCGAAGTATATATTTTTGGTAATGGGTTTTCAATTTGTTTTCAATTTGATTTCAGATTTTTTTGCGTATTGTCATTCTGTTAGGTACTTTAGCGGTATCGGGTAAGAAAACTTCTGTTTACGATAAATGATATACTAATAAAGTGTATAATGTTTTTACTTTATTAGTGCCCGCTTTGCATTGTTTAAACTTTAAAACTTACAGAACTGTATTTGAATGCTTAATGAAAATTAGTAAGTAAACTTTAAAAATACTCGCATACTAATTAACACTGTTTAAATTGGCCATCTTTAATTAGTGTATCTAATTGAGAACCACGACAATTACAAATTATTTTTAGTTTTATTACTTTGAGCTTAGGGAAAACAAACTGACATTATATATTTTAACTATATAGCGAATCTCTAATAAAAAAGAGTCTCCAAAATCATATTTCAGAAATATTAAATGTTAAGTCATTGGCAATAGACTAAACTCGCGGTGGAACATTCTGTATAATATTATATAGCTGATGCGTTTCCACGGAATAGGCTATTATTTTCATAATTTCCGGTTGAGTTTGATGTTCGCACCGTTGCAGGTTATATTCGTTTCCAATTGAATGCGCCACTGTTCATATACAGTATTAACTGCATATAACGTGATAGTAAACTCTCCAATTTCGTGTCAGATCAAGAAAACTCAACGATCTTTGCCGACAAAAAAAATCAAAAGTCACTCACCATGTAAGACACTTTTATAATGAACTTTACAGCGTTTTGAAATTTGACTTACTCTTTTCTGTTACTCTGTTAGCCATGAGGTTTTATCGAATATATTATCAACATTGATGCATCGTCATTAGATTACAGTGCTGATTTTAGTTTTTCTTTTCTTTTAGCTCTTTACGCGTGCTGTGTGTTGCCAATCATCAGCCGCACACCAATACTATACGTTAATATTATATTGACCAACGTCGATGATGTCTTTAAAAACAAACCATTCAATTCGATTTGTATTATTTTAGCGTTATGATATTACACAAGTGGTGTTACGCTACCACTTATAGGCACCTATCTATGTATTATATTAGAGAACAAAAAATGTCAAGGGAGATGTAACTTTTCGTTCGACTTACCGAACATCACGTAGTGAAGAATCCACGCAACTCGTCAAATAACTCCGATGGAAATGTTATTACATTCGTTGAAAATTTCACACACGATCCTGGAGGATTTTATTACGATCGACATTCTTATTTTTAGATTAAACGAATGGCAACACATTTTATTTTATCGGTATTCTTGTATAAGTCAACGTTTGATAAGATTGGCCGACGGAAATTATAATTTTCCATCGGACGTAGGTACCAAATAATCGTAAAACGCAACAAAATATATTGATTTAACAGTCGTGTAGACGGCGGCATTAATTTGTATAATATTATATTGTATTATCATATATTTGTCGTATTTGTCATACAATTTTATCGTAATATTATAATAATGAGTTTCATACTGGGGCAAAGTCAGCATATTAACCAACAGTAATATCATACATACCATATATTGTATTGTGCCCCTGACCTGCATCAAGTTTACCTTCACTATATATTATTTTATACGTAATTATATAACGATATATTGTCCCATTGTGACGGCACATCCGTAACATAGTGAATCTTTACATACTATAAAACCGGTTTTTATTTGTTGGCGAAAAAAAAAAGATTCACTTTTTATCAATGAAATCGTTATAATAACGTTGTATTTTGAAAGTGTCCCATATTTGTATAACATGCATATTATCAAAGAGTTAAAGTATCTAAGTAACATATAATATGGCTCCCGTCTTACAATGCTTAGCATTACTGCGGAAATATGATAATATATACCTAAGTAAGTTAACATCACAAGATGATTCACTTAAAAGTAAAATATATTCCTTTGCTTATAAATGTTAACGATTTTTTTTTTTTGGAAAGGTTAAAGTCAGTACCCATACAAAAATAAAAAATATTTTTATAAAATCGTCCATCTAAACGTTATTGGTTGAAATTATTTTTAATGACGCCAATTGTAGTGGTATACTGGGATTATTAATGACCAAATATTAAAGGTCCCAGAAAAATTCTAATGTTTTGTATTATTATGTTAATAAATAGTGATTAAAATCTAATAGAATGTGTATTGTTTTATAATACATATTTTTGAATAAATTTTGATTTATGTATTGAAATACTCAAAATAAATATTTGGCTCAGCTTTGGAATATGAAATAAAAAATTGATGTTGAGTTTCAAAAAGATAAAATTTTAAAATTGATAACGATAAAAAGGAATAAATTGTTTGAAATAAATTATCGAAAAAATGTTGATATTCATCAAAGTATAATATTTACCTTTAAAAGAATCATCTACTCAATATTACAAGTGGATTTATTATGGCAATAATACTATGATTTCGTCATTTTTGGCAGTCTTATTATGATTTTTTAGAAATCTTATATTAGGTAGGTATATAATATTATAATTTATAATTTTATATCTGTGCGAGGTATATTATTATTTTTAATTATTTCAAGGCATCGATTGCGTAGTCATTAGTCAACTTTACGATTCAAATTATTTACATATTTCGTTTTTATTAAATTATTTAATACGTTTTTTTTATTAAATTAATTGTTTGGCTTCGTTAATGTATCTGATCAGATTTCTGGTTGATTCCGATGTCGGGCGCTTATTATTTTATCGACCGTTGTTGGACGATCGCGAAAACTGAACGCGAACGAAGGCCTTCTCGTTTCCGATGTGTGTATTCATAATAATATATTATTATTATACACTTACAGTGCATGAGACAAGCATACTTGCTGTGTATAATGCAAGCCATCGCATGGTATGAGTGAATAGGTATTTTATTTCTGCTGAACGAGTTTTTCGAATAAAATTTAATTGAAAGGAAGGTTAACGGTGGCGAACTAGAAATAATATACTATATATAGGTAGTATATAATATATTATACTATTATATAGAGTATGAAATAAATTGTCTCCAAACGCCTTTAATGAACATTTGACCTTGACCTGTATGCATGTTTAATAAACAATGCCTACTGACGTTTGTTTTTATATTTTAGAAAATCGTATAGCTATAGATCTGAATTAAGTATTTTATTGAAAAATTTTAAGTGACATTTATATCACTACAATAAAAATTGCACATAAACTTTAATTAGAAGATTCGAAATATTTATTCATTTCGTTTACATATTATTATTACGCATCAAATTTAATTTGTTATTGGTAAACTCACGATTTATAATATAAAGTATATATATATACTTTATATAGTATATAGTAATATATACTATATATTTTGATGTATGGAATTATTGTACTTATTATGTATCGGGTATATAAATATTGAAAATATTATCTAACTCAAATTGCATTATTTAAAATTGGACATATTTTTCTCTATATATCGGAAAACTAAACAAATACCAAATTAATTGACTTGTCCATTATAGATATTTAGAAATATTATAATAATTGAAAGTCTAGAAACAATATAATTAACTATTTTAACCTCTGTGTTTTAGTATGAATATATTTTACACAAAATATAATAATTTCTTATTGTTAATTATTTATTTGATTATTACAAGTATACAGAGAGGTAATAATCTGGTAAAAAAACATTAACATTGAAAATGAAAAAATTCTAACAAAATTTAGCAGCACTTAATATTATATTTTATATTACTTTAATATTTAAATTGCAGAATTATATAGTTCTACACTAATAATCCGGGTTATTTTAACTGATAGTAATTTGTCGAGAAAACTCAAGTTGGCTTAAACTATTCTGAAGCTAGCGATGATAATTTTAGTTATAAAAACCGTAGAATGATTGTGTAGTAAGCGATCGCCTATCTATGCTTAATACTATAATATACCCAGGAACAGGCAACAATTTACACTGTAACAACGTACATGGATCCCATTAGTTAATATTATTAGCAATTAAGCACGTATTATAATACATAAAATACTCTTTTAAAAAACTATTATGATTAAAATTTTGATGTATAAATTTATGTAGGTACTTTGAACAATTATGGTGTAGGTAATATTATACTATATGACAGTTCTATTTCTGCGATTTTCTGTAACGCCTTTCGTCAATGTCACATACATCAATCATACATATAATTCATGTTATTTCATACAGTATGTATAATATTTTCGTACTCGTTACGTGGGTTATAATACTATGGCTCAGCAGTCGTAGGTTGCGTTCTATCCGAACTGAATTTATCATCTTCAGCGATATACCAAAACTACCGTTCGAATTTCTGACGTTTCGATTGATCCAACGAGTCGATGGTTTGCAGGTCACGCGCTTGACATTCGACAATACAAAGAGACAAAACCATAATATTATCTTCCATCTAGCACGGAATAATACTCTTGACTTTGCCGTGAAACACCGCGACGATCAATCTTGTGACGTATGTGATATGGTTTTGTACATTTAAAAGTACCTACTTCTGCTCGACTCACTTTTTGGATTATTTTACCAGACGTGATGCAAGGGTGGAATGTCAATGTCCGAATATAACCGCGGATTGTAGCACTTGACTAAAAGATTAATGGCTCGACGGTACTCTCTATTATATTATGATAATAATATCGTGTGGATATGTTTGTGAGAGATTTCGGTGCTCAACACTCAGATAGAGACGTACAGAAGGTGTTACCTTACACACGTATATTATTGTCGAAGCGTTAAAAAGCGGGCAAGTTATTGAAAAAATTAAGTTAGGTTTATCTAGAGAATGTGGTAGCACACAAATCAAAACGTATCGTACCCTTACTTTTCCACTTATTCTTCTCGGTTATATTCGTAAAGTAACCACGTTTTCTTGGCGAAAAGGTGTATAAATATTATGTTAAAAATGCATCCTATAATATTATTTATTTTAATTTCATGTTACTGGTGACTTTACGTTATTAATTCAAGGAATATTTATTTGTTTACCTGTAATATATATTTAAAATAATTGTTATATCTATATATTATATAGAATGATTATATAATTAAAATAACAGTTAAAATATTAGTCTTGGTTTCCTACATTGATATATTGTACAAATACGACGTTAACGTATTATTTTTTAAATTAATAGGGAAAAGCTAATTCTTTACAATAAATTTTTTAGTAATTAGTTAAGCTAGAAAATTTACTAATTAGTATGGTTGAAAAAAAAATTTTTTTCTAGTTATGCACCTTTGAAAGTGTGTACAAAAACGGTTGTTACGACACCTCGATAATTTAATAAACACTTCTCGTCTGTGCGTATTTATTCGGTTTTGTTTTCGCCGAGCAATAAAATATCAAACGAAACAAAACTAATGGCATTTTTTTAAAATAATATCTCGTTATTAATATTTGTACAGGTTTCAGGGTAATCGTCATTGACGTGCAAACGTATAGAAAAAAAATCGAAAGTATGTATTATTTACACCAACACAACGACGTTATTCCGGTTCAGACATAGGAGTATAAATATTGCTACGAGTACCTGCTGTTGAGGGTCCTTAGAAAACAAATGTTTGTACAGTCGAAAGCGGTTAAATAGTGTCTATACGATTCTGAAACGATTAAACTGATGGTAGGTTATAAACAGTACCGACATGTAATATTTTTACGAAAAAAAATTACTAAACTCAGTACACAATATTCGTATGCTGCAGGTAGATTCGTGTTAAGGAATTTGACGCCCAAGGTCAGATATTAGCAAGGTTTGCATTTTTATGAACGGGCTTTTGAAGAATAAAACTTCTCAAATTTAAAAAAAATATGTATGATTATCTCTTTCCCCACAAAATTTTTAATAATCATGCCAAAACATTTCTTATATATCTATTCATAAATCGATAAATTAAAATATTTTAGTATCATATTTTTCATACTTCTTTCTAGGTCACAGCAGTTATTAATTACATTGAATAGGTATGCATTGTAAGACTGCATCTTAATTAACTGTGGTTACAATTTGGAATCAAATATTCTTACCATAGATTAATGATTGCTGTAGATTACCTTCCTAGTAATAATGACAAATTTTGAACTTTATTTTTAAATAAATTTAAATAATAATTATTAATACTTATGTATTGGGACTCCAGAGTAAAAGCGCGTTTGTTCCCCCTCTCCCTTAACACACTACTTTTTGGATATGTGCACGTTCTAGGGTAAAATTTGAAGCGTACCTATTATTTACAAGCGGTCTAGCTAGAAAATTAATGTAAATTAGACAAATAACATCAACCGATCTCAATTCTCTCAAGACTAAAACAAGCTACCACAAAGTAATAAAATTCTACAAGGTTCTTATACAATAATATATATAACATAGATAATACAATATTTTAAAATTAAATAATTTAGTGATATTGATAGATTAATAGACGTTATCATCAATAATGTTTTATAATGGAGACATTTTACTTATTATAAAAAAAATTCCTTTTTTTGTTTAAATGGTTATATTAATGGTTATATTAATATTTTTTAATCGGTAAACAACAATCTGTTACACGTCGACAAAACAACCAAAATTTACGAGAACGTAACTGCAGCATGCGCAATACATTTATCGTCGTAGAGGTTTGTATGGAATATTTATACTTAAAATTTAAATACGGACTCTGGTCAAAAATGATAATGAGGTCAAACGAAACGATAGATTATTTAATGGAAAGTCCATGGCGTTATTGGAATACCGCTTAAAACTTTAATCCAGCGTAGGCCTAAATATAAGGAATTAAATCTATGGCGGAGAATTACTTTATTTGAGATTCATACTGTTCAATATAAAGGGATGCTTTAAATTAATTTTGTTAATTAAATTATATTTTCTGGATTATTTTCGGGGACAACGTTGTGAGGTAATATCGTTTTTATGTACAATAAAAAAGGGGATTTATTTTATAATGCCGTTTTTTCATTTAGATTTATTAGGAATAAAACTTTTTAAACTATATATTTGAAACAATATTCATACATTGCTTATTAAAAAATAAAAATCTCTATATTTAGTATGCATACTATATTCATTTTGTCTCGATGGCATTGCATTGTATAAAATATTTGACTGCGTTTAGTATTTAACATTAATTTAAATTTAAACAATAATGATAATTTAATTAAAAATTGAAATGGTCTATCATTTTATTATAAACATTATAGAAATATATAAGTGACGGGAGTAGAACATTTAAAAATACAAATTAAGATTGCAACATATTATTTAATGTATAATGATTTTTTTTCCTTGCTCTATATAATAAATTGTACATAAACATAAACTTATATATTTTTTATGTTTTAAGTAAAAGACGATTTTTTTTTGCAGTTGAAATGCGGTATGATTAAGTACTTCTTTTTTGATATTATTTCTAAAGAACAAGAAAGTATTGAATCTATATATACATATTTATATAATGTAGGTATATATTTATTCACGCAAAAATGCGATTGAGATGTGTAACGATGAACTTTTGTTTCTAAAACTACAAACAATGTGTCGAAGATTATATTAGTTATTAAAAATTATAAGAATTATGCTCATATTTTGAAGTTATATAACAAAAGAAAAAATCATTTTATGAATAGCTTATAATTAAATATTTAATAATAAACTACTATTATTATGTTTCGTATAATTTATGTGGTATATAATATTATAGTATTCGATTATTAGTTCATAATAAATTTAATTAAAATTTGATAGACTAATTAATATAGTTATCAAAATATCATGTCATTAAAATAGATTATTAAAATGAATAGAGGTGAGAGAATCTAGAATTATCGAAATAGAAATCACTATTTACATGGTCCATAAATGTACTTATAATTATATTTGGGTAACAGGGGAGAAGGGAAGGCTATTGAAATTTCTGGGGGTTAAGCCATCGGGTTCATAATTATTACGTTTTTTACCGATATATATAGCCTGAGTACTGAAACATTACATGTGTAGTTGTAAATAATAGTTAATTATATGACTATAATATTATGTAATATTTTATGACCATCGTACTAAAGCTATTTACAACAATTTATGGAGAATTACATGTGTATAATGCAAATATTAAAATAATATTTTGATGATATTGTAGTTATTATTATTATCATTTAAAATTTTTTAATACGAGTATAAAAACCATTTTTAATAAGATTCATATACATTATTAAATGATAAATCCAATACTCTCCATCAAAAGTAAAATATTGTTGTTTTGATAATCACCTGAAAGATAGGTGTTTAAAATGAGTTGCAACATAAATTGTACACAAAAAGGAAAGAGATAAAAATTCTCGGATTGAGACGAAGGCACAAAGCAGACGGTTTAAGAGTATATGAGAATCGCGAAGATCAATGAATAATAAGCCTGACGAGAACAGAAAAAGTTAAAAAAAGCACCGTAGGAGGGTAATCGGATAAATTTCAACTTTTATGCTCGACAAGGAATAATATATTGTACAAAATGCTGTAAGAGATTTAAGGAATCAAAGTACACGAAAATTGAATTTGTACCTATACTATAACCGGTAGAAATCGAGTGGGCTGATCATTATTGAGTCTATTCCGATCGGTTTTGCGGTTGATTGGAAAAGTCGGAAAGCGAGACTTCGTGTGTATTGACTGCGACTGTAATAACAAGTAAATGTGTTTGGTTTTAGTCTTGTTGAAATAATGACGGGCTTTCTAATTTCTATAGCACACAGACGCCGGTGCGCAATTTTACGAATAATTCGGCAATTATATACATATAATGAATATTAATATTACCGCGGAGGCATCATACCGGCTGTTAAGTGAAGTTGAGAGCCAGTCGCGTTAAGTTTTGTACGGTATAAATACCTCGAGAACCAGATTTCAACGATGACCCATTATCAGATCCATCTCGAATAACCGATTCAAAGATTACCAAAAGGTAATGGAACGCATTTTTCATCTTCCAAGTCGTAAACCATTTTAATTGGATTATTATTAAAACAAGCATTCGGGGATGGGGTGCGAGCATAGTGTGGAATTAATTGCATTTTTGTGTAGTTTAATTATCTGATCGTTTAAGGCATGCCACCGAATAGTCGTATAATAATGAGTTTTGCATAATATACTCGACTGTTAAATCTTATATTGATTTAGAGGAAGCATTCGAAGAATTTCGCGACTCGACTACCGTATGTACGGCCATTATTATTATTATTATTATTATTATTATTTTTATTACTATTGCAGTATTCCGTATCCACCCTTTTAACGCCGATCAATTTCGTTTTGAATTAAATTGATTGTAAACTGCAGTGGTTACGATTTTTTTCTTTGAATTCAAACATATGATATTATAATTAACGGATTGACGTTTTTAATTTTTATAAAAGTATACACATATCTGACTTATTTATATTTAAGCAGGAATTGTTTATAAATTTGAAATTAAATATAAACTCTTTAGCTTTGTGGTAATATTTAGAATTTATTACGTACAATTTGTGTTTGTAAAACTATTTAAGTACTGAAGTATTTACAAGGAATTACTGACTTTTTGTATACGCGTAGCGTTAACGTTAACGAAAAATTGAACATACCTATATTATTTCTTTAATAAATGCCAATGAAAATAATTTGGTTAAATTAACAACTTTTATTTACCATTTTTTCCGCTGAGTGTTTCATTTTTTTTTTATTAAAAATGTTCTTCTTTATATTTTCTTTTTATCTCAATCTCTTTGAATTTGCGAATCATATTTTTATTATTTATCTTTGATCACTTATTATTGTGTTATAAAATTGTTTTTATTTGTACTTTGTATATCGTGGTTACTCGTTGGAAAACTGCGTGTTACTCTCGGTGTACTTTTGATTGAGACCTAAATAAATATGAATATCATTAAAAATTAATTTATTGCATTTTTGATGGTATCATACAATGTACAATGCTAAAATGTGAACACGACGTTCAATTTATTGAGCTTATGTTCAAATACAAATTTTGTTGTTAATATTATTTCTGCACGAATTTAAATTCGCTTTGTTACTAATAAATAACTATTTTAAGTGAATTAGTTTAAATATTTATTGAAAATAAATTGATCATGATGTGCTTATCGTAAAATATGTAATAAAAAATGTTGAACATGCACAGTTGATATTGTTAAAATAATAATTATTATAGCGCTGGTCAGAAAATTGTCGATAAAATTGTTTATGGTACCAATATAGAATATTTCACAAATTGTTTTCATGTAATATACACTTAAGATCATAAGATCTTATTCGTATGATATAATATTGTAAAAAAATATATTATCACGATTTTTAATGGAATATGTGTTACATTATTTTATAGGCAAGAATGCGTTGTATCATTTTTATGCCGTAGATAAAAAATTTAAAATCGCAATTTTTTACGTAGTTAGGTCATTTTTAATACAAGCAAAATACTTAAAGTGAATTTTAATTTAGTATTCACAGATTATAATAATGGATATTGATCGTTAATTGTTTTTTAATTACAAAAAAATCAATTGATGAGGATTCGTTATTTTACCTTACATTTATATTCATATTCTGTCTAAATTAAAATTTTAAACGCTCACAACATTTTTTTTTTGTAATATTCCGTTTAACTTGATGCATAAAAATATCATGTGTTCAAAAATTTGTGATCAGATTTTGAGTTAAATTATAATGCGAGAATAAAAATTCAAATTTTCAATTGGTTTATACGACGTGCCTGCAGCAAAAGGTTGTTGTGTAGTAGGCTCCGTCACTATACCGACAACGTTTTACGTACCAAACTTTTTTTTACCATCTTCCTGACAAGTATTAATATTGTATAATAATATGTATGTTTGTACTTACGCAACGTGAATATTATTCGATTTTCGCAATTTATTCGGTCACCAATAAAAAAAAACATATAGATATATATATATGTACAACTTTCTGCGAGTCGTAAAACCGTAGAAACATTCAAAAACGATGGCGCAGTTGTATTTGAATAAATTTTTAAAAAAAAATGTCAGGTCCGTTTCTTACCTCGCACATCGGTGGTGTTTCCTGTGCGTTGGAGGGTACTTTTTTTTACGCTCACCCGCACATCACACTCTGCATCGAGGAATTTCTGCAGCGTACGGCGATTGTTGGCCGTAGAAAACGGAAAACGGTACACTCTGGAGTAATTCGCATAATATTTATTTTATGCTGTTCACCAAGTCTACCTATACATATTATATATTGTAAGCGTCCCTGTCTTTTCTCGCGTAAGTAATCACATGGCGACGTCACATCGTTATTCGTTAGTGCGGCAGCTGCTAATATAGTATTGTAATATCATATTATTTATCGGGTGTCTATAAGATGGGCCCACCAAATTTAATGTGCAATCGATTAAAAAAATGTGCCAATATTTCAAAAATTAAACTTGTAAATAATCGCTAATTAGTTTTTATGCGTTCCATATTTTTTTTGTAAAGTTTTCCAAGTTTCTTATTCTTACATTTATCGAATCAACCGCACTATTTCAGAAGCTATCGAAAAAACTGGTAAATTGTCGAAAATTCGCAAAATATTGGCACATTCTGAATTTGTTGGACAAATAAATCGGATGACAAACTTTACAGACAGGGTTTTCGGGGTTCGAATATATTATTTTTCTATTAAAATATACTGCACAGCCGACACATTTTATACTGTTTAAGGTGAACGATATTTTCTTTAAAATATTATGTAAGTTGTATATTTTTGGTATCGTTGGGATGTATTTGTGTTGATTTTTCGGAAAAATAGATCAAGAAATAACGAGAAAAAAATAGAATACGTTTCGCAACCCATTTCAAAAATTAATTAAATCCACAACTGTCTGGTTTTTAAACGGTATACACGTCATAATATATATATATATATATAGTTCGAAAATAGTGATGATGGACGGGCCTTACTCGACATACAAACTTTTAAATAAAAATTAATTAAATATATTGGTAAACCAGTATATAACTAATAAAAATATGCCTTTATGATAACTTTTACTGTTTATCTGTACGGATAATACCGATAATTTAAACGCAAGCATTTAGTTGACAGGCAATAAATTGTACAAAAGCGCATTGAATCGCATTTATTTCTGAAAATAAGATGATCTTTTTACGATAAGCATTCTTTTGATATAATAGCATACAAATAGGGTTAACGAATAAATTACGTTCAGATAAACGTTATGTTTCGATGGGTAATAAACTGGATAATAATATTACCAATTAACATTAACGGCAACAAAAACAACAACAACAACAACAATAATAATAATAATAATTTAATGATAAGAAATCTAAATGGTTTTAACAGTTCTGTTGTAAAATTTAAGCTTTTGCATTTTGTTACTCCGTTACTCGCACTTTGCACATATATTTGCTTATTAATTAAACATAGTTTAGTTTGTTAGATATTATTATTTATTATATATTCATTAATATTGAATTACTAAATTGCTTAACCATCGTAATATATTATATTTTCATTAAAGTATAGGTATATCGATTGGATATCAGAACTTTTAGGGTTATTCTACTTCGTTATCGTATGTTCACCGTTGCTACGTATTAGATATTTTTAGCTTATAGTAATTTAATGTACGTAAACCGAGTTATTAAAGGCCAAATATATATTAGATTCATATTTGTCGTTATGTATATCGTGTAAAATTTAAATAACATTTTGTATTAATATTAGATCACTGTTAATATTGCATTTTGTTGCAATTAATTTTAATGTGGATATGTTAAGATTATTATAATGTTATATTAATCTTATCCCAAACTATTTAAACTAAAAAACCCGAATTATTGCCAGTTAAAATATTACAAAAATTAAATGTTCTGTTTATTTACTGGTCGAATGTATTATTTTCTTTTTGATAACGAATGGAATGTCAGCTTAATGATACGTTTTGCAGAAGGTGAATAGTAATCATAGATTTTGTTTTTGTTAAGCAAGTCCATCAGCACATGCCATCTAAATAGAGGTGTCCATTTGTGTTTCAACGTGCAGCGATTTACTCGCACGAGGGTAAAATCGTTACACGAAAAAAAGTTCTAGTTTAATACCCGCAAAGTTCTGCTGTAGATTATCTATAATAAGGTCTAATAACTCAGTTCGATTTTCGCTGGTATATATATTTTAACGCTAAACGGTCTTTTTTCCCACCGATCACGTGCCTGCAATATATTTGTTCATGGTTTTTGACACGTCTTTATATCTCTAGTTGAAAGTTTCAATTCGACAATAATTTTGTGCAATCCTATGGCCATTTTAGATATTCTATCCTGACCCCGACTACCTATCATACCAGTGATACTAGTACGGACAAAATAAATTTAATGTACAAAATAAAAGTTGAACAGACTATAATATTATTATTGTATAATAATATGGTATCCTGCAGTATTTTAGCAGTAAAGGTATTGATTTACTGTATGATGTACGCATATATGGCTGGATAGGGTTTTATGTATATTATTGCTTATGGCTGATATCAATAGTAGTTGGAAAAAAAATTCAAATGTAGTTGAAATATATGAACAGTAAAATAATATATGATTTTGAGCCTAACGATCTATTTTAAATATACTGTTTATAAAATACTATAAGTACAATACTATATACTATAAGAAATACAATTTATTTACAATATATTTATAGTGTCATCAGTATATTAATTGATATTCGATTAAACAATGTATTTGAAAGTAGGATTTTTTTTTTTTTTTAAAGATAGGTTCATTGTTTCAGGTGTTTAAAATACTAATACTAATAATTAATATAATTATTATAACCCATTTTGTTTAGTCTATTTTTTATATTAAAATTGTATTGTTTTATAGTTGTAATTGAGATTTAGGTATTTATAGATACGAATAATTTATTGAAAAACATTATCCGAAAATTTTATTTTTTAATATTTGTTGATTTTAATTATTAATAATAATTATTATTATTACGTAACCTAACCGTAACGTCATAATAATATTATATTATCTAAGTAAATCGTTGTGAATAAATTGTCTCAAGTACTTAACATCTATATCTTTTTTATTCATGATGATTTCCAAATCATATTCATCCTCTTTTATTCTTTAGTAATGCATTTATTCAAATTCTGATTTTTAGAATTTTAAAGTTAGTAGGACCATATTTTGTAATACTTAGATTTTAAAGAGTGTTCTGTAGTGATGCAAATTTCTTTTTTTTAGAATTACCATTTTTAACTCTAAATAAAATTAAGAATAAAATATATGAAAATAAAGTTTGAAAATTATAACAATTAATTACAATTTTACAATCTGTAGAACATTTCTCAGAATAATAGAATAATAATAATAATAATAATACTTTTAAATTTTGCTATAAGCTATTTTTAAAGATTATTACCCTTCGTACATAGTAGCTTATTTGAATGTTTGATGTATACAATTTTCAAGAAAATAAAGACGACATTCAAAGTAAAAAAAAATTAAGTACTTGAAAATATGGTCCTTAAGTAGTTTAAGTACTTATCAACTGATATTTAAAAATCAGAATTTGATCAAAATAGTTCAATAACGTGAAAATGGGGGTGAACATATTTGGCGATGTCAAATCACTCTGTACAAGTGTATAACCATAAATTGTATACATTTTGTTTCACAATTATTTAAAACCTGCAATGATATAACAGTGACAAACAATGGTGGTTTGTTTGAAGCAGGAACCTGCACTATATATGTATTTTATAGAATAATCGGTCCAATTAAGGCCTAATCAATTAATCCACACCGAGGATATAATGTTTTAAAGCATTACACCACATTGTTATGCATATATGACATATAATAAATGGCAGTGCGTAGATGAAATAATAATTTGAATATTCAACGCTATATTTTAAACAATTTATGTCTTTTCATCGTATATATATGTATGAAAATTATAAAGTGTACCTATATTAGCATTTTTCATTATTTGTATAGTACCTAAACCATAATGACTATACATTATAAAAACAACAAAATATAATTAGCTGAACAGATTATTTTCCACTTGTTTTATTTCAAAGCATTGCAATTTTTTTATATTAATTATTTTAGTATTTTAAATTACGGTTAAGTCATTTTTTTACCAACCAGTGGTTCACAGAATTTGTGATGCATATTTTATAAATAAGAACAAAAATTCTGAAGTAGTACCTTTTAATCACGGACATTCTACTTTGTTAAATTAATTTTTTTCATCTCATCCTATTTGCTCGTTATATTTTTATTTGCGTTCAATAATATGTATATTGTAAATTTTACTAAACAAAGATAAATAAATATATTTACATCCTTATAGGTGCACAGTGCATAATTTATTTACAAAAATGTTATAAAACCATTATAAGGACGACGAAAATTGAATAAACCAGCGGTTCCCAACCTAGGGGTTATTACTTCCCACAAGAGGTAAAAACTAGATTTTATGAAGGGTAAAGACACATTATATATATATATATTTTTTTTTATTGTAGGTATTTACTATGTATTATTATTTATTTTATCTATTAAATTATTAATTCATTTTGTAATCCTACCAACAAAAATATTTGGAATTTGAAATGTAAATTATGAAATTTAAATAATGTTTCAATAGTATTATTACGACGTTAAGTGTTAAATATCGTTATTTGAGTTTAACTTTAAATATATATCAAATATCTTAGATTTCTAAGAATTAATTTTGTTATAACTATACCATTTACTAGCAACCTTTATAAACATTACTTTAGTCATCGCAAATTTCTCTATAATGGGCAATCAGCTAAGATAGCATATAATACGTATAATATTACTAATATAAAATTATATCAATATTTAATGGTTTGCAGCTGTCAGTCAGTCGTTCACTGTTCGTAAATTAGTATAGGTACTTGTCTGCAATATCGGAGTTGAGGACGTTTTATTGTTCATAGAATAATTAACAATGGTGCTCGACGCAAGAAATGAAAAATGCTCATTCGCAGATCAAATAAATCTTCACTTATCACCAGTTGTAGATTCTATTGGTAAATATTTTCTTGATTTGGAAAATCGCCAAGTAAATGCTTGGGTACTAGGACTTTTTTCAGTGGAAGAAGCAGTATTTCCAGTTATTGAAATTGAAGCCAAAGTACAATTTCTTGGACTTCGCGAAGACAACACACAAAAAATAGATTTTGGAAACACATAACTAGCAACATTTTGGCGAAAAATTGGTGTTGAGTATATCCATTATTGTCGAAAAAAGCCTTGAAAATGCTGATCCCTTTTTTAAAAACTTACAGGCGTGATAGTGGATTTCCATTACCATGACTAGAGCAAGAAATCGATCGAACTTGGAACACGGCATAATAAGATGTTCATTGACTGAAACTGAACCGAATATTAAACAAATCGTTAGAATTAAACAAATCAGCCGGATTATTAGCTGATATTATGTTAAATTATTGATTCTAAAACAACTTTTTTATTTAAGTTTTTTTTCATGTTTAAAACAAATAAAAAATATTATTTTTTTTTTAAATTAAACTTTTTTATGTGCAGGGAGAGAGATGTATTTATCAATATTTAACCTGATATATGGGTAATAATATCAAAAATTTTGGGAACCACTGGAATAAACAATACGATAATAACCAAACTGATAAAAATTATTTTTTAAATAATTATTTTAATATTATGTTTATGCATGATAACAGTCGATGTGTAAAAAAAAAATAATCGTCATTAACAACATTTTGTTTCATAAAAACCTTATGAAAAAATTGACTCGAATCATATGTATAACCTTAAAATATCTACTACTGATGCTAATTTGACGTATGTATACGTTGCAATACTTCTTTTCAAGGTCAAATATTATTAACGTTTTTCATGAGTTTTCTTATGTATAATTATTATAAACATGGTATAGATACATTTATACCTTTTGAAATCTTAGGAAAAAAGACAGTTTCAAGGTCGTTTAAGATACTATACGTTATCAAATATATAATATATTAATTCACACATATGACTCAAACTGATGGACTATAAATAGTATATTTATCCGTATAATTTTATAATCAATAGAAATGTATGATATTATAAATAGGTGTTGAAAATAAAGTAGTTATTATAATAAATTGTATTCATTATATTGTGTTACGGGTGTTAGAGAAGGGGGAGAGAGATCACCATTTTGTCATAAAAACACTTTTAGGAACGAAACTACTTTACAAGGCTCCAGTTTTTTGTAATTTTTTTTTTTTTATATTTGAACGGCGTATTTCATTGATTTTTTTTAACGTAAATATTTTCTTATTTATTATGAAATACCACGACATACGACGTGTAGCAATATGGTGTAGGTATGACGGGCATAATCTCTTCTTGGAAAATCGTGTTTTGATAGTATAAAAAAAAAACACCCATGTTGTTTAATATTGTATGTTGACTTCGAAAGCAGAACACAATCTCAATGTTCCTCACCTCCAATCGCTCAATCACGCCGGGACTTTAATCGAACGTATCCATCTGTTCGATGTGATAAAATTGTGAAATACCCAGGCTTATAATAAAGTTGTAAAAAGGCTCACATAATCGCGGCACTGCTATCAGCAGTCTCCACGGTACACGCTTAACCTTCAGTGTTCAAACAGTCAGTTTTTTTGTTTGGCACCACGTTTGACTCGGTAAAGTGATTTCATGATTGTACGCAATTTCATACTGTTTTCTAGACCGTTCAAACTCAATGTTACTCACCTATTTGTAGTAGGAGAGCGATAAGCCGATAATGAGTAAATCTTATTAAAAACACAAAATTTTCACTTATCGTCCACGTCCTAAATTGAAAAAAATCAATAACGGTGCGCTGCTATAGTTTTAATTTTTATCATCTAACTACGGTACCAAAACATTTCATCAAAAACAATAAATCACTTTTTATTCGAAAAGAAAAAACTAAAAAAGGTCAAGGGGAGATTTAACATCCTGATCGTCTCTCATAATTACGTCACTATTAAGTTACCTAAATTGTTATTCATAATAATATGATATTACGCGAAAACGAGATGAACGTCTGCAATAATTCATCAAGTCGGTGGGCGTTGATAAGTTTTCGTTTATGACGAGAACGGTATAAATTAGTTCCGACGCTGTTATGATATTACACGTAACATTGTTAGGTACTCATAAAAAAATACAATTAAAATTGCGAAACTAGTAAACTTTTGGATTATTAAAAAGTTTCCGTCGACGGAAATGTATGTATAAGCGTGTGATGAAGTATTTAAAGTGTACAGTTTGACAGCTTGCGTATAATAATAATAATAATAATAACAATTAGCAATTACAACGTCTACGGGTAGGATAATACATGCTTTTTCAAGTGGATGTTGAGCGTATTATTATTCTTCGGTGGGTTGTTAGTCCCAAAAGTGGTTTCCGCACTACTGCGGTTTGTTATGCATCTTAAATACTTGCAGATATTGTTTTGCCGGGGGAGTAGAACTCTCGATCTGTACTTATTGCAATAGGTAAGTCAGAAACGCTTTCGTGTGATCGGATCAAATAGAGACGACCTGCAATGCCGTGGAATATAAAAACGCGATAATACACGATATCGCAGTGCACTTAAAAAAGTATTATAATATTGTGAAATAGTGGGCAGAGGTATCTGATTTACCCACACCATTATTATGAGATTGCGATATTAATGGAATGCAACTGCACCACTGCAGTCGTAGACGTCAGACGATCTGTTTGTAAGACCGATGAGGTTATTTTACACAATAACTACGTTATTGCATTTCTAGATTGTTTTTAGCTATTTATTTTTAGATATTAAGAAATGTTCATTTAATAATGGAAGTAGAAAATAAGGTTATCTTTATGATGACACATTGTTTTTGTTTATTAATTATTTACACAAACGTATATTATATAAAACTATATCGTTAAATCGACAATATGAAATCGTAAATAATGTTGTTTTAAATTATTATTATTATTTTGACTAGTTTTAGTTCTATATTTTAATTTTATATTCAAACTACTTATTGTTGACTCGTTTATTTCATCATAAGCTTTACCTATTAATGTAAATTAATATTAATATATGTATATAATATGTAAATTGTAATTTCCATTGTGAATAAAAAAATAAAATAAAAGTTTTGCAAGCAATCAAGTGAACACAGTAAATACCTATTTAAGCGTTAGTATAAATCGGAATAATCGAATCGAAGACGCAACATTATTTTATAATGTGTACATCACGAAAGCTAATATAAATAGAAATATTTTTATGAAAAAAAAGTATGAATAAATGAAAAAATACCGCGAGTGTACAAACTTTCTTTATTTATTGATCGACGCTAAATTAAATTGTATACTGGAAACTTGCATGTATTAAATGTCTATAATCTACCTATACGTTAATAATATGTTATGTTTTCTAGTCTCGTTTTTTCTATCACGCAATGCAAAATGTTTTAATAACATAATATCCTGATTAGATTATTGTCGCGTTTGTATACTGCACAACGGAAATTGTTTCATTTTCCAGTTTGTATCAGATTTAAACGTTTTCATAAAACAATAGTTTTATTTGATTTCTGTACAGTGTACAGGGTGCAGCGCCCGCCGTGCCGTCTATGATTTTCATAATTAATTTCATTGTTATTGATAACATTAATATATAACCATAATTATTACTACCTATTTAACACTTTGAAAATGAGAAATGAAATAATTATTATTATTTTCATCGATTGTTTAAATGTCTTTTAGCGTATAATGTTTATATTGTTGTGCTAACGACGGTTACATCATAATTTATATCGATAAATATATATATATATATATTTAACCCCTCGGTTTAATAATATCAATTAATTAGTGCTTATTTTGTCAAACAAATGTGTTAGTACTTTTATGTTGTATTATTATACGTCTAGGGAAATTTCGAACATAATTTTCGGCAATAATAACAAAGTTTAGGCAGTGTTAAAAAAAAAATAAAAACACTTATTAGGCACTAATGACTATACTAATAGAACACACCAAACAGTGCGGTAATTAATGTCGTTAGCCATTTGTTGCAGAATATAATATAAAAGTGTTTAAATTTCAAGAGACGTGCAGTTGTACTTTATTGTTAGGCATAAATAATAATTACAACCTGTATTATTTTTTACAACAATTAATTTCTGTGCGTTTAAAATATTATTTCATAAACAATATTTATTTATATTACATTGACGAGAAATAATTATGATAAACACCGAGACGTATTTAGGGGAGGCGTGGTGGACCCAGGTGGCACTTTGTTAATTATAATAAGGACATGTTTGCGTATATAATATTAATATTATATCATTTGACTATTATTACGTCCTAGTTTTATCTTCTAATGATAAGAAATTAATTAATTCTCAGTCATTTACACATTAATTTGTTGAATATTGAATTTTTTATTTTATTATATCTACGGTTTCCAAATTATATTATAGATTACTTTTGATTTTTGAAATTTTGTAAATAAAATAGTATTTTTCTTTATTGAATATTTGTGTTTCGTAATCTAAACCTTATAAGCTGTAGAATGTATGCAATTCATTTTTACTGTCAACAATCAACATTTATTAGTAGGAGGCAGTGAAATAAAATTAGCACATGGGTGCGAAAATTCTGAATAAGTCTTTAAATGTATATATTGTGTAATAATAATAAAAGCAAGTATTGTAACGCGTGGAGCGCTGTGATGTATCACACTATACCAGTTGACGTTTCGTCATAATATTATTTATATCTGGTCACGACCACAAGTTCTCATCCGCAGAATAAAAGGAAAATAGGGGGAAAGTAGATAACTACTCTGTTCTGTACATTAGGTGTTGAGTGTACCTAGTCATTGATAAGGTCACGGTAATGGATGTGTTAAATTTGAATTCAAAGATAAATCATTGAATACAAAAAATGATGATTAAATTAAACAGCCTTTCAACAATATCAACCTATTATCATATAAATGCATTGCAATACGGTATAACAAATCAAGTTAATATAATTTTTAGATTTTTTTATTTTAATATGATTTACTCTAGTATCCCATTTTTAAGACTTGGCAAAAAAAAATTTAAACATTTTTAACGTTTTCACAAATTTGACTAATTTTATCTAAGTTAGAAAATTATACTATAATGTAGCACGTGAAAAATGATAATTTAAATATTTGGTGACAATTTCAAGTGTTTACGGTTATTAAATTTTGAATTTTAACAAAATATAATTGTTTTACTCGATTATTTTGAAAAATATTGGTAATTTTTAATTTTGTCCTATCAAAAGTACCAACTAATTTAATTTGCTATCAGAAATTACGCTGCAAATTAAAGATCCAAGATGACTTTTTACTGTATATTCTGTAAGCAAAAAAATAGAACATCGCTATAAAATCAATACATTCATCGCTCATGATGTTCTAACTCAGAATCTAAAACATGCGTGTTGTCAGTTGTAATATATATATATATAAAATAAAAAAGAAAATGCTGTCAATTTATGATACTAGGCGGCTACCAATAAATTCTCGTATATTTGGAATTTGAATTTTTCTATATAATATTATACTATACAGAATGATTCACTTTCATATTTTTATTCAATATTTAATTTATTTATTATTATTTTTAAAATGTTAATGAATATAAATCGGAACTCGAACGATTTCTTAAATTGGCTACATACAAATTGCGTCCCAAAATAAAAAAATTGATAAGTGTGTACTTGAATTGCGTGCGACCTTTTTTTAAAAGACTACATAAACTGGTTCCGGTTTTTAAAATTTTTAAGTGAAGATGATTCAATATTTGTGGATGGAACTTTTAAAAGTTGTCCAAAATTTTTTTCATAATTTTTTATAGCCCATGGCTTAAAAAATAATAATTATATAACACTGGTATTTTTTTTACTTTTCACTAAAAATATAGATACTTATACTAAAACATTTACACATCTAAAATCTGAATTTCTAAAAAATAATATCAATTTTTTAATTAAAATAATTTTTGCTGAATTTGAAAAAGCAATACAGTCATCATTATTAATCGTGTGGCTATCAGTTCATATGAAAGGATGCTAGTTTCATTTAGGTCAAAGTTAGTGGAGGAAAATTCAAACGGTTGGTTTGAGTCAAGAACACAAAAAAGCTTATGTTTTTCCATTCAATTTTTTAATTTTTTAATTTTATATTTATAAATTTTTTACTATTTTTAATTTTAATTATTATATTACACCCCTATTATTTTAACGTACACATTTTTATTTTGCTTACTTGGTTGGGACGCAATTCCGTGTACCTAGTCGTTAAAAATCACTGGGACGAAATTCATGTGGAAAAGAGATTTCTGGACGTAATCCGTGTGCGGCGCCTAGATTATTAAACTTGATGTTATAAAGATAATAATTCATAATATCATTAATAGTTATATTGTGTGATAACATGATTACAAAAAATATATTTTAAGTATAGTAAATTAAAATTAAAAATAGAAGTGTAAATACTAGACTACATAAAAAACTAACTGTGACAATGGATGAAGCAAATAAACGAGAATCACTATGGTTAGGTACTTTATTATCATTGGTACAATACAATAATTTTCATTGGAATCACAAGTTTAGTTAATGGCCATTTGATTGTGATTGATTTAATTAATTAATTTATATCCAATGTCCATACCGCAGTTTAATATACTGGTCAAAACTATTAGAAACGTCAACCTTTGAAGAGTTAATATGATTAAATACGAGTTTTTTTATGGTACTTGAGACCAGAAATATAAAAATACACTTTATTTGGTTTATACTTTATAAAAAAAAAAAATAAGGAATAAATACTATCGAAATAATCTAAATTGAAATGGAATTGAAATAATAATAAAAAAAATGAAAGGAGTTCAGAGCGAAGGAGTGTTCATAGTAAAAATGCAGATTGAAATAATGTAAAAATATATGCTATTTATGTAAGTTACAACTTCGGGGTTAATACAAATATAATATTTTTCCTATGTGGGCTCAGATATTGATTATTTTTTTTTCAATTTATAATAATTATCGTTTTGACAAAGCTTTTAAAATCTATATTATGATAATATTATTGTCAATTGAGGAAAGAAATAATTAGGTTTTTCTAGATCACGATTGCCATGTAGGTAGTTTTAAAGAAATAATAGTACAAATGATATACATTTAATATGTTATAATAAATATTTATTATTAAAATATGTATTATATGGGCTGATTATTTTGAAAGTAAATATTATTTTTTTTTCAAATAGTTTTAATGATTTTAGAAATATTTTTTTTAGAAAATTTGAAATCAAGTTTTCATATGTATAATAAAGTCCACAAGGTAAAATATTGTGCTTCGAAATCGAAAGTTAAAAATGTATGTTATTCATAAAAGTAAAAAGTAAAAAAAAAAAACTTTAAAACCATTATGATCATTAACAGTAAAAAGTATAATAATTTTTCAAAAAAGTATTTTGCAATGACGTTAAATCTTTAAAAATATTATTTTTTCAAATATTCTAAAACTTTCAAATAAAATGATTGTTTTAGTAATCACTTTTCAAATAATTATTACTGGATACACATTATGCAGGGTCATATAAAATTTGTTTTAAAAATGATTTTGATCGCGTACAATTGTAATGATAATTATGATTCCCATCTCGCCGGTTTTTTGTAACGTAAAATTTGCGTGATCATCCTATACATACATAAACAGTAAATTATTACGATTGCATTGCGACTATCGCGGAAACGTATATTTAGTTGGCTTGTGTGTATCCGAAATATTAGCATTCAGTGCGTCTACGGTAGACGATGTTTTAACATTCGACAGTCGTAATGGAATAAACTATATTATGCATATTATCTCATGGGCATATAGGTTAGATTCGTTGTAATTGTAAGAGAAGGGAAGCGTGTCCGAAAATATTTTTAATATCTATTATTATTGAATGTCGTACAGTGTTATATTATAATAAGTTAATAATAATAAGTGATCGGTATTGAAAATTGTCTTGTTCAAATTCAATAATATGCCACTAAGAATCATATTGCTGTTTTATATAATTTAATATACCATACCATAATATTGTGCAGAGGCAGTTAGAATTGAACTATATGTATTATTGTATATAAATCACATAATTCATGATGTAATGGGATAAGTGGTGAGTAGATATTAAACTCTAATAATTACTTCAATATCTGCATAACACGGTAATATTATTGATATAATAATTATGATTGCATTTAATATGGAATTCATAATTATTCGATTGTTGATATAATTATAGGCTCCGGTGAATACAAAATAATAGGCATCTATATAACATAGTAATCACTTATTAATAAGTGACCTACTATATTACTATTTATTAATATGTGACTACTATGTTACTACTTATTAATAATAAGTCTTAATTACATAAATCAAAAGCTCGTTATAATTTTTGAAATAAAGAATCTTATTTAAAAAGTCAATTCTGTACAAATATTTTATTTTTAAAATTTACATTTTTTAATGTATGAAACGAACAAAATTAATTTAATCTTGTATTGAATTTCTATATGCTTTATAATATATTATATTATAGGTAATAGTTAAGTTAGGTTAGTTTATTATATTATTTGCAATACTGCCATTGCCACAGTCTGTACCAACTACCAATGCGTTACAGTTTGCAAATAATAAACCTACCTACTACGATAATTACAATATAATAACGAAATATACCTAACCCGGGATTCAAATAAAAATAATAGTAATCAAGTGCTATATAAAAGATTTATTTTAAGCATTGATTATAATTTATATAATCCAGACTACCTACTTGTATTCAAATTTCGAAAAAAACGAAAAAATATTTTTGTATCTAATATGCGAATCTAATAAAAAATGTTAAAATGTCACTTAATTAATTTCACGGTTTTTTATAATATTCTAATACTATTCATTGGTGTTTTTTTGGTTCGTTTTATAAAGAAAACTGTATTCTGCAGTGATATACAATATGAGAAAATATTAAAATATCTATCATTAAATTATGAATTTACTAATTTGAAAAATAATCATATTTTGAACAATTGATTATTAAAATAATTCAAACCAAATCATAAATAATCAAATATAGTATTAAAATAATTCTGCACGATCGCTATTCAGAGCATCAATGTAATTTGATGGATAAAAAAAGTTTAGAGTACAACTAAAATAAAAACAAATACTACTGGTTTAGTTTTTAATTTTTAATGAGTTAATTACATTCAGTGTCTTAAGTGGGCGGACATATTCAAGGTATTAGGTACTGAATGACTGTACTTTATTATATTTCTTACATATTTGATATTTATATTTCATTGCAACTAGGTAATTAATAAAAAAAAAACTGTTATAACTTATAAACCTTATTATACGTATTTTCTTGCATAATTACCTTTGTAATATTTTACACGCTACGTCGTTTTTTATATTAGTCAGTTGTAATAAAATATGAATGTTTACAAACCGTTGTAAACGTGATACCAAAGTGATTCTGTATAGTGTTCTGAGTTTACACTGACCAGTGTCTTATACTACGCCGTCGTTTTTTGTTTTCATTTTGGTTAGCCAGTTATATTATTATAATTCTGTTGCTGGAATTCACAACACTTGGCGTCATTTCATAGACTCACTGCAGTCCTTTCAGTTCGCTTACCGTTTCTCCTTCCCATCGCCGTCTAGTGCACTTCTTGTGTGACTTTCGGAATAGAAGTACGTTTATTTTTTGAATAATTGTGTAAAATATATTTTACATTCCATCGGTTACGAACAATAAACCGTTTTACATATTTCAAATTTTTATTTAACGATTTATTTTATTCTCGTTTTGATGTTTTAATATTTCTGTACTGTAATACTGAAGCAACAGCAACAGCAGCAGAAGCAGTAGTGCTGCGTCAGTTTTCAGCAGTATGCACATTTTAAAAAGTTGAAAGTGTTTACTGTTTACAATATACAATAAAAAACACACGTAGAATTATGAAAAAATAACGACATTTTTATAATAGTTGAGCATAATATTAAAAATGTTTTGAAATTGTAATGCTAATGTCGTTTACATAAACATTTATTCAATTTTATTTTTTATTGAAACGATTTTGACAAAAATAGCACGAAAAATTACCAAATGATAAAGTAAACGATACAAAAAATAAGATGGATTTGTTTGCCAATGCTTATGTGAAAACTTATGTTAATTGATTTATGTAAAAAGTAATAAAAATAATTCGAAAATTCATAGTTATAATATTAATGATGTTATTTATGTGTTTATTTTATCGACAGACACTCCGTTCTTTCACATATCATTTTATAATGAAGAATTACTAAAAATTTAGGCAGCTGCTGTTTGTATCTACAAAATTGTCTTTAAATTCCAATATTATTAAAATTAAAAACCGAAATATGTTACTGACTATTAAAAAACGTCTTTTATGACATCAAAACAATCGGTAGCGCGTATATTTACATTAATATACGAATTGACGTAGTCTTTTCGTATGAAGTGATTATAATAAAACATTGAAGATTTGATTTTCAGATCGTGCAACGAAATGGTATATTGCGAAAACTCCCGACACTGCGTCAATTTGGTGTCATTCTTAGTACATTATTTGAAATCTGACGTTGACGTGATTAAAACCCTAACGATGACAGATAAATAGAACAGAATATTAGAATTGTATGGTTGCGGGATTTTGACACTTTTGCATCTCGGCGATTGGAAAATATATCTTAGCAGGACAACTCTTTGACAAAATCAATGAATGTATATTTACAGAAACCCGTCAATTTTAAATCATAGTTATAATCTTCATAAGCTTTAAATATCAGAGGAGTATTTTTTGCTTAACGCCCGTTTCGAGCGTTATTATAGCTGGTTATTTAATTGTAATTTTTTTTTTTATGTTTTTAAACCGCATTTTTACAACATTTTAATTATCTTAAAAATAATGTATAAGATAAACTATAAACATAACGGATCTATAACGTGCTTCGGAATATTTGTAGGATTATTAATGAACCGAGTTGACGGTAAATGCGCACACAAAACGTCGTGCAGAAACGTTGCTGTACATCATCGTGGTAACATATTATGTGTATCTATAATAGGTACCTGTCTTATCAGCGAAGAACCGTCACCAAAATAAGATAATATATTCAATACCTTACAATCAAACTTAATATTATATAATATCGATCAATTGTCCTAAGCACATAAAAACTTCAAAAATCCATTTTATCTACAACAATAAATAAAATATCGATTCGATATTATCACACATTTTTTTTTTTTGACAAAATAAGTTCAAGTCAGAAAATGTTAAAAGTTTAAAATTTTTCATCAGATTTTAGATATTGTACCTACGCAATATTCGTTTTTAAAACTAATCAAAAGTTGGTATGATAATAATCATGAACGTTGAAGCATTAACATAATATTATATATTTTACTAAACCATGTCTTTAAAGAAAGAACAAAATAACGTTAATATTTTTACGTTTAGACGATACCACATTGGAAATTTATTAAAACGAATGCAATACTTAATAATAATAAAAAAATATTATAATATATGCGAATGCGACGAATACAGACACAGATTAGATGACGTTGGTCACACGTCTCGGTTTACTGACCTTGGCTGGCATCGCACATTATGTCATTATATGATGAAAAAAAAAAATGATAAATCATCGCATTTGAAAACCGATTTCGACTAGGTTTAGTATTTAGCGTTTAGAGGACATTTTTGAAATTGCCCACGTATATAATATATGTGCTTAAAACAAATTAAAGAATAAAGATTTTCAAAATACATATTTATGTAATCAATAGAAATAATCATGACACGAGTGACCTTGTATTCACACGTCATGTCTCAAAATATTGCAAATCATATAAAAATGTGACGAAAATTGACTATGATGTAAATGTGATATTAGAAAATTTAAATTAAAAACAAATTACGTATACGGAAGGAACTATAAGGACCGAGGAGGATCAAAAACAATAATAAAATAAAATAAAAATATTATTATGAATGTGTTTGAATATAATTTTTCTGAAATTATATATTTCATTACGTCTATAAATAATTAAAATACGATATTATCAGCTTTTTAGTTGAGATTACAGTTTTATTTATCGTTATTACAGTTAGTGTTTAGTCTCCCATATAGTTTTATTTTTTTCGTGATTTAAAAAAAAATTAATACCATTAAATGTACTTTGCTATTATACGTATAATAACCGATGATAGTTTCAAGTATCTAGAATCTTAAGTCAAAAGTTTTGATGTAATAAATAAAATATCAAATTCTTTTTTTACAAAAAATGAGTTGCGTATATATATATAAATTGGATCGTTTGTCAGCGGTTTTACCTGACATGTATTATGAAAGCGAAAAATGACCTTTTCGACAAAGTACTCACTGCAATCGTATACATCCGATTTGTTATGGGAAATGCACAATGTGATACAATCATTATAAATTATATTGAACGTACGTATACAGTTTAACACACATATACACAAAAATTAAATTAAAAACAAATATGACTCAAAAATAATAATAGAGTTCTTACTTAAGAAGTAGGTAATAGGTAAAGTATTGAGTAGTAATATTCAGGGCCTAAAATATGTTTCGATTCACGATTATACCTTACACATAACAATACTAGGCTGATATTAAGTCAAATTTTAGAGCTAGGGCTCTTAATTTTTTTTTTTAAATAAAAATTACATTAAAATTTGCAAATAATTATATAATCGCACTACGCGTATAAACATACACATTTTAGTTATTTTTTTAAAGATTCCAAATTGTAATATTATAACTATAATAAATAAATAAAATTTGATTATAATCCCTATTATGGGTGTTTGAATTTTTATTGAATAAGTACTTTAAAAAAAAAAAATAAAATGATTCTTTTTATTCCCAATTGGACGATAAGGGGTCGGCTAAATTTAAATCAATATACTTTATTTAAAGAATAGCCAGAAGAAGTTTCTGATTTAATGTAGGTAGTAAAAAAAGTAACGAATTATTTTAGTATATTTACGAGCTATAAAACAACCACTAGTCACACGTGAATTTTTTTGAGGGGACGATGGATTTTCTCGAGGGAATCGAGTTCCCGTTACCCCCCCCCCCCCCCACGACACCGACTACAACAGCTATACTACTATAAATACTATAAATATTATTATAGCGACCACCTGATCGTTAGAATAAGACTAGCAATGGCGAATGTCACATTATTCGGCTTTCAGAACGCTTTCTAATCACAACAACGGACCGTGATGTGCATTCGAGATTAGAATATTATATTATACCTATTAGCATGTGCGTTTGTAGACTGTTTAACAGTTTATCATTGTGCTTGTTTTTTTTTTTTTTTTTTATTATTTATTTTCTTTTCATTTGCGCTGGTCTTTCTTCGTTCGTCAGCTATTGTTTGCCGCGGCTTGTGTATTTTTGTGTTTGAATAAATGAAATAGATTTCATGTTTTCATACGCTCGCGCGCTAGTGTGTTTGTATGTGTGTGCGCTCGTGTGCATGTGCGAGCGTGTTTTTATTCTCGCTGTCGAAATATAATATTATTGTCGTTCAGTCGTCCTCAGTGTAGTGTGGTGTTGGTTTTTGCAGCGATCTTAAATGTTGCCGGTGATCAGGGTGGTGGAGTGCGAAGACCTAGAGCCTCCGTGTGAATCCTCTTCGGATGCGTATCTACTTCCGGTGTCTTGTAAGAGGTAAGATGCCGCTTTAGTTACACCCAATGAAATATTACGTAATAATATATGTTGTAACAATACCATAATATAATATAGTTCAATTCACTGGGTACGATAAAATGTGCAGTCATATAACATGTTAGGCATTTTTATCGTGTCCACCGCAAAGCGTGTACAAATAAATATCACTTAATTGAATTTTTCTACGAAAACGGTACTTTCTCGACAGTCCGAGACCGCTTGTCTGTCACGCGACATTTAAAATGCACTGTCTAACGAGCGAAAATTGCAAGCTCAGTATAATTGCTGTCATTTGTTCCCGAGTGCAAAGTGCCATTGTTAATTCTTTTAAGACCAGTAGGAATATGGTTTGGCAGCGTGTTGTAATAACAGCGTTGTCGATTAAACTCGTTTAAGCCTATACGTATAAGTACACTTCAATTACAGTCCTTTACATTTTTCACACCCTTTTCATTCACTTTTTTTTTTTTAATCGAGATCAATTATTATTATTGTAATATTTTTTTCGACATTATTTCTATAAAATATTTAAAAAACGTTCAACTATAACTCGTAGAATTGAATTCTTATCAAATAATAACATTAATACATTATTCACGTACTAAGAATTCCATTGAAGTCATAACGCCAACTGGTCCGTGCTATGTCATATTAAAATTCATAGGTACTCAAAGATCTAAAGAAATGTATTACGTGCTTCAAACTAAAAAGTGGCCTTATACCTTACAACGCCTCATTGATTTTATAAGGACTTGCGCTTATGATTCGATGGGCTATGAATATTAAGTCGCCAATTTAAAATTGCTGGCGATAAATTAACTTCAATCACTAGGTATATATAGTCGTATATAAATGAATAATATTATATTATATTCATTAGGATTACAAACAAATTTACGAACTATTTTCTTTGTCTTAATCGTTATAAGTAATCGTTTAAATATTATTACTTCCGTTTTTCTTTCCGTTTTTTATTACCCATATGACAGCGGTTCCTTAACTATAGTCCATAGCACTCTAGGGATTCGCTAAACTCTGGTCGCAGGACTACGGCGCTTAACGTACGTGTTCACTGTTCAAGAATGTAATTTGTTGGGTATGAATTTGAATCTAGGTACAATGTACATATATACTCGAGTTATCGGAAATTTTTTTTTTCGTGTAGTCTATCTTTACTGACATGAAATTTATTCTAAAAATATTTATAAAGAAAATTGAGTATTCTAAAAACACTTTGGAAAAGGATTAGAAAAAGTCTTTTTTCGCGGACCGCATATTTTAAAGATTAAGAACCGTTGTTATATGATATTATTTTAGTTGTTTTATCGGTTGAAGTTTAAATGCAGTGAAACATCGATTATCCGCACAATAGATATTTTGAAAAAAAATGTACCTTAATTATATATTTTTAAGTTTTAAATTTAAACTAATTATATATTAAGTATTTTTAAAAAAATATACATATTATATTGATATTATCGTATAATACTGTCTTGTAAGTTATACTTTACAGTACATTAGTTTTATTTTTGAACATATAAAACATTTAAGTTTACGTTCATTATTTATTTTCAAGCATTGTTTTATTATTCGAACAAATCGATTATCCGCACTCCCCTAACTCGGTCTCAATTAGTGCTGATGATCGACGATCCGCTGTACCCGTAAACGCGTAAAGTTTGGTTATTATTGAATTATAACAGAATGACCAGTCTTCGTAACGAAAAGTTTATCACTGGTTTATTGGCAATTATGATTAAACACATTAAACACCGTATACATCTGTATAGGGCGCGCGGGGTGTTGTCATGAGGTCATTATTCACATCAGCGATCTCAATTTGAACGCCTCGATTTTGAAACTGTGACAGGTGTCGACAAACTGTTTGAATGCTTCGCGATAGTATTCGGCTACGTCGTTGTCTCCGCCGCCGTTCCTGCCGATGTGTAGGCCTAAATACACCATGGCCGAGACCGTGGCCGTCAGGCCCGGGTACACGGGCTTCATGGCCGTAAGTCCGGCTAGCGCCGAACTGACTCCCGCGGCCACGGTCTGTTCCAGGTAGCCGAGCACAGGTAGGCCGTCGATCTGCTCCCGGTCCCAGGGTCGGGGCGGCGTCGACAGCGGCCGGTCTGGGCCTCTGACGAGCATCGTGTACTCCGCGTACAGCGTCGGCCGCTGCGAAAACATACGTTGGCATTGGGACGAGCAGAATGTGTACGCGCGATTACGGTAGGCGACCATCAACTCGGGAAGGCCGCGCTTGTACGTCGGGTACCACAGGCACGACAGCGCGCACACCACACAATACTCGGACGAGAGCTTGCACCGGAAGAACGGGTTCCGGGACAATTGGCGGTCCGTGGTGGCCACCGGATGCGGGTCCGGTGAAATCGGCGCCGCGTCCGCGTACCGGTCCGGATCGCCCATGAACGAAGCCTCGTGTTCCGGACCGCACGTCCAGTAGATGTACGACCGGTACTGTACGGCGGATCGCCTCATGGCCGCCAAGTCGCTGGGCTGGTTTATGCGGTCCCCGTTCACCCTGCACACCGGACACATGTCCAAGTACGTGCTGAGGTTGTATCGGCACTCGCGGCTTGTGAGCGGCACGCCAGACAGCCGGCACGGGCGGTTGACGCGGACATCCGTTCGGTACGCGAGCACCGATCGGACGCACGCCGAAGCGGCCGCGACCATCCCGTCAATGTCGGTGGACGCAAAACCGGAAGCGTTCCCGTACCGGTCTGAAATCCACTGCAGGCCGACGAACGCTTCCGTCCAGGCGTCACGTCTGAGCCGCCACAGCGCCGTGTCCTCGTCCGGTCGACCGCCGTCCTCTGGCAGAACGAATACCGCGTGCAGCATGACACCGGCCGCGTCCAGCAGTTTGAACTGCTTCTCGGTCACCGGGTACCCGTCGATCACGTAACCCCACGTAATGGCCTGACCACCAAACGTGGCCGTGACCACCGCTTCCGCAACTGCGTCTTCGGACAATGCGTCTCCCCGGCGTAGCGTGCCCACGGCGGTTTTTGCAACGTCCGTCCACCGATACTCCGTAAGATACGCGTCGACAGCGTCCTCGATACGGATCAGTTGCAGCCCGTACCGCGAGCACAGTTCTTGCGCGCAACGCGACTTCCCGCTTCCGGGAGGCCCGACCACAGCGATCTTCAGTGCGAAACCCGGCGGTGGCGGAATTTTCGACGGTCCGAGCGCGTATTTCAGCGGCTGCCGCGCGAACTCGTCCCTGTTCTCTGGCCCACCGGCCACGTAGTACACGTACTTGCGGTGCACCACCGGGTGAACGTTCTCCGTGTCCGGACAGAACCGTCGGATGACCGGATCGGTCGAACCGCGGGCCGCCTGCACCGGACACCACCGACCGAATCGGCTAAGGTGCACTTCGCCCGCGCGCAACATGTTCTCCGAAGTCTCCAAGTCCACGTCGTACGTCGTCTCGAACGGCGCGTCGACGTTTGCCGCTAACACCTCGGTGATGTCACTGAGCGCAGCCGACCGAGAATCTGGACCTGATACGGTTATCCACGGGATGTTGGACTTTTCGGCAAACTCTCTCATTGCTGTAAGCGTGTCCTTCTCCATGTCCAAGTATTGCTGAATCATGGTGTCTGGTGGAAATTCAAAACTGTCAGAAAAACATTGGGATATCAAATACTTATCGTCTGGAAATTTTTTGTTAACCATCTCGTCGATTTCGTCCAACGTTTCGAATTCATCCAAATCTAGGAAATCGCTTACGTCCAATCTGTAGTCAATGATAATTTTTTTTTGTTTCAACGTTAGTTCAGAGTACCTGGCCAATAAATCCGATATGGAGGACAGTGTAGACATGTGATAAGACTTGTCCGATTGTTGAGTATCACATATGGATTTCACAGCGCCCGGTCCTTCTGCTACGGTTTCCGCTACAACCATTGTGATTGCACGCTTTAAACGCATTTTTATTCTGTGAATTTCTTTTTGTTTTATGACCTCCGCTAGTTTTTGCTTAAACAATATCGATCTGTTTTTAATAGAATTTCGTCTTGTCTCATTATCCCGCGCAATGACCTTGTCGATCAATATATATTGATAATTTAACCAATTTTGAATGACTGATGTTTTGGCGTGTTCTTTTTCAATGTGTTTTTCAGAAATTACTTCAATAATAACATCAGGATTTATTTCATTTTCTTTTAAATACTTTAGCTCTGTCAAATTTTTAGGATAATTTTTATAACATATTCCTTCGTTGGTTTGAAAAAAAACCGAATTCATTTTTAACCAATCCTCGTCATTTAAGTAAGCACTTTCTTTATCCATATACTTTCTCAAGCTATTAATATAAACCTTTTGTTTTTCAGAAATAAAATATTTATCCACAATCTTCTTAAGCGTCGGTTCCTCGTACATTTTACCCACCATTGGTATATTATTTGGTAAAACGTTGTTTTTAAATACTTTATACGAGTCTACAAGAGTTAAATCAAATTTATCTAATATTTCGTTAATAAAATCTATTGAACAGAGACCAAATGAAAAAAGTAAAGATATCTTAGGTTTAGGATAAATTTTTGGAACACTAGTAAACAATGTATATCTATCAGGATTAGAAAAAAACGTTTTGAAGTCGTTGGACGAGCTCATATAATAATACCTATTATGATAAACTGCCATGTGTTTTGTAGATCCAATAGAGAGTTTACCATTTGAAAACTTTACGGGACAATAAATGGAAGTATCACCATCATATTTTCCCCTAGTAGGTACAGTATTATTGATATCTGATGTGGATACATCGCTTACATTATCTGTCAAAAACCTAAACAAAAAATTATTTAATTAAAATACAATGCATATTTAACAAAAATTAATTATAATAATTATTATTTTACTTCTTTAGATAGTATATAGTGTCTTCGATTAAAATTGTCAGCAAATTATATGTTGAGTCGGGTTTGCATACAATGATATTAAAATCCATATATTGGTTTATTTCTTTAGAAATATTAGTTTTTAAAGTATGCCATTGTACGAGAAGATTTTCTGTATATTGATTTAATCGCTCAGTTATTACTGGAACTATTATTCCCATTAAGTGATCGTGACTTATGATGTTAATGTGTTTATGTTCTTCGTATTCTGCAGTTTCAACTTCGCCTTCAAAAAAATCATCTTTATTTTGAGAAATATATAACGAGTTTTCAATTTTGTTGACAAAATCTGGATATTTAATTTTTTCTACTGTCGTTCCATGCCTCATTCCATTTTTCACATTATCTAAGATTTCAATATAGTTATTTCGATAGCTATTGTTCATTTCTTCATTTGATAATAAAATATTGTGCATTGGATCAGAGTCATGAAAAAATACCATCTGGATTGGATTAAGGTTTACATCGATTAATTTTTTCACTAATCCAAACTCTAATGGTGCGTTTACTATAATCCAATTTTGGTTTTGTTCGTTTTTTATTTGTACGATATCAACAATAACATTTATTAATTCAGGTTCAATAATTTTTTTGCTTTTAATGAAGCTTCGCCTAAAAATCTTTCTATTTTTTATTGACATATTTTGGAAATATTTTTTTAGTCTTTCTGGTTCATTGTATGCACGAATACATACATATAAATCATCTAAGAAATCTATATCATATGATTCAAAGAAGTTAATTAGTTGCTTTTTTTTAATATATTCGTCCACATCTTGATTTTCTAGAATAATTTATAGTTTAAATAAGTTATTTATACTTACGTAATTTTATGTAAAAATGAAATAATTTTAATACGTTTCTACAGTTTTAAAATATTATTAATAGGTATTTAGTATTTTTATATAATATTTATTGATGTATTATAATTTTAAACTATACGAAAAAAACTTAATAATTGCATTGATTGGTTGATTTATAAAATAATAAAACAACATAAATAAAAATTTAAATGCCATATTATAACATCATATTAATGTGTTAATTAATTATAACATTTGTCAAAAAAAAAAAAAAAAATATGTTAATTATAACTGAAACAGGTTTATACTAATAAAATTATTTTTAAACTAAGTTATTTTTTGATAAATGCTAGTATGTTCATTCTAACCGATTTCACTAAAAAGTTTTCCATAAGAATAAAAAATAATATTTACTTTGATTTGAGAAATCTTCATTCGTTTCGTATTCACTTCCGTTGTCTTCAACGCTACCCAAATCAGATCCAACGACAACACCAAACCGCAGGCGTGTCCACTCAGCAATTGCGTTTCGCATGATGTCGATGTCATTAGTTTGAATTTCTTTGGGTCTTATGACCTCTTGTGCAGTTTTTAGTATAGAATCGACGATCGCAGACGAAAAATCGTATTTTACGTCTTCTTCGTGTATCTGTATTATATGTCCAACGTCTATTATGTTATAACCGAATAAATTACGTACAGCCTTTGTAGCTTGGTTCGTCAACGTCTTGGGACCGTAAAACATGGCCCTAATAGGTAGCCCGTGTGTAGGAATTTTCAAAAATTGTCTCGGGTGTTTACCAAACGTTTGCATCTCATCAGGTCCAGCGAAGTAGTACAGTTTCCCCATAAACTTTATGCAATAACGGTCGCTGCCCAATATGAATCGACCGTTAGAAAAGTTTACAGGACACAGACGACCGAATTCCGACGTCATACGTAATCGCTCTTTACGTTGTTCGTTTTCGTTACGTATTTGAGTCGTATCACTAGCGCGCTCCATACTGCTTATCACCGTTTCCACCTCGTTCGATTCCGATTCGAACTCAAACTCAGAACCACTATATGTGTAGTCTTCCGACAAATCAGATTTCGCTTGGATCTCCACCATTTCCGGTAACACCGTATAATGTAACGGCATTGTCATTAATTTCGATTTAATCGTTTCGAATAATTCGTTCACTGGTTTTCTGCCGTCCACGGTTATCACGCATGTAGGATCGAACTGCTTGACTATTTCGTCTATTACTTTTAGCGAATAATTTTCGTAATCTTTAAGATCCAGTTCAATCATTTTCTTGCTTATCAACGACTTATTGTACCAACGTACGCGCATATGATTGTATTCTGTGTTGTTCAAATGTAGTGTTTGCGTAAGACGTTCGTGTTCCGTGGATTCTAAAGTCAATCCGTTATGTATATGGATTAAATCCTGATTACGACAGCTCATATAAATCAATACGTCTGGTGGATTCGTAGTGAACACCGCATTCATTTGTTCACACGCACTCAGTCCAGGATCGTGTCTGTAGTGAAAAAAAAAAACAGCGAGTTAGTATCAAAATATACGTAGTGATTATCGTGACACTCTTAAATGTTTTAGGGACGCAATGCGAATGAAAATCGTCCTTCTCTGCGAATTCGAAAGCGATTTGATCAATCGCACGTATAGTGTATACATGGAATGATATAGGTATGTATGGTCCCGCTGACGGTTGACTATACCGTGTTTCTATTATTTATTCGAATAAACAACACAACTAATGAATAACCGCACTTAAACGCAGACTTACCTGGGCAAGCCGGTAAGCACGTAACCCCGTTCTTGTACGTCGGCCCCACGGATTCTCAAAAGCTCAATGAGCGACGCGGAGGCACTCGCAGCGTTTACCGCTTCGCCGCGTCGCAACGCCAAACCGATTTGGTCTTCCGGCCGGTGGCTGGCGGCCAGCAGCCCGATGGCCGCGGACACGTGGACGCATCCCCAGTACGTGGACAACATGGCGGCCAACCGGTCGTCCGCTAAACCGGGTTTGCCGAATATCGCGAACGAAATCGGTTTCCGCTGCAAAAACGCACGGTCCACGTCCTCGCTCCCGTAATAGTCGCGACCCGCCGACCGCACCGGCCGCGTCCACCGGACGGCGGTGGCCGGCGGCTGTCCGGACCGGTGGTCGGCGTCTGCCTCCAGACGTCGAGACCAGTGGACCCTCTCGGTCAGTCCGTAGGTCGACACCACCCGCGGGTACCACTCTTCGTCATCGACCGTCCGCTCGCGTTTGTAGTCGCCCGCGCCGAGCTGGGGAATCGGCGACAGCCATACGAACGTGTCCGCCGACATGGTAATTTCCGGGTCCTGTACAAAGAGCGGTAGTTTGATTGACGTAACGGACACGGATCTTACCAGTCGATTTTCGGAAAATTTATGATTTTAAACGTATATTGTTATCGTACTATTTGTAATAGTGTGACCTCTGGTCGGGGTTCACGCGAGGAAACCCGAGACTGGGATTCGATTGTTCCTATTTTTATTTTATTTTTCTAATTGTAAAGTAGAATAGTCTTATAAGAAATATTGATCTATAAAATATATCGTACATTATACTGTAAGTGAATAAGTATTTGAACATCAAATAACCAGAGTAGTGAAACATAATATATTTGCTGTAATTTTGTAAAAAAAAAAAGTGAGTAGCAAATTCGTATATCACTATATATATTTTGTTTACGTGAGATTTAATTCAATATTATTATGTTGTTGATTATTACATTAATATAATTTATGATTAATACCATTAGTTATTTGTTGGTAAACACGTAGGAAGTATTTTCTTTTTTTATATATATATACGCTTATTTAAACGTAAAATACTTAAATTTAATGACGACGAATACAATAAATTATGTACATAAAGAAATTCTAAAAACAATATCAATAATTTAATAATGGTTTTTGTCACACGTTGTCATTGGTGGTGGAATAAATTATTCAGTAAAAAAAAAATACCCTTTAAAAACAATCAAAATTTAATTAACTTGATGTCAACAGGAATTTAAATTTTAACTTGCCGACCGTCTATGGTCTATGTTTTCTGAAACGTTTTAAGTTCAAGTATATTTATTTTTGTTTTCAATGAAACTTATTTAGGTATACATAATATTACAACTCAAGTGCATCTGTAACAGCTGTTTTCAAATTATGGTCTACCTACGCATATTTTGTAGCTTTATTAAAAAAAAAAATTCTTCGACGACAAAATAACTGGGATAGTATGAAAGAAAAAGACAGCTGTCGAAAACCGACAAGTTACTCTTAGACGGCTCAGAGAACATTATGAAACTAAGCATGTGTACTGCTGTAGAGCACAGTATCATACTTGACAGTAATTTGAAAGGTATTACAGATGCACTTAAATTTTAGTACAACCTAGTTTAATTTATATTACATTTTTAATCGACGTATGGTTGGCCGTCTGATAAAAAGAGGAGATGAAATAGATTTTGGATAACTGAATATGAAAACAATAGGGCCCTAACTTAAAAACTAACCTTTTTCCTTACAGTTTTAATAATTTTCTATGTATCTAACGTTAAAATACAATATAAGATAATATTATATTTTACAATTCTTTGCTAGGTGTAAACATACTTATCTGTATAGTTCGGAAGTATAAATTAAATTCTTGTTTTCAAATGTATTAATGAATTTATTAATTTTTAAAAAATAATTTAGACATGTGCTTCTATATAAATTTTACTTGGTGTATTATGAGATATTTTATAAAAGCAATATATTTTAACGATATAGTAGTAGTGTGTTGTATTTGATGACAAAATATTGCAGCAGTAAATATGTCGTCTAAATTAAAATGTCGCAGGTAGTAAAATATCGTTGCAGTTATTGATGTAGCTCAAAGTTCCGGTTTTTGCTGAGTTGTTAGTAGGATTAGATTAGATTTAAGTACCATAATAAGTACCTATGAAAATAAAGTTTAGTGTACTTAAATATCCAGACTCGTGCGCAAGAGGGGTCGGGGTTCAACCTCCCTTCTTTTGCTTTTTTTCCATCTAGGTCATTAACTACTATTGGTTTTACTGGATTAAAAGGAAGTTTACTTATGCAAGACTCCTGAAGTTTAATGTATGATCATAACGCCCTCTATAAAGAAATTCTGTTCCCAGGCCAGTACATTTGTACACAACTGCAAGCATAGTAATAACTCGCGATCTAGGTATTTTATCCGAATATAATAATAATATATTAAATCAATAAAATGCAAAATTACTGTAAGAAAAATTAATATAATGATTATTCGAGTTGGCTTCAACAGACATGTTTATGAATATCTCGGACTATATCGCATAATTTTCAATATTAAATGTAATAAACAATAATTTATTACATTATTATGTGCTGTACTTAGTATGTGTGTAATTAAAAATATTAGATTAAATTATACTATAATGTTTATATTAGTTGTTATTTTCATATTTTTGACACTACAATTATTTTTGTGTTCACGACATTTTTCCCGCGACATTATGACGTGAGTTCATACACACGTGTGATTATATGTAAATATCAATGATTACAATCTCCAAAAACACTTAACAGTACTTACACATTGATAAAAATAAATTTTTAATCGTTGCACGTTGTTAGATGTAATCCTTACTTAAAATAGAGTGTTCCGAAACTTTCAAGGAGTTTCTGTATTGCAGAAAATGTAGAGGCGTGTCGAGTGGGTGGATTTCGGTGTGGGGGACTTTGATGATTATTTATTTATATTTTAACGGGGCATTGCTTATAGATCTATATAAAACCTATATTGTACTCAATTTAAGTATTACCTTTCAAAATCGTTACCTGCCACTGTAAAAATTATTTTAGCCTTCTTCTTATATTGGTACTTCCTTGAGATTGAATAATGTGTTTTATATATCCTAAGTTGGATTTATTTATTACCAATTCAATAATTAAATATGTACCAATTAATTTATTAATAATTTTAAATAATTTTTGAAATCGAATCGGAACAAGAAAAATAAATTATTAATAATATTATAATATATATTTAATAGCGAAAAATATAATATAAAATATTTTTCATTCTTTTACGTAAATTATTACTTATTACCTATTTATCCGATAATAGACTGTATAAACTGTACAACTTTTCAATTTGTTAAATTTTGTTGTATATACTCTGTAAGTAATTAAGTAACTCATCGAATCGTCAATGCTACTCGTTATTAGTTACAACAACTTGAGTTTATTTTTTCGTTGAAAAGTTTGTACAAGAAACTACAAAGTTTGCTGTAACTAAACACAAACATTTACTAAATAAAGCAATAATAATCTTATGTTTAATAAATTGATAGATAAACCTTGTTTATAAGCTTGTAACTACTATTTGTATAGATAGGTATTACACTATTTTAACTATTTATATTGTCGAAAAGTAGGTTAAACTTAATAGTTTATTTTACATTAAAATAGACAAAAATATAATATTATTCTACGATTTTTTTATCGAAGCAGTTTTCTTTATAATAATATACTTACTAGTTAAAATTTCTTTTTTCTTTGAAAAAATGATTTAAATTCGTTTTCTAAGGTTTATTTGAAAATTTGAACGAACGATCATCCTGTATACGCATTTTCTAATCAAAAGGAATAAGTAGCTATGTATTTTGCGTATTATATTATTTTCTAGTGTAATGAAAAAAATAACGATACGAAATACCAAAATTATTTCTATTGATCACATAGTATTCGTTCACGTAATGGTTTACAACTATTATTATGTCACCTAATTATATAATCAAAAATATATTATTTATAATATGTAATACGTATTGTGTTGATAATAATTTTATATATATTTTTTTTATTTGTTCATTTAGGTAATGGCAGAATTGGCTAAAAGCTTTTTGTGATGCTCAAATTGGTCTTCGACACTAATATATATTTTCGCCTATTGGTTATTATCATAACCAATAGGCGAAAATACATGATAATATTCAGCTTAAGTCAGAGGTTCTCAAACTATAAGTTGCGACTCAAAATCGCTATTATACATTTGGTGGGTCACGTAAAGGTTTGAATTATATTTATATAATTTTATAGTATTTAGTATAAAATGTCTACAAAATATATTATATGTAAAAAAAGAAAAGATTTATTTTATGTATAAACACGAGTTTAATATTGTGATACAGTATTTACCGTATAACGGTGTAACTACTGTAACTATATTACGTAGTAGTAGAAGTAATTAACTGACTAAAATTTATCGTATAGATAGTGTTTTACAACGAAACAAAAAAAGTCATAAGTATACGTGTTGGTCACCAAAAAAAAAAAAATAAATTAACTTTTTTACATTTTTTCCAAAATTGATGGTACCATGAAAAGTTTGGGAACCTCTATTGTTGCTGATACATAGTACATACCCATCAGGTATATTAGGTTTATGCTTTTGAATAATCAGATATAGAGAGTTTATAGTGTTTGCTATAGAGAATAAGTAAACACGACCACGATCGATATACATTACCATACTTACCTACCTACCCATTATTTGAATACTATAAGCATGTAATAGTTATTATTCGGGACCTGTCGATAATGACCTGGTCTTTGGTGTTTAATTATTATACAATATAATTCGGAGTGAGATATACAGTTGAAAATGATGTCAATGGTCCATTTACAGCGAATCTATAATAATGATCCAACAAGCGTGACAACCAAACTATTTATAATTCAAATAATATGATTGAATAATTTGAAATTTTTAAATCGTAATTCGTAGCATGTTTAGTGTTTACGAATCGTTATATCTTATTGTAATATACAAGTGTGTGTGCGTGTATGCGTGAGAGAGTGTATGTGTAATAGACTATTTTATAATAGTATTACACTATTATAGTAATACAATAAATTATACTTACATTTTTATTTAATTCGATTTACGACGAAGATTTGATTCACAAAACCATATATACTTATAAGTTGTATGTTGTCATATAATGTTAGGCCTGATTTAATTTTTAAGTATAATTTTTATAACTCTTTTACTCAGTTAAAACTCGCGAACAATTGTCTGCACTAGGTTAGACTAATTTACATTTAAACATATTATGTTTATAACTATAGTGTGGTTTGAAAAAAATAGGTATTACATTTTTTATGGATTAAATTTTTAAAAATATTTATATTATCTTTATAGAACTTGTTGGTCTTTGTTTTTAAGCTATATAATTTTTATAATAACATAATATAATTTATTTTGTTAAGCTTTGTTTTAATTTTAATGATTTGATTATTCAAAACTTTAAATCGTAATATTTCCACTATTGTTCTACCATTATCCGCACAGTAATTTATTAATATTAATATTCCAGGTGAATAATTTTGTTGATTGATATTTCAAATTATATTACAAAATTTAAAACACCCAATTAATTTCTGATTGATGTAGAGCTAAAATTAATTACAAAAAACTTTGTTTTATATTTAGGTTTTGAACCAGGATTTTTCTAAAACCATTAAAAATAAGGACAATTTTATAATATAATATACCTACCTCTTATTAAATTTCTTAGTAAATCCTTAATTTTAAATTTTTCTAAAATATAACATCGAGTACCTACAATATCTCAATCACATTTACATAACAAATCGTAATCTCAGAAAGTAACTTTTTGACGTCGTATAAGCGAATGCTATGCCTACCAATATTAATAATATTATGTATACGTCCGTCTGTGTTTATATTATGACACGGTACGAAAGATGTCGAACACACGCAGGGAATATATGATCGCAGTGGTCATATTTACAGCAAGGAGTGACGGGGGAAAAAAGTGGACATTGAATTATAGCTGTCCGTGGGGATTTTTTTTTATCATTGAAGTCAGGTTGAAAACAAAATTGCTCACAGTAAATTTAGGGTTTTTTTCTAATTCAATTTGTGAACTTGTTTTATTTAATACTACCCTTAGGTTAAAGAAAAATAACACTAATATTATTTTACTGGGTAAAAAGTAAGTTCTGGATATTACATACAGATTTTAAGAATGATCTCATGCCAAAGTATGGAATCAAAACCAAATCTGTATTCTGTTTAACTGGTGAAGGCATTTTTAAAGGTATTTACGGCATGTCCGTTAAATTTCTTCAACGATTAGTCCATAAGTAATTGTTTTAATAAAAACATTTTATCTAAAGAAGACCATCGTTAGAAAATCTCACGATAATCGTGTGATCATGAAGGTTTTGACTGACAGAAATTCTCATGGCGTACTTGATGTTACAATACGTATGTTTAAAACTAAACGAATTAACAACTTCTATAAGTACATTTACTAAATTCAAAATAGGATTTCGATTCCATTCACTAACACGAGATCAATGCCAAAGTTTGTTTGTAACACTCTGTATATATATATATATAAAAAAAAAAAAAATCATATGCTAGTCACGATATCTATAATACTGCACTTACTGATGACGAGCGATTTGACGTTTTGAACATATCAATTTGCAGCTTCGCCAGAAGCCACTACTGCCAGACACAAATATTATTACTATTCTTATTATTATTCAAAAAGACAAAAGAGAAACGGATATTGTGTACAATTTATCATTTTGAGAACAGAGAGCGCAATTTATTTTTTATAACAACGTTTAAACATAATAAACGATTAATTTCGTTTTGCCGAGAAACTTGTTCGTTTTATTTGTTTATTTCGCACCACAAGTTTTTTTATACGTATAAAGTTTAATCATTTTTTAAGCCATGTATGTTTATTGTTTTTTTTTTTTCATATCGTCCCACATGTGTACATAGAGTTTCCGTCCGAGCTGCTACACGTATGGCGCAAAGTAAAACATTCTGTACAAGTGTGTACCTATAAATGATCAATGTTGCGTGCGCGTTTTAAAGACGTATAAGACCATACGTGAGTAACCGCATACACCTATACGCGCAGTTATTATTATTATTATTTTTCAGTCCGTCGTGTGATTATTGTATGTTATTGCTGTATTATTATTATTTCGAACGGAACGTAATCAATCGATTGAAACAAACAAACGAGTGCGGGAATATATAAATTATTATATGTGGCTACGATTTTTACGGAACTATCCACTTTTTTTGAGCCAGTATTCTCAGCAAAGGTAAAACGGTCATATTTCACTGAATAATATTAAAATATAATATAATACACGATCGACTTCGATTTACGTTACAATTTCGCTTTACATGTTATGTGTTATATAAAACTGCGAATAAAATTATACTAAAAAAATAAAAATAATATCATAAATACAAGAAAATATAGTATATTTTGTTTAATATAAACTTCAAAAAGTATTTTTATGTACACGAGATTTATTTTTAATTTAAGTTAAATTTGTCGATATTATTACTCAAACGTTTTAGATAATAAAACTAAAATAACATTGCGCGGGTAATAGCTAAGATACAAATATTATTTAAGGGTTTTTATATATTTTTTCAAGTAACAAATTCAGAGATTTATCGATTCTACTGTATTGTAATAATCATCGTTAATCCTTTTATGATTATTGTTTTTTTTTTCTCGGGACACATCTACCTTGTTAATACAATATACGTATAATGTGTCCGCATTTTATACTTAACGATTAAAACTGGTCGGTTTGTATAAAACGAAAAACTCATAAAAAAAATATATTACACGTATGAAAATTGAATGTTTTTAATACTGTTTCAATGTGTAAAACACGTGTGCTTATACGTGAAATACTGCAGTTATTCCATTACTATTTACTTATTAATATTGTAAAATGGAAGACGCTTTTATTAATTTACTTTTAACACATATTATATGCATATTAAAGGTTATAACATTTTTACACTATAACTGTAGTAGTGCAGTGTGTTATCATACTCGTTATATAATATAAATTATTTTATGATGTAATAATACTCCTGACACTATAGTATTAAAATATTATGAGATTATGACTAATAAGTATTAAGTTTGTGTTATAGTTAACAAACATTTAAGTATTCGACATACTTAACTAAAAAAATAATATTTTCACAATTATCATCATAACAATACACAGTTTTAACACGTTGAAACTGTTAACACGCTGTTTTAAATTAATTAAAAATTATAGTTGTTCACAAGTTACGACCACGTGCTGTAACGTTAGTATGATTTTTCGTTATTCCGATACATCTTACTTTAATACTTAAGCATTTTGATACACTCGTTAGTTTAATCAAATAAACCACTTCACATGGGTACGTGAGTTGTTTAAGATGATAACTTGAGTATTAACGAATGGGAAACAGTTTACTCATAAGGGTTTTATTTTTATTCGTTTCACGTCGGGGTGTATTTTGTCGAAAGTTTATCATATAAAAAATAAAAACACTACAGTTATTTTGCTGTTTGGAATTTTTTTTCAGAAATTCATAGCACCTAATAATTAAATAAAAAAATTGTCAATATCTAATACACAATTTATTTTACTAATATCATCTTTATAATTTTAAGACTTTTTAAGTTTTGTACAGATAAGATAATATATTGAAGTATACTTCGTTAAATTTAAAAATATTGGCTATGTTTTATTTTATTATTATTCGTAAGATATGTCCAAAAAGTAATTTGTATAATATAAAAATTAGTTTTATCAAATTATTCTTGTTTTTTTTTTTTTTTTAACTAAAATTATATGATGTTTTAGTTCATACACAGAAATAAAATAAAATTAGTTGTACAGTTTTTCAGAAAGACAAAAAAATAACAGTATAATGTAAAAAAGAAACTTATGTAATTACCATTTTTGCATATTAACAATATATTTTGTATAACAATGACAATAATGGTAATAAATCCACTTCCATACTACCTAATAATAATATAGTCCTTTTGTGAGCGGATGGGTTGGAACAGTTACTTAATACAAACAAAATAAATTATTGTTTCCATTTTCCGCCAAAGTACAGGTAAAGTTTCATTACACGGATTTTGATAACCCCTTGTGGTCAACAATATCCACCATTGTAATATTATCAATAATTCGCCGGTCTATTTTAGTTAACTCTGTGGAGATTAAAGAAAACTATTAAATTTATATTTAGTGGTGTGGGGGTGCGTGTGATAAATTAGTTTTAGTGGTAGTAATATTCTAGTAGCACCATTCAGTATTTAATATTTATTGTAATTCTATATGTAATAGAGTAATAAATTTCCTCCTATTTCAATAACTACTATTATTAGAATAATTGTTTTTATAACATTTCTGATATTTAATCCCCAATGTATTAATTTTCGAATGATTTTAAACTATTGTTTTTTTATAACAATTTATTTTACGTTTTATGTATTTATACAAATTTATACTCTGAAATTTTCTTTTTTAAATAAAACAAATTGGGTCTTGTTTAATTTTCTTAATAGTTTTAAAATAAAATACATGCATACTTTGTATAATATAAAACAAGTGTTAAATCAATAACACTATTATCTTTTAGATATAGAATGTGTTAAGGGTTTTACTGTAAAGAAAGGGTTGGTTTTTCTGAATAACAGGTTTCCTCATTAGTTAGGTGTTTATATATTTAGGTTATTATGTATAGGTATATTGTTTTTTTTTTGCTTCCATTTATCCTAATAATATTGAGCTAAATATCACGTATTAAAATCTTTAATATTGTGGGCCAAAGTTTAGCTAGTACGAAATACAAATTTTAGGTATTGTGAAGTAAACTGATTTAGAAAAGTTTATTTGAATTCCTTACACAAAAATAAAATTATATTTATACATTTTAATAGAAACCTAATCTAACCTAACGTGGCATCGTAAAAGCTGTCAGCGCTATTGTTATTTATTTTTTATTGTGTGTAAATATTATAATAATTCAATATTAGATTCGATAGATTACTTGAATTATAATTTATAAACTACAATAGTAAATGTAAGTAGGTAGTTCAAACCAATATTAACAGACGTTTGATGTAGGTACTTGCATCATAATATTTAAGCACATACTTGCATGATATTATTGTTCAATCAATGTTAATTGACGTGTTTGAAAAAAAAAATCAAACTAATTAAATACGTAAGTATTCAATTAGTAAATAAAACAATAAATCAATAAATACAATAAACAGGTTGAAAAACAGTTAAATTATTACTCAAAGTTATAGTATATAGTGATTGGATAAACTATAAATAAAATATTATATCATATGAATATGAAAATGTAGTTTTTTACTAATAAGGGTTGAAAATTACCAATTATAGTGTATTATTGTTTAGAACTTTAAATTAAGATACAAAAATACATCGTCGTATTATTTATTGTTAATTAATATACGATTGAGAATTTAAAATAAAATGGTTTTGCAAATATATTTCAAAAGATTTCATTGTTAATGTTATTAAATAATGAGTATAGTAATGCACTAACTAGTGAATATATAGCGATATAGGTCAGTAATATCACTGATTGTAAATTACAATATTGTGTACAATGATTTAGAACAATATATGTGTTAGCTACTCAGGGCAATGTATATTTTAATTTATATATTTGTTATTATAAGAAAAACCAACACTCATCAAAAACTAAGTATACTTTATTAATGGATCGTATACCGATAAAATTATTAGTATAAAATATCATAATAATGTTTTCTTTAAGTTTCTTATTTGTATGATAAGTAATTGGCAAACAAAGATACCAGAGCATTACTTATTTATATACAATTGTTGGTTAATTAAGCAAATATAATGTTTGTATTATTGTATTATAATTTTATTTAATAGTTGGGAAAATGTAGTAGCGACTATATTGTATCTTAATTTAGTCACGGGTCGATCGTATTATTTAATATACAACAGAAGTATTATGCATTGTGGTATAAAAACTTTCATATTGTTAAAAACAAATATTTATCATGAAATTGAAATATTTATAATGAGACGAAGGTATTCAAAATTACTAGCATACTTGAGGATTACTAAGTTTTTAATATTTTTAACGTATCTAAATGCAATGTCGGGTTTCGATAAACTTTTATAAAATTTGAATTTCAAACTGTCACCGTGTCACGTAGCTCTTGAATTATTAACAGAACTTTAGTCGGAATAAGAAGTTCGATTGAAAGTAAAGAAAATAATATAATATATAATATCTTAGTATGTATGTATTCGACCACAGCTTGTAAACGGCGCATGCCCGATATTTTCTCTTAAATGGATTATTTTTGTTAGCATATGTACATAGGTACGCGAAAGTAAAAAAAAAACAAAACTTGACGTTGTTCACGCGTCGTTTGCTTTGGTTACTTATTATTTTTTCTCGGACTAACGATAGATTCGTGTTTGCGACAAAAAAAAAAAAAAAGTCCGTTTGGATAGGGTAAGATCGGAGCGCCTTTATAAAGTGGTATAGGTATACTTATAAATCTCGCCATAATGCGTGTCTTTTGAGCCGAAAACCGAATTTGCCGCAACGAATATAACAACACGTATAAGATCTTTGTTGTATGGCGGTGCTCACCTGCTCGTTTTTTCGTTTATTTATTTTTCTCGTCCACATTCAAGTTATTGTGTGCACACGTGTGTATGGATGTGTGTGTGTATGTTTATTTGTTCGCCGGTGTACACGTCAACGTAACCCGAAGAAATATGAAAACTTCTCGTTCGCCAGACGGGAATTTATACTTTCCGCCGGTTGTATCATGTGTACACGTCTCGCTACTACTGCATTATGCATTCATACCCGCCGTCTTTCCACTTTTCCGACAACGCACACACATACATACACACACATCCCATGTCCCTGACGTATATCATCATTATGGTCTTACAAACATGCATTATATATTTATATATTTACTAATACTTAATGCTGACCATTGCGTGGCACTCGCACATATTATTATGAACTAAGACGACAAATCCGATGAAATACTTGTCGTCAACGCTACATTATCAATGTAATACATCCACGCTATTTATCCTTCCCCTTCCCCTTTTACCCGCACATCAACTCGTAAATTCGGCTCGGCATTTATAAATTATCATAATTCAATTTAACTCTATTGAGACTGTAATGACTGTATACAGCGTACGACAGTCGTAGATACTCAACCGTTACATAAAATATAGGTATATTATAGGTATACATCATTGATTATAAATAAATACCATGGGGCCGAGCATAGAGCAAGTGAGTGGGGACTCAGAACTCTGTTGACTTCGATTATGGAAATTAAATTACGAAACATTTCCCGAAATAGTGATATTAATTTTGCAAATAATTATGAATACTTGCACGTTGCACTAGTTGACTACTAGCGTTCGGTGAGAAATCTGCCAGAACTAAGCGGGAGGCGCAGCGCTGTGTAGCGGTATTCACCCTCGTCGCGCAGATTAATTATATGCTACAGTGAACAATTCAGCAATCTATAATATTAATAATCAATTATTATACCTGGAAAATATGTAATCATAAAAGCATCGGAAGTACCTGCTAGTAAAATTGGTAAAAGTGCGTAACATATCTAGTCAAACAGACCTGCAAAATAATATTACCTACATTTAATTGTCATAGGCAATGAGATATTTTGTCAACTGCACGTTGTTTTGCTATCAATGTCAGAGGCGTTAACAGGATTTTTTATTGGTGGGCGAGGGGAGATATGAATATTTATTAAAAAGTGAGCCACGGGGTTAAGCCCTCACATCCCTTTTCTTGTATAAAAACAACATACATTAAATTATAATAAAATTATTTGTCTGTCATTATTTTGTCTCAGGAAACTCTAAATTATCTAAAAACAAAAAGACTATGGGGGATATATCCTCAATACCCCTCCTCACACGAAAACGCTCATGATCAATAGTTAAGACATGAATTTTGTTGTTTTTGAATTATTATTCATAATTATAATAAATAATAATATAAATTATTTTTATATTAAATATAAGTCATAAATTAATTTCACAATTTAATGAATAAAATACCAAATGTTTTTCGTTTAGGTATACATGTTTAGCGATTCCTTGATTTTATTTTTCGATGTTTTTTTTTTTTACTTGTAATTGTAAATAATACAATTTTCAGCTATAATTTAATATTTAAATAAAAATCTTAGGAAGCCAAATATAAAGACATTTAAAGAGTGTACTACAAAACCCATATCTATTTTATATAGTACTGTGATCTATATATGGATATATTATTACAATTGCAAATGTGAAAAGTAGAGGATAGTACAAATATATTATTATGTAAATATATAATAATGTAATGTGCTATATATTATTCCTTATACAGTACTTTTTTGGGTCATTAAAGTTCGAGCTCTATTGATATGAGGTATCAAAATAGTATATTATTATTTGAGCTTTGGTGCTCGATCGATATTGAAGGATGGGAAGACATTCGGCACAATTGTAACACAGTACCTAGGGTACACGCAGTACGTTTTATATTAATACTATACTACAACAGGATGTATGCAAGTTAGAAAATTTTTTTTATTTAGTTTTGAATTTACTATATTTATGAGTAGTTGCTGCTCACCACAACGCCGAATGCGGTGAAAACTTTGTCCCAGCGCCTGTGGTATTCCGTGTGTAATAATAAATTAACACCGTATACTCAAGAAGTCCCATTATATCTTCCCGGAAAGTCATAGATATGTATACTATATTGCATAATAATATGCAAGTTTTATGCGCGATTTATTATATCAAAATTCAGTAACATTTAGTTCTGGTAGAAACCTTCCTCGGGCGTGCATAAAGTATACATATACACACCCAAAATGTGTTCGCTTCTATTATAGTATAAAGGTAAGTGTTTGAAGTAAATTCGTCACGTGTAATATATTACCATATAGTTATTTTGTCCGTAGTTATTAACAGAGTAAACATTAATTACATTTTACCACCTCGACACTCATGTATTTCTTATAGACGTATAAATACATACTATGACGTGTATTCATGGTCGCAAATAACATTTCAAATTTGAGGATTGATGGTTTGGATATATAAAGTGTTCGGTATCATATAAATTATTAAAATAATTCAAAAATAGACCGAAAAGGATAATTATTATAATATTTATTTATATAATGACTAATAAGTAATAATTAATACTAGGTATTTTATGGCGTACAACATAAATAGCCAAGATGCTGATTGGTATCTACATAATTTATTTTACCGAGTGAATTGGTTTCATAAACTATATTAATTAAAATGTATTTCATATTTTTTTCTCTATGACAGTTATTGAGTATAACAATTGTATATCAATTTTAAATTATATAATATACTTTCATAACTTAATAAAATATTTTTAATTTAATTTAATTTTTTTTTTGGGGATTTTGAACTATTAAAGCGCACTTCTCCTTATTTTCTTATTTACGCTTATATTTAAGTACCTATTTAATGTTGACTAGTGTATTATTAAGTTATTCTATATGAAATATTACATTTTGAAATTTGTTTCAATCTTAGTATTATTACAACTTGTGAAACTATCTGTTTTTTTATGATCAAAATCGTACGCATTAATATAAGTATTCAAAAAACGGTTATTAAAATGGTTATTAAAACAATATCTTATCGAATAATTTATGAACAAAATATTAACGGAAAAATAAAATTACAATAATTTTAAATAATCGGTTGTGATAATATTGCGAATTACGGTATTTTAAGTATAGTTGTATGAAAACAATAAAAAGTGCTTTTGTGGTATTCAATGGTTTTCAGTTTTTACGGGACTTTATTGATTAAATATTCATAATGCTATGAATACAATTATATAATATTTTAATAATACATTTCAACAAAAAAAAAAAATAATAATAAGAAAAGAAAAAAAAATAATGAATAATTCATTAACAGATTCTTTTTCAATTTTAATAATTCTATACAGGTACACAATAGGTTGGTGTATTTATACATGTGTTATCGGCATCTGATAATGTTTGAATAATTTACCTATTTATAAAGAAAAACGCATTAACAAAAAGCTACAAAATCAAACGAAATCTCGACGCACTGCAATATGATGCGACAGATAGATTTATAAGTTGTTCACAATCGTTCACAGAGATCAGTTGATAATAATATTTTACCGTCATTTGTATATAAGTCTTATTGTATTTATAATATTTGACTACCTGACTATGATATTCGAATAACTTCTTCGGTGGCACGAAGAGTTCCGATTTAAAACGATGACTGTGCATTTGGGTAAAAATCTCCTTGAAATACGCGTCTATAATTTGTCAAGACGACGAGAACGTTGAGAAATGGACGGCGATAGGAGGATATAATGTGTGTAGTGGCAGGAATATTACGGGGCTAAGACACCGCACGTGTATCCTATTTGTCAAGCAGTCACGATTATTAATCGTCCAAAAAACAAACGAAAGTCAATTTGGACGGATGAGCTGAACTTTTATCGTTCAACCACTGTAGCGGTTGTGTATAACTTTTTTTTTAAAAAACACTTGTATGTACGCGAAGTAGTATTATTATATAATAATAAACTGGGTATTATATTCTCATATCACGTGACACAGAAATAGATATATTTACGACGTATCTTTTTAATCAAATTTCTCATTGAAACGCAGTCGTATTTCTGGAGTTATTTCCTGCTGATTTATTTATTGAACGTATATCTTTTTAAGAACAGGTCATGTGTATGTTGATTTGTAAAAAATAGGGATAAACGCATCACTGCTTTTGGATATGGCCGGCCGTGTGACCGATTGAGAGCAACATATATAAATAATAACGAAAACATAATTTGTCTTATTTAGAAAAGCGACCATAATATATTGTTAAGTGTTATAAACGAATTAATAAATATATATACGTGCACGTGTTTTAAAAGTCAAAATGGTATAAATTTGCTGCAAAATCTAATTAGTTTTGATCCCAAGTATACCGATATTACCATCAGACCATACGTTTAAGTTTAAAATAATGAACTTTCTCGTTAAAATATGCTCTACAATAGAAATCAATATTCACAAGAATTCACAAGGGTAATCATTATGAATCAATGAAATCAATATAATAGATGATTGTTTTTCACATGAACAATTTTATAACGAATATTAAAAATTTCAAACCATAAAGTTAAGTAATTTTGGTGCCAGAAAGAAAGATTGCTAATATAGTTTCTAAAGAATCACTGAAATAATTTATTTATTTCAAAGTTAAAATGTAATTTTTTTAATAGTTTTATAGTTTTTAATAATAAAATAGCTATAAACCTTCCAACGTTATCATTGAGACAGCAACATGCATTTGTCACTGACTTAAAATGTTCTTTAAACAAAGTCCAGATTTTTTTAAATCATAGGTATTCTTCATACGTATGACTAGAACCAAATTATTGTTCTACTAAAATCATTTTTAGTGATATTATGTATAATTTAATTAAAAATCGATCGATTGATTATCGTCATTTTTATTACTTGCTATTGAGTTCCCTACACATACCAATATTTACTAAATTCTTTCAAAATATTTTAGTCAGTAAAATATCATAAATCAAAATAAGTGTTATTTTTTTATGCACCAACATACTATACACAATGTATATAATCATTTAATATATTAAATTGCACCAGTATATAGGTATCTGATACACGAACAATACATTATAATAAGCAGAAATCGTCCATTTAATATGAAAAAAATCAAAGATATTTCAAATTATAATATTGAACAAATATTATATACGTATACGAGCACACATAATAACATTAAGATAAATTAAAAATATATGCGCTTGTCGATCGGAAACGATTGGTTGTAATCTATTTTTAATTTTTAATTTATTTATTTAAATAAAGTTTTCAAATACTCGCCATTAATATTATAATATTCTTAAATTTAATATTACCAAAGTGTAATATTTTATTTCTTATGAACTGTTAGTATTTAATATATATATATATATTATGTATAATAATATACTATATTGTTAAACAAATTATGCTACGTTATTTTACTGTTTTAAATATCGATTTCCTGTGGCTAAGTCTTGAGATATCGACGTATATTGTGTTTTATCTTTTACAATTTTTCCTGTTAAAATTCTGATGAAAATTATTATAGAAATGTCATTAGATATTATAAAACTCGATATTTCACTATTGATAATGCTAAGATTTTATTTTCCATCCCGAACGTATACTGTAAATAATGTACATTTTTTTTTCGCATCAACGATAATATTTCAGTGGTACGTTTTAGAGAGTTACCTAACGATTTCGCATCAATTTATTATGTCAAAAAGTAACGGATCACTTTTCTAAAAACGGGTATGGTTGGCATACTTTATAGTTTAGGTATAATATATCCACTCAAAAATAATACAAATTTAAAACTAGTTGGACTTTATATGATTGAACGTATTCCTGCCACCAACTGTGAACACAATGGTGCTGTACGCAAACTATCTTTATATATTACAATATGGTCTCGGTCCTATGTAATATTTAGCAATGAATGATTTATTATTCGATAATCTAGGAAAAATCGATAAATAGTACTTTTAAGATGGGACGAGTTTAAATATTTACGATTTTCTCCCCAAATATCTTCTGCGCAATTTAAACGAAATTATATTAAATTACAAGACGTAATTTCGCATAACATTAAATTTAATATAAAATAAGATAATTTAAACCACAACGTAGCTTTTGAAGACTTTTACTTTCAGTCTATTAATTATTTTATTTATACGCATGGTATATCTAATTAATATTAAGTGTATCAAACAATCCAAATTGTAACTCACGTATTTGCCGCCATATAACGAGTAAAATTAACAATAAAACGTACTAACTTCATAAATGTATAATATAGTTAATGACTAAAATAAATTAAAATAGCCGTATTTTTATTTTGATATACTTCATTTTGTATTTATTGTTCATAATATTATATTATATATTTCAACTTATAAATTATCTACTCATTTAGAAATTCGTCCAGAAAAATAAATTAAGTGAGATATATGCATATATGACGGTACATTAGACTCGAATAAAAAGGATTAAGCTGATTCCTATCGTGTATGAATAACTAAAGCCAATATAGTGAAGTGTAGTATATTATCTAGTTGTTGATGAAAACGTTCAAACTTCAAACCCACTACTCGTCATTTAAAATTTCAAAAACAGAACGCGATTTATAACACGTATGAAATATTTTTAGTTTTCGAGAAATTCGATATAGTTCAACGTTATTCCAAAAGCACAGTGACAAGGCTTTACTAAGAAATTAAATTCGTCTTTGAGAAAATACGAATTCAACCAAGTGTTAAATGGTATGAATTCGACGTCGGAGTATAACGTAGTACTTTTTCATAAACCTAACTCAAGCTAAAGACTCGTAGACATTTTTCACATGACTGAATTTGGAAATTAAATTTCGAAAACCCAGTCTTAATGTAATTTAAAAGACCATCAAGAGTTGTAGAAGTAAACCGTAATGATTTCGTGAAATGTTCGAATGTCACGTGTTACATTGTAAAATATGAATCAGATTATATACCTACTGTGTAAAATATTTTTGTGAATCGAATTTCGCAAACAACGACAAACTTGACCAAATGTGGTATTTGTATGCAGCATATAGTTGTCAATTAAAAAATGAACTAAATTAATTTTAAAAAGTTTAGAGTAAAATAAACATAATCAACAAATGAATTAGCTACTGTAAATACAATAAATTAAAACAACACAATAACAATTTAATAAAAAAAAATCAACCCTTATGGAACATTGTCTTTTATAATTCCCATCTTATCTTTTTACCTATAGTTCCAGAACGCAACTGGTTACTATTTATATAAAACTGCGTATTTCTAAACATTTCAAAACTGAGTGAATAAAGTCTAGTTGAGTATTCAGTGTGCTGAATTTTCAAACGCAATATATAATTGAAAACAAATGAAACTTACTTTAATTGTAAAAATTATGTCTATATCAAAATGTCGTTAAATCCAACCGATTTTCGCATAAAGTAAAATATCTATTAACGTAATCATCGATGATGTACCACAACTTGAATTTTTTCAAAAATAATATTTAAATATTGATAAAAATAAAATAAAATAGAAAATTATCTGCCTTATTATTATCTGGACGAATGCCATGATATCATGATATCGTACCTATAATATTACATATTAATATTCTAATTCTAGTAAATTTGGCTTAGGAAACGATACGATTTTAGTGGCTGCCAGCAGTCAAAGACAGACATCCTTAGCAAGACTACTCGTCAAAAGTATATACTTGTACATACCTACTCGAGTAGTGCTGTAGATGAACAGAAAATACATCATACTTACATGATTTGGAGTAGGTACCCAATACCCGTATAATAGTACCTATGTCAATAGGCACCCGCTATCGTCACAATATTGTTATAAAATATTGTTCGCGTAATTTAATATTTACGTATTGTATAGTCATATGCACGGTAAATTACAGTGGATTGTAAAACGCACGCAATGAAATAAAAGGTAATCAATATGAAACTGTACTGTATTAGAAAAATTGTTTGGATATAATGGTTTATTTTGGAAATCGTAAACAAAAATAGTAAATCAAAAATTATTTCAGAACTAAAAATATAACACATAATGTCTAATGTTTATATAGGTACACAGTATATTATTAGGGACAATAATAATTAATACATAGTTACTTTATTATATTTTTTGTATAGGTACTATAATTTACTATTTATATACTATATAATATAGTTAAGATTTCGTGAAATGTGTTCGCTGCAGTGCATTATATCTTAGGAAATCTAATTTGTGTTCTATTCTACATTAGCATAATATTAAGTTGAGTATTATGAGTTATATCATACACTAGAAACGATGATAACGTGGATTATTTACCTACTCTAACCTAGCTAACAGTATTTGTTCAGCGGTAAGTTGAGATATTTTATTTATTTTGACTAATATATATGTATGTATTAAAATGTAAAATTGAAATTTGATATAGGTAATATAAAATATAAATAAAACTGAATCGAAAAACAAATAATCTATTTTATTATTATTTATTTAAATAACATGGCAGCCATCATCATAGGCTGTAATTGTAAATATTTTGCAGTTATAAATATATATATAAATATAAATGAATATAAATTAGTGTCTTTAATCGAATTCTTGATTGACTGTGGGCTTCTTATTACGTTCGTTTCACTATTACTATGGCATGGACTATATTATTACACAAAAATTGAGCTTGTGTTTTGTAAACATAATATGTACACAAGTTTTAATATCTAAGCACGATAAAACGAACGAAAATAATGCACAACACGATACTTCATACTTTTTATGTATTGTTTTAAAAAAAAACAGTATACAGTGTGTTACGCGGCTGTTTTACTAAGGTTTGACTTGGATTTTACAAACGTAACCTATATATTATCCCATACCCACATTATAATATTATGTAAATGGCAATTTTAAACAACGCCAATATAATACGGACGTAATCAGTAGAAGCGTCGGGTATAATGGTATATTTCCTTATTTCTTAGTTACAACGTACAAGCAGCCCGCGAGGTTGTGAATACTGAATAATGTACGTGACATTGTGTGATCTTGAAGCGCAGTCTTCAAACTGATGATCGGGTCGGGAAACGGACGATGATGAGTATCGGACATAACACGGTATCAAAATAAAATGCCATACTTTCAACGATAATACGTTTTACTTATAAAAAGACTCGTTTCGTTAAAGTTTTTCTTTAGTTTCACGATGCCGCAAAAACGATTTTATTGTGAATCGTCAAAGTAGGTTGGTAAATCGGAACGAGGGAAGTCGAAAAAAACGATTAATTTAACCTAACCGTTTTCCACTAAAATCGTCAGTCGATGACGGAAAATATCTTAGTTACTCCGTGAGTACATCATCATAATAAACAACGTCCACGGTGGTCGCCAAATTTGAACCACGATCTAGACGGCCGAATGGTGATTTTATACCACGACCTTCATCGGCTTGCAGACAAACGGCAGTTAGGCGAAACGAGTTTTGTATAATATACGCGTGTGTAATATATTATTGAACGTCGTCACTTCCGATCCGATGAGATGCGTCATTTCCTGAGGAATAAGAACCAATGGTATCATTTTAAGGTAAAAAGTGCGTATCACTTACCTATAGGTTAGGCAAGGTATAATATAATATATCATGTTTATTTTTCGCATCTATGGACTTTATTGAGAATTCGTTGTAGTCTTACACTGTGTACTGACAGTGTTGTTATATACATTGTAGAAAAAAGACGGTCTCCAATAAGATATTCGTGCTCAGTATACTGCTCCGCTCATAATTATTTTAAATGTCAAATGTTAATTATTATGGAGATTGCCACTTATGGACCTTTACAAATGTAAAGAATATAGTATGAATCCTCTTGCACTGGAACTGCAGTGGTCACAGTAGGTCACCACTTGTTCGAATCATCGTTTGACACATAATTGTATTTTCGATAAATCGTCGTGGCCTGTGAGTTTGCATCCGTGCACTACGATTTGTGATAAAAATCATTGCAATAATAATATTCTATACAACAGCGTACGTGGACGGCTGTCGCGCACAATTGTTTTATAATTAATCAGTATAGTAAATACGTACGTTTACACTACATAGCAAGCTCACTATTGGACGTTTGTGTTTTCCTCTTACATTACTGCGAGTAACCGGATAACCGACCCGTGTGATCATGCTGCTCCCCTCGTGCATACATAGGATTAACTACACCACCGTTGATAATAATAATATATCATAACGCAGTCGGGTCATTATTATTTATAGTATAATTATTGCGAAATCCGATAAAGTATCGCGTGTCGTAGCTATTTCGGTCGTACTTAACATTTTTTTTTTTTTTTTTTTTTTTACATACACCACAAAATATAAATATAACGATATTACACAATATGCACGTGCATTATCGTTAAATCAAACTCGGAACTGTCGTATTATATATTATACCTAGGTATTTCTGTCGAAATCGAATCTCTACTTACGCGTAATCTGAAAGACGACACGTGTATCCGTGCACGCACGCGTGTTTTACGCCTACATACACAACATAATTAGTACCCATTTATAATGTGTAATGATGTAAATCTAAAACGTCTACAATAACATCATAACTCATGTATTGTTATTATTACTATTATTATGATCGTCGTAGCTGAACACAGTTATTTAACGATACGTGTGCACATTTGACGTACATGATATACGCGTCTTATTATAATATAATATCACATTATCAGTATTACCTATTCAATGTTGTTTCGATTGTCAACCATCGTGTATTAGCAAAAAATAAAAATTGGGAAACGTATTTTTATTTTATTTTTTTTAACCCTGTGGAAGTCGTACGCTACATGATATTTTAAATTGACAATTATACGTAACATTATAATATCATACCAGTAGTTTCCTGAATTTTATAGTATTCCAGACCGACGAGTAAATAGTAACAGTTAAGCCCTTGTGTAGTTGTGTGCCTACTACCTATCTACACATTGTTTAAAACACGACTACTACAGGTCATTAAGTCATAACTAGGGAATGGATTTGAATACAAATTAAATTTTTTTCTGAATGTTCGAAAACAATGCTTTCCAAGCACAAAGTTCATATCATACATCAAAGAATTAAAAAATGTGACTTTTATTTTGTATCTTTTTGCATTTTTCTACATTTTTCAGATTTATTTGCTTTTTAGAACATTTTTATATATACAGGAATTGATAAAATTCGATAAAAAATTAAGCAACACCTGATTATAGAGTGCTAATATGAAACACGAGGTAAAAATATAACGAATATATAAATTGTATATTTTTTTTTTAAAATAATTTTCAGAGTAAAAAGGAGATAGGAAAACTAGAAGATGAGGAAAACGATTCAAATTTTTTTCATGTTAAACATAATTTTAAGTGCATTTTTTAATGCATTTCAAAAAAAATTCTGTTATGAGTGCATTAAATCGTATATTTTTAAGGCATTTTTCATGTTTTTTAGAGCATTTAAATCTGTTCCCTAGTCATAACATACAACACTACGCAGATCCAACAGTTAAAGCTGGTGCCTAGCGCTATAACTGCCATTAGATGTTTATTGACACTATAGGTACATATTGTTACTTATTATTATGGCTCGGATTTATATATATATATTAAAAAAACTAAAATATGTAAATATATATGTAATAACAAATAACTTTATAATAATTTATATGTAATAAAAAATGAAAATATGGAATATAAACAAATTACAAAAAAAAAAAAAAACCGAAAAAAAAATTAAAAATTGCTATACAAATGACAAACAATGAAAATAAAAAATCAAGACACTTGAATTTAAATTATTATGAAATTGAATCTTATTCATCTTTGATATTGATAACAATGATATACCATATACATGCTCAAATTCTCAAAGTTAAATGATCTACATGCAGTAGGCGGTAACACAGATTTGTACCGACTAAAGGAGTGCTCGACTTCAAAGAGGTACCGATGGGGCAAATTTCGTATTTGTAATATCCAAAGGAGTGAGTTCAGCCTGCAATATTACCCCATTGATTCCGCAATGTATATGTATAATTAATTTTAGGCAGTCTAAAACGTGATTTTTATTTAATATACTGTAAACATATAAGAAAAATGGAATTACTGTGAAATATGTAAACAAAAGTGTAAAATAAAATAATTAATTTCATTGAAAATCGCTTGAAACGAATTCACCACTTATCTAAACTAATTTATCAAGTCACAGTAAAGATATGTATTTACATATAAATCCGAACCCTACTTATTATTCTTTTAATTCTTCGTAATGGGTAATATTATGGAATATATGTGTAATTTATATCGCGCTTATGTAGACTTACAATTTAAACGCCACATTAGTAAGACCCATTTCACAAATTTGTTTTCAATAGCTAGTGGCTATAACAATTAGGTATAACAATGTATTACGCGCGATAATAATTTACTATTACTGTGAACACATATTGGACAATAATATTATCACGCCAGTTATTATAAATTTGACAATGCCGAGCAAATAAAACGACGGTCATGTATAATATGAGGTGATTTATCATAACATTGTATAATGTATAGTGATGTAGAGGGAGTGAGGGATACGGTGTTATCAAACGTATAACGCAACACACACGCGCGCATACACTCAAATATATATATTTATATTTGCATTATGCAAAGGATAGGTAGATATCACAGCATACAGACGGATAGGTCACTTTACCGATGACAGTAGCTGATGCAAACTGCATTACGTTTCCTGTATCTATATTACGTATATATTGTGTACTTTTGAGCACCAATATTATTTGTTATATTTATTCGCGAGTATGTCTAACGGGATTGACCTGTCAACAATCGGTTAGGTTGGTTATGGGTTTCATCAATATGTCCTGTTCCGCGTACGTATAAATAAAGTATATAAACGATGGTATACCGTGATCACAGTATACACCGTGTGCGATGACAGTTGAACATTAGAGTGAAATTCTCGTGTTTTTTTATTTTCATTATTCAATTTTTAAATTGGAATCGAAAACCCTGTTAGATTCACTTTGTTTATTTATAGTTTCTACCGTCTTCCACACCTACCTTGCCCGACCGCTCCCTCGTCTAGTTTCAATTTTTCTCGTGCTTGTCAAGAACAGTTATATATTCGCGTAGCTTACAGCGTATAGCTTGAAACAAATAAAACAGGAGCCGAGATTTTTCGTCTTTTAAAAGACCAATTTTTCACATGATTTCTCCAGTCCTTTTCATGTCTTTCTTTATGTTCATTGATTGAACGATTCGCATAGTACCTAGTAGCTTAAAGAAAGTGTGGTTTAGGGTACAAAGTTTTGTGCTGAGTCTGTTTTTTTGTTTGTCTACAGACTGACAGCGTGTAGCAACCATAACCATCCTTTAAAGAATAGAGGCCAAATGTAAATGAAAACTTCACAGGAGTTAACTTCGAATAAGACATAATACAAATACCCCACATCTTAAACACAATCATTTTGTTGACAAATTGTTTTTCGACAAAAACCTTGACTGTCGATGGTTGTGTATATCACAGAATAATCTATTATGCACGAAGATGTTATACGCGTGCACTGTATAACGTCTAACAACAGAAATCGTAAATGTACATATACTTAATAATATATATGTATATATACATTATACATAAACGCATGTATACACGTATTCATAATCTTATTCACAGGAAATATAAACGAGTTAGTCTTGTAACTCGTAACTCAATAATGGTTTGGTATATATTATAACAATTGTTATAAAATGTCCCTTAATAAAAACTTTATAGATCAAAGTTTTCGAGAATTACATCCTGGACACGAATGCTTCATAACGCTTTAATTTGTATCCCATCCAATATTTTACGTATATAACATACACTTAATGGTTACCACTCTTGTATACCTAATACTTTTAAAACGTAAAATATCGTTATTATAGGATAATATTTTCGAAATACGTAAAGGCTATATTTTTTTAACCAAAACTCTATAATGCGGAGACAAAAAAAAAAATTAAACTGGTGGATATATATTACGATTGTAAGATATAGCGTACCTATATAAATATTTGATATAGTGGTTTTTCGATTAATACGATCACTAAGTCCATACGTTGTACATATTTTGTAGGTACACTGCAAATACAGCCGTTTACAATTTTCATGAATAAATAACGAGATGGCGTTTTGTATTTCACCCGTGTATGTAGTTTATACTCGAAATATATTTGCAACAATAACAATACAATAAATCAATACGCGAGATCGGCAGAGGAGGCTCTGTATTAAAGTCGTTTCAAGAGAATTGGAAATAGCTATTTTAAAAAATGTGACACTATATATGCGTATGTTTTAGGTCGAATAAAAATCATTCAAACATATTTTTACACTGGAGATTTTCGGTAACAACGGCTTACCTATGTCAAATTATGTTTTATTCTTAATTTTCAACAATTATTTTAAATATAACCAGTTAAGAATTTAAAATGTTTGCAGATTTGTAAGTACCTAATGGTATAGTATTTTATTTAAGGAAACACAAACAATATTGTTAAAGAAAAAGTTGTAATTCAAAGAATTATTACTGTACACTATTTTAATTGAGGATTGTATATTTCCTAAATGTTAAAAAAATATATATATATATCGAATAGTAATTATCAATAGTCTTTATTTGGCCATTAAGAACCAACAGTTTAACCTATCACTTAATTAATTTATATTTGGGATATCTGCAGAACAATGAAACTAAAAAATATTATTACGAGGACACAAAACCCGCATGCGTTGTTTGAGTCTTGTCTCTTTCTTACAAATGAAAAGTTTAATTCACTCTAATGGGTACTGATATTAAAGCATACAATACAAAACTGGAACCAACTTCTAAACACAAATTTCTATGATGTGCTTAAGTTTGTAAGACGGAAACAACGCATGCGGGTTTGGCGTCCTCAGTTTTTAGTTTTATTAAATTTCGAATAATAATCCATGAGATCTAAATCGTCTGAAAATAAAGTTTCATATTACACAATCTTGCGTTATACATTTTTTAATAGATGTTAGATTTCAGTTTTTATGATTAATTATGGCAATGAGATTTGTTGTAAATAAAAAAAATAAAACCAATATATAGTATTTATGTCGTTTTGCGTGACTCGTGATTTTGATATTATATACGTTTTGGTAAATTGGATTCATCTCGGTAAGCGTGAAATTAACGTTTTAGGTGTTAATATTTTATTTTATTGACTTACGGAGATCGTGAAAATATTTGAAAATTTTTTTACTGATTACCTTGTGTTGATACAGAAAATATAAACATTATTATATATTTAGATTCTTCTTCTTTTATACGAAAGATATTTTTCTAGCCAATACTTATTTAGTCTTACAATCTTACATGCCGTAAGACGCATCTTCATTTTGGTAATCTAAAAAAGACCATGTTGATTGTTTGTACATGAGCGCCTTTTACAAGGTTTCACTCCAACCTATGATTATCATCCTCCTCTTGCACACATTTATTATCTGTTACCTTTTGCCAACATACCAAATACTTCTTAGTTTTGGTTTCCTTTGCTCTTAACCAGTTTAAAACTCATATGAGTTTGTATGTAAGAAATTGTTACTCGACTTAAGTATTACTCTTTAGAGGATTCGACCATACATCAAGTGCTCATTGTCGTTTTATCCGTTTTGATACTTATGTTTTCAACTTACGCCTTCGTCAGTATGCGTGTGCTTGAATATATAAACTTTTTAAGCGCACCTTATAACTTGTCTATTTCTGCATGTGACTTAATGAAACACTGTAATAATTCGATATGATTCTACAAGCGTTATTAATGTATTTAGAATTGATTTTCGTATTATACATAATAATAATGTCATGTCGTATTATTTATATATATATAGAGAGAGAGAGAGATTAATGCATTTTTATAATTATTACGGAGATTTATACGATCGTATTAAGTGTTCTTTTTTATTTCAAACATAGTCAAGTATATACCTTATTTTACGCAAATATATAACTATGTTTGTAATGGCTCTTATATAATATACATACAGGTACCTACAGCTATACCGTATTGAAAAAGATGGAAATAAATGTAACACATCTCGTAATTTCCATGTCCTAGTTAATACTTTATTTCAAGTAAACATGTACATATACGTGTACTTATTAAATATACCACGCTGGGATAGGTTAAAATGAAAGATGGGAAAAAAATGTATATACATTTTTATTTGGACTTCACAGTTATTAAAATATTGCGAATGCGGTACTATTTATTTAACTAATTATAACATGATTTTTTAAGTAAGATATAAAATTTGTTTAAAAAGCAAAAACAATATATTAAATAGTTTAAAAAGTTATCAAACACTACATTTTTACAACAAAATTTAATTTTTAAGATTACTTTTAAGTTGTAATTGTTTCATTCGTAGTAATTTTAATGGATTTTTTTTTACACAAATATAAATCTATATATATATATATATATATTTATGCAGAAGTAGGATACTTTTATTATCTTAACATTAAATGCTTATTAATAAAAAAATACCGTTTAATCCAACGGTTGTCAACCGATGGTCCGCGAGAAAATGTAGATAGTCCGCGGAAAAATTTGAACATTATTTACAATATTATTTTATGGAACTCGAGATCGTGTCGTATAATCATTATGTGAAAAAGTATTGTGTTATGTTGTTGAGTAGGTTCAGTTTGGCAAACAGCAAATAAGAATTAACACGTAATAACACAATCATCAAAGTATAAGTGGTCTGTAGAATTTAGAGTATGGTCAGTATAAATTTAGTAGTCCGAGAGGTCCAAAAGGTTGCCTATCACTGGTTTAATCAATATTTATTAATTTATTATAGATATTCGTCATCATTTATAGTGCTTTTCTATAGAAGTAAATAGTAAATAAGTAAATAAGTACCTATTTTCGATACTTTTCTTATATAAACTAATAATTATACATATTATACTTATATTTATTATTGTGTTTATTGTTTTTATAATATATCTAAAATATATTAACGAGTAACTATATTTTCTATTGGCGTCGATACACTGTTAAATCTAATCCGCACCTTTATTATAGTGTTTGACGATAAAAATAATTTAGATTTATAAGTCCTGCTCAACTGTTGAAATACATGCCGCCCTCTATACAATACGCTCTAGAAAATTCGCGGGATACTTGAATTTTCCACCAGATAGAGCAGTCGTTTACAATGTAAACCGTTCGATCAACATTTTTCAAGAGTTGGACTTAGGAATCGTTGCGCACGTTTATACGTCGATTTAATTATACCCAAAATGCTAACTCAATACACAAATTATAACCATAAAGAAACCTTACGCCCACTTTTCCTTTTCCAAAAATCGTCATTACCTCTGGGAACGATGTTGCACTAGTTAATATATTGTATACATGTATAATTCGTCGACTCGTAAGCATATTAATATATTTATATATGAGCAATGCATACCGAAATTTATACAGTATAATCATAGGCGGAGCTCGATAAATTTAGTGAGGAGAGGGGCTCAAGTCCTAGATTACTTAATGAAAATAATTATTAATAACTTCCTATTTAGTTAGAAATAATCTTGTTATCTGTAGTAAATTTAATTATACAGTTTTTTTTATAGTTATTAAAAGTCAAATTATACTGTATTTAAGTTGTCCACATTAGTTATTTCTATTTATCACCTTATTATAGACTGTAACGTTAAATTATATAATAAAGTATTCGAGTAATACCGTTATTAAGTTAAATCATTATTTAGCATTCGAATACTACTTTAAATGTTATATTTAGGGATCTGTACATTTTTACAACTTTATATTTTAAAGTAAGTGTTCATAATACATATAGCATTCCAACTTTCAAGCACTTAAAATTATTAATGTTTTATATGGCAACTTTATATATCTTATTAAATTTTCACCTAACTTTTTAGATCCCTAGTGATTTAACATGAATATTTTTTTTATGTTAAATTTTTTAAGTACTATGAATTGTTTAAGTAGTGCCTTTAAAATATCGGAACTCAAGTTTTTATGGTACTCACTCCGAAAAAATAATTATTAATTTTTCAATTTTATTAATGATTTTACTAAGCGATAATAAAGAGAAATAACCGTATATTTTTGAAAATAATATATTAGTGAATGATTCTAACAATCACCCGCAGTATTTTTTAAATACAATAAAATACATACCTATATAAAATATAAGTAAATACATTTCTTATAATCGTTTATTTTTTTACTTGAGTTAATTTTTAATTGACAAGTGATGGGCATAGGTTGAACAGAAATCCTGTTTCTATTATATATTTCCATTTTATATATATATATATATATATAAAAATATTCTTACTAAAAACTAAAACACAGAAAATTTAAATTTCAGTAGAGAGTGAAAACAAAATAAAATCAAAAAATTGGAAGTATATGAGGGTAGTAAGTAAATGAGGATATAATAAGTGGAGGAGATGACGGCAATGTTAGTAATGCGTTTATTATACGTTATAAATATATGACAATGTACTGATTGTTGATTATAAAGAGATGGCGGGGTGGTTCTTTTATTTTTCATATTATATGTGTACGTATTTATCGGTCACTACAAGACCAATTGTTATTATTATGATGATTGAAGGTGTATACGATATACTATATTTATTATATATGAATATATATATATATATATGTGTGTGTGTGTATAATTACATCACATATTATGATATCAACTATACTGATTTTTCAATGGTCTAGTGTGTGTCAGTGAATATAGGCATTAGTAGAGATGAATTCGACGCTTGATATCACTATGAAGTATTTTCTAATGTGTTTATTTCTTCTTAAATGTTTAACGTGTGATATGATTACTCTGAATTATGTTGTTACGTGGTAGGAACAATTAAAACGTCGTTTATCTCTAATATGGTGTAACAGTGACAGATTAATCAACCAAACGGGGGGATATGAACAGACTTAGATGTCAATATTATACAAGACATTCAGTTATACGGAGTACAATTTAACGTAGGTATACTGAAATAAAATGTTAAAAACATGTACCGATGACCGGGTAACAATACACAGAGCAAACGATGAAACGTGACTGCTTCGGCAGTTCGACACACGAATATGTAACAGGCCGAGGCATTATACCATAATGTTATCACAATGATATTATCATTATATAATTGTTGTAAAAAGCAATCAAAATATAGTTATTCGATAATACCTATGTTTCGAGACTCCATGACAGTATATAATAAATGTAAGATGACACATCACGTGTCTAGCCATTTAAGATATATGTATAATATATATATATATATATATATATATATATATTAATATAGTAGTAAAATATAAATACTGAAATGGTGTGAAACACTATTACAATGTGTATACCAAATTTAATATTTATATAAATTATAAGTTCCAAACACGTATTACCTTGACGCGTTTCTATAGTTAAATAACCTTAGAAATTTAAACTTTCATGATATTTGAATCTATAAAAAATAAACTGTGTTAAGTTTAGTAATATCTAATCTTTAGACAGAGTAAATGTTATAATATTATAGTGATGAGACAAGAGTTTTGTATATGTTTATATTATATAATTACAAGAATCGATCACGGTTTATTATAATTATAATTATTATTTTTTTTTTTACTTATACTCATAATCTATTTATTTTTTGATACAAATAAGAATGTATGTTAAATATCATATTATAATTTATTTTGTATTCTACAACTGTAAGTATAAGGTTAGGTTAATTTTAATTCCAGGAATTAAAGAATATTACTTCTTGTAGGCTCTTATTCCATAATGCGAGTACATATGCATGTTTGCTCTCAATAACTATTAAGTTAAATTAAAAATAAATACAATTCATCTATGATTTATAGATAAACCTGTCTATTATTTATATTATTAATTATTATATTATACATAATCTATCGTAAAACAGTGGCTACTAAAAATTCAACCGAATACTTATCCACCAGATAGAGTAACAGATTTACTTGAATTTATTTAAAAAAATAAACCCATTTCATTCGAATTTAAAATAAAGAATATAATAAATATATCTTTTATATTGATAATAAAAAAAGAATTATCTTTTTTTAACAGTATCGCTCGTGGAGTATTTTTTTTTTCATTCAAATAATAATATTTTTAATACCATTTTGTTAATTACCAAGTGTTAATTAATATTATAAATTAAATAAAACATTATCTTACCCTATATTGAAGTATATTAATTGCTATAGACCAATTAATTGATATTCAATTTGTGTGTGTTATGAACTCATAAAAATAATTAAAATTAAGAAAAAGATTGGTCGATATTTATGTGATTATGTTCATAAATGTAAAATACAATTACTGAGTATTTTATGTTTCTAGTTTAAAATTTCCAAGATGCTAAAATAATGATCGTTGAAATACTTTACTGGGTTGTGTAATCAATAGACATTTTGTGAAAAGTGAGACTATTTAATGATTTAGAAAAAAATCATATATTAATATTTAATATGATTTAATCCTCACCTACACAATTATTATTATTATTATAAATTAATTATAGCAGTATTCCAGTGATCATATCACCAACGATACGAGTATTTAGGGTTTATTTATGTGTCTTAAGATCAAGATATCAATGTTATATTATTTTTTTTTTTTTTAGATTTGAGATTTATTGTTATAATAATATGACTAGCTCGAAGATCGATCGGTATGTTATACCTATATTTTTTATGAATTTATATTAATATAAAAACATTATTTGAATTTTGTATTATACTTTATAAGTTATTTAGTGTTCACAGTTCAAACAAAATCTAAGGATATTTTTAGTATCGACGGTTATGAGTTAACACAAGTACAATAGTTATATTGAAGAATATAAAACAATGTTGTTTATGAGATATCATCAACATGTGTATAAATAATAAGTAGGTACTTTGGTATTTTGAACGGGTAATAAACATTTACATGGTGCAGAAGTGAACCAATATATTTGTTTGGCGCTTAAAATATAATATAATATAACCTTTATCGTAGTGTGTCATCGTGGCCTTATTTACTAAGAGAATTTAAAAAAAAAAAAAAAAAATGTTTTTCTCTTCTCTTTTGCTGCTGTAAGTCGTGTGTGTACACATACACATACACGCGGTCTGGAAATTGCCGAACTCGTCGCGGTTGGGGTCGTAGTGGTCGAAGGAAAACACTTAGACATTTCTAGGGCTTTGACGGGTCATATATTATAATCCAATAAGAAGAAGAACGTGTAAGGATTCATCCTGGTGGTTCAAATGGAGTATTATATACATGTCCCGGAGCGAGAATACCTGCAGCGGTCACGTCCATCTATTGCATTTCGTTGTTATCGCAGCCATAATTATTGTTTTTTCTCGTTTTTTGTTTTCTATTTTATCTATTTGCTCGTCGGTTTTAGTTTTTTTCCTCCGACTACGGTGGTCAAGCTGGGATCTTCAGCAAGCTCGGGGATGCCTCCAGACGGGTAAATACATATATATGCGAACACGAATGATAAATTCGTTTACATATTATTACTTTGCGCACAAATCGCATTTCTTTTGGCACGCTGTTAAGTTCCCTCGTCGTCCACGTAGTGAGTACCTACAGGAGAATGCATAAACCAGGCCTTTTTTCCTATTCCCATTATTTATTATTGTTTTCATTTTGTTTTTATTTTGAACCTGCCACCTTTCCATTCACTACCCAAGGGAAATTCAGTTTGTCGAACTTTCGTCCTGCACAGCAATCCCAAACCAATCAAACGTTCTCTAAAAAAACCTATTGAAATATTAATAACGCGAGTTACTGTTAATTACTTTATGTGCTATTTATTATATGTAACCAATATAAACATATAAACATAATATTTTATCGATATGCAATTAATGTAAATTAATAAAATCGTTAGACATTTTAACTGAAGCGTACACAATACATTATAAACAAATAATAGTTTCGATAAAGTAAAAAAAGAAAATCTATCAGTGCAATTCATGTGAGTTTAATTTTATATTCTTAATGAAATGACATACATACTATGATTTTTTGTTTTGTTTTTTTTTTCACTGCGATTTTTCTAGCATAAACTAGAAAATGTGCTCTATATTATTGACTCATTTCATAGGTAATCGGTATTTACTTCTTAAGTTTTCAACTATGTACTTTTATGGAAGAAAAAATAAACAACAAAAAATTGCGAAACATAATGAAATTATAGCTTCTCAATTTTATTGACATTTATTACGATTATTTCATTGTAATTCTTTATAGTTGTCTCCGAGGAATTGAAATATATATTGATTATTTATTATTCATTATTGATTAAAGATTTAAAAATGTTGTGCTTAAATATAGTTTTCAAGTATTTTTATATTTATGCATTTATAACAATTTTTTGTAATCAATTCATGCACATTACATATAAGTAAATAAGTAATTGAATAATTCAAAAATTCAAAATAAAATATTCGTCTATGTGTAAATGTGTGTGACAGTTAGTTTAAGAAAATAATATTTTAATTACATTATTAACGTTGTCGATTATTAAAAATACGTGGACTTCAATAAAACGGTTTTTTGATTTTATACATTTATAATTAAAAATACACAGTTATTTTATTTATTTAAAGTTTAATTGGTTTTTTTATACTAAACTTTTAAAATAAACTTTTTTGGAGGAACAACCTACATAATAATAACTTGAAAGAATATAATATTATGTTTGTATATTTGATTATGTAATTAATTGGCTTGCTTACTAAAACGTAGGAATGTAATTTAAAATATATATTCTTAAATGTGAATACAGACCTACGTTTATAAACTTTAAGTGGAAAATCTGGATCGAATTTCTTATTTTTTATTTTAACTTTTTCTCTATAGTTTTTCATTCCTGTTAAAGACAGAAGTATACTAACAAAATTTTCAGTACATAATTAAAGTTTTTAAAAATCTAGTGATTTTCTGAATAGTTGAATGTGGTTATAATAATAATAATAATAATATCATTATAGTTGTATACTCGAGTTCAGAATAAAAACATAATCACTTTTAATTGAAATTTCTGAAATGTATTCACTATTCGCCGTATATAGTCATTCACAAAAAAAAAAAAAAATAACAAAAAACAAAAAATCGTTTAAATAACTTAATTTTAATCTAGAGAATATTATTTTTGTGAACTTTGAATAAAAAAACATTATTTAAAGCGGATAGCTTTTCATTTTTATATATCTGCTTTTAAAATATAATTATAAGTCAAAACATTTTAGTAATATTGTTGAAACGATTTATGGTAAACAACAGTTTATATACTCTGAACGAAACTTTTGGAATAAAATCAAGTGTTTCACAACAGTTCTTTGTAACTTTTTTTCTTGTGAATATGAAGGAAATGTTGGTTCTTAAATTTATTGTTGTGACCAGTATAGTAATTTTAGAAAAAAACCATTATTTTTCGTATGCAATATATTTGTTAAGCCATCAAGTTGTTGTAGAACAATGCTTGAAATACCGTTAATGTCATAAGTGTAATAGTTTATAAACATAATAAGATAATACAAAATATTTCAAAAATGACTGACAACAATAGCTGTTGAAACGAGATTGACGCTCATCATGCTTCGCTCACCTCAGTTGTAGTTAGAACCATTTATTATAGGTAAAATTGTAGTACTTATTACGGTGTATTTTCACAGATGAACTAATTATTCTAAGTACTTATATATTACCATCTAATGATGCGGTCACAACTTGTGTTGTTACTTTTGGTATTTTTTTATGGTAAGACTGGTAAGAGTAATAGCTTCTGTTTATTTCAACCTCGAAGGCGAAGAAATTTTACCGTCGTTCATACTTGATATCTGATCTTGCTGCATTAAATCGATATGTCCTATTTCAGTAGGTCGTTGTTTTTGGTTCAACAAATATCGGAAACCCCAATACTTCACTTAATCGTAATAAGTGATTAATTAGAATAATAAACTTTTAGCTTGTTTTCATGTACTTAAGTTATTTTTCAATAATATTATTGTATATACCTGTATTTTATTCGAATTTGTTTTTATGATTTTGTCCGTAATAGTCGTGATTACATAATAATATCTATACAGTCTGAAGAATGCATTTAGATGAGCTATGGGTGATAGGTTTATTATAAGCTGTAAAATGTCAGTTGGTAGGTATAAGTGTGTATTTTTTGGTTTTGATCTAATATTACTTAAAAAAAAAATCAACGCTAAAAAACCCACATATCGAATTTTCGTCTTTACTGTATATGCGAATAAAAATAATCGGCATACGACCCATTTAATATTATATTTACTATCTAATCGTTGTAGGTACTCGTGTATAATACGAGAGAACTTGACTGGTACCCATCGCGTGTGCTATGATCTGCTATAACGCGTATCACGTATAAAGACTTATATCCTAACCCTTACCCGCAGTAAATACAAGTATTATATGTATATGCCGGTATTTTGTGCGGCGGTCGTCCTCCCCGCCCGTACAAGTGCAAGATGTGAGCGCCCGCGTCCTCGTATTAATAAGCGAGCCGGTGCGCGCAGCGCGTGAATAATATAATAAGCTCGAGTCGTCGTGGGTACACTATCGGTGTACGTAGATATAATATTGTATTATATCGTATACGTATAGATACTCTGCAGTTAATGCGAACATGCGATTAATCGACACGAGACGGCGGCGGCGGCGGCGGCGTTCCCGCGCCGGCAGTCGCGCCATCGTTTAAGTGCCTATAGCTGCGCCTATAATATAATATGTAAAGGATATTAATATTATGAGGACACAGCACCGCGCCGATACGCCGACTGTTGGTCCTCCTGCTCCTGTTCCTGCTGGTCCTGCTGTCTGCGCTGCGCCGGCAATAACGACCCACTCGCGGGCGCGCAGCACCCACTCAGACACGGTCGCACTCGGAGCACGTGTGCCGCCGCAAACGCGCATTCGGTTAATTAATGCGCGCGCGGACTTAACTGCCGTCGAACAACAATAATAACGGTAACGGCAATGTTATTATCGTTTTAGCAGACGTGCATAATACGCGGCACACGTACCTGTGTAATATATGCATATTACACTACCACCTACTGTAATAAATATCGTAGTACACTGCAGCAGTGTATCCCGCGGGTTGCGTTATGATGTTAGAATAATAATTATTATTGCGGAGACTCGCGGTGCCGACGAGGGGGACGCCGCGCCGCCTTCTCGCGCCCCCTCCGGTATCGAAAGCCGTTACGGCCTAGCCGCGCGACAACAAATAACGACTCGTAAACCGCGACACGCGTACCGGAGCGGCGAAATGCCGTCGTGCCGCGTTCACGGCCCACAAAATTGTGTACACACGCCTTCGTTCGCAGGTATATATAGGTGTATTGTGCGCGATTTCGCTTTATATCACTCGACCCGCTGCGAAGGATTTAACGATTTTCCGCCCAGAAAAATTCATCTCGGTCACGACTTCCACGTTTGCAGACGAAACGACTTCGTACGGCTAGCGGAGTGCGGACCAAAACGCTCGGTGGTTCGAGTTTTTAAAGATTACGTTTTTAATTCGAACGTGTTTCCAATTCATTTAGATATAATATATGTAGGTATAAATTGATACGTTCGCTCAGAATTCGTCAACGCCGAAGGTTTGTGATGATGACGTGTTTATACCGACGTTAACGTCATAATATTTTATTATGTAAAAAGTAGTCGATGAAATAATAATCGGTCACGAATAAATTGCAATTATTATCCACGATTATTTCGTTTTATTTTGTTTTTATAATAACTACAACAATAAAACACACTTCGAAATCACAAATACCTAGTATGTTCTATATTACCTAGTTTGGCAAATATTTTGAAAAAGGCAATGACAGCATATTTACCGAAATTTGTGTGAATTTTAAACTATATAATATAATATTTTAACCTTTATGCACTATAATCTTCGGTTTATCATAAAGCTTTTTGTCCAACGCTGCGCATACAACGGCGTTACGTGATATATTTTTTTTCAATTGTCGTCGCCTTCGCTTTAACCAAAATACATTTATATAAACTTTATACTTCGACTGCGTACTTATATTTATATTTAACTGTTCGTTTCAAACGAAGAAAAACCAGGATTTAACTATAATTGAAATTACTTTTTTGTGTTGACCCAGTTTTTCATTGGCGCCGTGCACCTACACGAAACACGCTGTAACTGATAGCCGCCACGTATCATAGAAATCATAAAAACAATCCGAACTGACCTTATATTTATAAACATAAAACAATCTATAGACGAGCTGTCAATATTCGTACATTGACGGTGACATGAACGTCTATCTCGAGCGAAAATTTAGTTCTTTACTTTTTCTTGTCCATGTCTTACTAGGTGTGAATTAGCACAAAGACATGATATGTTTTGAAGTTCGGAATTCGGCGTTTACGTTATGTCCTTTAAATGATACAATGCCTTGTCGCTTTCAAAATAACGATCGATTTCGTTCCATCGAATCACCTATAATAGCATTTGGACAATTTGTAAGAAGAAAAGAAAACAACCCTTATTGTACTTTTATACGCGAGTGTTCGAAACGCTATTAGGATAGCATAAAAAACCCCGTTCTTCACGTTTGTTGAAATGGTTCTATTATTACAGGACCTGTAAAATATAATATATTATTATCTAAACGTGAAGTGAGTTTTGTCAATGCGTAACGTCGTGTTGTACTCGGTTTAGCATGAATGAATATATAATATATATGGAGACGGCAATAACATATTATTGTCTCGATGTTATATTATATGTGAATTGGCTACAAAGTTTGATCGAAGTTTTGTCATAATAAAAAAAAAAAAAATGGTAATAATAATTTTGCCGTCGTTAATAACTAATTATATAATACATTTATATTTTATTATGATGTATTTTATGACGGGTCGGAAGTGCATGTTTCGCGTGGCGATTTTAAAAAACAATGGGATTTTCCCGGCTGTATACTTGTACAACATATAGTTTTCGAGAAAATCTCATCATTGAGAAACTGTAATTACTGTGTTATATTTGAATTAAGTAATAAACATAATTATGTATAAAAATTATAATTCTTAGTAGAGATTTTGTGTCAACCTCTATTTTAAAATATACTAATAATGCTATAGAAAATTACATTTGTAGGTTAAATAATTTTTGTCAAAAAATATCGCGCACGTGTCATATTAATATACTACAAAAATATTATAATATAATTTATTATTATATTATTATATTATAAAATCAATATAAACGTACCATATAATGATGTGTATGTATTTGTGATATGAATAGCTTGTAATTAATCTAAATATTTTGAATAGTGCCTAAAAATAAAATTGAACAAAATACATGTATCTTAGGTATAGACAATAATAATACACGTAATATTAGAAAATTTTAGTACCTATGCAATTAATATTTTTTAAATTACTACAAAATGATTAAAATTGTTAGCGGAAAAAATCGTTATTTTACGTTTCAGTTTCAATATCCAATTTCATAAACATTTCAACTTTAAACGCTTTTAAAAAAATTAACTGTGACTATGTATTATCGATATTTTATATAATTTTTAAACTCTAATACGATTAAATACCAGAGCTTAAGGTACAAAAAAAGAATTTTTATTTACTTAAACAGTTACAACTAAATTAAAACTGTATTTTAGTCACTTTGAAACAATTTCTTATCTCCTAGCTGTCTATTAGTAGTAAAATAATAATATTGGATGGCTGCATAATAATGCATAATATAAAAATTATAAAAAAAGTGTTGTAATATTAAGTCTATTATTTAAAAATAAATGTGCGTAAATTTTGATATAAAAATATTTTGGTAGAAGGTTGTATGATGTATGGGCGATAATACCATTTTTTTTTTTATCGAATCTAATAATGACCAATAAAAAATAAACTATTAAATACAAAATTTATCAAACATTTTAATTGATAGTATATTACAAATTAAAATTACTGAAACATTTAAAATGTCACACTTCTGATAAGAAATTATTTGAAAATATACTATCAACATTAGAGCACACACATTATTTATTATAAACAATATGAACCAAAATTGAAACTCTTTCTATAGAAAACAAAATAAATGTTTATTCGATAGGTATGTTATAGGATTTTACTCATTTTTATAAAGGAATTGAGTTTTTGTGTCATCAAATTTAAAAGTTTGGTGTTTGATTTAGTTAAGTTTACGGAGCTTGATTTTGACAGCCAGGTAACATGACCGGTGAAAGAACCAGTGATACAACTAAAATATAAAATATGATGGGGGATGAATGAGTTAAAAATAGTTTATCTTATTATATTGAAAAAGGATTCTGATGATTCGAGTTTAATGTGAAATATAATGTTTGAAAAGATACTTCAAATATTTAATACACATACGATTTAATTTTTTTCACAACGAATTCGATAATCATATTTAATTGATATATTTTTACTAAAACATTCACAAAAAAATGTTATTCTTTGATTTAACTATTACCCAATTGCATTTGGTTCGTTGTAATAAAAATCAATTTATTTGTTTGTTCCAGGTATGTTTTTGTTAATGTCATATTTTAGTCAAATGCTTAAGTATCTTTCTTATTGTAACTGAAAAAAAATAATTTGCCTTTTTCCAAATAAATATTTGAGAATTAAATGACGTATACTTTTTAATTTTAACATCTTGTGGAATTTTTTTTTAGTTAGTTTAAAATTATTAAAAACAAGATTTTGAAAAATAATTATAATTATACTATTTTTTTTATTATGATTTTATTAGTTTTTATTAATAAATTAATATATTTCTAAGAATTTCAATACATAAAAATAAAAATTTTAGTGAATAGCTTATGAATTATATTAATTATAATATTTAGGTATTTTAAGTTTAGATTTGTAAGGTAGTTAATCATAGTTTTCTAGGGTATCTCAATGCCACTAACAGCCTCGCATATTCATGATTTGCTATATTGACCAACAAAATGTAACAAGATTGGGAGGCGTGTTGGACCAACTTCGCTCACCTCGTCTATATTTAAATAATTATTTAAAAATTGATTTTTATGTATTTAAATTTACAGAAAAATATTTTGTTTGCATTATAAAATTGAAAATGACACTAAAAAAAAAAAAAAAAAAATGATTACAAAAAATAATTATTTCTAAAAATATCACTATTTTTTTGGTAAAATTAGTGTTTATCTTTAAAACAATCACCTTGTATATATTTGTTCACAGGATAGTTGTTTAAATATTTTCTCTTTTCGGTATTCTTCTTTTTTTTTTTTTTAATTACAAAATAAGATATTTTTAGCCAATAGGTTTTTTACATCTACAGATCTTTACAATGATATATACATTTTTGACTATTTGAACATGATAGTTAAACAAACAATGTTGGGTATAATAATAATAATTATTAATAAATATTAATATCTAACAATATTACACATTAAGGTCGTTTTTAAAATTAATAGCGTAGTAATAATAGAAAAATATTAATAATAATGCAATATGTTCTATCTGTTTTATATGTGTGTAGTTAACTATGAAGGTCATGAGACGGCTATGTTTTAAGTCTGTGTTGAGGTTACGTTGAGGATGGTATGCGTGAAAATTGTAATAAAGTATAAACCTGTTGAGTTAAACAGTGATCCGTGAATATTTTTAGATAAATTTGAAATGTGATATTGGATTTATTGAATTTGGAAATATTTTTGTTAGTCAAAGTTTTTCTATAAATCACGGGGAATCTGAAATTTATTATTCGGAATACTTTATTTTGAAACATTTTTACTGTATTATTGTAAGATGTCGTTCATTTTCCCTAGATTTTTAGTATATTTTTCACTTTATTCAATACATTTTTTTATGGAAACCATTACACTTATATAAATTAACTTTAAAAATGTGTTTAAGTAATATCAATTTTAATGGATATTTTAGGAACATAATACGTTTAGAAACGTATAATCTTCGTACGTTTTTAATTAAATTAATAGTATATAGTATATGATATTATATTATAGTACAAAATAAAATAAAAACTTATTACTAACCATATTTGATTTAAACAATTGTATACTCCACATTATATAAAGAATTAATAATATCTACATTTCCAAAAGGGTTATTTTAGAAATAATCCAATAACTAGTGACGAGCGATATTTAATATGTACATATCATTCTGGATTTTTGACTCTTAGCCTCGAGCAGCCTTTAAAAATGTCACGGGTTTTGATTATTTATGAGATTTTTCGGTCAAAATTACTGACACGAGCGAAATGAAATCGGCGGTGGTCCCGTGTCCTGCATGTTAACTATTAAAGGTGAAATCATATTATATATATAAATCATAGTGAAGGTCAGGGCACGACGACCGCGTAAGTCTAATAGATTTGGTCGACAACTAGCACGTGCACGCTATAACCCGCGATCCATTATAAGTATATATCTGCATCAATTGCATATACATAAGTTTTGTGTTGTCGAAAGGGATAAATCTAACAAATGTACAATAATTAAATATTTTAAGAAACCTGTGTATATAAATCGCTAAAAATAAAATATTATTTTAATTTACGCCAATGTTTATAAGTTGCATATAACTTATAAATAACCTATAGAATGTTTAAGAATATTTATTAAATATCATTAATTTCAAATTGATATCCCAAAATAAACTAAACTATAAAACTAAATTTATTCATTCTTTTACCAATTTTTCTATTACCTCTTCAGAAGTGATAAGAAAATCATCGCGTGAACCCGAATTAAAATATGATGACGAAAACGGCGATTAAACATTATAATATTATCTATATATTTTGGTAATAATATTACTATATTATATAGAGTGACTAGAGTTATACTAAGTATTCAACCAAGTAAGTTAATTCGTAAATTGTCGCTATGCATTTTAATACGTAAAATATTTATTATAATGAAATAACAACATTTTTTATGAGCACGAGCTCCGATATCATAATTTTAAGCTTAAAAAAAACATTATTTCATATAATTTCATTAAAAAACAAAAAAATTACGCTATGGGGGATCTGACCCTCAAATCACCTTTTTGTTTACGCCCCCTGACCCGCACGGTTGCTATGAACTTGATTTTTATTTTATATTATGTTTACCTGTGCATAACATATACCCGTATATAATTATTGTATTGCGCCTCGCGATTTCGTCAAGAAGGGCGATCGCTAAGTCATTTAGAACTAAATTCTTAATATAACAATAACCATATACATAGTTTAGACCTTAGAAATTGTGCTATCGGCGGTGTTGAGGATAGCGATGCGATGAAATGGGTTATAGGGAATGGTTGACTATAGGCGAGTGCTCGTAGGAGGTGTGTGACCGCGGGTACGAGGCCCGTTGGGGGTAGGTGACTTTCGACAGATGTGACGTCAGCGCTCTCGATCGTCATGGCAACCTTACATACGTGTAACTCCTTATCCCGCACGCTTGCAGGGCATTTGTGCTTTTCTCTTTGACTCATCATCGTCTAGCTCGAATGATATCATTAAACGTCTGTCGAATCAACAAAAGTGTTTTTTTTTGTACGCGTGACCCTGGTGTTTTATTGTATTTAAGGGAGTAAGGACACTATGCATTGAAACAGTCACTGCGAACCTTTGCGTAAATTAACCGCCTATACGAAGATGGCATATTATTGTTTCCACTTTACGAGTAAAATATGGTTTGCAAATTATCGGTCACCATTGGTTACTTGTGACATTCCATAACACGAACAAAAAATAATTGAAATAACCTTTCTTGTGTTCTATTTCCATCTGGAAATTACATTTAATAACGATTGATTTACCTATGAATCTATTGGTTTTATTTATATTTGTTTTCATATAATATTATGTTTCAGGCGTTTTTAAATAAATTCGAAGAAGTTTCTCGCCCAAAACTGATAGTATTTTTAAAATAAATTATATAATATTGTATGTACCATACATTATGGAATAGAAAAACTTTGATCAAATATTGAGTTGAAAATTAAACACATAATATTTCTAAAAAATTTTCAAAAGTATATCGATAACTATACTATTTATTATAAATTTAAATTAGTACAACATCTAATAATAGTATATAATATTATTATATTAATATATTATTATTGTTTTTACACATTTATAACCTAAACACTGAGGATATTAACTAATTATTATAAACTATTTAGTTTATTTAAGATTATTGTATTAAATTAGTTAATGGAGATAGGTATTTTAAATACATTTTTTAATACATTTTATGAATAACTGATTTTTATGAAATTGCGTTGATTTCTTAGACAGTATCTGAAAATTCATATTTGTGTGTTAATTTTATAAATTTTTAGAATTTTTTTGACTGAGATTATTTTGTAACACTAGCTGGTTAATAAAATGTGTCATCTTTAGCCCTGAGGTATTTATGTAAGATGTAAATTTGGTGTATTAGTAGGTGGTTGATTTTTTTTTTTTAGTTATATGACTGGTTGGGTCACAGTATAATAGACTGTTTAATCTAAGTTAAGTATCTTATAAGGTTAATCTATTTAGAATTTAAAATATCTGTATTTTACTTTTATTATTTAATATATACATATACAAAAAGTTTTCATTATAATAAAATATTGATCAAAATGTTAAGGTATGTGATTTTTTTTTATGCGTTTCTAAAAATTGCTATTCAAACAATGGTTGAAATTAGAATGCTACAGTATACATACATTTTTTATTTTATCAATTTTTTAAGACTAAACTTTCGAATGTTAACATTTGTGTAACTAAAGTAGAATTATTTACATCTCCCTATTATTTATTCAAAAGCTTCTCCTGAATAAAAATAAAATTTCAAAAAGAAAATGTAATAATAGAACATACTTGACGAATATCAAATGCGCATTGTTGGAATTATATCACGTAACCTGTCCAAGAAGTTGAAACATAAGTTGAATTACATGAACTGACATGATACATATTTTTTCCCCTATATTTTATTTTAAGTCTATTTTTGGTAACTTGAACCTAAAAAGACGAAATTCTCATATGCTCGAAAAAAAAAAATCTCTTTAAATTGTCATAACACATAGTTCTTCATTCATTCGAAATATTCAATAGTTCCAATAATTTGTATATTTCCTATATACTTGATGTTATTACGAGTTATAACAATTGAACTTACAAATAAGTTGCCAACTTTATTGTTTAACTTCTTGTAAAAAAGTAACACCTCTATTTACATATTTTAATGTCATTAGTAATTCTTTCATAAAAACCTTTATTTGTAATAATAAATTTCACCATTCATCTTCTAATGAATAGTATACAATCTAAAAACAAATGTTTACTTATACATTGCGTAATATACACATCATACTAAGTCTTTTTCAAACCTTTATTTTCAAGGGTAGAAAAAATAATAGGTCATAGTTTATTAATTTTAAGATAAATGTCTAGTACAATATAAGTTATTATAATCATCCATTTTTTAGTTTATTAAATGCATTTAGAGCAAGAAATATAATAATTATCGAACGACTTATAATTAGATTAAATGAAATTAAAATATTTGAATAAATAATAATAGATTATATGCCTTAACTAATAAAATTCAAAGATATAATGCTATCGTATGACCTTAAAATTACAAAGATATCAATTTGAATCATAATATTATTATATTAATTTCATAAAAACGTTTTAAATCACTCAAATTCTCTCATTTTACGTTACCTGACAACCTTCTCCGACAATTTAAAAGAAAGTGGTAACGCGATATCGTTATTGTATTATTTAAAATTTATAAAAAAATAAGTTAAATTAAATTAAGTTCATATTTAGTAGTAGTAGTGTCGATAGACGGAGCATTGCTTACGCCCTCATACTTAATAAAAATAGTGAACTTATTTACCCATCGTATTATTATGTAAACATATTTTAATTTTTGTAATTTCCTATTTTCTATCTTTTTAATAGAAAAAAAAATAAATAAACGATAGTATAAACTGTATAATTTACCTACCTATATTATATCAGTTATACTGAAATATAATTTTAATATTGTCTCGTTCAAATAACTGTATTATTAAAAATATATATATTATGTATATATATAAAAGTATAGTTTTTTTTTTGCAGAAGTAGTGAATCAAAAAGGTTTACAAAACCTTGATCTATACTTAAACTTTTTTAACTATAATAAAATACTCAAAATGACAAAATATACAACTTATAAGCATAATTTTAATGAAAGAGTAATAATTTACCTTAATGTATGCGTATAGCTTAAATAAATTAAACTTTTCAAAACTATTATGAACTTAACAATTACGTTATTACGTTCATGCAAACGACGTGGCAGAGGTGTACGAGTGGTGGAGTGGTGCCTGCAGGGTATATGGTTGTAAAATAAAGTAGTCAGTAGTATACACGAGTATAATATTATAAAATATTATATTGAACATTTTTTTTTTATAGTTTAACACCGTATACAATTTATAGTATCGAGTAAAATAAAATATTGTACTTTTATTAAAATAGTACATTAAATAATAAGCTTTGGGTTCAAATTAAAAGATCTCTGTTCTATTACACGTATAAAGATACATGTGACGCAGTATAATAGGATTATTTGTTTAGAACATTTGAAATAAAAAGTTAATCAACTCATAGTCGTAATAGCAGCCTGCAGTCACTATATGTTGTTGGAAGATTACCGACCGAGACGTGCTTATAAGGGTGTCCGTACGATTTCTAAAGACTAAATTTTGAACATAGTCTTTTTTCTATGTTACACTGTTGAGTAAAGATGAAGTAAAATACTAAAAATCGTAATAATAATAAATCTATGGTAAATGTCTCAACAGTGGTGAACTATTGGTGTTTACTGTGAAATGTACTATTATTGTTATGTTCAATAATATAAGTGAAATAGGATAACAGTTTGGTGTCCGTCCGTCCTTATGATGCGTCACTATGTCATGGAAATATACCTTGTAAATTAATCACATACATTTGAATTAAATCTTTAAGCCTAGATCATATCTATATCTAGATTTCTGTAGCTTATAATAGTTAGTATAATTTAATTTGTACTATTAATAATTTACATTAAATAATAAACTACTCTTGCTATTTCACGGTTAATAAGTTATAATAACAATCAAATTACTTACTAACACATACTTCACACGAATTAAATAAAAATGCATTGCTTCGTGCATTTTAATTAAGTAAAAAACAAAAATAAAAAATATTTAAATTATTTTTTATGTGTTTACTCTGGTAAACTTCCATTTGATCATATACTCCACGTTTGTATTGGTGGTTTAGTCCTGTGATTCCGGGAATAGAATTCAGTTATCTATTTATAGGCCTTCGTGTTTTTTGTTTAAAAATGAATAACATGATTAAAAACATCATTAGTATTATATTAAGCGAGATAAATTTTGTAACAGAGTGGTGTACCTAAATTGCCTATCTTATGCGCCGTGTAACCATAATTAAAGTTTAATATATATATATAATAATTATTATATTTATTTATAAACATTTACCTTACATAAGGTTAGGTTCAACTCATTAAATAGTTTCAATAAATAAACAAAGGTTAGGACAAAAAAAAATAATTTTCATTGAATTAATATTTAATATATTCTAATAAATAAATAAATGTTTATAAGAAAAATATGTTTAAATATACTAAATTATATATATTTATATATTATATTATAATTTAATAAAAACACTCTTTTCATAACGGCAATAAAAACATAATATAAGCACCCTCATTTTGTTTCAAATATATGCTTAATTAAACAGTTGATATATAGAATTATTATTATATTCATACACACTTCATATTATAAAGTATACGCGTATATATATCCGCTTTATATTCCGTTATAATATTATGGTCTACCCACCATGAATAGTTTAACGTACTGGTTTTTAAATTATTCGTGTAGTGTTTTTCAAGCAACGCAGTCAAATTAAACTTTATCAATAGCATAATTTCACTCGAGTTCAAGCGCCATTTTCTTATAGCTGTCATATTGGTGTAACGTTGGAAATATGTTCATATAATGTCCTTCAACGTTTCAACATTTCTTTTTTTCGATATTATAATATGGAGTGTATCGCCCTGGGCGTCATGGTCGCGTGGTCGGACGTATATAAAGCAAAAATAGAAAAACACTATGTCACACACATTCTGTATAAGGCGTATATTTGTATACTTCATTATAAATAACATTCCATAGTCCGTATTATAAACACTGTTATACGTACTCGCTATTATAATGCAGGCATCCTTAATCCATTTATTGTGAGACATTTTTAATATTTCCCTAAAAACCTACACCGGACATGTACTGGGTAAAAAAAAAATGTTTATACACAGTTTGTCACAATACACACATTTTTTTGTGAGAAAACGGTATAAGTATACGTTGGAGTTTATAAGTGAAAAAAAAACTCACCAGGAAGACAAATATACTCCTTTATATACCTGCTTTCGTATGATATTATTTATTTTATGATAACATATTGTATATTTTGTATAAAAACGATATAGTGAAATTAATGTAAGCCGTGTATCAAAAACATGATATAATACACATCATAAATAAAGCCAATATTGATTTTGTATACATGAAATCCAATAGTAGTAAAAATAATTAAAATAACAATAATGTACATGTTGTGAACAATATTAAAGTGGTCGCAAAAATAGAATTGTGCAGTGCCTAATTTATTATTTATTCGATTAGCGTATAAGTTATTTATAACGCTAAAACCATATTGTATTCTAATAATATGATTACTATCCATTTTTTAGGAGTATGTAACAGGAGTGGGTAGTCAATATTTTATGTTTTTTTTTTTTGTATTTAAACGTTTGCGTACATCGTTTGAAATTGGCCTACTAGATCTTTAAAAGTTTATATTATGCATTAAATAACTGCATTTTTTCCATTCTTCCAAGAGTTAGCTCCACTTTTATTCAAACAAAAGATCACTGTCATAAATTGCTCTCTACAACCATTATATTTTAGTCTATTCTTTTTTATATATTATAAACTTATCTATAGCCCTATAGATTATTGATTTAAGTATTATAATATCATAATACTAAAGCCTTTATATTTTTTTCAAAATAAAAGTTACCTAATGAAAAAAAAATATGGTGAACAAAGTTTTAATAGAGTTATGATGGATAAATTATTCGTAATATTTTTGTTATTATTAATTCATTAGAATTTTTATTTCATCATCAATTATTATATCTTTGTCTGTACCTAATACTTCCTAAACTGCTCATAGAAACCATTAAATTGTTTATTTGCAATTTAATTAAAATATATTTTACAAGACATTGTAATAAAATATATTTATTTATTTTTTGTTTCAGGTGAGTGAATACAATATATATTACATACCAAATATTTGTTTGCTATATTTTATAGAAGTAAGTACCTACATATTATAATATCATCCTAGAATATTTATTTAAATGTTTAATACGTCGATCAAGAGTCCAGTATAAAACCATTATATTTTAAGAAGTATACTCATTATTGTGTGTGTAAAGTATAAAATTTAATTATTAAGAAATTGAATATAAAAAACAGTATGACTGTTATAATTATTTTAAGTATATTACTATTATTTATTAAAAATAGCAATTTTAGATATTCTGTTATATTGCTAATCTTTTTATGTGTAAAGTATAATTTATGATTGTTCACTTTAACTATGATTATTTAATAATATTATCGTACGTAATAATTATATAATAATATATAATATTCCAATATATTTTCTTATATGGCTGGTATTATTTTTATATTTTTCACATATTTACATATATTTAAGGTAATAATTATCAACATGACCGCATTTAATCGTTATTTGTCATCTAGTAGTATCCTAATACACCTGAATTATTTCTATTACATAATATATTAAACACAATTCGGTATCACTGAAATTATTAACTATATAGATAACATAATAAGATCAGATATATGATATGCACTTTTTACAGACATTGTGGTCACCTTTTTTTTGTTTTTAATCTAAACATTATTAAACATATAATACAAATCATAATAACTATATACTGTGCACAGGTATTATACACCATTATACCTAAATGCTATGCATAGGTAATAAACATAACATTATACTTTGTCCAAACCATTACAATAATATTAAAACCTATTATCTAATTCCATTCCATTCGGTGTGCAATTACATAATTATTAGTAGCTAGTAATTATAGGTATTATAAAATAATTTTACTCAACAATGTGTTATAATATGCAAGGGCATTATTTTGTCACTTATACATATTATATTGGCGTTGATCAGAGAATTTATGGCGTTTATTATATGGACCGCTCGTTGCTGGACAATGGGACTCTAATTATTACTAAGTATATATAAGCACTACATGTCTACGGCATTATCGAAACTGGCTGTGGTCGTTAATTAAATGTGCCTCCTACTCTCAAATAAGAAACCTCAAGTTTCACTACACTGTTGCTCATATTTTATATTTACTTACAATCCTAACATTGTTTGAAATTCCTAAGTATAATTTGATCATTAGTCGTGATGAAAAACTCGGATCTTCTGATATCATAGTATTAAACATAATATATACCTACGCTATGAGTTTCTCCATTTATTATTATTACAACCCTGAAATAGCATTACTACCAACTTCACCCTTGCAACACTACCAATGATATGCACATCATAACTTATTATAGTAATACCTGAATTGTATAACATATCACTGTTTTCATAATGAAAATATAAAATAAAATAAATTATTGTCTTGAAATTAGTATTATTTATTACCGCAATAATATAAATTGTTGTGTTTTAATCTCAAATTTACAAATGTTGGATAGTATTATTAAACGTGAATATATGTAAACGTATAGGATATATATATATTTATTTTAATTTTTTAATGTGATATGAGGCTCAATTAAAAAGTAAGTTGCATTGGACTATACGTCTATATATTATTCCAAAAAGCATTCACATGCTTATCAATAAAATTTGGTGCCAACACTGTTTGAGCAGTTCTATTCTGTTGTATTATAATGGTATTGTTTGTAATTTATAATATTAAAATGAAAATGAAAAACAAATATTTATTCTTTTTTAGACAATAAGTCAGATAGAAAGAAACCCGAACTTGTGGTGATGACCACTGGAGAGTGTTGGAGTTAATAACAGTTTTAAATATTAAATTTTAATTAAAAAATATTTCTATAAACTGTTTTATTTTATATTAATCTTGTAGGTAAAAAAAAGATACATTGTCTATTTTATTATTTTTTTAATTAATATTATATATGCGTAATTTAATGTATCTATACTCTATAGGTACGATAGAGTTATTACTTAAAAAAATAAAATATAAATGAGAATAATTTATCAAACTTACTTTTTTTGATAGATACATACTGACTATTGAATTAAATATATTGAACATAAACATGATATGCGTTGTGTTTAATGTTGATTTACGTTTTGTGGTATATTTGAATGGATACTAAAAACATTGACTTTTAATAATATAGTTGACGTACGACAGCTTACTCGAAAGGCTTTTGTAAATATTAAACGAATGTAATGGTAAAATTATTTTAATTTATACTGTAATACTAAATTGCATATTATTATGTATTATTATTATCGATAGAATAATTTTAATTGTCTTTATAATATTGTGTATTGTATGATTATAACTACTAATTATTTGTGAATAGTATTTTGTTAATATCTTACTCGCCATTTGCTATTAATACATTTTAAACCATTTTATAGTTTTATATTATTATTTAATAATATTACAATCCTTTTTTCACCATAAGTTTTTATAAAAGAGAAAAATACTATAGATCAAGATTTTTTTGAATACATTTATAATGTAAATATTATATTAGTAAATTGAAGAGATTATATATGGATGTATACTCTAAAATCAAATTTATAAAGGAAAAGTAGGGAACCATTTTACTGTACAGTAGGTATCAAATGTGCTTCTTTATTGAGTAATCCACTGCAATGTATGTGTTAAATTTGAATTCAATGATAAATCATTGCAAACGAAAAACGATTCTGAGCGAAGATCTCTGAGCTAACCTAACCTGTCAGTTTATATTACTAAGTATATTTTATCATATATTTATATTGCTACTTTAGTAATTTATTATTAAAAAAACAATACATTTTATATTGATATTATTAGTTGAATATATGCTTATTGAAAACATTCCATTTATTATATTATTAATATTTAATTATTAAAATAGAGTATAATACACTATTATTATTTTGTTATTTAATTTTGATTCATTATAAACTTAACGTGAATATATTCAATTTATGTATAGTATAGACAATTGAAAAATGAATCTACATTTTTTGAAAATTTCATTGTATACCTAACCTAACCTACTTAATGAACCATAATAATATCGTTCAATGTTTTAAGTCCCCATGGAAAATATTTTTGAATTTCACCAAAATAACTAAAATTGTTCTTCTTCGCTCTTGAATATCTTATTATTTCGTAAACATGTTTCAGTTTTAGCATGAATTATTTACAAGAGATCTCGTATTAAGCTACCAAGTCTTAGAAATAAAAATTGAATATTTTTTAAACTTTCAACTTTAAAATTATTTTCAAATTTTCATGATTTTTATAGTTATTGTTAAAATTTTAAATTCAAATGCTAATAAAAATTATTATTTATATGTACCTTTTATATTTTTAAATAGCTATAAAAACAAGCCGTATAAACACCGAAAACAACTTTATTAACATTTATAGAAAAAAAAATGTTCTCGTATATATAAGAGATTAAAAAGTACCAAAATATTTTGAAACGTTTTTAATCATACTGGAAAACACTATTAAAATTTGGTGAAAATTGCAAGTATCTAGGTACTTTATTTTTATATAATAACAACTAAATGAGAAAATAAATTTGATCAAAAACTGGTTTCCCCTTTTTCCTTTATTGTTTTTCCTGATTATTTTGTAAAGAAGTAGAGTGAAGATGCTTTGCTTTTGACTCTAATGTACTAACCATGTTCAATTTATTACCAGAAAATTTATTGGAGTTGACAATATTAGCACTTTTACTACTCCGAAAGATGATAATTGGCGCAACAATCAATGTGCATATCTTTAAAACCATTACACGCATCGCTCCTTTCAGAATTTGAAAAAATATTATATTATGTCAAAGTTATACTATCATAATGACAAAAACGTTTTGTTATACAATAATGAATATTATAAAATTGGTATATTTTAAATTTCTTGATGTTGAAAAAAAATGCGTTTTAATTTTAAATTTTAAATATTAAAACTGGTCATTACTGGATATTAAACTATTTACAGTTTTTACTATTTTACTTATATTAACTTTCCTAATATAATGAATAAAGTCTTTGGTTAATAATAGTTTAACTTTATAGTTCATCTTTTTATGTAATAATTATTTAGACATAATCGTATATATTTTTGTATAACGTATATACGTAATACAAAATAATATGTATTATGTTGTATTAAATATACATTTTATGTTTCAAAACAATTTACTTAATAAATTATAAACTTTTACCTTTTGACGTAGTATACATATTATTATATTGGTACGTAAAGTACATTTTTACATTGTCTATTCGTGTAAACTTCAAAAACAAGAAATATGTCGAAATTCTTATAGGCTTCTTTACTAAATAAATTTGATCTTTAATTTAGATCTTAATTAAATGATATAAATTAGAAATATTTTCACTCCTCAGTTTTATAACATACATATATCACTATAATTATATTTTTTCACATATTATATTAATAATATTATTTCAATTTAATTATCTTATGAACAAACAATTTATTCTGTATAGTAACTTTTTTCTCAGAAAAGTCTTCATGGATTATTGTAATGGTTTATTGTTATAAAATATAAATGTTTCCTCTCTAGCTCTCTTTTATTGAATACAACATCAGATATATGATTGGTACTTAAAAAATAATAATTTATTGCAAATCTTCGGTCGTTTATGTAAATTTGGGAACTGTGACAAACATTGGTGTTTCTAAAAAAACTATCTGTAAGATTATTTATATTTTATGTAAGTAAGTTGATTTTTTTAAGTACCTACCTAAATGTATTTTTGTATTATTTAATTTTGAATTGAAGTCTAATGTATTACAATTCGTCAAAATACTGTACAGGCTATCTATCTAATCATTGTTATTAAATTAAATAAAGTTTGCCACTAGACTATACCGTGTATTTGAACTTTTTTTCGTCGAACTGGCACTAGACTCTATAACTTTTAAGTGGATGAAATAATATATTTTAGACGTGTAATATACTCGTACTATGAGTATTATTTTGTATTTTTTCATTGTACAATTTTTAGTGATTGGTCGACTTTACTATAAATTAAAGTACATTATTTAAATGTTTTAATTTATCAAAGATAAAATAAAAATCATTATTAATAATATTATTAGGTTAGGTTGATTTTTACTATGTTTAATGTGGCTTATAAATATATTATTTTTTTATTTTTACTGCTGTGTCTTCTTACAATACATTAACAATTACAATATATAACATTATGAACTTAAAATAGTAAATAATATAAAATATAACACACTGGTTCATTGTTAACGCAATCAACTTATTAGTCAATTTATGTATCTTTAAAATTAAAATGAATACAATATTTTACTGAAATCTAAGAATGTAACTGAGCACTGAGCTCGTGTTATTCATTTTTACATTATTATAACATATTGCTATACTAGTGTGTATGATTATAATATATAATATTATGTTTACGTTCGGTTACCGACCACTTGTGGAAGATAATGACAAATCAACCCAATTCTTCTCGAGTTTCTGTGATGTTTAAGCAACGCAAACGATCCAACAGGTCCTCTTCCTCCCCCTTGTGACCCCGCTGGTCTTATTTTGGGGAATAGCTATTTTGTTTCCGGTCGAGCGACATGCACGACCGGCAGCGCCCGCCAATAACAGGCACGCGCTTCCTACAAACATGGATAAAAACTCTGTTATGATACGTCCGATTTCCAAGTACTGTGTTTACATAATACAGAATAATTTTTTCTCAGTTTTTGTTTTAATAAATTATTTTTTAAACAAGTTTCGATAGTTGGCATTTTAAAGTACTATATTTTAGAACACTTAAATTTTTTATAGTTTATATCATTTAATGAGTGTCGATATAAACTTATTTTTAAGATAAGAACCGTTTTTTTACAGTATATATTATTACAAAAATGTTTGCTTTGAAAAAATTGCTGTTTCTAAATCGAAATTGAGGAACGAATAGCTTTTAAATTACTTATTTTTGTGCAAGCCATTATATGATTTAAAAACTATGCTTATTTATAATAATCTGTAAACATTGTATAACTTAAAATATTGTCTAAATATATTAGGTACTTGACTAAATATTAAATTTATTTTATATTTTATGTAAAATAATTATTAAGGACTTCTGACCTTCCTACATACATTTTAATAACACGGAAACTAGTTGTTAACATTTTAATTGTGATTCTCCAACATAAATTAATAACACTGTCTTTATAATTTACAGTAAAAAAAGGTTGTTCTAATTGAAAAAAATAGATTTTTTTTATAGCTCCAGAATAGTGTCTTATTGGTTTAAAAATTTAAGTACCTATACAAAAACATGCTTTCTACTTACAAATGTAAAAAAAAAAAAATCGAATTTATAATAAATACATTATTTACGATTAGACGAAGGGTGAGCAATGTTTGGCAAATCACCTTTTCATTTTTTATGTTTTATCGACATAGTATTTCATTCACTCAATATGTCATATTATAATAGGCTTATTTTGAGAAACAATTTTTATTTTGTTGCACGTCCGCGTTGGTTGAGGATGTATGTTGCACATGTCTTAGTTCAACGGTGGGTGGGCCAGCTGTTACAGATCAGTTAGAGTGTTTTTGGTCTGGAAATGAGACGATTGTTGTGTACACTTATTTTTGAGACTTGAAACAAAACAAATATCATAAAAATTATAGAAAATGGTAATGGTAGAAATGTTACCTACAGTACCCTACAAGAAACAATCGATGAGTGCCAAATAATTATAGGTAATATTATTGATAATAATAATCATCAAACCGATGTTTGATATTGAACCCAATTCATAATATTTTACTCAGAATTGGGGTTCAGATAGACTTGAAAATGCAGTTTATATTATTAAAAAATAAATAAATAAATAAAAAACTAATCAATAATCAATACGAATCTATTTAAAATTTCGGTTCGAACGGTTCGTAACATCGGACTGGTAAGTCGATAACGATTTAAATACCATACCTTCTAATATAATATAATATTCATAACTCGTGTACACGTCCGTTGCACGAAAGTCGACGCTACTTTCGGAGAACAACCGCCGCTGCCGCCGCTGATGACGACGCCGACGCCGCCACCGCCGTAATAGTAATATTATTATAGCAGCCGTTGTAGGAATATACTCTAGTAGTCGATCAAACGCGGTATCGCGCGGACGCGGTTACTGCACCGCGAATCCGGTGTGAACGGTGTGCGTGTATTTATATGCGCGTGTATGCTTGTATGTGTAAGTGTATGTGTGTGTGTGTGTGTGTGTGACTACATGAGAGAGTTTGTTTGTGGCACGCGTGCTTTGTTTTTGTTTTTTTTTTTTATTTCGATAATAATATTATTTTACAATAATAATAAAAATCTTAGCTGGAGGAAAAAAAAAAACGAAATCGGATTTAACAACGTCGTAAATATGGAAACGCCGACCACATTTTGAGACAGCCGCTTCCCGGATTAAAGGTTACGACAATATTTGATTTTCTTAACGTAAAACCAAAAACAACAATGATAAATTTTTTACGATAACGAATAAAAAAAAGTAATAATAATAAACATACACATAATTCAAACGCACCGTGAAAATATTTAGTCCGACAGGGTTTTTGGTGACTGTATACCATTTTTTTGGGGGGGAGGGTGGTGGGGGGACGAAGTGGTCGCATACATTTGCATAAATACTGTGATGTAATGTTTTCTGTCGGATAAACGCGATACACGTCCTACCCAACGGTTGGTTTTTGATTATACCTAATATACATTATCAGCGTATTATAAGACAATCGTTAATAAAAATTAATTATTCTAAAGTAATTTTTCAACCGTCAAACAACAAAGTATATAACGTAAATAACAGTATTGTATTAGATAATATTATATATTTACAAATTAAAATGTCAGATATATATGATCGATTAAATAAATAGATATATGATTTGGAAAAATGTAGCGTACATAATATGTCCCGCAGTTACTGCATATTATTAAGTATTTACTATAATAATGCATACGTATAGGTATATATTATAATCATGTCTACGCCACACAAAATATAAACGAATACTGTTGTTTAGTAATTTGGCTAAGTTTTTTGAAAATTAAAATTTTTTTTAGTACGAGTATATGAATTTGATAATATGTGCAGATTCGGTGCGTTTACAACACGCTGTCGTGTATTTTTCTTGGCTTACAAATTAATTCATGTATGTATACGTATACAACTTTTGTCTAATGTTAAACAACTGCTGGAAGAAAGAATTTGAAAACATTACCTATAGATTATGTTTTAATAGTTTTAATCGATTTGGTCATTTTAACCTAAACTCACATATTTTTAAACAAAAATAAAATCAACTCTTATTTTATAAATAAACGTATTTGAATTTATTTTCTCAAACTAAATAAATGTTTTTGGATATACATATAATACTATAATATATATACTAAATGATATGTTTTGGTAGTTGAAAATTTGTATTAAATTATTTATATAACTCTAAAAAAATATATTTTATGTACAAATACGATTTTTAATTTAGCTAATAGTGATTTTCAAAAGATTTGTATATTTGTATGGTAAAAATAATTAAAAACTTACTATACCTTTGTTTAGATTTTTCCATTTTCCATTTAAATTTAAATATGATATTTTATAATTTAAAAAGCTATATAACTGTGAAACAAATATTTCTAAAGGAAAAAAAATAGGTATATAATATTTCTTTAATCGTTTAATTCAATATCTTTAGTAAAAACCAACTAAGTGTTCGCATGTTTAACGAATAGATGAATTTATTTTTTAATTATGAATCTAAATATACTCAGAGAGTGATATACCTTAGCATTGATGAAAAGTTATTTCCCCAATCGGTATAATTAACATTAAATTAGTATTTCATTATAAATAACAGAAAATGTAATTATCCTAAAGATTTCATAAGTATATGATTCAATATGATTTTTATTTATTTCAAATACACACACACACTATATATATATATACCTGTTATAAAATTCTAGTTTTAAAATTTTAAAAACGTAATAAGGTTATTACTCGAACACATAAAAATGTTAGACTTTTATTTTTTTTACAGAATATTTTTTATTATTGGTGTACTAAATGTAATATTCAAACTGTAAATTTAATATTTAGTCATTAAAGTTTAGACTAGTCTTAGAATAACGATAATATTTAAGAATTCTATCCGAAGTACGTTTCTAAACAACATTTCGGTTTCACATAAATGGTCGAGATATTTGACATCATGTACTTGTCTATCTAACTTCGCGTTCAAGTATTACACTAATAGTTCTATCTATGTTCAATTTAAAATCTTCTTCGGGAGACGCTAGATTAAAACTTTTGTGGTTTTCAACTGAGGAGATCACTTTAACAGGAAAATAAATACAAAAGAGTAAAGCTCAAATAATTTAAAAATAAATAGTTTTTTTTCTAGTACATAGAATCAAAAACACCGATTCAGTAAATGTATTTAAAAATGACTTCCTCTTACAAAATAATTCATAGTATGAGTATAAATGATAATTATATAAAATTATTATGCATCTTGTATTTAAAAAAAGAATCTTTAATATGCACTATTGTTTCTTATTTACTAACAGAATATACCATTAATATTCAGGTAATCATAACAGATAGAGACATTTTTATGTTTTTGTCAAACTTTATATCTCTTAAAATGTTTCTAAATTTATTTTATTGGTATGGAAATAACTAGTTACTATTGAAATAAAAACATTATTCTTAAATTATAACATTTTATTGTATTGACTGACTATCAATTTATACCTATATTTTCCAAAACCATTATAATATCTTATGTCTGAATATAATGGTAATAATTTGAATCATTTCTTATTCAAAATACTTCTCTTAAATTATGCTATTATACTACCTTAATCTTAAAAAATAATGAATATAAATATTTTATGTTTGTAAAGCGTATCATGGTACATTATGCTATTCCTATTATGTTTAAATATTTTTCACCATATACTACATTTATTAAAAAATTAATTAAAAATAAATATTCGCTACTTTTTAAATATTATAATAGTTTTTAATATATGTCACAAAAATGGTAGGTACTTAAGGTTTAAGTAGTACTTATGTGATTCCAACCACGATTATGTGATGTAAAATTTGAAATATCTTGTATAAACTAAGTTTTTATCCAAAAATTATACAGGATGTTAAGCATGCTTACCCCTATTTCTCTTTAATAATGTAAGTTGTTTAAAATGTTTATTTTCGGAATTTTTAAATATATATACTTTAAGACACGATCATTTGTTTTTCTTCTCTAATCAAATTCACTTATTTTATAACTTTGTAATATCGATTATGAATAAAATAATTTAATAAAAATAAAACACTGGTTTAATATTTTTGATTTAACCAATTATGTGGCATGCATTTACTTAACTTATTCAATTTATTTTCATTTTTATTTGCTTATACTTTAAGTATAGATATATACATTAAATACAATTCTGTTTATGAAATTACTTATTTAAATTTACATGTATCAAGACGATAGGTTTATTCGTAGTACCAGAGTATTTTTATTTCTTTAATTTTAGTCACTACAATTTATTTAATAACTAACTTAAAATATTATATCGATAGTTAATGTTGTATGTGTACTCATTCGTTTTAATTAAGATACAAAATGTTGAAACTTGATATTTACTAATGGGAATTTCAGTTAAAAGATTACACTAGCTGATAAAATATATAATAGTATAATACATACAAGTTCTTAATTGACTTTTAACCGTAACAACTTTGATGTATCTCTTTGAAATGTTAATCTAGGTGATAATTACTGATTGAAACATTTTTTTCTGTGATACTTTTTATGTGAACGTTGTACAATTTGACTAACGTTATGTTTTATGTTTTACAGTTTATTAAAATATATTGTTTTGAAATCTTTTAATATTAGTGATACATATGTTAAAAATTAAAAAAAAAAATAAATAAATTACTCATGTTTTATTATAAATGTAATATTATACTGTAGAGTATTTTAGTACTTTTTATTTTATTTTTATTAAGTAAAACATTTTAACAATTATAATAAATTAAATAATACGTATCTAACACGAAAAACTAAAAAAATAATAACATAATTTACTAAAATGTATAAAATATAATTAAATTGTTTAAAGACTGATAAATTATATTTATATTAAAAATTCTTCGTTACTTCTATTTATTTTAAACTTTTCTCATACTTATTATCATTTTTCAAGAAAAATATTTCTTATAAAGTATGCATAAGATATTTTTTTGACTTGGCAGAACCTATTTTTGCTATAGTTATTATGCATACAATTTTAATGAGTATAGGTAATAAAAAGTTCTTTCAAATTCATATTTCCAAAATATAATATGTTTTGTTAACGAAGTTAACTATAAACTTAATCTTTTTTGAACATCTGCAGCGTCAAGCATTTTCTTATCTCATAACCTTCATATTTGGCACACATTAAAATCACATTTTCCTCTTTCCATCTTCTCATCAAAACATTCAATTCTGTTTCTATAAATCAGAGTCATGTTTTCCTTTGAGTAATAACGTCACATTGCTAGAGACAACAATATTTCGTATTTATTTTTCTTTCAATAAGTACCTTTACGAAAAATTGTTTGGTAGGTAACGTGCGAGCCGCGAGGTGATTGTTCATATTTTATGAAAACAAATAAAGAGATGCTACTATGTAGGTTATTTTTCAATTCAACATTTAAATAATAGTATGACGTCTTCTATACACTTATAAATCAAAATATTATTTTTTCAGATATCTATATTTTTATTTATTTTTTTTTATCTATGCTACATTTTAAAATATTTCGTATCTATTTAATTTACTTGACTTGTTATATATTATAAAAATGATAAAACAAATGAGGAAAGTAGGTAACTGCTTTGCTGTACAATAATCATCGAGGTTACCTCATATATTAAATAAACCACTGTAATATATGTGTATAAAGCTGAATTTAATGATAAATCATTATTATCATTAACAGAAAAAACGGTCACAAGCGAAGACCGTCTGTCAGAGTGTCAAACGATAATAATATACTATATAATGTATTGTATAATTAACTATATGTGTATATTTAAGATATATTATATTAATATTATAATAATTTATTTTAATATGCACAAAGTTTATTATTGGAGGATTCTTTTACTTAAGTCTCATTATACTTGAAATGTAACTAATTTATTTTATACGATAATTTGTGAAAAAATATTTAATTTATTAAATCATTATAATACAATATATTTATATCACGTATTATTGTTATTAAATTTTTAGTCATAATAAACTTACCACGAATAGGTTCGAGGTATAAAGGTATAAATAGGCAATATTATAAAATTAATCTATATGTTTTGAATATATCATTTTGTATTTAAAATGTAATAATATTAGTAAAATATTTAAGTCCCCACGAATAATATTTTAATCACAACAAAATAATTAAAACCGTTATTTTTCTTTAAATATCTAAATTTGTACTAACTTAAAAAAATAATAATTATCCTGAAGTAAAGTACATTAATGATTTTTTTTTGAATTCCAGTTACAACAAACTATGATAAACTCCATTTTAAAATTCCAATCTTTTTGACCTATTTAAAAATGTCATTACTGACATTAATTAGATTGCTAATTTTGTTATATTTTTTTTAAAAATTATATCGAAAATTGTTTTTTGTATGCTTTTTTAAGCATAAATTTAAATGTATATGTTCTGTATTGTAGCTAATGTGTTTCATATTAATTAAAAACAATTGAAAAATGCATATAATGTGAGAAATATGCATACTTATTCTTAAATTGATTTTACTTATTCCTAATTTATTTACAGTAATATAACGTTTTACAATTTATTACATTTAATACATATTATTACTATTTATTTATAAATAAAATATTTAAATATTATTTTTTCTACATTTGCCAAGACGCTTTTTTTCTTTAATCGGAATGTTTTATCAATATACCGAAGATGCAATAAAGTTATACATTAAAATATAACTTAAATATTATATTAGACAATGGATAAAATTATAACTGAAATAATGTTAATACATTATGTATTTTAAAGACCAAAAAAGTGTATACTATTATCGTAACTCATATTTTCTTTCGTAAAACATAAATGCACGTTGAATGCTATGTTAAAAAAATACAATAATCGAATAATATTCTATTGTTTCTTAGACTATATACGATTGAATAATTTAAGTTTTTAGATTTTTTTCTATTTCCGGCACAAAAAAATAAATAAAATAGTTAAAACATGCTAATGTATCTATATGCGTCCCCGTGCTATAGCCACTACAGTACATAGATCCTGGAGATTCTGATAAACAGTAAAATTTGTTAAATAGTGTTACTACTATATGCACGATATTTCAAGTACCTAAATGCGTTTTGTACAGACTTAACTGAGCATGTAAGTCGTCGGTTGTGGATTTCGACTAACCAATATTATATCGTCGAGTTGTTTCTCACGCGCACGATTTAATTTTAAAAAGTATGTCCCTTCCGCCGAGTCCAGCTGGGTGACTGCCAACCACGAAGAAAACAACGACAAAAAAATCCACTCTTACCGCCGCAGCACACACGCACATAGCACACGTGTCTTGACAACTTTCTATATCGTTACACATCGTTACAATACTCAAATTTTCACCAGACATCATGTGGGTGGTATGATGTTTATCATAAAGTTTTCCACTAGGATTTTCACACGAATTTATTAATTGGATTTATTAATTAATTTAAATCATACGTAATATGTTATGCTCGAGTTTTATACGAAATCGAAATAATATGAATTGTAATAGGCCAGTGACTTGATAATTAAAAAATATTATATTTACCTTTATTGTATTTCCGACATAGATAGTATTTATACATAGTAATGCATGTCATGCAAATGACCATGAGGTTGGATCAGTTTGGGTAAAGTTTAAATTTATAAGCTGGTTTAAGTGTTCACGTTGTACAAGAACACTGGTCGGTATTAATAATTTTCTTCGAGTAGAATATAACGAAATAATGTTATTTCAACAGTGATCTCGGGTTGGGTAATGTTCATAAAATTTGAGTTAGGACAAATTAGGTTGTATTGAAGAATTAAACGTTTAAGTTAACAACGTGGAGCTGAAAAATAATTTCTAGAAAACTGTTTCTCTGACATTCTTTAATTCGAAGAGAGAACAATACATTTCGGATAAATTTTCGTTTAATAATTTCGAACAATATTTGTATTCAACGATTTATGGTTAAACTGATTGTATGATAAATATTGCTAATCGATGATGAATATTAAACGCTATAGGTATCTATATAAGTTGTAAATATATATATATATATATATATTTAAAAGCCTCAAGAATAATAAGTTGGTCTCGAAAGAAATAACCGATTCTAATACCTTATCCGCAACCATACGTGCGATGTATATTCTATAACATAATTACGTATATTGAAGTATCACAGTTTAGTTATAGTGTATACTATATACATAGGTAAGTTATCTACTTCGTAAATTCATTCAAAATACGAGGATAAGCGGTAGTGATAAGAATCGTGAACTAATCGTTTCCACTTAGTTGATAGTTTTAAATACAATGTGATTTCATTATTTTTAATGACATTTTAACAATAAACATTTTTTTTTTTTTGAAGTACCAACATTTATATTAATAAGAAATTCAAGTTTTAACGAATTAGGACGGTACGATTTAATACTGACAGATTATAAATATATCAAAAATCGTATCAGCTATATTTATGACCGCATTAGATATAATAATTGAAAACTAAATGATAAAGTTATTATTTAAATATCTATTCGTTTCAGATGACGAATGAACTATCTAATATGATTATGATAATATTCTATTCCACTAATTATCTATTAGATTTATTTATAATATAATATTAAGAAGTATATAGTCTGCAATTATGCTTTATTTGGCCTTTATAATAATTATATAATTAGTATCAGACTGAGCGATACATGTAATCTTATTTTAGTACTTCAAGCGAAAGTTTATATTATTTTTTCATTAGAATTAAGTTAACGAATACATTTAAACGACTGTTCTTTTCGTGTTTATTAAAATACATTTTTATTAAAGCGGAACCATAATACTACCTTTAATAAATCTACTTTGCCTCTATGCAACATAGATAAACTTTATATGAATTTCTTTAATTCAATGTTGGAATATGATTTTAATATTTTTTCAATAGTAACCAAGCATAAAAATAAATATAATTGTCCCTTAATATTCATAGTAAGTAATAATTTTAACAAGTTTTTTAATTAAATAATATTTTTTCTCAATGATAGATCTCAACGCGTTCACTGGACAGAAAATAAATGTATGTATGGTTGTTATTTTTTACCAATGAAAAATCACTTACCGAGTAAAAAATCTTAAATATAAATAATATCCTATATTATTTTCAATTGATTTAGAAGCAAATATATGCAATGTAGTTTAATTATTACCTAAACAATTATCTAAATTTCATGTTACCGATCTAAAACACTTTTGAAAGTTTGACATAAATAACAAACCCCGAGATATCTGTAGAGAATTTAAATTATTCCTAAGTGCTGAAGGATGAGAAAAGGAACCCAAATGTTGTACGAACACCCCTAACCACGATTTCAGATTGAGTAAGATATATGTGTGCGTTCATTAAATCTAAAACTAATTAGTATTTGTATTGAGCACCCGAATATTTGGTTTGCTATAACTGTGTTTACCAATGTACGAACGTGTTTAACTCTAGATGTAGGTAAGGTATATAATGTAATATAAATATTTGTGATTTTTCAAAAATCGACAACCACTTCAATTAATTAAGTATAATTGCGCGACAGTCATCGATATTGTGAAATGTTAATATAATAATATTTTAATTTTTTTTTTTTTTTTAATACGCCGGATAATAACAATAGACATTTATTGTATATTTTTACTAATTCTGATCACGATGCATAAACGACAATATCCAATTAATATCATAAAGGAAATTTCTCTTTGAACTCGCGTGAAATCCCGCTTTAATTCAGTATATTATTACGTTTGTTTATTAATGATCACGATTTCAGTATCTTGAACTTGTTGTATTGACGTAAATATTATGTGATTTTGCACTATATTTCATTAAGAAAAGTCGAAGACAATACTTGTAGTTGTTCATTTCTTTGTATGTATAATTAAGTGTATTTTGACGAATCGTCGTTTAAATTTTTGTTTGATGCGAACATTCTTAGTGCACATAAAAGTTCTGACAAGAACAAAATCTTATTTTTTATTAGTATAAAAATATACCTTTAATAGTATAATATTGATTTATAAATTTGCTGATATTTTTTCACTTCTGTACGGGACTGCGAACGCAGCTATCAGTTTTACAATGAAGTGATTTTTTGTAAACACAATCGGCGCGATTCTATTTCGTTACAGAAATTCGTTTGCCAATTGTAAAGTAATTTCAGAAAAGATATGTTAACACTAAAGTCTTAAAAACAATTTTTTTCTGCAGTATTAACTTGAAATAAAAATGGTTGATTATTATTAAATTATGTGAAATACGGACTCTTAAATTAAGTATTACTATTTAGTATTTATGTAATTTATAAAACATTATACTCAACATTGCTACAATTATTAAAGTAAAGTGATGCTGCAGACATTGTGTTTCATAAAATAATTGATGTTAACCTATAGCCATATAATTGAACTAAAATCTAAAACCAAACAAATGCACACGAACATATAATTTAATTATCTAAAAATGTATTTCAAAATATAAATAATCATGTATAAAATTGTAATTAATTATTGCAAAAAATAACTGAAACTAAATTGAAAGTCCTATTCAATTATAACGAGGTGCACAGGACTTGTACATTTTAGCAGAGCAGTAACCTATACATTCCATCTTTTGTAATTTTTAAAACCTATACATTCAGAAAATATATTTTCAAATACTTAGTATATTTTATGTTTATTACAACGTCTGGAAATAAAGTCCTGAAAATCGAAGTCCTATGAAACTTGCATAAAGTCTTCATCTAAAAAAAAAATGAAAAATATTTAAAACTGACTTTTACGAGGCCTAATATTTTTTTAGTGAGGTTGTTTTTTATACTAATAAAGCAACTAAACTATTAAGGTACCTACCTAATAATAAATTTATAAATCGTCATACTAAAAATGTATATCAAACATAAAACTGTACATAATTATTATGAATTTGGTGTTTTAGTGTTTGATTTTTTTACAACTTATTTATTAGGGAAAACGTAATCGTGTTTGATACTTTGATTTCATATACCTTTAAACGACGATGACGGTTCTGTGGATAATAAATTACATACAATTTATAGATATTTACGCCTGCCTAACTCTTTTTAAAGCACTATATCAATGTTTCAAAAGACGATACAGGAATTTCACATGAATCCCGTTAAGTTCATACTCAACCTATATATCCGATTTGTACCTAGTAGTAGGCCATAATTTGAAATCGAACATAAACCATACAGGGAACTTTATAATCCTCAGAATATATCACTTCCCGTTGAATTTATTCCGGTCATTAATTTCTTTATACCTACGTCTCAGGCCACCACCGTGCTTTATTTAATAATACATTAATACGTAATAGACATGGTATAAAATTACTATCAACCGAAAGTAAATTTTTATTTTAAATAATGTTTCATAAAAATGTCGCTGTTTATTAAAATGTATCCATTGCGTGTTTCCAATGACATAATGTTTTTTTTTTTACGACAAGTAAAAAATTGGTCAAGGAAATCTGTCAACCGTTTATTTTATACTATTACCCTGTACGGCTTGTAATAGACAGCATAGGCTTATCGAATAATATACTATATGAAATGCATAAAACTGGTGGTTATACAGTAAGAGTACGTGAATAAATATTTTGATAATTTTATCGTAATAATACAAAATCGATTGACATATTAGGTACTAGGTATATACCTCTAAATAGAAAAAAGAGAAAAATATTAGTTTAATAAATAACTTTCATTTTGAAAAAATAAAAAGGTAGTTTCAGTTTTTAAGAGATTTATAACCATGTTGTCGAGCCTGTTGGAATTATGTTACTTTGATACTTTTCTTTTTCAAATTTTGATTAGTCTTTTTTGTTTTGTCCTTTATTATCATTGTATAGTAAAAATAATCATTTATAGTCCCCGACTCTAAAAGTATGATAATCGTTAGCCATAACCTAAGAAAAATATATTATTCGTTGAATACCTACTTCATGTAATTTTAAATAAAGTGTTATGCTGTCAAGATTTTTTAGGTAATACAATAAGTATCTTACCTGCATTATATTTATAGTTTTTAATTTTTTTAATTTATTTATTTATTTTAATATATTATACGTATATATATATATATATATATATATGTGTGTGTGTGTGTGTGTGTAGTTTTTAAAAAAAAGCATAAATATGAATATATATATTTATATGTATATATTAATAAACGAACTATTAATAAAAAGTCTAACAATATAATATTATTACACATATATTATATAACTTAAAAGTTAATTAGTTATAAACTCAATTATATTATACTTTAAAATTATGAATGTTCAATATAAGACAAGTTTAGTTATTTGTTTAGTAGATATTAATAGACGTATAATTAAATATTGAAAATATGAAAGGAAAAAGTAAATTGGATTGAAACGTATTTTTAGATTTGTCTTCATGCATACGTGATTTGTTCTTTATACAAAGTTTAAAAACCCGATTAGTTATTTTTCTTACAAAAAATAGTGTAAAGTAACTTTTTATTTTACTTGGTGTGATGATTGAATTCAGATCGAACAACGAATAATATAAATAAATCCAAACTATGTTCTGAGTCATATAATATTTTCACTTGTTTAGTGTTCAGTGTTCGATGTATAAAAAAAAAAAATAAGTATGACGAATGTACAACATTTAAAATTAAATTATTTACTTCTTTTTATGTACAAGTAAAAAACGTCGATCAAACGTTAAGGTTCGTCAAAGAAGTCAAAAATAATAATGTCTAAACAAATTTCTCCTGTACATTACTATAAATTATAGTTTATAACGTTTAGATATGTGTTCATATAGAATACACTGTATACACTATACATCATAAAAAAAAATCATGAAAGCAATATAGCCAATAGGTATTTACTATTTTGTTTAAATAGCAATAATAACATTTTATTATAAAATATGAATTGCGTTATGATAAATTTGAAATACTTTTTGGATCAATTATTTGCTATTATTTGTTATAGATTGTGGTCTGGCACACCGCATTTGCATAATGCTATACAACGTTGCCATTCTGACTTCCGATTATAATGTATATGTATATTATATATACGATCTGTTGATTGAATATACATTGGATGTTGATGATTTAGAAATAACAAACAAACACACTTAGTAATATAATAAAAAGTTAAACGTAATTAAAAACGTAAAACTAGGTTTAACATATTTCTCTCTGCGTAATATCATATCGGCGCTATCGTTTTAGCGTGCACATTTTCGTTTTAAGTAAATGAGTTTTTTCTTGTGTTTTTTTTTTTTTTTTTGATATTCGTTTCTGGAATATTATATCGTTATCGATATCGAACTCGACCGTTTATAGAACATTAAATCATATAACTCGATTTCGTAGAGCTCGATCATCATAGTTCAAAATAATATAAACGCGCGCGATACGCGTCTTATCGTCCATAATATCGAGTTGTACTTATATTTATTCAGTTTTCAGCCGTTATATTTCTTTTACCGATAATATTATAATATTACGCGCATTTTTCACCTTCCCTTACACTGCAGCTGTTAATAGACGTCACTCACGTTAAGTCGTCAAAATAAATCGCGAACATTGCACGTTAATCAGATAAGCTGACACGTCAGTATTTTATTCATGTATAGTGAAAACCACCGCAATATACGACGGTGCTTGACGTTTTCCACATTGCACAATATTATACTACGCCGCCGCCGCCCCCTTTTGAGAGCTGCACGACATACGAAGCGTGTGGCCTTCGTCAAAACGATCACTACAAATTTTAATATTTGATACGGTTACTGTGACGAGTTCCCGCGGAGGTCCGTTTTATATAATAATACGAATTTGAGCAAGGTATCATAGTTCTGCGGTATAATATTTTTTAAAAACATTTTTCCATTCGATGTATAGGTACACTGTGCGTACGTTTGAAGTCTGAAATATAAAATCGTAATATTGATTTTTTTCCCGTTGGTTTGGTTACAAACAAAGATGATTACTGCAAGTAAGAACAATTCACCTATAACTATCTGTTCGTGTTATTATTTTTTTAGCGGTTAGACACGAATATACAAAAGAAAAACAACCATTCATTGATGACGTTTTTTTTATAAACATATCTTATATTAAACTAGCTGAACGTGTGAGATAAATAAATGTTTAAATAAAATAATTTCGTAAATATTTCATAATTTATAAAGTATTCAATTAGCAATTTATAAAATTGTATAAGAAATAAATACGTGTTTTAACATCATCAAGACATTCTATAAGATATTTTGTTTTAGCACGAAGAAAAATATCAAAACTAATTACCACCATAGCGATTTCTACTCCGTTTTATTTGCTTTAGCGCCTCATTTATATTTTAATAACTTTATTTCCATTACGTTTATTCATTATTTATAGAGAAAATTAAGTTTGGTGTTTTCGTGTAGAGACCGCACTACCCACCCTCCCTCTTCACCGTTAAGCGAATGGAAGTCATGTGACATGAGATCGGTTTGTGTAAAGAACAAACGGCATTAGATACCCTATGATATGCTTTTCGTGTACGTATAGGTACCATAATAAAAAAATATATATGATATATCATACTAAAACGTATGCGACGTATCTATGTATCTGTTGCTCCGTATAGCCAAGCGGATATGGGTTGCCATGGAAACCCATTGACTGACCGTGTATGGGTATACATTCCTATTTTGAAAAAGATCAAAGCGATTTGTTTTACATATAAATTTGAACCAATAAGATTTTTTGTCACGTGCTATTATATAAAAAAAAGTTATTTTACCCAAAGTTGTTTCCTTGAAAGCGACATGCCGATAGTGGTGTGCTTCGAACAGACTATAATATAATATCGTAATCGCGTGAGCGTTAATATAATATTTTTAATCACCAAACTTAATTAATTAAATTCTAGTATGGGTTTCTGAAAATAACAACGTACTTGGAAAAATTAATCACCTAGTGTAGTGCACAAATTGTGCGTCATTATTGAAATAATATATAATTTTGAAGATATTTTAATTTTAACACCTATTTATACCGTAAAAGTTTAAAGTAATTAGTTGTTAAAAATGAATATCATCAATGTCTGTCATCATTTTCACCTCAAAACTAAATTTATTATAATAATACATAATCAATGTACGTTGATAACGGATTGCGTTTGTACAGACGATATGCTATATTGATTTAAACGTCGACTTCCGGAATAATTAAAAATGTACGCATCTCTCTCCCTCCGTATTATATAATAATATTTTGCATAATTAAATTTAAGGTAAAATCTATTATTGACGACATGTTATACGTAAACAGATCACCCACGATATTAAACTTCCACCATTTTTATGCTAATCTCAAGAAATGTTTTTTTTTCCAACTGAAACGAAGAATACGCGTTTAACATTTTGACAGTTATTTCTGTCCCCGTGTTCACTGCAATGTGATTCTTAAATCTAAAATAGGGTATAGAGCTTGCTGAAATTAATGCTATAATAAATCTCAGGCGGTCCGCAGACTTAATACAAATTTAATTAGGCAGGTAGTTTTATTATTTTTTTGTTTTTATTTTTAACTATTCTGTCCGAATACCTTGAACTGGATTTAATTTAAAAACAAGACTCAACAGGAAATACATCAAATATAATTTAATTTATTAATCCTGCATTATATTATTCCCACATATTATGTAGAAACGTTTATCTAATGGTGATTTGTTAATAAAAAGTCGTGAATACTTCCACAAATTATAATTTATAACAAATTCGATTGTCAGGTATTGTGGTGAAATTAAATATTTATGATCAACGATATTTTTTCGTCTCAGTGTACATACATACATCACTATGTACACACACACACACACACACACACATATATATATATATATGACTTTTAACAACAGTATTAATAAATGGTATAATATATTATAGTATATAGTATGTAAAACTATGAATAAAGATTTTCTATAAAATTTGTTTTCATAATTTTGTATTAGCTTATATATATATATAGGTACTAGTTTTCTATTTTTGATATTTTTTTGTTACAAACTCTTCCTAGTTTTTGAAGATTTCAGGAAACATCATAAACTTAAACGAGAGAAGTGGTGGGGGAGAACAAGACAGTACAAAAAGGAAACAATGACAAAGATGAATAATTAAACAGACAGTGGAAGAGACTGAGGCGCCGTAGTAATTCCTCGAAAAATAATTACTGTGGCCATTATTTTTTTTTCACCACGCGTCAACTGTGTCGGTCGATTTTCGGTGGTGCTAACGTAGTGTTAGCCGATCGTGCCTTAACTCATTTCAAAGTGTTAATACGAATCGTCAAATTATTTATCACCGAACATTATTGTACTATAGTATGATATATTTTCCTAAACGCTATCTACATGCATACTTTTTAGTCTGCTGTCAGTGCTGTGGTGCAAAGTATGTACATAATTCTAGAAGTCTATAATATAGTATGCGTGATTGGCCAACACTCGTTGTTATCATATTTAAATGTTATAATATGGAGATTGGCGACCGGAAACAATTAAATAGAAGAATATTGCTGTAGGAAATATTTATTACTAACAAATACCGTAGGAGTAAGTTTCTGAAGATAAATACAATTATAATCATCGTAGAAAAATGTCGAGCTGGAACCATTAAACTAAACAGGGGGCATTAATATTAATTAATAGACGTATTTATGTCATATTATATTATTATATAACATACGTATAATAAATTATTATTTTACGATGGTGACGGAGGTGATTCTCTGTAAATATACGGTCTCTTTGTCGTCCGTCACTACTACCTTCATCATCATCGTCGTCATCGTCGTCATCCATTAAGCACTCGTTTAAACATTATTTGCATAATATAAAGTTAACACAATATTAACACCGCATATATCCGTTTTATTCTTGTTTAAAAACAACGACTTAAATGGAAGTTTCTATACGCGCGTATAACAAAGTAACAACAACAACGACATTAATAATGTTTATATATATTTTTTTTATTAATATACAATACGATTTTACACATTATGTTAACTTATTAATTTATTATATTTGTGTATTGATTCTAATATAGGAACATGATTATGTCTTGAATCTATATTTTTAAACTTAATAAAAAAGATCAAGTAATCCATATGTTTTTATATTAAAACGGTTATCTAAATCACACGAATTGAAAAAATAAACGAGCTCGAGTTTAACGTAAATGGGTGATATTTCAATAGATAATAAATAACACTACAACGAAGAAGCTATTTACGCTATATGTGTATTTAATATGATTTTTGTTACCCTAAAAAGTGCAATAAATTCACTTGATGTGCCAGAAACTATAAGATGAATTGTTTAACAGTTCAAAAAATCTGAACAACAGAAACGAAAATAATATTTATTTTTATTTTTTGTAGGCCCTAAATGATTGAAAGATAAGGTATATTAACTTTTAAATTATATCTTGAACAATTACTTTTAAGAGAAGTAAATTCAATTTAAAGTTCTTTAAAAACGTCATAAAACTTTATTTCTATTGATTGTACGTTCACCAGCTGGTGAAAAATATAGTTCAATAAGGAAATAATTTCAGGGTGTTGTTGAATTACAAGAAGAAGTTCCTCGAATATTAGTCTATTTATTCAACATTTAAATGTTTAGTTTTAGTAAAGTGTATCAAAATAATAATACCATGTGGCAACTTCGTTTCTCAGAACTAGTTTTCATAGTTGAATTAATATTATTTATCATTACCTTGAAATGAACTGACGTTTATATCTGAACCTTATACGATTTGTAATTTAAAACGATTTAGCAGAATAACTATGATTATTTATATTTACTTTTTGGTTTAATATGTAAGTGATTTGTGTATCAAAAATATAATTTAACAAGACCTAAAAACGATGTTATAACTACAGTTTCAATAATCATTAAATATTTCTACACCTTTAAAAGGATGAATACAAATATACAATATTTTACGGTAAAAATTGACCAATAAAAAATGTAATAAGTGGATACAATAGCTATCATCTGGTTTTGTTAACTTGAATGTGTTTTAAGCCATGACTGAGAAAAATTAAATGATTTATTAAATATTTGTTAGGTATACATTATTTTAGTTTCTATAGTGTTTTCAACACCTTTTATGATTTCTAAGTGGTTTTAAAATTGTTCATGTATCAATCATAATTTGAAAATTGCTTTTACATACACGTAAATAAAATTTAAGCTCTTGAGTGAAACCCTAAGAAGTTTTATCAAGCTCAAAATAAAGTTATGAGATCTTGTGCTATTCAATTTATGATATAATTCTGCAAAAAAAAAAAAATAATAATAATAAATTAAACTTGCTACAATTTTATAATATACCAACACTCAAAATACCTATTCAAACACTTTTATAATATAAAAGATTGAATTTAAAATCTGAACAAATAGTCGATTATCAAAATGAAATGGACTATGGCTTTTATATACCTTATACTGCAGGGTTTACTGCTTAGAATTATTTATTTTCTTATTTATATATACTGGAACGTTTTAGTTTATTGCGTATAAGTGAAACGGATGCTGTATTATGCTGTCTGACAAGAACTTAAAGTTCCAGTTTTCCTGTCTAAATATCTAATTTGGTCTTACTGTTTAAGGGTATGAACTCTTGGTTTTTACGGTCTAAAAATTAATTAATCTATATATTCATTAATTTCACCTGTCGTAGTTATTATCGAATGAAAAAACTGGACAACGATCAATATAGAACCATTTCTCGTAAAAATGATTTCGAAATGTGACGCATTGAAATATCTGACACTACCAATATACAGCGATTTCTGTCTCGGCTATTTTTATCGAAATTATATATCGCAGACAGGAGTTCAACAATTTTTTTATTTCACATAAAATAATACGGATTAAATCATAACTCTAAAATTATATTGGAAACTAACGTTCAACAGGGTTAGCGTCTTTTCATGCTATTCATCGGTAAATTTTCTGAAATCAAACAAAAATAACTGTGTTTCTGGCGTTTCTGCAATATCAAATCGTTATTCGTGAAGTTTTTCAGAGTGTATTATAATATCTATTATATAGTATTATAATATGGCCCGTTTGACTATAGTTTATATTTACGTCATGTTAAACATTTTTTGAGTCGTGTCTTGAGCAACAAATTTCATGTTAAGACCGCTTCTAAGATATATATTTCACATACATATTTTGTATGTTTCAAGAGGATTCTGTCGAGTCGTTAACATGATATCACGAATGTATTGTCGTGTTTAACGCCGAAAACCTCTCAAACGCACTCAGATTATATTACGTTGTATTAAAATATTAGAACACGATACCGTAATCGTAAGACCACCGTAATATAATTATTATTGTGATAACTTTTAGCGCAATGATTTATTTGAGTATTTCCCGATTATCGGAAATATAAGAACGTTGTATTAGATGCACATATTATCATCATAATACTATATATATATTCAATAAAAACAAGACGCGTGTTCACGGTTTTTATGTTTTTCACAATTTTATGTAGATAAGAATTTTTGGAGGAAAAGTATTATTATATAGTCCAGACATTCGATATTTAGCTTCCGGGCCCCACCTTTTATGTCAGGCGTAGTTGTTACGCTGTATAGCAGCGATTCACCACTATAATAATAATAATAATATGTGTAGCTATTTTATGTAGCCCAGTTCCAGTGTTCTATATTTAGCTTAACGTATTTAATGTCACATCAAAACACATTATTCTCGGCTTATACGTCGACGGATAATTCATAAACGATATGATGACTGTTCGGTGCAGCACTTATTACTCAAATATATACGAAATTCCGTGTTATTAGCGAGACATATCAAATTAATTTATATTTTATAATAAAATTAACGTATTATCATTATCAACGTAATTGCTTTTGTCATGATTGTGGTTTACATCAATTGGCAAGGCAATTGAAAATTGTCTTCATTAAAATGATATATGAATATTTTTACGTTAAGACAACGTATTTGTCTTTGACAGTTAAATTTATTTCAATTTACGAAGATAAAATATTTATAAGCAACATTTTATTGTTTGCCAAGAATACATTTTGATACTAATAGTTAATTAAAAAATAAGTATATTTTAACATAGAAAATAATAAATTTACCTAATAATAATATAGTATTTAAAAGATGAAATAACAATTATATAATAATATGCACTCAGTAAAATCCTACAATGGTGAAATTAAAAATGTGAACAAACTTTGAAATTTTAATACCTTTTTTTTCAAAAAAAATATTAAAAATATATTTCTAAATAGTTTTATTATTTAATTTGAAATATTTTGATGATTTAGTTTTAAAACAGACATCCTCTACTACCCATCTATAGAGACTATTGGTTCTTACGAAAATAATGTTTCTTTTAGAAAAACGACACGATAATATTATACAATCCAATGTAATATATTTATTCTTTAATAAGAATTATCTATTCTATGAAGAAAATTTCACATGTGAATCGGTTTAAAAATATTAATTCATTCGTTCATTCGGGTGTAAATTTATGTATAAATTTACTATCTTTAAGTATATTGAACACATTTAATTATTTTTTCATGGTGAGAATACATTATTGACTGACAACTGTAGATTATTATTTTCCATGCTTTTTAATTTTAATACTCTTTTTTTTTGTTTTTAATAGTTTAAGATTAATTTGTTTTTATTTATAAGCTCTGAATTGTTTGCCAAGTACAATTTTTATCGGTATAATAATAATTGTTGTTAAATAGTAAATATTAACGTAACGCTAATAAACTAAATACGAATACAAAAAAAACCAAAAAATAAAATAAATCATTACACAATTGCATAGCAATTTGAATCGTTGATCATAAAAGTAATACTTTTTTTATTGGCTATAAAATTAAAATTAAAATAATTGGAAAACATTTTATTTGACACGAAAACTGTTTTCAATGTCCACTGACTATTTAACGCCACGAGCAAGTTTATAGACCGTAAAACAAAGTCAAAATTATGACCCAAGGAGTTGCAATATGTTTTCATTTCTCCATGTAAAAGATTTTCCCAAATGAAAAGCAGTAAATCTAAGCTAATCCCAACGTGTCACTCAAATAATAAAAAAAAAAATCTGAATCAGATAACACAATCCATTGTTTTTAGTCAAGTGTATTCTTTGTAATGGTTCATTTTTAACTTTAGGTACTATTTAATTTTGACAGAAGAATAATACTATACCATAATATACAGATGACAGTTTTATCTTTTTAGTTTTTACTAATCAAAACGTAAAATAAAATAAACTTACTCATCTTACAGAAATAATAGAAAATTGCGAGTTTAGGTATCTACGCAATATTATATACTAATGTAAAAGTTATAAATAAACAAACTTTCCACAATCCTACATATTTATAATTAAAACCGTTTAGTCGTATGGTTTAAATTGTTTAAAACAAAAAAAAAAATTATAATCTAATTTATTTATATAAGTGTTCTGGAAACTATTGTTTAAAAAATATCGGGTTTGACATAAACTATGAAAACATGATATCTAACATGTACGAAATTAGCTATTTATCAAATATATTTTATTGCAATATGATTAAAACTTTTTCATTTATAATAAATTTCGAATTATTTTAAGTTGAACGATATTTATAATTATAAAACATCAGTGCTTATTATATGAATGATACGAATAGGTAACAAAAATATGTAACAAATTGTTTAATTTGTCAATGCATGATGTATTATGTTTGGCAAATTATCGTAAACAGTATTAATTAGACAAATAACTCAAACAAGCCCATCGGAGACGTTAATCAATAATTTATTTTAATTGAGTTGAGTGTGTGCACGCGAATTTTATCAATGTCTTGATTCTGCGGTTTCCTATTTTCTTTTTTTATATTATTCACATGTAAGTATTTGTAACATATTTTTAATACGTCGAATGGTTTACTACTACTTTAAATCGTTTTCATAGAATATTATAATGCTTAAGTATTTTTATTTTTGCTCACACGATTTAAGTTAAGACGGTTTTCCACTGACATTGGCCAATACCGTACTTAAACACATAGTATATGCTCAGCGAAAAGCATTTATAGTTTCTCTCGTATTTCAATTATCTACCTACTAACAATAACGACTGCGTCGGCGGCCATGTCACGGTGAACAGCGATTTTCTGTACCTATCTACGAACTTATATTGGCGCGCGGAAACAAACTTCAGTCGCCAAACATACTCCGCACTTGTGTGGAATAGAGCAGCGTGTGTAAAACCTCTTCAGAAATTATTACAAAATATCCTAAAATAATAACGATTCGAGATATTATTACAATACTACGTACCTAGGTGTATACGAAATAATAAGACGACAAATATTTTCTTTGCAAAGCGAAAGTATTTTACCGCAGGTATAGCTGTTATCGATCTCTTTATATATTATTACCTATATATATATAGTATATATACTATAATATAATAAGGAGACTCGTGAAGCCGGAACTCAAAATTACTACGTCACCGAGTGACATGTCCAAACAGGAGGCTCGGGTATAAAAAATAACCACCTCGTGACATGGAAAGGGCGTTTTCCGATACGGCTTATGATAAATGACGGCAATGTCGCACGAGAGTAAAAACAATATATATCGATTGTTTATTTTCTTTCACTTTTTTTCTGCTCACTTATAATATTGTAATATTATATACAAGTAGTTTGCCTGCATCAGGGACGCGCTCTCTATGTATGACAATAATAATATAATAAATATTGTATTATACGGCGTCAACAACATTCTATACTCACCACCGTGCTGCAATAATAATGTACAACAATAACAATATTATGACGATAATTATTTGTAAAAAGTAATAGCGATGTAAATCGTATATTATGCTTATTGATAATCGAACAAAATCAAAACGTTCCGGTATATTATTTTATCGTAATTTTCGTCCGTAATAATGTATAAAACTTTGGTGTCTATGTGTATAAAATAATATTATAATTATATGAAAATAACATAATCAAATTGTAATTTGTTTTTAATTAATGAAACAGACGTTAGAAATGATTATATTATTAGACACTGGTCCTTTTTTTTTTTTTGCAAATGATTTCACATCATTAGGTACACAAACTTGTTTTAAACGAAAGAGGGATAATGTTGCAGCTGACTTGATCTGAATATAATAAGTTTTTGATTAGAAGAAGGATTAATTATAGGTGGTACTTATATATGAGCACATACACGTAAATGGTTGTACCTACCGTTTATATTAGATTATAGGGTATTTCGACGAGATTTTGTGATTAAACGGCTAGATTATGCTTATTTTTTTCTACTTTAAGCTAATTTCATTTATTTGCAAACATGCAAATCGTGCCATAAAAACAGTAATCAATTTTTCACAAGGAAATTTCTTAACTTTGTTTTAGGGTGAACATTTTTTTACATTCCTTAGTTTTGTTGGAGTGTTGTATTTAAATTTGGTATATATTTAACACGCCTTTAATTCTTTAAAAATATTTTTTTAGAACAACTTTTGATTTAAATTTTCTAGCGGTTCTAAATGTGTAAGATTTCAATTGTACAATTAATGCTTTGATAACATTGGACTATGTAGGAGTAGGATCTAAAATTTTTTACTGTTTTTCGCAAATCATCTAGAAAATTTAAAGTTAAATTGTTTTATTCTTGCAAAGACTCTTGGCAGATAATTAAATCTTTACTTTATCCATACTTATTAAAACTGAAAAATAAATTTTTTTTGCAAACAAGTGTCATGACGTGTTAAAAAATAACATCCTAATCATATTAAAATATTATATATACATACGTATTCTATAACGACATTGTTAGCATATTGTACTAATAAAATTTGTTTACGAAGCGAATAGGGCCCTTGAAAATGGAGGAAACAGAATACAAAAAGTTTCCATTCATTCTAAACAAACACAAAACACACTGTATATAATAATAATAATAATAATAATAATAATAATAATAATAATAATAATAATATTATCATTATGTGTTCTTCTTGTATTTATTATACGAGCGTGTGCTATGAATGCGTATACCTTTACCTATCGACCTTTTTGAACCAATACAGATTTACCGGTCGTTTTAAGATAGCTTACACGAATTGTGATAGTCGTATAAAAGAAACACGATCGTCGTGTTACATAGGTATGTTCGATATGACAAGTGAGATTGGTATTCAAGTCACGTTCGCGAGTATCGGTACAAAAATACAAACAAACGGCAACGTCTTAAGTTGTTCGTCGTTTTTCGTTTATTATTGATGGTTTACCTATATGTACGGTTTGTGGTGCGTTCCGTTTAATAATCCAATATTTCGTATAACAGTATATAAATCTATGAAAAAAATTGTATGGTAAAATTACAATAAACGACACGACACGACTGCATAACCGCACACCAATAAAGAATATATAATATAAACTCACAATTTTACTTCTTATTTTTTTTCTTTTCAGATTTTTCTTTTTTTTTTTTATTTACATTAATTAAAATGAATATACTCATAAATATTAATTAATTGAATTTTCCATTTATTGTACGTATAATAAATTATGAATTATGTGAGTACTTAACTTTTATTTTTTTATTTGCGTTGTATTTACAAATGCATTATATTTGATTATTTTGTTTATGTTTCGTATGAGATTACTTGTAAAGAAAACATGAACTATACAATGTTTGTAATTATTTTAGACAAGTGGATTAACATAGTATAAGCACTAACATTTTTATTAGTCACGCACATATTATTTACTTGCCAATTATAAGTACGTATTACCTTGTTATTGCTTTAGTTTATTGTGTAAATACATATATACATATAAACTTACTAAAAGCCTACATCCTATTTCCATCGATTTACAACCGTATTTTTCGATTGAAAATTTAAGCATCAGGTGCTAGTGACATTTTCTCTACAGCAATTACATAGGTACTTTGTTTTTAATATTTAACACTGACGATTGAACAAATGTTAAAAATGATAATAAAAATAATAATAAACCTTTGTTCCATTTTATTATTTTTGTAAAACTAACAGACATATAATTATTAATTTTGTAATATCTGTTATATCCTTCGTAAACTTTTAGATTAAAATCGGAAATCATCTTGAAATTACTCACAACTCTTCTCCGCCACAAAAGTGCTACATATATATTGTATATACAACAATAATTTTCTAAATGCATAATATAGGTGCCTATATAATAACCCCTGCGAAATGTTAGCTACATTAAATATCAAATAAGAGCTGTAATGCGTACACCAGTAATGGTATTATGTGTGTTTGAGTACCTACAAATAATTTATCGACAATTTTAATTAAATTTGGAGTAGGGATTAACATGACTATTATATAATGTAACAGATAATGCACTCGTACATACATTATGATATTATACCTATATTCTGATCCACTGTGTATTGCGAATCATCGAAAGCCTCCTGAAAATACTTGTTGTAAACCTACCGTATAATGTCCGTATGGCGTACACGCGCCACGCGGGTATTGGTTATTATAATATGTACGCCGTTTATTATTATTAATATTATTTTTATCGAAATGTGACTCGTTATTGATTATAACAAGACACACGTGCTCGAACGCGCAGTTTTCCAAAACAGGGTAGCGACGGCGGCGTCAATAATAATATTTCATGTCCGTAAAAAATTAAAAAAAACTACGACAGATAATAATTATTACGGTCTGGGAAGTTGGCCAAATCATTATTATCGGTCTGACGTATCATTATGTATGTATTACGCCAATATGCTGTGCACGCGTTAACGATAAAAACGAAAAATACAAAAACAATAAGTCGGTCGATCAGTCAGAGTGTGACCGAAAACATAATATTATATTGCAGTCTTGTGCGTATATATATATATATATATATAATATTATTGTGTTGTGTACGCATTGTGAATTACGGAATATTTCTTTTCTGCACCGGCCCATACGTTTATCCTTCCTGCCGACGTACGGTATATACCTAACCTTATAAACGTAATTTTTGTAGCGTGTAGCCCAGATTCTCTGTGACGATATAGCCTTGTCTGCTTTTACCGATCACGCGCGTCTTCCTGAAAACGGCGAGATAATTCGATTTACTGATCGCACATGCGTGACCACTTGCCGTCGACGAGAAAATATAAAACACGACCCAGAGATAACGACATACAATAATGTATAGAAAAAGGCGTTTTATCTTTTGGTCCGTATTAGACGAGTACTTCCATTGCCGATTTTCGGTGACTCCAACCTCTGCCACTCCATTTTCGTGTTTATCAATGACAAGCGATTAAACTCAACAATGTTGTTCCAGTTTCGCTTGTAAAAACCGATTATCGATGTAATAAGTAAACGATACAATGGCGTAGTTTATTTGATTGGGCGATGGGAACGAGATAAATTTCTTTTAGTCGGAATTTCGACAAAGTTGCGGTTCGCGTTGATGTGCAACGCATCGTCATCATCTCGATGTTTAATTTAATCTTTTAAAGATATATTCCCTGTTTACGTGAAAATGCAAAGTTTTCAAAGCTGGCGCGTAACTATATTAAAACGCTCTACATATTTTTTTTTCTTGCTGCGTACATCATATTTTATCATATTTTCAAATAATAGTGTTTCAACCGTTGGCACTATATACTTCTATTACTAGATTCACGATTTTTCGAAAAAAAAAAAAAAAATTTAACTGAATTAAATATTAACGTGTATTTCGACATAGAGTTTATTCCTCGATTGTATAACATCAACGTAATACATCAACACAATACACATATAGATACATTGTTGTTGAATAAACAATAAACGTTTTTTCCCCTATTCAGATAGTAGGTATATTGTTGTATCTTTGCCAACCACTTTTGCCATTTTTATGGTTCGTTTTAAAACCTGTAATATAGGTAGACCTCTATAATATATTATGGATATGTCAATGATATACAATTATTATTTCAATGAATCTAACAAGTACCTGCGACGAATATATCACAATTTTTCCATATTTTTCCACATTTGATGTGCGTTGAAAACACACCATGATGATGAATTTTACGCGTTTTTACATATCCACGACAGTACTCAATGATACTGCAGGTCCTGGAATAAAAAAAGCTCTATATCGTACCTTTATTTATTTTCCGTACGAATAAAACTGTTTACCTAATGCTTAATCATTGACAATTGTCCAGTATCATTTTTGTTAGTTATCTATTTATATTCCATGACGAAACAAAAGTGTTTTTGCACTGTAAACAGGTTAAAACTTAATGGTGTTCGGCTGATAAGTCAATTATAAATTATTTTATGTTGTGCAAACTAATTATTCTTTGCGCAATCCGTATTTGTATATGACAATGGGAGAATAAAATAATTAAGTTTTTCGTAATTATGTCTTTAGGGGCTATATCATGATCATTATATAAAGTCAGTTGTATGTAAAACTTGTATACACTATAAACATATTATATACATATATTTGTGTAATACTAGTTATTCGAAAAAATAATGAATATTTTAATTTTTGAATTTTCATTACAAAATGTTTATCTTTCTATATAGTTTTCTTTATATAACAATCATTAACATAAATATTAAGTATTTTATCGTTTCCAATTAAAAAATACAAAAGTTGATTTGAATATGAAGTAAAAACTTAGTAATCGATAAGAAACTTTAAGGTAAACTAATTAATAAATTATTATTGTTTTGTATTATTCGGTACAAAACTAGTATCTATCGCAACTCTCCAGGAATAACAATAATTGATAACACCTTATTAGTTGAGTACCTACTTAATTAATTACTCTGAAATGTTCAATATTCATTCGAATAATATTTTGACAAATATTATGTATATATAATTGCATATATATATAAACCCTAATGTGGTTATTTACTATTAAATGTATAGTGAATTATGTTTTATAACCATATAAAACCAACACAAATAGATACATTACAACTGTACAACACTTTAATTTAATTAGTCAATATTATAATTAGTTTATGAAATATATTAAACCAAAAAATAATTATGAAAATTATATAAAACTGTCAACAAAACATATTACCTATCTAAAAACACATAACAGATGTGTACATGTAAAGTTTTTGAATAAAACCAGATATGAGAAATTACGAGTGAGAACTGAGAAGGGATTGCTTTTCATACAAAACATTTTACTTTTATGTTAGTTGAATTTGGACCAATGGTCTTTTATATGCCATTGATTTGAAACATAATATATATATATATTAAGATGCATTTTAACTTTATCGTATTCAACTAAATTTATATAATATATAATATATAAATTAAATAGGTTGATAATATTTTCTGTCTCTAATACATACCAATAAATATATGAAATCATACTTACACGTGTATCTATATCATATATATGATATTATACTTATTATTTGTACGTAATATTCAATATTATACGCAGACCAAACAATATTGTTTGACTATACACTACACTGGATCTGATTGTGCAAAACTTTTATAGTGTAATTTTTCCCATAATATTCAATGAAATTCCATTACTATAATAGCAGTATCAAATAAAAAAATATATATTCGACCAGTTGTTCGTTATTTTTTATTTTATTATTTTTCAATTCCACTACGTACCAATTATTAATTTTATTTTTATAATATTTGGTGCTTCCGTGTTAATTTACTCATAGCGTTTGTATGATAAAATGTAAAATTAATTATATAATATCATAATATATAATCGTATAATAATCTTCAAGCATTATCTGATTTAACGGCGAGAGACGGACTGATTGGCAAGATAATAATTATAAAATGCATAATAGTAGCCTGTAACAGCGATACTATAAAATTGAAAATAAAATATATTTTACCACAATACGCTGTGTTCGAAAAACGTAATAAGTCGGCTACCATAAAATAAATAATACCGTCAACTTAAAAACGATATCAGTATTATGAGAATTTCATTTGAGCGTTTACAAAATTAATTTCCTGATGTCGAGCATTAAACATCTCAAACGAATAAACGCACATTGAACAATATTTGGTCAGGTGTCAGGTCTGCAGTTACATTTCACTCGAGCCGCTAACAATCAGTACGCGTATAAAACATAAAACGGTTGAAATGATAATAATAATAAAAAAAAAAAAATGAGATAGCGTTTTTCATTTGGTGACAAGTATTTTGTATAGGTCGGTATTACATAGATATGTAATATATTATATTGTGATATTAAGATACATTATAATGTAATACGGCTACTGAGGCCAAGCATAAACGAAAAGACGGATTACAAAAGCTGTAAAGACACGAATGTACAGAACCTTTTTATATATACGTTTTGATGACAACTACCTTTTAAACCGCGGTAACCTCGCCGAAAAATCCGTAAAACCGTGTGCGCCCCGGCGAATAAAATTAATATCAGGTGTATATACACAGCGAATTTAACGTTTCGGACTACGGTGAAAATTTATAATCACGGTTTCCCTCGACTTCAATATTGAAAAAAAAGTAATTTTTTTTAGACACGGGTCTTATAGTGCGTCGCTGGTTGACTCGAGTCGTTAAAATCCTATAAATAGAATATTATCTCAACCGCTCCGCGCTACCGATTCATTATTACAACCGCATATTATATTTTATATAGCCAATAAACCGAGCGCGGGGTTGTAATAAAAACGACGGAACACCACGGCACGATTAATTAAAGCGCCACATTAACCTGAAAATCGCATTTATCTGTATGTCCGCTCAATATTGATATACGTCTGGATAATAATAGTGCAACGTATAAACACGAAAATTTATCTCTCATCGGTGATCATATCCCCGAACATAGTTTGTCGAATCGCGGTACCGATACGTAAATCAATCATGTCTATTCAGGAAAATCCGCGCGATATTCATCTTATTTACATAAACATGAAATCAATGGTGGTAATATTATGTAGTATTAAATAAAACACTGTGCAATTTACTATATATCACTATTTGTGATAATATTATACATGAAAAATATTATATGAAATAGATTTCCGTATTAGGAATATAATAGTTTTATAGACCTTATAATGTTATACGATTTTAAAACTTTAATTAATCACTTATCTGTGTTATTATAATAATATAGTATTTTGTCGATTGAATTCAATGGTACACTTAACTATAGTCCACATTCGTTTAGAAGTACATATTTTATTATTTTTTTTTCAATTTTTTATAGTAATATACAGACATATTAAATTATACTATGAAATTGTTTTTTATTGATTTTCACCTCGTGCCCTTATGGTAAAGCTTTTTTATTTTTTTAAAGCGTAAAAAAAAATACCAATTATAAATTTAAGAAGAAAAAAAACGGTGTTGATGGAAATTTTCTAGATTTGTAAAAAAATATAACTACTATATAGGATGGTATACAACAGTATGACGTAATATAACGGGAATAGCAAATATAAGTATAATAATGATATTCATAGGAATCTTTTTCATAACTGCTTTTAATAAACATTACAAGTCGTTGAAGTTATTTTGTAGGTATACACACTTTATTTTATTCGAACACAACGACTACTATACGAAACGTAGAAAACACGCATTTGTTTTAAAACTCGGGGATTGCGATAATGTCTAATATCATTGTATTATTTTTTTTTTCGCGAACATCTCGCTGATGTTGTCGTCACTGATTATGAATCGATTTAACGGTCAGTCATACACCACGATTCGTTGACGTCGTAATAATGACACGATTAAACATTTGAACAGAATATCATCTGCCCATATTCTCAAGTTTCAGCTCGACAAAGTGTATCCATCGCGGTCGGTTGCAGTTCAACGATATTAATATAAGTATATATATTTTATTATAATATACGTAAAACCGAAACCGATATTATGCTCGTGCCGGGCTGGTTAGACGTGTAGCGCGATGGAAATAAAAGAGAAACGCGAAGTCACGTCATCCCTTATATGGATCCTTTCCGATGTGTCTCGACGTCGGCTTACGGGTTACGACGAAAGTGGGTCAAAAAGGGGTGGAAGCAATTGTTTGAAAATAATATTACCGCGCGTATATACAATGGCGAATTTTACGTTCGGGTGACCTTGCGCAAGGCGGAAACCCGACGTGTACTCCGCGTGGCCGAAACGGCGGGGAGATGAAAAAGAAAAAAATTAATATGATAACGTATAATAATAAACAAGACCAACGTAAAACAATCGTTATTTTCGCACGCTCGTTAAGTATAATAACGGCACGGCGGCGACGAGGGACTGCATACAACAACGCGTATTTATATGTTATTATGTAATTAAACCTATCCTACCACCACCACCACCGCCCCCCCTCTCCACATCCACAGGTGCGTTTGAAGTGATTGTTTCTGGAAATCATTGTTGTTTTGTTTTTCGTTTGGTTTCATCGCGACTCTGAATCCGACCGACCCGGTGATCGCAACGGTTCGCGTCGGTCGGTCGGTCGGTCGGCGCAATACGTCGCGTTACCGATGTGTGTATACTGTGTGTGTGTGTGTGTGTATAGGCGCCACGGCAAACCTAACGTCGGTCATGGACCGTCTGCGTTCGACGTTCAAGCGGTCGCGGACGCCGACGGGCGCCGAGATGAAGACGCAGAACAGCCTGGAGGTGCCCAAGCAGGTGCGGTCGGTGTCGTTCGACGAGATCAAGTTGGGGTGCACCAAGCGGGACGAGGACGCGCGCAAAGAACGATCGTCGGGCGGCGTCGGCGGCGGTCACGCGGCGGCCGCGTCGTCGCTGCGCGTGCCCGCCGGCGGCGGCTCGGGACAGCGGTCCCGGAGCTTCGACTCGTCCGCCGCCGCCGCCGCCGCCGCCAGCACCTCCTCCGGCGACCGGGACGACCCGGGCGTCTACCTGGAGGTGCCGTCGTCCAAGCACCAGCTGTTTCACCGGCGGCGGTCGTCCGGCGAAAAAGTGCCGGCCGCCGCGTCCTGCGTCCACTGCGCCTACCTGGAGGAGCTGTCCAAGATGAACAGGTCGTCGTCCGGCGAAGAGAACCATAGGTATTGGGCGACACGTCGCGATCGCTAACGCGTTGACGCGTTTTCTTATACGTATTTTTTTTCCACATCAGTCTCGTAGTCTCCGTCGACACCGTACGGCGCGCGCGCGCAATGCGATTCCGTCGTCGCAAACCGTCCGGCCTCCAACATACGCGCGTGTATACATTATTATGCCTCTTATATACGCACAACGGTAGTATTACTATTACTTCGACCGAGTGGGGTCCAGAACTTGACGTTTATATTTCATTTTAATTGCCGGGTCCCAAATTATCTTTAAATTTACCTCTATAAACCGTGGTTGGGTTCTGGCGCGTGAGTTTGAAAAAAAAAATGCGTCGTAACAACACTACACCTTATCACCCCCCCCCCTCCTCCTCAAAAAACCGTCTAATACCAAATTAGTGTAGTGACTAAGACAATCCAAGACCCAACTAAAGTAAGCTATATTTTATCATTTTATCACGTCTAGTATCATTCGGAACCCAACTCAGATGAATATATGTATGTGTTGGCCACGGTTTAATAAGCATACGTATTATCAATAAAAATGTTTTTCGACGTCTAAACGATGATTCATAGTATTTACTATTTTCTAAGACATTGATGGCGGTCACGAAAAGAGAATCATTCCGTTTCGGCAGTGCAGGATAGATAGGGTTATGGGCAGAGGGTAGATCTCGAGCGAGTGTTGTGTCACCGCGCACGATAACAATCTCTTATTATTGGGACGCACGGCCGCGGCATGTGGGTATGGATTCAATGGATGTGGTTGGTCAAGGTGGAACGGGTATGGGGAACGCGGTGAGTGTACTGTACGAGTCGGTGTATTTCTTTAGACTTAGAGGATTCGTGTTCAGATGTCGGCAATAAGACCGAAAACGGCGAGGCTTTTACTATTGTTACTTCTGTAACGATCCCCCAGATTATTCTTGGATCTATTTATTTCGATCGTCGTAATATGAATACAATTTGTACTATATATTTTTTATGTATGCATAAAGAGTTCAATATTTTTAAATAAATTGCTTATAACGAGCTTGTGATTTGGATTGCCATAACTCTATAGTCTACGCGGATATCATTAATAAATGTGATTGACAATAATCCTAGTTATATAAAAATGTATATAAAATTGGAATTATAGTTTTCAAGACACGTTTTTGTTTATATAAATTCAACGCGTATAAGTTTTGGGCTGAGACTCAAGTCTGACAGTATTCTTTATTTCTAAAGTAGAACCCGAAATATTATGTGATCAATTTAAAACTATGAAAATGTTCACGAAATTCAATGTTCGAATGTTTATTAAATTTATTTATTCACACGTAAAATCTAGCTTTGAGAAAATCCATGAACGTAGAAAATCGTGAAATGACGATATTTTTCAATATTCTTTATCGGAAATATGTCCAGTCTTACAATATTATAAAATACGTAATTCCATTTAATACTGGCGATGTATAATGCATTGTCGAAGACTTTTATTTTATTAAAATTACGAAAGACGCATAATATATTATTATTATTATTATTATCTACGCCAACTGAATACCGAATCACGATGAAAAAATATATTTTGTCAAATAATATCTCGTGTATATTATATAGGTATAAAGATAATATATACCTCTATCATCATTAATGCTTAGAGTTATTTCTGGTTTTTTTCGGCCGAAACCGTCTCCGTTGTTCCCGTCGAACATGATAATGTTATGCCGTTCATATAAAAATTCCGAACAGTGTTATCAGCGTTAAAATTAATTTTGTGTCGGTAGCCCATTGAATATTCAATAATATTTTATATTATTCAGCAGGTATAACTCAATAATAATAATATTAAAAACGAGAAAATATTTGTTTGAGCTCGGCCTCTTAAATAATATGTAGCAGTATAATAATATCGATTCCCCACCCCGCCCCGCTTCACCGCCCAATCATTAGATAATACGCTACTATTGTTGTCAGGGCTGCCACGTGTACACCCCGTTCATAATGAAATTATACGACAATTTTTGTTCGTTTTCGAGTCTCTCTCTTTCTTTCGTAATAAATAAAGCTAATTTTTTATTTTTATTCTCGACGGAACTTTATTCGCGACCTGAAATATAAACATTTTACTCACACGAACAGTCGTGGTGAATGAACGTCGTTTTTTGTTCAGGAGAAGAACTAAACAAACAAACAATTTTCCGGCACGAAATAACAATAAACGGAGGTTTCGATCGCACCGCGAGCCGCGGTGGATAAAAAATTATAATATTTATTATGGCGATGAAGTTTTGAGAATCAGATTTCAATATTTAGGAATCCCTTACACGCTATTATTGGAGTCCCTCCCTTCCCGATTCTCGAGAACGATATACATGACATATCGTATAGGATGGATGAAACCGAATCCGGATGTAGCGAAACCAGCCTTGTTCGGACGACACCGAACGCGGCCGTGGGAATACGAGAAATCCGGCCGAGTCTTTTTCTGCGAGCGGGTTGTTCGGAATCGTGAAAAATACGAGTTTTTTAGAGCAGGGTAGGGGTGGTTGGACGGTACACGGCGACGCGTGCTATTCGGTGGACGACGGAAACCAGCCGAGACTGACCTACGTGCGTGTGTGTGTGTTGTTTGAACGCAGTCAGAGATCGTTAGCGTCGACGTCGGCCAGCGAGGACATGGAAGACGAGGACGACCGCGGTTGTCAGATCACCGTCACCGTGGACGCCGACCTCCACGACGATCCCGCGGCGGCGGCGTCGGCGACCCGTTTGCTGTCCGTGGCCGACGGAGGGGCCGGTGACGCATCGCCGCCGTCGCCGTCGCCCGATTTGGAGGAGGCGTGCGTCAAGAGCCAGCTGACGTTGGAGCTGACGCCGCCGGACGAGTACCTGCAGGGCAACCGGCGGCGGTCGATCACGTCGCCGAAGCTGGAGCGACAGGAGGCGTTCGCGGTGAGCGACCCGGCCGACCCGGCGGCGGTCCGCGACCTGTTCCTCACGGTGCCCGACCTGAAGCGCGACCGGGCCGCCAGCATGGACTCGTGCTTCATCAACAAGCCCACGCCTGCCGGCAAACCGGAAGAAGTGGTGCCCGTTTCGCCCACGCAGCTGCTGCTCGACCCCAACTGCGGGCAGCCGGCCTGCAACAACATCAGATCTCGGTCGGTGGACATCGTGTTGCCCACCGACCAGCAGGCCCGGTACAAGGCGCTGTCCACCAACAATCAGACGTCGTCGCCGCCGGCCGCCGTGCCCGCGCACAGGGTGCCGCCGGACAAGGGGTGAGTATTTATTATTATTAATTGCTGTTGTTGTTATTACATTATTTATTACGCACGTGGTTGACGATAATTTCGTTCAAAATATGTCGGTGAAACGTCACGAGTTCGACGACGACGAGTGTCGCGTTCTACAACGCAGTCGTGTAAACTTCGTGTTTTTTTTTCCGGTTATTGAGTCGTACGGGCCCGACCCGACGTGCATTCGATACCGTTTTTTCCGATGGGATTTCTTTTCGATCACATTGACATTTCTGACAGTCTCACGCTTTTATACATCTCACTAAATAAGAATTATATTATACTATAGATTTCCTCGACTTTAAATATATTGTGTTTATAAGAGATCCTAAATGCATAATATACGTTTATGAATTTAGTGACACGACCCGCACGCGAATCGGATTTTATTTTTAATCTAGAGAATGTGACTGACCGCCGTCGCGTTAGATTTTTAGAAAATTAGTTGATGGCTTTTGTTAAAATAAATTTTCTAAATACGTTTAGAACGTTTAACTGCTGTCCAAACCGTTTGTACACACTACGCAGTCGTTGATACTTACATCATCTCTCGAATATGTGTGGTCCGACATTTAAGATGACCATCTGTCGGTTCAATATTTTTAAAATATATCTGGACCGTCAAAAAGCACTTTATCTGTCTCGTCTAAACACACAATTATTCGCGGTAATTAATATTATTGTTATAACGGCCCGTCATGTATCGGGTTCACTTAACGGCATGGTTACACAGAAAAACGTATGTAATCCATGCCAATAATATATCGATTTTTCGGAAAAATACTTCAAAAAACGGTCGGAAGTGATTATCTCGAGTTCTTGGACGGATCGCGAACACCTATCGGAATTTAATGCTAGTAATACATACGTATATGATATTATAATGGATGCGATACTATTGTTTGACTTTAATGTGTATTGTTTAAATTGCTTATAATAATATGATCGTTCAAATCATTGTTTTATAATTATATATATATTATAAAGCAAGTGGTCATATAAAAAAAAACCTGAAACAAACATATTTACCACGAGTCGAACGGCCAGTTTTAAAACGTGTTCGAAACACACGTGTATCTATAATATTACTTATAATCATTACGCCGACCACAAATTATGTGCTTAAAAATAGTAACTGGAGTGGATATTATTATTATACTCGTATGGAGACGTGACGTATCGCTGAAAATGGGAATTCGTCTGGTAATGCACTCTTTAAAAACGATCTCAAATAGGTTTTCTATTATAACAGTATTACATTATACTGTTTACTATAAAAATAAAAAATAGTGTTTTCTTTGGTTTCGTCGAAATTCCCGTGAATCATTTCTTAGCAATACAATTCGTCATGAAGAATATGGTTATTATAAAGTAGTTTTATGAAATAAAATATTATCCTTTACTATCTCGTGTGTTGACGAGGCCAAGACAATATGTATTCCATTAAATTGTATAAAATACGGTCTCGTGGACCAGGTTTAAGTTTTATTTCTAGGTCGTCAGTAAAATGTTAATAAAAATAAATACGTTTGTCATATTTTATTATGTGTTTTGATTTGGAAAAGATTACCAATAAAATCTGTTACGCTTCAATACGGCGATGTTGCATTGATATAGAGTGCTTATAAAATATGTGTAATAATAAAACGATAAAATTTGTATATTACAAACACCAAATTTCGTAGAAATATATTTTAAAATTTTCATTTATTTTTAAAGTATAACTTGTAATTGTTTATTTTATTAATATATCATTTTATTATTAGATATTGACGTACAATTGTCAAACGACCGCAATAAAAATTATTAATTAATTTTTAACCGTGATTAACGTTACATATTTAATTAAAATATGTTTCAAAATATAATACATTATAAATACAGGGATTAATGCATGTATTATTCTTATATAATTAATTAATATAATTTAGTCATCAGATTGTGTAATTTTTTTTCACACAAACAAGCGTAAAAAAATCGATTATTTTGTTCTAAACAAAAATAATTCCAAGTATTTACATGTGCTTTGAGATAAAACATCAATGTAAATATTTTCAAAAATGTACATTATAACGATGTCCTAGTTTTCAAGAAAGGCCAATATATTATTATTTATATTATATCTGCGGTTTACTAAAAGTTCCTTGTGAAATGCATAAAATTAAATAAGAAAAAATTATAGACGTTGTTTTGTATTTAGCTCGATGACAAACCTAATTTGATTAGTAATTTAAAACAAATAACACAATAGTTTTCTAGACGAATTATACATGAATGATTTTTAATCTCCGCGTTTATTTTACCCCTATATTGGTCGAATGAGACATATCATGCGCATATATTATAATGGTGTTGGTCACGTAAAATATTATCGTTTGAGCGTCAAAAAAAGAAAAATGCGATCTTTCGACGTTTGTGCCGTCTTGTCGGGCGATGTACATCGCGCGGACACTATACCCGTTGTTCTGTTGAGTTCTCGACAAAATCGATTCGTCTTGTTGTTTATAATCGCTCATGACAGTGTATAATATAATAATAATAATAATTACTGCTATTATTGTAATAATAACGCCGAAGCTGTATAAATATACATAAATAGAACGTCGTTGTCAGACTTCAGTCAAATACCTAGTTATCTCACATCGACAGTCCGTATTTCACTTGTAGTGAATAATGGCGGTTGCGGGGCTTCGGTCCGGGATCCCAGGATGTTGTGGCGTACTAGAGACGATGGTTTCGGATCCCCAGAGTCTGCCGGCTCTATGTATATAGTACACGCACACACGTATTGCATAAATTAACCCTGTTATTATAGCATTTATGAATATAAGCAATAAAATATAATAATGCAGTCTGGCAAGAGATGGTAAGTGACTCACACGAGGTTGAAATAATTGGTATATTATGACGTAAGTCTAGACGGAAGTGTCTTCACAAGATAAACAATACATTATCAAGTTCGTTTTGTTAAGTAGTAATAATACTACTGTATAGTTGTATAAAAACCGTAGTGGATTAACGAGTAACATAACCCAAAGAGTAAAATTTCACGATTAAAAGTTATTATTTTCCCCTTTATTGTTTTTCCAGTCGTTAATAGTACTAAAGTATAGCCATAAATAGTAATAATAATTTTTTTTCCACAATTTGAGTATACATTTTTAAGCACACCTAACCCGTAGCTGAGTTGCTTGAATCGTGCATTTATTCGAGTTCTCGCTATAGAAACTTTTAAGTAAGTCTAGTAAATAGTTTTAAAATCGATTGTGCTCGCTAAGAATTTTACAATTGCCTAATCATATTATATCGATGTTTTATTATTTAGAATTTACAGACCTATATAAGTAAACACCATGCGCATTATTATGTGTGGTTGACCATTTGTAATTGATGATTATATGCTTAGGAATAATAAAGGTTTATATGATTAATGTATTCGTAAATGATTTTAAAACCTAATGATTGGACTCAGATCTTAACGAACGAAGAAGTTAACGAAATTGGACTATTTTCAAAAAGCAGCGACTACATTGTGTAATAATACGTACTACGCCTGGTTGAAAAAAAACACAATTCTAGTGGAAATAATAAAAGTGCATAACCTTTTAAAAGAAAAAAACTCCATAAGTTGAAGTGTGAAGTGAACTAAGAGAGTAAGAGTGTAGTGTGGAACATCTTTTCATAGTGAATGCCATAGATTTGTTTATGTTAAGATATAGATTTACGTTCTGAGTCTAAGGTTAGGTCTGGTCATCGGTCATTTTCGTTTAATCGGCGTTTTTTTTTTTTGCCGCACCTTTGCTCAATCAAATCATTTTCACTTCATCTTCCGAGAGTTTGCATATAAATTATTTAGTGATGCTGGACGAATCTTGTGCGTGAATATTATTATTTATTTGCGATCCTCATCGACCCCGATCAAACAAAACTCATCGTTTTCCATTTACCGATATACTACGAACCGAGAGAGTCTCATCAAAGTTCACGTCATTATGTCAACTATATAATTCACAGGGATAGACAGTTACATGCATATGCTTCTACAGCGATTTTCTGCAATATTTAGAATTAATTATAAAATAAATGCCGCGACGATGATTATTTCAATAATTAATAAATCCTTTGTATAAATTTGCAATGAAAATATCTCTTCGTCGATATAATATAACTAACTCGTGTTGGCAAAAACCGGTTGGAGGACGTGACCGCGTGAATGTCGTTAAGGATGCTCCGTAGTAATAACGACTAAAATAATTGTGTTTACATAATATTATTATAATGCGCGTTTTTTGTGTTCGACCATTTTTCGATCAATATTTACTCTAACCAAAAAACTTTTAGGTAGAGTATTTTTTTCTTTATGAAACGCTATCGTACCTTTTACATGTGATAATATTTGCCTTTTACAATTTTATTTTATTTTATTGTTACTTGTAAATAATTACTCGAACGCAATAGTTTTATTTTTATTGTTATGTATTTTTTATACTCGTTTTTGTATAAATATTTAATCATTTTAAAACTATCAAGTTACGACCCTGAAGTATTTATTACTCAATCTTACAAGATGAAAACCATTTAATTTTAATTGTTTTTCTACTCGGTTTTCACTGTATTGCAAAGTTCGTGTATCCTATTACATGGTCTTATTATTTTTTTTTCTTTACATTTCCAAATATTTTTACCCCGTTATTTTATTCATGCTTAACTAATTAAGAGTGTATGCATTTTATTGACAAACATACCAATAATTATAAGGTTGTTAGACGTTATTAATTATGTACAAAATGGATGAAAGAAAATATTTCTAACCTATGACGTATATTTACTATTGTAACTGGTAATGCTTGATACTTATTTGAAGTTAGTACATATACTGAACTAGGTATTAACATAAAATTGTCATTTCAGCAGAATAGCAGATAATAATGTTCAGAATTTCAATTGGTAATTGGTTATGCAAAAATGTATTATATTATGCATATAATTTCGATCGAATCCCGTCGTGTTTTGTTCTATTTTTTAGTATTAATACATATTTTAGCTGAATTATTAAACTATAAGTTAATTACAATTTAATTTAATCTTTGAACACGAGAATTGGAACCAAGATTGAACCCCTAGATTCATAATAAATCATAGTAATACACAATACATTATGTGCTAATGGTGAAATATTTCTAATAACATGACGTGTATGATAACTTTTCTTGTATCTCGTAGATATTTGTTATATTCTTAGAAAACATAACCTATACCCGAATAATTAAACTTCCAGTATAATTTATAAATATATTATAATACAGGTAGATACTATTTGATTTCGTGTGTATTAATTAAGTTCCCATAACTTAACGTGAAAATAATAAAATACTAATTAAGTTTTGGGCATAAACTAATTAAGTCCTAATAAGATTATTTTAAATAAAATACAAAATTTACCTTGTCAAAACAACTGCAAGTCGTTTTTTAAATTAAATTATTTTGATATGAATATTATTTAGAGAAATAAAATAATGTAACTTCCATATTATCTCAATAGAATATTAAAACTTTAATAATTATATTCAAAAAATTAAATTAATGTCTCACATTATCCTCCTGAAACGCGGACCTCATTTACATACTCTTCGGTATAGACCAATAATGATTGTGAATCCTTCTATTTAAAATACAATTCTATGCTATATTTAGCTTTATTTATCAATTTATTATTACATTTTGATAAAAATTCAATGCATACCTAAAAATGAGAAGTATTCATATTACAAAAAATTATAAAAAAAAAAGCAGTTGTTGCTTTCAGACAAAATAATATGATTTTAATATACGAGTATTGTACAAAGTTTACTCATATATTATTACCAACATAAGAAATTCAATTTAATCATTACTTATATTTATTTATTTATTTATTTATACATAAGACGTAAAAACTGAATTATATACATATTTTATATAGTACTATTTACCCATTAATTATTATATTATGTCTTAAGTAACTGAATTACACATAAAATATTACACGCATAAATCAATTTTTTTTCAATCAACATAAAAAATAACGTTTTTAACTATACCTGTAGTATTATTTTGTTACGGGCAGTAGTATTACCTAAGTCTATTAAAATGTGAAAAAAATATGATTATTTTTTGTAATTTGACTAGACTCAGTATTTAAAGATGGACTAAATTAGGTAGTATTATATTTTAAATGTCTTTCTTTCATGTGCAGCCGTTTGATTTTTACTGACTAAACCCATTAGACATAATATTATTATAATTTATAACGCAGTTCGATATGTCTACTGATACTTATCTCATGTCCTCGTGTGACCAAAATTTAACTCGATTAGTATTGTATATCATTTATTCCACAACGGAACCAACAGTAGAGAATTGAATTACCGATATATATATATGTACAATATACATACATATCATACTCAGAATTCTTAAGTGCGCATAATGAAAAGCGCATCTGGAATTGTCAACGCGACATTTTGGAATGTGAAATATGAACGACTCGCAGTAATCACGTGGAGGTGATCGTGACCAAGTGACCGGGATGGCGAGTCACGATATTCTATCGCTATAAATATATGCAATCTATGAGTTTCTTTCAACGACGTAAATTAGTTTATAGTGACACACGGCAGATGTAATACAGTTTATTTATATCAAAAGTATAGATATAAAACGCTTATTGTAATATAATGAAGCTGATTAGAATTAATAGGATATCAATAATATATAAACTACTGTAATCTGGTACGAGAATTCTAGGAAAAAATGAAAATGGTGTGTTTGAAAAAGAGCATTTGTGAAAATATTGTGGATAATAGAAAAAAATGTAATATTTTACTTAATATAAAATGTATTTATAAATAAGTTTATTGTAATACGTTGGTATTTTAGTGTTGACCAAATGACAAATATAGTTAACTTAAGATAACTGTTATAAGTTCATACCACTTGGTTTGATTAATTATACGTATTATATTATAATTTAAGTAGATACAAATTTGTAAAGAGTATACGAACTAATGTATTGTCATTGTCGGTTGATATTATAAAATTTGTACATTTATCAGAATCTAGGGGAAAATATGATGCGCATTTTACTCAGCATGTAATTTGGGATGAAAATTGTCCCACGGGCTAGCGTGATTCTTGGCTGAGTTGTTTCATAAGCTATGGATGTTTTTAATCGAGTCCTAAGTATAACAATGTGTGATAATTAATTAAAATTCTAGCGCGTATACAAATATGTTGACATCGTTTAACTCTAATGGGATAACACAAAACATATACGGATTATGGTGATAATTTATTGCGTATGGCTTATCCGCTTGATGGCAAACATGAATAATATTTTGGTAAATATTGGCCGTGATGGCATACAACCACATTCACGGTATACAGTTACATATAATTTAAGCTACAAATACCTAAATGTAAACATTGTATCTAACATGTAACCCAATCACTTTTCGTAAATTAATTTTAAGTTAAGTTAAACTAATGGCCCTTGCAGCCCACGTTTTATGAGATCAATAAAAAAAAAAAAAAATAATAAGTTACATTTTATTGTATAATTTAATAAAACGTGGGTTTTGCGATTCCGGCGGTACCTATTCGAGTATTTCAAAAGGCGACATTAGTCTCAACATCAGTTGCAGCACACAGTGACAACGGACGTTGAATTTCGCAAAACACATTCATATTATTAAACACATTTCAACTGTACGACCCCACTCGGCTTATTTAAAGTTCATACGCAAATGAAAATATTATTATGGCTTATAATTTCCAATAATCAACTGTTTTTATAAAGTCAAGTTATTTTTTTTATTACATAAATTATAAACAAAAATATATTTTTATACCTAGAAATAATTATTTTTTATTTTTTATTGTACCTTACATATAAAATATAATAGTCAGTAAAAATAATAATAATTGTATAACGTATATACGTTCAAATTGAAATCGTGTTGGAGTTTGAAAAAAAAAATGAACCATTAATAAATGCGAATAACAAGAAAATGAAAGAAGCTAATGACGTTAAAACATGACATCAAGAAAAAGCAGATGGCGAAACGATCAATCATCCTCAGTATAAGATAATAATAAAAAATAATAATAATAATAAAAATAACCTGAAAGTAAAAATTATTACAACGAAATAAATACCATAGTCAGGCCGATGCCCAGGCCTTATGTACAATTTTTGATTTTGTGTTTTCAAAATATACCAAGTGATTGTTGTGCCCTAGTAATTAAGCAAGTACCTATACACTTTTGTTTGTGCGTCTATATCAATTAAAACGTGGAAAACGCCAATAAAAAAATATATAATTATATTTGACTTCGAAAACTGTCGGCCCGCTTTAATTTTAAACGAACGATGGCGGAGTGAGATTCCGTGTGGTAGAGAAAACACGGTTGGACAAGCCGGATAAAATGTCAAAGTAAGCTGTGCACTTGAGGCAATGACTCGTTCAATTTTTTAAACTCTATGGCCGTACGCATGTTGTTTGTGTTTTGTAAAAAAATTTAGAGCCATTCAGGTGTAAGTGAAATATTAATTCACTGTGATTGCAGACAATGTAAAAAAAAAATAAGTTTGTAAACGATATTTTATTTATATATTCATTCACGCCCAAAAACTATATATAATTGTACACTATTGGAAAATATAGTGACTGTAATAATTTAACTTTAGGGGAATAGAAAAAAAAATGTATGGGATCATAACTACAAATCGGAGACGGAAAAAGGATTCACTAAAATGTAATGAACTATTCGCGAATCACTAAATCATGTTTGAGAGGGGACCAATATTGATTAATCGAATCATTAAAGTGATTTTTTAAGATAATAGACATTATACAAACAAGGGTCCAATTCCAATTTTAACTTTTTTTATGGAAAAAAAAAACTCTAAAGGAAACTTTTTTTTGTGGAATATTTAAATATTTTTATAATCCATATAATGTATTGTTCATTAACTTTTTTTGTACCTCGTGATGACCGATGAGCTAAATTTATTAATCGAAAAATATATTTTAAACTTGATAAACAGATTTAAACGTATTTTCAAATAGTGGAATATTATGCTCTTGCTCTATATTATAAGTTTTTTATTTGCTTTATCGTCGAATTAAAAATAAGATACTTAATTTTCTCCTGACATGGACAATAAAGAAGTTATAATTATCGACAACGACGTCTCAACGTTATTAAAACTCAAATTTTTATATAACTATTTTGTTTCGCTTGGATGAAATTATTAATTTTACTGATTCGATACTGAAACCGAAAATCCAAAGTCCTACCTGTAAGTGTTAAAGGTACACTATGCATATTATGTACGAATAATTTACACGGAAACAAAATTTAACTACGTTTATTTAGGTTAATACACGCGTATATTATGTTAATAATATATTTACTACGACTGTACTTCGTTAATTTTATGTAAAGCACAAGAATGTGTGTGAAAAAACATCTGAACTTTACTAAGGACAATAAAACACTTAAATCCGTGACACGTCGAACACTATTCACACTGTGATCTTTTTATATAATATTATGTCAAATTACACTTATCATAATATTATTATATTAACGTTGACAAATATCGAAATACATAATAGATCGAAAAATATTATATAATTAAGGAAAATCCCCCAGCTTAATTGACACCGATTGAAGATTAAATTATTCAGAGTTCGAAAGTTCAATTGTTCATAGACGGTTTATTTATTTATCATGATAAAATTAGTCAATTCAAACGACAGTGAATAATTTAAATAATTTACGTATAGTAATAGGTATAAATAGTTTTTTTACCATAAGTTATTGATATTTTTATTTTATTTTTCTTTTGCATAAAAAATAAACACTAACTAGACAACTATAGTATGGTATGAATATTATAAAAATTCATCGTACACCGTTATATGGTGTCCTTAAACCTTTTCTTAAATTTAATTACATAGAATTAAAATTAAAATACTAAATAATTTCACTAATGTCTACAATATGCAAGTATTATGATTGAAAATATACACAAGTCACAGATATAACGAACAAATTTTATATAATTTATATAAAATTATATTTTTATTTAAATTTAATATCAATTTAGGCCAATCTTAATAATATTATGTTCTATTATATATATTTGTATAATATTATTAAATCCTCTTTTATGCCTATATATTACGTATATAAATTATAAATAATGGGTATAGCAGATACACTGTGATGATTCATAATATCTACGTGTATTATTCGCCGAGGTGTGTGCTGAGGGAAACGAATATAACCTAACGAGATATAAGAACCACGCGACTATTATACGGGGACAATATGTTTTTCCTTCATCTAGAACATTATAATATAATATACCGTCGTATGTTTTTAGGCGCATCGCGAAAGTTCAAACTGTCGGTTTTTGCAAACTCCACACGTACGCTCCTGGGGTTTTATACCTACGACCGTACACTGAGTATAATATAGTATTTCGGTCGTTTCCAAAAACAACGGTTAAACAGTCTCGATGCGGTAGATGAAAAACATCTAACCTTGGAGGTTTATAATAAAATAACGCATAAATACCGATTTTGCGTTTTACTTAAGGCGTTTGCCTCTTTTTTTGTATTCGATTCTATTTACGTTATTTATGTATGTATTCGTCAACGCGGTACATCGTGTATATATTTTTTTCTTTTTTTTTAGTACCTTTGAGAATTTTCTCAAATAATGTCTTTTTTTTTTTTAACAAAACGTACAGAGAAAGGTCAATAATTATCGTTATAAAAATAGGTATAGTTATAATTAGGGCTCGGAAGTTGCATTTGCGTGGTTTTTTTTCGAACCGTTAGATTTATTGCTAAGTGAGCTAGAAATTCGTTCTAAGACACTACGAAAAACATATCAAAAGTTTATAGTGCATATTTTTGCATACATAGTGATTTTTAGATTTTAGAGCATATTTCTTAATTATACAATTTTTTAGAGCATATTTTATAATTTATAAAGATTTACTATGAAAATTTGTAAATAAAAAAATAAATACATTTATATTGAGAGATATTATTAGATATATATTATTCTTGTATCGTATTTTTTTTTTAAATTGTGATTGAAAGTTAAAAATCAGTATTATTTTTATTGTTTTGCTTTTTCGTGTTTATAATATTTTTTAAAAAATATTTCTGCAAATAATAATTTTGTGTAAAAAATAAAATATGTACATATTTTTAGAGCATATTTGTACTTTTTAAAGTGCATAAGTGCATGCATATTTATTACTTTTTTAGCGCATAAAAATATATATTCTTATATATTCACATATGTAGTGCAATATATAATTGTTTTTAGTTCCGAGCCCTAGTTATAATATAATATCGTTATGAAAAAATAAATATATATTCAAAATTGACGCGAATGTGTGATAATAGTTTTTCAATTTGTTCGAATTAAAAATTGTACGTTACTTCGATATCGACTACAGAGTAATTAATGAATTTATTAATGCTTATAATTAAATCGAAATGAATGAATGTCTATTATATATTATGTGCGACAGTGCGATACACTTGAACTTTATACACTGGATGCTGTTATATGCAAGAAATTCTTGGTATAATTATTATGATAATTTACACTTAGTTGTAATAGCAGAATGAATGAATTTTTTTTTTGTTCAAAGTTAGCAATATGTTGCGTATTATGTACTCATATATTATGTATTATTAAGTCAAGCGTTACACCGTGTCATATACAAAATATAGCTGTGATATGTTCCACTAACAATTATATTATCATATTATTAGTTGTAGTAGTGTAGTATATATTTGTTTCATTATTTATGTACATCGTTATTTTATTCGTTAAAGTAGGTAGGTACTCATATTTAAATAAAAATATTTAATTCATAATATTGATGAAATATTATTTTATTTACATTTTAATTATTAACTCTTTAAAACGTATACTACTAAAATATATGTTACATTAATAAAACTTACTTTTCATTTTTTGTGAATCCAAAACTAAATATAACTTAATCCAAATTCGAAACTATCCTTTATCAATTGAAATAATTGAAAGACCCACTAAAACTTGTAGCTTGAAACTTATTTCTGATGTGCTAACTACTGTATGTGTAACCTAGCTACGTCCTACATGCATAATTTGTGTTTATTATATATATATGTGTGTGTTTATTATAACATGGTGTTATGGTCAAATGAAATAATTGAAAATGGGACTTGTAATAATTATTATGGAAATTTATGAAACTTGTTTCTTCGTTAAAAGCATATAAATATACACCTAAGAATTTATATGCTTTAATCAAAAGTAAAATATGTTTATTACTCCTTTAAGAATGATTACATTTTACGATTTACATTTCCACCATAAAAGTATAATTATCATCAAATAGTACATTGTGTTAATTTAAGTACTCATACTTTATTTTAAACTAAAATTTTTCTACAGTGTTTAATTTTAATACAACTAGACTCGGAGGCAGATTAAACCAGTAGGTTTTACGCGTCTACAAAGTTCTTCTCAGTTCACACTAGTCTAGTTTACATTTAGCACAAAAATGGAGGTAATAATTTTCATACAAAATTACCTTGGTCTGGGTGAATATATTTTTCGCTAAAAGATTATGTCTAAAAAATATATAACTATTATAAAGAAAATGTAAAATCTTTTTATTATTTTGACACAATAAGCTATTTTAAATTATTTAAACATCAGTTAAATAATAAAAATATTACACACGCAGAATACTCTACAGTCTACAGTACCTATAGCGTTTAAGTGAACGTATTTCAGTTTTTCATTTAGAGCATCATATTCGAAACATTATTATTATTATTATTCTATATAATAGAAGTAAATACTATAAATAGTATTTGTTCATTGTTTAACCATTATCGAAATATAAGTTGCTAAATATAACGTGTTGAAATCTAACCTATAACCACAGTAGCGGTGGTGTCAACTAGTAAATGAACAATTTTCCATTCACTGTGATGACATAACTATCTAGATTACGTCTTGTAACCATCTGCCGTTAATACGATCGTAGACGGTTTATTTGATAATATTACATAACGAACGACTTTTAACGATATCAAGTCGGGTTCCGATTTCAATTTTTTTTTTTTTATCTCTAAAGACTATGGACTATAATTGTCCAAAGTCAACTCAAACGCTTTCGAAATGTCACTCTTAGAAGTGTGATCTCCGATTAAATATTTATCTAAAACAGGAATGTTTTAAACTGTAATCATTTTTTAAATTGGACGAATAAAAACTCTTATAGCTCATATATGTTCTCATATAACATCTTCAGAACTCTAGATTAACGTATCCTCTAACGTTCTTATGCATTTTTTGTTTTCGTAAAATTATATGAATCCAAATAATTTAATGAATTACCTAAGCATTTATTCAAAATTTAATTTACATTTATTGTTTTATTCTCTGTTAACTCTTTTTTTCAACCAACTCGACTCTTTGAAACACAGAAACTATTTTCTTTAACGAAGATTTCCATTTCAATAATTCTAAGTATTAAATTATATAAATTTAAAATGTGTTTATGGAACAATATATTTTGTCGGTATATATTCAGAGTTCAAAAGTTTGCGAAATTTGGCAAAATAAGTTTGTAAATACGAAAACTCCTTATTTTGTTCCGAAAGCCAATTGAAGTTCTATGACGTCATTCAGTTTCGAGTTCAAAATAACTTTCTCGTTAAGAATAATTACAACATTATTAAATCCATGTAATGGACTTCCAATGTTTTACAAATTAATAACTGTATATTGTAATTACCATTACTGCAGGATATTGTCTCGTATATACAATAGGACCTAAAAAGTTTTGTTTATTAATACGAATATTTTCATTCTCATTTTTTAGTTTAATTGCCACGACACCATGGCCATAATAATATCGATTGAAATATAAGTCACAAAATTATTTTAATAGCAAAAACAATATGAGATTTTTTCATAGCAGTACGGTAAAAAATCTCACTGATTTATAACATGGTTAAATTGCATTTATTCCCGGTGGCAGAATAAAGCTTATTTTATGGCCAAAATTTAAATAATAAGTTATACTTACATAGCCAATGTACCTACAAACGCTGTGTCCACTTAATGCTATCAACCAACATCTGTTATTTATTGTATTGTATTATATTATACAAAGTAGGTACGTTTTAACGAAAAATGTGGTGGACGACAGCGAATTTCTCTATGCGTAATATGTATCTAATTAATCTCGTGGACATCATATGTACCTACACATATAAGTACAATACATACCACAGAATACCAGGAGTGTTGGTGACATTATAACATAACATTTTCCCCACGGAGGTGTACAATTATTTAGAGGAGCGACCAAGCTTTAATAAATTATGCACATATTAAAATATCACCGTTTCACCAGAGATAGAATCGGTCCCGCAGTGAGGGGGTTGATAAAATAAAACCACCGTATGACAAAATTAAACAGTAAATTCTTTACCAATATCCCAACATGCTATCTACCACTCAACATACATCTCACAGTCTGCTACTTGTCGATTGTTGAAAGATTTCAAACGCGCATTTTTTAGTGAAATATTAAAATTATAGTAATTTTGGTTTATTGCAATATTAGATTAGGCACTAATATAGATTAAAATAACCTGCAATAGATATTGGTAAATATCATTATTATGATTTATGACACAAATTAATACAATTAATAATTATTTTAACTAATTATCAGTATAATATAAATTTTAATTGAACAATAAATAGTCGAAGAACTAATTCGATTAAATATCATTGATCTACTTACATACATTTCGTCAATATCGATTTCGCTACGAAATGCAGCAGAAAATCCATTCAGCTGATTTTAAGTTTTAAGTTTAGGTAACTCGGTATTAAATAATTGTTTTTAATACTAAAAAATGTACAATTATATGTACCAGGAATTTATAAAGAAATATATAAACTAACATAAACGCTATAGATAATGTTTTATACAATACTATTATATTTACAGAAGAAGCTAATATGTTTTTGACTAAAACAGTTTGATTTAATAGAAAGCCTATCAACAATTATAAATCGTGGATTATTTACATTTTTAAATGTATATTATTGTAATATATGTAGTTATTTAAAAAATAATTGTGTAATATTGTATTTTTGCGCACAAGATTAGTTATAATGTATAATTTACATAATACCTGAGCCATATTAAGGGATACTTAGTGTTAAATAAATAGGTCAAATGGATATGTATTTTCAATTAATTAATTAATTTGAAGAGTAACCACGATGACCGCAAGTAAACATTGGTAGCTGGCGGAATCAATAGGTTGATTTTAAACTACCTTTACCTACTGGCTCTCCGCAGCCATTAAACCGAGGTCCACTAATCAAAAGCTCGTGTAAGTGCCGTAGGTAAACACAATTTTCACCCAAAATTTACATCATACTATGGAGAAAAAAATATAGATCAGTGACCCACTCTGTGGTTAAATTATTATTTGACATTTTAAGTAAAAAAAAACTACTTGTCAAATATGCCCTCTTGTAATATTGTTTTCGTATAATATAATTGTATGGTCTGTGATACCGAGTTTGATTGTACCTATTTTGCAATGTTACAGAGCCACCGGAACCGATGGCAACGATAAACTCTTAAAGATTGTGCCCGATTGGACGGAAGAAGCTGCCAACGACGATCACCTGTGGTCCGTAACGTCCCACAACGTGGACTTCTGCTACATTGGCGAATCGGAGTGCTCGGTGAGTTGTAATGTCAACATATTTGTAATACGCTTTAGATGTTTTGCGTTTACGAATTATTTCTTTTATAATATAATAAATGTAATATACACCGCTGTAAATATTGTAAATATTTATACTTGCGAACATTCAACACACTACCTATATATTACATGTAGGTTTATAAACACACAATATGTATATATATATAGCAAACGCGTTCGCTGTTCCGATCAGACCCGTTTTAAAACCATTTTTATGTCTATTATATTATGCTATCCCTTAAAAGTTTTATCACAACACGTCACACATGGTTGCCTTAGTTTTATGATTCTGTGTGTTATTAAAGTTCATAATGGGTAACCAAAATTCGTAAATAAAAATTATTATTTCTGGTCAACCGAATATCCAAAATAAATACGTATAATATTATATACGTATTATATTATATTATACAATACATTATATTATTACGATTATCCATAAATAAAATACATTTGATATTTTTACACGTAAATATTACCTGCCTACAGTATTTTCCATTGTTATTAGAAACTTTATAGCTTTGAATAAATAATAAGGTTGGTTATTAGATCTAAACCAATGTGTTATCATTAATACACGTATTGTATTTTAATGTAAAAATGTATATGAATATGCACATATTTGAACACAGAAAATGCCTAAAATATGCGCAACCATAAATTATTAAACTAATGAATATGCAACTAGAATTTTAATTATTTATCAATATGACTTATCATTATAAATTCCATATAAGTACATTTATTACAAGTTTAAAAACACGGATCAAATATTTAAAAAAATTATTGATAAATATTTTTAATCGACATTTTGAAATTAAATTAATTTTTAATTTACTATTGGAAACGTTTTTAGATTAATATACCAGTTTTAGTTGGACAAATAACAATGAGATAATAAAAATATAATACTGTTATAATATGTTTTGGTTTTTAGATGAAATATATAGAAACAAAAATAAAACTATATTTATGAATTGATTGTGGAAATATAAAAAAAAAAATTCTCATGTATAAATATACTTTATGCATTATATGTATATAATGTACTTGGCTTCTGTAAACAAAAAATGATATATATTTGTAATATTTTATGACTACAAATTTAATCACGAATCGTATTTTATTCAACTTTAACAAAACGTCACATATACGACCTTATTTTACACTATTTTGTTGTGCACGGTTTCAAACAGTAACGTAATACGTGATGAACAAAAAATAAATACAATGTTTTGTTATAAGTACTTATCTTCATTTTTGTAAACTTGATAAAATATGAAAATCATTATTTCGTATACTTGATTGCTCAACTTTCATCTAGTTTTGTTATCCTTACATATTTTTGATAATTTTAAAGTTTATTTCCTACTCTGAAAAATTAACACAGAAGAAAATTTACAGAGCTATTTAAGAAAAGTAAATTAATACCCAGAATCAATTTATGTTCCGTTTAAATCTTCTGATAGTTCACTAAATATATATAGAATATCCAAGCAAACAGAACCGTAAGCAAAACTATTGCCTTACAAGAGAAAAAAATGCTAAAATCATTATATTATAACTATGGATACTACACAACCTATTTTGACCAATTTTGGCACGATGGACATACTTAAATGACCTCGTGTGTATACACATATATTTATATTATATTATTTAAAGTCTTTCCTTAAAGACCGGCTTTTTACTAAGAGAAATTTTTATTTCACTATATAAGCATAAAATCAATGTAAAAATACCTCAAGGGAATGACCTTAATATTTATACCACTGACTTCTCAGAAGGAATCTCACAACTTGATCAACTTACACCAAAATACCTTTAAATAATAACAAATAACAAAACTGATATGTCATTACTGATATGCCATATAAAAAAAAAATCTAGTGAACCAAATAAATGGAAAATCACGATAAATTTATATGTTTTAGTTAAAAAAAAAAGTCGATGGCTATCGCTTAACAACATACCTAACCAAAATAATAATTCGTATTACATAGTAGTATATGCATTATATATACATGATAATACTTAGTTGGGACCCAATACAAGTGAAAAACAATCCTAATTGGTGTTGACTCATCAATAATGAGTTAAACCTTAAACCACGCTTGCACGTTTCATTAAAATGTGTTTTTTTTAAGAGTTTTGATAAATATTTATTTTTTTTATGTTTAAAAATATCTAAATTGATACCGTTTTATTGGAAAACCTTTACCAATCCAACTCTATTACTTAATAATATATTAATATTGATGTTTGATTTTTTTTTTCATTTTATAGTTGTTTTGACACATTTTAAATCAGATACTGTTACGTATCAATGCCTTGGGGTTTTATACACAAGTATTTCAATTTTTTACTCTCTGATAAGTTTGTTTACTTTGTTTCCCAATGGAAATCAACATGACAATATCACTGTGCTTGCTAATGCTACGGAGAAATAATTCAAAACCGAGATAAGATAAATATGTCAAACAAAAGTTTATCAAAATCAAAATTCATTTGTCTCATATCAGCTCGATCTCTAAATAAAAGCTTTTCGGTATAACCACAGACCTGTACATACTACGTTACTATATTATGCATATAACTCTTGATGCTATTAAATACTTTATTGTGTAAAGTTTTACAACTAACACTGCGGTTATGGTTTTACTTTCAGGAAAAAATGTTTATAATATATAGACATTAGACATGTACACCAAAAAAGTATTTTAACCGTAAAACAAAATATATTTTCGGTACAGGAAATTGAATAAATAAGTGACTCTTCCATTCGGAGATCTAACTCATTAGCGTATTCCATTCTACTCACAAAATTCAATCTAATTTATCTCTAGTTGTATAACATGTTCATACAAATAAGTCATTAAATACAGCCCATTCAAAAAAAAAAAAAATAATAACATTTCTATCTGTTGGAATTGACTTGACAAAAATTGAGCGAAAATTAATCATTTTGATTTATTTATTATGCCTAAAATATAATAATTATAATACATCTTATTGCTAATACTTCAAATTTCATCTCAGGTTTTACTTTAAAATCTATATCCAGATCAATAAAACTTAATTTTTGTTTATTAATTACTGCAGTGAGTTAGTTTTTTCTGGAATTTTACTTTTAACATCGTAAATTATTAATATAATATTAAACATAGCAACCTCTTCACGCACTACGTCGTCATTATGAATCGTTGACCTGGGACGCAATTCAACTGATTTCTGATGCAAATTTTCAGTCCAATTAAATCTGTAGTATACGTATTTCCATCCATAGACTATTTTTACGTTCTGCGTACACGTTTTACATATATATTAAAAATACATATTCTCAGTGATCGCCTATCCCATTGTTTGCGTTTGTCATAATAATTGCGCGTCGGTGGTTCGTTTTTCGTTTTTACGTGCAGCATCTATAATTCTGGGAATAGTTTTCAATTGATTTGTGCATAAACAATGCGTTTAAATAATTAGATACTTTTTATAATACTGTTTTCTCAAGGATAAAGTTATAAATTATACTAATGCAATTAACTGTAGCTTAAATTTTTTCCATCATTCTTGTTTTATCGTTGTATCGTCTATAAGAAAGTGGTCCATGTTGGTAATGCATGAGCCATTTAACATTTTTGAGACGTCGACCAAAATATGACAATTTATTATAATGGGCTATACTTACATAACATGTCTTGTACATTTTATCGTAATAAACTTTTTTGAAATTAACATCTGAATTTCGATTCTCACCTCTTTGCGTGCTTTTGTGTTTCATATACAATATACATACATACTACTATTAATATTAGTATATATATATATGTAGGCGTGACTTGTAGTTCACTATCAAAGTTTATTCGACCTACGGGTAGATATTAACATAACATTATCATAATGTTTAAGTTTTACCATTAAAGTTTTATGATGTACGAGTATTAAGATTGCCTACGCCAACAGTTGTCTGTAACACGTATCATATATTATTAACTAAACATTTAAAGTGTCCGAAAAACAGTTAAAATGGACAATGGTGATGATAATTATTATAACAATTTAAATTAGAATAGTACAATATTTGTAGATCCACGTAGAGTTGTTTTCATATTTTGTTTAATTTTCAATTGAATTATAAAACAAAAATTGACTAATTAAATATAACGATGTCACGCAAACTAATTATTTCATATTCTACATTTCAATTAATTTACAGTGCGGCATGAAAAAAGTGCTGGGCAGTATTAAATTAATTTTCAACGTCCAATATTTTGTCATGTTATTATAAAATATGTATTATGTATATTATACTATGTTTCAATGTTGAAAATATCTCTCTCAAATAACCGTTATATATTAGAATGGTTACTGCGTATACATCCCCTTTTGACGTATCTATTAACATTAATAAATAACGATGAGTGGTTAATATTGTTACTACTGTGAGTAATTTTCAACATCGTAACTCCATTATGCATGTTTAACATAATTATATTACTATTATTATTATTCTCATTATTATTATTATTATTATTATCAACCTTCCTAAACGTATAAAAAAACACTATGTTATTTACACTAAATCGACTATATATACAGTAACTAAAAATACAACTATTGTATATTTTCATTATTGATGTACCTACTCTATAACTGTACAATTAATTGTCAATCTATCAAATTTGTGAGAGGGGGTGAAAATATATTTATTATTACACACAATTATAAAATTACTATGACTTAGAAGTTAAAATCCATATTAAATATTTTAAAACTATTAAAATCTACATTAGATTTATGCGTGAAAGACAAAAATAAAGTATTACTATACCAAAGTACATAACTTATACTATCAAGCTTATTTCTTATTAATCATACAAACGCAATATAAGACCAGTCAACAAACTTCGCACAAAAAAATTTAAAAATTAATAACATTGATTTTAATTTAATTTACGAGGTTTGCTGTTTGTAGTTGTATACAAATATTGACGTAGCTGTTCGTTTAAAATTTTCTTTTTCGTTAGTTTTATAAATTACTGTATTTGAAACTTATGTAAGATAATAAAAGAATATTTGAATGTTAATAATGTGCTTAGTCATAACCTATTTATATTTATAATATTTTTAATGTTACTTACTAATAATAAATTTACTGTTAAATTCCAATAAAACGAATAGCAAACGTAAATAAAAATGTTCTTTTCCTTTCTGGCAAAGCGGGGCAAGCTTGTATGAAATCAAATGAAATATTACACGAGTATTCGAGTGGTTCATTAATAATCTATATTCATATTGGTTTTATTTTGAAAAGAAAAAATAGGATTTTATCTAGTTTAAATTGAAACAGAAAGAGAATTTTGTTGTTAACAGTTACAATCCATACTTTTTTATTTATATTTAGGTACGTTACTTTAAACAAGTATAAATAAAAATGATTATTTATAGATGTAAAATTGCAGCAGAAACATTTGGCTTAACTCAATCTCTATTTCATAAATGAATACAAATGTAATAACATAAATCATTCATTGTAAATACAATTTTTTTTTTTAATTTTAAATATTAACATTTATCTGATGTTATCGTGATATTTGTTAATATAATATATTATTATATTATTTAATATTTAGTTATTAAACTATAAAGTGTTTTCGATTTGCAATAAAGTTCATGCCGATTAGAAGTATTGCAATTAAATATAGGTAATATATAATATATTTATTGATCAAAAGAACATCGGCAATATAGGCCGTTAGTTATATTATATTTTTACATAATTTTCATGTATATAATTATATTTGATTATCTTTATTTCCAGTATAGGTTCCCTGGCTAAATTATAAATACTGTATACTGGACTGCCGCAAAATTCTTCTATTGCCAGTCAATAGACACAAACTAATCAGTTAAGTGCGGATTTGGACGCTATGTATAACAGCAGTGGTGCGTAACTTTTTTAGATCCGCGACTCCCCCCCACTTAAATTTATTTATTTCATTAAAATAACCCCTTATCAATATTACATATAAGTTCATATACAGTCAATGTTTATGTTCATGTAGAGTAATCATTAATTTTAAATTAAAAAATATAAATATAAATACAATAAATACTAAATTGTTTATTATATAACATTGCACCGTAGTTATATTTAGTAATTACATCTCTCAGTCATGATGAAAAAAAAACGTAAATTTTCATTTTACAAATTATAACTTATTATTAATACATAATTAGTCAATATTTTCCTGTGCAGAATTTATTAAAGGTTTTGCATACTTAAAATAAACATTAAACACTTTTTGTGGTATCTCATGACATCCCATTTAATCTTTACAGAAATTCTGTGCATTTAAAATCATATCTTTCATCAAAACTGCCATCGTAATTTACTTATATAACATTTTATTTTTATAGAGAAAGACTAGTTACAATAGTTTTAACATATATAAATATATACATGATTATACAAACGAATTTCAGATTATTGAGAAAAAATAAACGTAAATAAAATTATAAATATAGTTATATTGTGATAGGAATAATAAAGGTAGATAATATGTCAAAAAATAAATAAAGAAAGAAATGTATAACATTAAGTATTTTATAAAAAAAAAATCAATAATATCATATCTCTACTATAAACAATTACATTTATTTTTATGTTTGTTGTGTTTTAAGCAATTTAGATATTATTTATTCAAATTATAACAATTTAATATTATTTATTTGAAGAGTTTGCTAAACACTAAAAAATATGTATATATTTGTTGCTATTTTTACATTTTAATATTGTGATATGGTAGGAAATAATTCACCGAAAGAATTATCTGTAATATAACATATGTGAGTGGTTTGAAATTCAACTATTCAAGAATTTATTTACACAATACGTTATTTAATGGAAAAATAAGATATAATAGTTTTCCATTTGAAATGTATACTTAAAATGTATGCAATTTATTGTGATAATATGTACTCTATAGTTAATTCGTTTATAAAAGCTGTGCAAAGCAATTTTTAATCGATACAATTTCATTGAATTTACGCATTCAATAAAAATCTGGGTTTCGTTGTAGACGAGAAAATGTTATAGTTAAGTGGTTTTATGTTGGCCGACACTATTAAAAAAGTAAAAATTATACACATAGTGAATACGCGTATTTCAAATATTGAACTATACACGATATTTATTTCAGATAGTATACCATAAAAACCTCTTTTCGCAATATGTTTTGAAAATATTTGTATAAACAACGTACGCCTACGTTGTTTGTACATAAAATGCAGTAGGTGAAATATTAAAATATTTATAACGTAACTTTGTAGAATACGCGACCCCACGTAGAACGATTGGTCCGAAAATGTGTAGCACTATTAATATTCAATTGTTTATCAAAATATATACAACTAGACGATTTAAAAAAAAAACCATTTGACGATGATTTATATAATACCATATAAATGGAATATCACCGGTACACCAGTATGAATATAAATGTTCATAACCAGAATTAATTTATTATTACACTTTTGACGATCGATTTTTGTCTTACCGAAACTAATTATTACTCGAGTAAAAGTATACAGGTATTTAAAAAAAAAAAAAAAAGTAAGTAAGTAATTCTTAAAGAGCAAGGTAAATAAATATTTTTTTTAGATGTCCCGTACTGTTCGTTTTCTGGAAAATGTAAATGAATTATTCATGTATAAATCGTGGTCTAGCCGTAGTAGTGAGTGTATAGTATATTATTTCTTTGGCGTCTGTCCATCAACTCCAGTCCACGATATCCATATAGTAATAATAGCTGGTTTATTCTTTAAGTTTTTAAATTATTCGATTTCGTAAAAGGTAAATGTGACATATTATACGATATATTTTGTTCAAAAACAATTTGTGTCGAACCAAGAAAATATTTTTTTTTTTTAGGTTTATATTTGATTTTTTTCTATTAAAATGTCTATAAATGAAGATATTAATAAATTCTCTATATTTATTTTAATTTAACAGTTATCAAAATAATATTATTACGTATGCATATATTATCAAGTATCTACTTAGTCAGAGATTTTGTGCGATTGGAGTAATTCAGATTCGATTAAATACAAAACATATGAAAGTAATATTATATACAGATGTACAAGTATTAACTATTCATTTTTTATTTTTAAATATTGGTCAGAGTTGTTTAGTTATCACTGTTTTCAGTGTTTTTGTTTTAAAATACTAATTGCGGAATCATTTTTTCATTGTAATTGTTAATACCTTTGGTGATGGAATTGAGATAATTGAGATAATATGATGATTATATAATATATACGCCTTATTGTTCAAATTTATGATACACGAATAAATATATATATATTATATACTTATATTAATAATTCAATATTGAGATCTCTATTTACTATAACTGATCGTTATAATTTTTTTTTTCCGTTACGATGTTTAATATAAATTTTGGATTTTAAAACCTTTTTTTATTGTCTATACGGTGAAGCTTAAATTTTATCAACACAACGCCAACCACATTTAACTGTCACTTTAAAATCCAAGGTTATCAGTTTATCACTCTTTCTTTGTAATGTAAATTTGTATATTCGTATTAAATATTATAATTACATACGCGGCTGAGTTTATATATTTATAATACGTACTATACTGGTGACTTAACTTTGTTTGATATAAAATATATCATATTAGCGATTGTATCTTTCCGCGAAACCATTCTATACAATTCTATTCTCCGTATTTTTTTATTATATTATTTTATAACTTTGAAAACATTTTCGAAAACTTTTCCTTCGTTTTATTTATTTTTGGTTTTGACGTCTCTCTCGACATGTTGAATTCGTTTGTCACATCACGCGTGTTATGTATTTAAATTATTAATGTTTCACCAATACCAAAATCATTACCTAATTTTTGTTTTATTCTATTATAATTTATAAAGTTCAAATAATTTAGAAATTACAATACTACATACAGTTATTATACTATTTATACTAATAGTTCGTAGTACACCCACTTTTTCAAAGGCAATACTATTATACTTGTGAATTTTTATTTTTCCAAGTTCACAATAACAAAATCGGTTAAAAACTATAATATTATTTGACTTATTTATTTCTTGTAATTACGATGTTATATCGTACCATTGTCATTTTCACGTGTAAGTTTTATTTTTTTCTCAGTTCCAGCTAGTATCATTTATTTATTATTTATGCATTATATTAAACTATATATTATTTTAATATTGTATTAGGTGGTTAACATTGAGCTTTGAAATGTCATGTACAAATTGTACCTATAATCTTGCCCTAATAAAATATGAAAATATTACTTTAGAAATTTTAAATTTAATCTCTAACATTTTCACACCCTAGTCGTCCTGTGTAACGCAATCATAATATAATACATATAATAAACATATATTAATTTTTTCGACCAATGTTAGTTTTAATTTGCTTGACGAGATAAATCAATTTAATATCTAACGAATAAAAAATAATTAACCGGAAAATGTTGTATATTCGAAACAATTTTCACAATTTCCTGTTTAATGAATGTATTCGAATCCTTTAACCTAAAGCGTGTAATATATTATTATAATATAATCAATCCGTCGAAAATTGTTTCTATACCATGAAATATATACGTAAATATATATATACGGCGGAAGGAAAAAGGTAAGACTAGAGAGATGGATGTCCGCACACGCGACTTTGAAATATCTACCCTAAATATAAAACGAATACGATATCGGGTAAATCCAAACGGTATTTACAGTTGTATAGGCCTTTGTACTTCCGAACTACCTACCCACTTACTGCGTTTTCCAATAATAATATAATCCACCTGATTGTATCCTACTGATGAATATTTGATCGGTCAAATTTTCGGGTGATTATTTTCAACGTAAGAAGACGATCACTCCAGTGCTTTTAGACGATTTAGGTTGGTTTTGAATGTTGTTTTGGTAAATGTGCATACCTACATGACTCAATGTAGGCACCCTCGTAAAACCACATATTTTTTCACGAAAAAGAAATCGATATTTTTAATACATGTTTTATCTTGGTGTTTTTTTTCTTTCTTTAATACTTTGCCCTTAATGGCAATAACCTTGCTATTTCAACTTTGTAACAGTATACTAAAATAAAATATTTTAAGTGTCATATCACGTCATATCGATTATTGGAACAAAAATTGATTATATTTTAGTGGTTAAATCTCAAAGTTCAAACAAGCAGATGATCATGATATATTATTGAACATGTTCCTCTTCGCCTCACTAAAGATTAAATTTTACAAATAATCAACTATTAGTTAAATTATAAATATTTATCTTAACTGTAATTTTTATAAGTAAGGCTGATACCTATCTGTTGTCGTTTATTATAGTTATTAATGATAATAACTTATCATTGTACAACGATATACATTTTATTGTATTATTTATAATATGTTATTAACAAATATATGTATTTATGGAGAAGTATTTGTATGTTAAATTTACAAATCGTTATCCAAAAGCAGGGCTTTAAATCAAAATAAAAATTTTCAATATTGGAAAAAATATTTTTCCAAGCATTTTATTTAATAAGCCAAACGTGTGTAGGTACTTATCAAAATAAAACTTGCAATAACAACAAGTCAATCGCTCGTCGAACCCCGATTCCTATTACAGTATTATCCTATAATATGTATACTATATTGTAAATATTCTATTTTCAGAAAACAAAATATTAGACATTAGTTATTAATTATTAGTAGTTATTACTATACACAGTGTTCGGTATGATATCCAATATTTATAGTCAATGTTATTACCCAATTTAAGAATGAGTGTGCCTATGAACAATATTAAATATAAATAGACCTGATGTCTGTTTGCTTGTATACTTTTGAATTTAAAATTAATTTTTTTTTTACATTTATTTAAAATCGATTTGATTATGTAATGATTTTGGCTTTGATACAAATTATCGATTTTAACTTTATTCAATTTTAATAGAAATTTTGAAAACAATTAACAAGCATTCACGATTTCGATATTTTGATTTTTTAAAACATTTTTATCGATGTTCAAAATCGATTTTGAAATCAATTTCAAGCCCTCTCCAAAAGATGAAATGTTACATTTTATTATTGATTCTCTAATCTCGTGCTGGCTTGATAATATATCATAATTTATTAAAAATAACACAAGATAGGTATATTATTTCCATAACTTATAATGACTTATTGATTTGTTAGCCAGTAAAACTTAAATTTCTCAATTTGTCGTTCAGTCAGAGTTTATTATAAAAAGAAAATCATCCCTTCCACGCCAAAAAAATAATGTGACCAACTATATTATAATAGATTCTTTTTGGAAATAACTTTTCCAATCAATCTAACTTTTAAAGTTTCAAAAGTTTGTTTTAAAATGCTATAGTTATAAATACGCATTTATATTTTATACAAACCGATTCTTGATGTCATTAATGTTTTATTTTTTCAATCTGGAATAAAATTTAAAATTTAAAACTATAATTAACTTATTTGTAATTATACAATATAAATTATATACCAATTTTGGTTAGCTTATCATTACCACATAACTCGATGTAAATAATATTATAATATATATCCTACATATAAATTAAACACTAAATATATACCTATAGGGCTATATTATTAAACGATTTTCCAACATGAATAAATTATGTGATAATTTTTTTTTTTTTTTAATCTTTGAGCTATTATAGTCTATATAAAAGTAATTGTACAATTTATATAGTTATTATTTTATTAATTATTAAATGTCTAGACTTTTAATTTACTATTTTTATATAATTTTTTTGTTATTGTATCTTTCATATTTCTCTGCTAAATTTAACATCGGGGAATTATGTGAAAACCATATGCAACAAATTATGAATACTGTGGAATGAGATAAAACATTATCGAAACGCGGTAGTAAAAATAATTGATTTTTGTTTACAAATTAAAATTATAAACCTACTTAAACTATAAACTATATTTTGTCCTTAACCATTGATCGATTCGATTTAATACCATCGACTGTGTATAGTTCTTAGTTAACTATTCGTGATGTGATAGAAGAGTGTATGTCATCATTATCGGATATATCCTATAAATGGTTTAGGGTTTTTTTTTCCAATCTTATAGTCTCACTATTTTTTCAATTAACATTTTTTGAGTAGAGTACCTGTCAATTAAATTAAACAAAGTAATTATAAAATCATTGAGTAATAAATTCACACTATAATTATTTAAAATAGTGTATTTATTTTTACGTATTAACTAATAACCTATTAGGCATAATATATGTACCTAGATCATTTAAAAAATATTGCTATTATAAAATAATAATATTATACTTATTTCTGATTCAGATTCCCATATTGTATATAGTTAAGCCACCCGAAATGATATAATAGTGACCACGATTAAATCCACAGTTTTTGAATAGGCAATCGTACACAATAGCATATAGCAGGGGTGACCAAACTTTTTTTGGTCACGATCTACTAAAAATACACTTCACCTTTGAGGATCGACTTCCATAGAAAATTTATATAAAAATTATGCAGGTAAAACTTATTGACAATTTGTTCACTATCTAACCTCGATTAATTTAAAAATTTAAATTAATTTAACTAAAAATAAATTCTAACATGATCGACTTTGAAATTGTCCGCGATCGACCGTTTGGCCGCCCCTGGTATATTATATCATACATATTACATTATTGTCCATTACCGCGATACATTGTTTATAATTGTTCATTCTAAAATACGTGCGTCGTCCCAGTTGTTGAGCTTATTTAGAAAACTGTATACAAAATAAATCAATATAACATTAAACCTAGAATGGATACATACACCAAAGGCGTCGTAACGGATACTTGAACACTGCACCCCCATTGTTTTAAACGAATTGTAGATTAGTGTAATAATATGTATTGATTAATACAAAATAAAAAATTAATAAAAATAAAAATAAATAAACAATAAGGGTTCTGATGCAACTTTAATTTGACGTAAATAATTTATTACAATTATTTTGTGTTTGATATAGAACCGCGAATACGCAATTATGTCTTACGAATTAAATTACAATGTTCGTTGCTACTCGAGCGGCAACAAAAATAAAAACGTTATCACGTCATGAAATTCTCAATTTTACAATCACGCATTCGTTTCAGGAATATATTAGGTGGTTACTTTTATAAAAACTACGTGAGTGTTTTATATTGATGTTTTTTTTCCCCTTATCGTTTATGTACATACTATAGAGTATCTGTTATTATTATTTACCCTTTTTCTGATAGTAATAATGGTTCTGAAAAAAAAAATCTTGCTAAAAAGGGTTTGCATGAGAATTTTGTTTAAACGAGTTTTAATCGAATTTATAATACTGACTGTCCTAAAAACCAATACGTTATTCGTACCCTTTTCAAACGTGGCCTTTATTTCATCAAAATATTTATTATCATATTTACAGAACAAGCCTACATATAGATAAAGAGATTGATGACTTAAAACAAAACAACGAATAAAAATAGTAACAATTTCTACCTTTCTCGCCAATGTGCCTGGAAAATATAAAATTTAATTTTACCTTCCATTTTGTTAGTGGACATATTCAATATTTGTTATGTTCATTATTTTTAATAAATTTGATGATATATTGGGTAAGAGTACCTTGAAAATAAAGTTAAGCTTTTAGGTAAATTACAGAAATGGTAATAATGAAAGCTGTGGATAATCAATCATAAATTAATTTTAATTTCATAAGTTATAAATATCGCAAAAATAAATAATATATTATACAAATAGTATGACTAAAAAATTAAAAATAATTGATAAAAAAAATGTTTTTATTTTTCATTATATATTTTAAATTTGTGTAAGTAAGTAGTCATGTAAAATATTCGAATAAAAGCGTATAGATACTTTTTCAGTTCCTACTAAAATACGTTGAAGTATATGCGCATAAATATTTAATAAATTAGAATACGATGAAGAAAACCTGTGTTATTAGATTAAGAAAGAAAAATATTATACATTAGTCGTTCTCATCTACACATCTATAATAATATTTTGCATATTAATATTATCTTAATAAATGAAACCCCAAACACTTGTTTTTACACTTATAATCAAAAGATTCAAACCAATATCTTTGTATAAAAGATTCATATTTTTATAGTTTTCGAGGAGAGAAAACTACATATTTATTATAGGACATCGCAGAAATCTAATTATTTTATCCTACCGATACATTACATTTTTTCTATCTCATATGTAATATTATTTCAAATTACACAAAACCTGCGTTTCAAAATTTTGCACATTTTACTTAAAATTTAAAATAAAAATATAATTCTTAGAACTGTTAATAATAATTAAAATTCTATACCTTTATTTAATATTTATTATCGATTTGTATACAGTAAGTAAATCAAATGTAATTTTATCACAGCGCCCCTTATATCTTTTCTATTGATCAATACTGAATTGATTTCATAGATTCTTATAAACAAACATTTCATGTATTATTTATTTTAAAAGATTTTTTAAATCATAAAAAATATACGATGCATTGAAATTGCATCGTATAAAAAAAAATAAAAAAAACCAAAACAATAACAATATCAATTGTATGGAGTTTTTATTTCAAACCTTCTCTAATTGTTATCATAACCATTGTATTTCATATCCATTTTTTTTTCACCGACTATTTATTCTGTCATCCCAGGCTCATCTTCATCAAAACTATTTTTAAAGAATGAAGAACTGATATTTTTAACAATAGGTAGCTTTATCGGGATACATTTCGTTAATTGTTGTCGACATTTTTACGCATTCGTTATTTTTCTAACGTGGTACAGGTAATGTGGTTCAATATCAGGACATGGTCTATTATTTATTTATTCTAATTTTTATTATGCACAGATAATTCAGCTTTTGTATGATTTATTCAATCAAACCATAAGCAGCTACAGCGTCTATGTTATTGTACTATAAACAGTAGTATTGTATTACACCATTACATTTTACGGCAGTCTAATTCTATTTTTCATAATTTAATTTGTTAACAACTGTAACGTCCGCTCGGCATTCCGAATATTATATTATGTATACAGTAAAACTAAAAGTATAAAATGTTACGAGCTAACATTTCATCCAAACGTATAAATTATTATATATTGTTTCGCTTAATACGAAACCGAACGGCGTGGCGGCGGCGTACGAAAGAACAGAAGAAATATTGTTTATAATACACAAAACTCGAGTAAACCAAACCTTGATTGTTTTCTGTTTGAATTTATGATGACTATATTAGTGCGGATTCCATTGTATCTGGTGTGTGCAAACGCAGTAAATTACAGGAATTAGGGGTTTTCGTGGACCAAATCGGGAAACGCGAATTGTCCATAGGACTGCACACCTTTGGACTAAACATAACATAACGGCGACTCAATACTGCATAATATATTATTATACCTGATAAATACGCACACATGCATTTGATCATATTATTATGCGTACCTATCAGCAGCTACTTATTCACCGTGCCCGTGTGTAATATGGTATATTGATGGTATATTATAATAATTTATCACCGTATTGTAAATCGCTGTCAAATCGGATAAACGTTACGAAAAACCGACGACTTCGAGTGGCCACGTATGTCGCCGCATAATTATTTCTGTACAATCGTGAGACTTGATACGGATGTCATATCACATCATTTTTCAGAGATAACGTCATATTGAAAATTACTATGTCAAAACGAGGTATAAACACATACGGCCAAACGTACAAAATTATCCCGATTCACGGAGTCTCTAGATGCCGATTAACGTTTGTTACTTCTGGTTTATCATCATTGGTTAATTTTAACGTCTATAAATGCATCGTTTTTTAAATACTCCAATGAAAATACCGGTTTATATGAAACGCGTTTTTTCTGAAATTCTATTGTCGTTGAGCTGAATTTGGCGCTGTAAGTTTCAACCCATTCCATTATCATAGTTGAATTCGAAAACGAGTGTGGGCTATATCTTCCCGATGGGCATTTTGCAGATCATGACACCCATACACACCCATCGGGTACGGCCTTGATTCGAGTACATTTGAATTCGTTCTATAAATAAATTCGTTCCAACACATCTCTCTTATTTTTCCAAACAGTATTTTGATGGTTTAACAAACGTATTACGGAATACAGCTCCGTTTATAATAAAGTCGCACGCATTATATTGCACGCGTTTCTATTTAAAGTAAAATACAATGTATCCTTCTCATATATTATTATAAATTTTAATATCAAACTGTAATAGTATTGGTGATTTCTTTTTTCTGGTTGTGCGAGCGGTTATTACTTATTAATTTATTATCATCATGCTACAGTAGCCATGTATGCACATTAATATAATATATAATAATTAATTGTATGAACGAATTTTATATTTTGCGTCACTACATTATTATATTGTATATTGCGTAAAATAAAAACGTCATTATTTAATTTTTGAAGATAATCGAATGGTTTTTTATTTTTACTTGCTCACATGTCTTATAAAAAAAGGATTGATATCAATATATATTATGAATTTAATTAATATTTCATAACACACCGTATTGGGTATAAAAATCGTACAATATTAAATATTTGTTACCTCTGATGACTTATAAAGAATATAATAAGATACATGGTATAAGTTCTGGTATTTTTTTTTAGCGTTTAGAAATTAAAATTTTCACTGTGATGATGATTTAATTATTGAAACTACACACAGAGTGCGGTAATTTTTACTTGTTGGACATGTTTAAGTAACCGTATGCTTAGGAATTTATTTATTTTAAAATTCAAAAAAAAAAATATATATACGAATGTATTTATACTTTATAACAATGCAATATTGTTATAATGTTATTTTATGATTCGTGAATTAAAAAATCATAGATTCTTCTTTTTTTTTTAAATTAATTTCATTTTTTCTTACTGTGTTGAAAACTGTGACTGTATTATAGTTTTAAATATATTTTAAATTTATTTATGTATTTATTTTTATCAAAGTTTGGAAATCTCGTTATCTAAAATTGATATCGTACCATATTTGTACTATAAAAGAAAAACCAAACAATCGTTTTTCACACAATTTGTTATCAATGTACTTGAATTTGAATTATGGCATTAACTACGTACTGATGCTTAACTGCAGGAAATTGCTTTCTGATTGCAGTGATCATGATTTATATTTATTTTCGAGTGCATAATAATACAATACAACACTGTCTTGTGCACCTGAGTTACATATGAATAGATATATTTTAAGCTACTTTATCTGGTTTTGGTTTTTGTTGCTGATGTTGATGGTACTTTAACATCGATGAACGTTTTTTATGACTATTATAGTATTGAATGGGCCACCGTGGTTGATACATTATGTTATATTCTGAAATTTTAACCCATATGATAAACTGTACAAAAAAAAATATATAAAATTTATTATTTTTAGTAGAAATTATATAATATACAGTCGATAGTTGAATTATTATCTGCACATGAAGTATAAATGTATGTAGTTTGTCACTACGAAATTAATAAGAGATGTTTAAATACAACGCGGCTCTATTATTATTAATTTTTAATTGATTGAATTGTCTGATAGTATATAAAAGCGATAAGATGAAAATTTGAGTATCATTAATTTTCATTACAAATAATAGTAGTGGTGATTATCATGATCACTGTGTTGGTATAAAAATATTGCGAAGAAATATTTTATTGGTGAGTTTGTTCTTAATTAGGCAGGAATTTTCAATTCCCACCCTATTCCACGATGCACACTATATTATATATCTATGTGAACTTAAAAATCGTGTTTAAAATAGTCAATATAATAATAAAAAGTTTTATAAATCTAAAATATTATACAATCATCCAAATGTATTATAACATAGAATCTATCGTATAATATAACTATTATTTATCCTATTAATTATATATTTTTGTTGTGGAATCAACTTTCTTTTTTTTTATTTCGTGTAGTGTTTCCAATTTCGAATTAAAATAATAATTGCTAAATTAAATTAAACCGACTGTGCAACAAATTCAATTATTTATTGTGGTGTAGCTAAATACATTTAAATGTATAAAATTAAATATTTTGATCTAATAATCCAATTCTTCCAAATCATATTATATTGTAGTGCGTTGAATTTTTTTTTTGCACACAGCCCACTATATTTCTAAATCACGCTATAATATAAATAATATTATATCTGTACAATATAACAATTTTTTATGGTTATTACGCTTTTATTGTATATGTGAAAACCCCGATTGCGTGTCAACTGTAAAAAACGTAATAGCCATTATTATACTATTCACACGTAATCTGAATTTAAATTTGACTGAGCAAACACCATTACTGACTAGGTACCCCAGATGCGTTTTAAACATGTATAGCGTGAGGTAGAGTCTACTTGGCATCTAAACCCTTCCCCATTGGCACCTGTAAACATTTTATTATATTTAAAATAGTATTTATTCGAGTTTTAAAATGTGATATTCTAATAAAAATATACCGGAATATATTAATAATTTATTTATTATAATATGTACGATTTTTTTTTATTATTATTACATAAAAATATAATAACACTTCTTTTTTTTTATGTTTGGAGAGATTTTAGTTAGATACTTTTTTTATTTCAACGATTATGGTTAGGTAGAATATGGCGTGTGTGTTGCTAAAATTCCCAGATATTATAGACTAGCGGTACCTACCCGGGCATTAGCAATGGAACCACTAGCTTAACACCAGCACCGACAGGCAACTGGTGCGTCCACTACGCCACGCCAATAATTATAATACTTAAATTAGGGATTGTTAAACATTTATGTTTTTTCCAGTTTCGGTTTCGGTTAGGTTTTTCAAAAAAAAATTCCCAAGGTTTTAGTTTTAATCATAAATCTTAAAAATATGAAACTGAGGTTGCGGTTAATACCAGTTATAACCTGTTACCAAAAAATATTTTTTAACTAAAATTTCAAGTGATTTTAACCGTATAGCACCTACTTTATGTGTATACAATATTTTATAAACGTGACCATACACGGCATAAACGATGACCGTTATAATCTGCAGTCGCCAGCAAAATACGGCAAATTCAATAATGATTAGGTAATATTATTATGTGAATAATTTAGTGTTTTATTATGATCATAATAATTGCATTATTATTCTATCGTGACACTACACGCTAATTATTGAATATTGATACACTGTGCTTTGCTATTAATTAACTTGTTTTCATTATAACAATGACATAGAAAATTAGACCATCCATTTTTAATATATTTTCGAGTTTCAACATACTCTTTAGTCAATAATTTCGTTTAAATATTTTTGAATAGTACTCGATAATGCCCAGCTATATTACAGTCTATAAACTATAATCAATTATTATTATATTATTAATTATATGAGTACTTCACTTCTTTTGAAAATAGTCCGTATAGACTGGATTGCAGGAAATTAATATGATTATTTTTACCATTATGCATACTATAAAATATTCTCGGAAAATATAAATTAAATAATAAATAATATTGTAAACGTCAAACAGATAGTATAATTTCTTTTATAAATTTAGTTACAGATAAAAAATTATAACCCAAATAAACCGAAAAAATTAAACTTTAAAAATTAGGTTCGGGGTTCGGTTAGGTTTTTTAAACATTTGAAAAAATGGTTTAGGTTGAAGTTCCCGTTCACAATTAACACAAGGTTCCCGCTTCTATAACCGGTTATTTTCGGTCCGGTTACAGTCCTTAAATAAAAGATTTTAATGTTGGGAAATTATTTCCTCCCCTCAAACTTCAGTATACTTATAAAGCTAAGGACGCCACTATAATTGCACTCACCTAACTATAAATTTCCGGCAAAAAACACAGTATAATTTATACAATATTATCACCAGGGCTCGGAAGTTCTGGCAAATGCATATTTTTTTTTGGTACGTCCTAGAACATCCAAAGTAAGATACAAATATGTTTCACACTTCTCTGATGTCATACACAAAATTTTATTTTGCTATTTTTTGCATATTTACGGTTTTTATTGCTATTTTGCTAATTTAAAGTTTTTATAGTGCTATTTTTGGGTATATTTTTACATACATACATATTTTAGGAGCTATTTTGCTAATTTGGAGTTATAAATGTTTTTATGGGCATATTTTTAAAAACTAAATTTAGTTAACCTACCAAACAGCCACCTACGAATATGTGAATCGTGTCAATCACATCGTACTATCGCACTATCATTGGATTCGTTGTATTATCGTGCTGCAGTGGTATTCTTGTCGATACCTACTATCATATTCTACCAAAAACATTGGAAATATGTAATATTAAATATATCTTAAATTTCATGCTTTAAAAAGTTTGTTGAAAATTTTATTTTGCATATTTTCTAATTTTTAGTGCTATTTGTAGCGCTGATATTAATTTTTTTATGGGCATATTTAAGTGCTAAAAATTAATTTTTTAGTATTATAACTTCCGAGCCCTGTTATTACTATAAAATAAATAACATAACTTATTTTATACAATCACCAAATTTTTATCTAACAACATTATACTCTATATTTGTGGATTAAAAATAAAAATAAAAAGATGGAATCGAATAAATTTACATGTCACGTAAAGCACATACCATATGATGTATTGTAGGTACTGTATCTTATACACAATACACAAATATTATATTGGTAATGTGAAGTGTATGCGCATAATGGAAAAAATATATATGGTTTTGATAAAAATATGGCAACGCAAATGATGGATCTAGAACAAAAAGTGAAAACATATATATATATATAAATATACATACTCCAAGCCAAACACAAATAACAATCGGTGAACCTCGAGATCAATTGTTCTATTTATTTTCTAATGTTCGTTCAAGAAAACTAAAGTCAACGAAAGACTACTGTTTGGTGGAAGTTGATAAAAAAATAATAACTTGAAGAAGTATTTATTATTAAAACACTACATGGTATCTAATAAATATAAATTTTATGTGATGGTCGCATATATATTATATTTCAGCGTTTCATTGTTTTTTAAATAACTATTACTATTATGACTAAAATAATAAAAATGCATAAAATACAATAATGCATAAATTATAATATTTTATTTAATCTACATGACGTAAGTACAATAATGTATTTATTTTGTATAACGTAAGTCCTCAGTTTTTGTTTGTAAATTATTTAGACAACAAATGACAAACTATTTACCTACCAAAAATAAAATGAAAAACATAAAACTCATCTGGCAGTGACTAAACATATTTTTACCTATGGAATTGTAACACGTAACTTACATTTTAATATACATCGTCAACTTTTGTTTTGATAATATTATTTTTGTATACCGCAAAAAATATGAGAGATTTTATTTTCGACTGCAATATAATTTTATAACCTCTATTTGTAGTTCGAACACGGTTTTCGACAGCAGTTTCGACGTCCTCGAATCAATATAGGTACAATAAAATTAATGTTATGTCTGTGTCAAAAACATAATATTTCTACAATCACAGGTTAGTCTCAGACGTCCGTGTTTGGGTGTGACTACGCGTTTAAAGTTGGATTTTACAACTGAGAAACTGTCACCATAAAATACCCTACCCGCCCCCACCATCACTACAAGTCACAGCGGTTGTGCGCAATGACACGCGCACGGTCATTCTTGTACATATCGTATAGTAAGATAAAAGTGACCGCATAATAATATTATATGATTTATAACTACGTTTATCTTATCTATAACTGTATCACTGTATTAGAACAGTGCACACGATATATTATGTTTAGGTCAGTGGTGGCGGGCCCGTAGCACGTATACGTGAGTCCGATTTGAATAGCAAGGGTATATATATTTTTATCGCTTTCTGTGAAAAGAAAAAAACAAAATATTGTTATTTCAAATCGCTTTTTTTTTGTTGTGCGTTTATTATAGTGTAAACAGTGTATTGTATAGGTTTGAATTTCGGGATTTCTTTTATGCCTCTTTGATCGTTCGTGAAATTGTATTTCAAAAATACACACCAAAGCCAAATGTTGGAATTTGAACAGAAATAAAAATAGTTTTCTATACCTGTCGTCATAAAGGTCCAATGATACTATGGATAGAATTTCAGAAACATAAACAATGTATATTATACTATATACTATATATACATTCGGTAAATTCCATTACCCACGAGCTTAACATAGTATGGTTTCCAGGTTTCCAGTAAAATGTATGTAATTTTCTCTATTAAATAAGATAATAATTATATATACGAAAATATGCATTCTAAAAACGTTGGATATTTCATTCGCCAAGTCATGAAAATAATGTAGAACTTACCTATTAATAAATCTACAATCTACAAGCTGGAAAAACACGCGAACGCAACAAAGTTCAAGCCCTAATAATTATGAGTACTTATTACCGTTTACGGAGTATACAGCTACGGTCGATGAGACGATGATGAAGCTTTAAAATAGCTATAGTAAAAATATTATTAAAGAGATAAACAATTTGAAAATTAATTTACTTATATGTGAAAACAATATAATTTAGCGCATGGAGGGAGGCTTATGACATACTTGTCTTGATCAAAGTAGGACGGAAAATAATAATTATTACTAAAATAATAAAATAACAGCAAACTAAATACAATATTGCTCGTAAAGTACGTCAACGTTGCCACAGTAAATAATTCCTGAAATTGAGATATTAAAATGAACGTAAGTCATAATATATTGTACGTATTATAGCGGGAAATAATCTTTTCATCACATGCTTAAAAAACTTTTTTTATTGTTTTGTTTTTTAAACACCTTCCAATTTATATTCAAATATACAAGAAAATAAAAATATTATACAATAGGCACACAGCACGCCTTCGGTAAAACGTTCAAATTATTGCGTTTTAAAACAGTAACATTTCAAAGCCTTCCCCTTGCAGTAGTTTTACCTATATAATAACACCTTTATAATATTACACAGTTTGAATGTAAATTTGAAATTGTGTAGAAAAAAATTAAAAATTCGCATAGATATATATCACACCCACTCTTCCGAAAAACGATATTCATTTCGGCATTACGTAAAACTGTCGGAACCTCGCGTTTCCTTCCTTATCTCAAACTTTGATGGGATTTTTATAGGAATTTGGCCGTACAAAAACTATTATTGGCGCACATTGTTTGGCGATTATCACGTGAGTAATAATTGGTCACCCTATACAGTTTTGTACACCTTATAATACATTATAATGACATATATTCAAACTGGGAATATTCGAAACGCCTCATTTAGATATAATTCAAGACGAAGGACATCCATTCCAACATTTAAGCCATTTGAGAATTTCAGTAGCGTAGCCGCTAGGTGTTGAACCTCTAACCATTTTATCCAAACCTCTCTCGGCCTCTCGTAGTCTCGCAACAGTTTACACAATTAAACGAATAACCGAATCAGAAGTATTTACCGTTGATACTTGCAAGATCACGATCAATTTTACTTCGATAAATAATTAGTGCATACCGTATTTTCATGCATCCATAAATTATCTTCGTAATGTGGTGTACAAATCCCGAGTAACGTTACTTGTTATTTATTAAAACAACGACGTTTTAATGCATTGTGTTTCGACTAAATTTTAAAAAAAATATGAAATTATTATTATCTAAAATAGCTACAGTGTTACCGTTTACGTGGAAGGTACAAACTCAATACCGATTGTTCTTTAGTGCAGAAAACAAACTTTTGTAAAATCAACCTATGGTTGCACACACAAAAAAAAAAATAAATATAAATATTTGTCATGCTACATTATGTATTAACTGCCTATGTATACTACGTAATAATGATATACAAGTAGGTATTCGCTGAATGATTTACATATAAATTATTATTTTACTTCATTTCAACGAAATAATAGTATAAAACCACACATATTGCTGAAATAATAATATTGTTTTTTATTCGGATTGTGCATTGAAATTACTCTCGACCGTATAAAAAATTACCTTTCACGAAAAAATATTTTATTATACGTATGAATAACAGTTACCAAATAACAACAGTTGGCTGTCAGAAGTAAGGATTTTCTTTCCGTTAATAATATCGTTTCGTTTAAATTTAACGTTTTATTATAATAAAATCTTAGAACGTTTACTCATTTTTGATATTCCATTAAAATGTTATGCTCGCTATGAATACGCGGTGTGTATAATAATATACTTATCCTATGAAATAATAAAGTCTGGTAACGTTCCATTCGTTAACTTACCAAAAACCTACGGTATGATTATAATGTTCAGATTCCACGCAACGGAGGGAATAAAAGTTTTGATGTATAACAATAATATACCAGCTGTATACAGGCCAAAGCCGAATTATGACCAAGTCAGCATTTGTGATTTGTTTTGGGTGGCACGTTGTAGGACTAGAAATTAATTCTTTACCTACGGCGTTGTATTTTTAATCCCATTGGAAAATTGAAAATATTTATTTTCAAAAGTCGAAAATTGATTACCAATCAAGTAGGTACAGAATTTAGTAAATATAATATTCAGTTATTTTAAACTATTATATAATTGAAAAAAAGTACCTTCTAAGTATACTTAGGTACCAGATAAAATAAACAAGACATTTTAAACAGGAATTATTGTTAATTATTATTAAAAATCAGTTATTATTGTTAAAATAATTAATAATTGAGACAAATGTATACCATTGGCTGGGACAACATCACAATGTCGGAAAATCGCATTAGAATTGTTTTATTATTTTCGTTGAGTAGTAATATTTTATTTAAATAATAACTATTTTACCTATTCATTCGATAAAAATATAATACTATGGAGTTATCGTAATTTTAAGTGAATTTCTATTCTTTCGTGAAAAAAAGTCATTGCACTTGGTAAATCATATACATATATTATATCCTATTGTATTATTGTTTTGATACCGATAGATATTATATGATATACATTTGGCATAATTATTAAAGTATTAATTTCGTGTATCGCCTGTGGGTCTATGGGGACTTTTATGTGTTATATTTTATGTGTTTACTGTTTATACTCTATTTTATCGAATACGTTTTTATTAAATACGTTTATTGATGTATTAATACGATATGCATCGTAATCTCTTTTAAATTTAAAAAAAAAAAAACTGTAATTAAAATAAAATAAACGGAAAAAATCGTTATAATATTAAAAAATAAACTTAAATGGGAAATTAAATTGAAATTGTAAAAATAAAATACACGAATCGAATGTATACTATGGATTTTTGTGACTTGTAATAGTTAAAATGAATACGTCTTAAGAGTATGACTCACCCTCGTTTATTTTCTTCGACTTACAAGACGTGCGTAATAAAAAACACATTTTATGTTCAGTAGCTCTCGTTTAGCTTAGTTGGTTTTAATAAAGAGTGAGTTAGGTACAAATTATTAAACTTAAGGGTAACAATACTTTTTATGGTTTGCTGAAAACGATTTTTTGATATTTTAGTTTCGAAGACAGTTATGGGCATTTTTAAATTGTAATATCTTACATGCGTACAACTTTCATAACTTTCATCAAAACTTAAACATTAAAATCCATTTACAATCGACCATAGAAAATCATGTTACCTTTAAGTTTAATAGTATGTGCCTAACTCACTCTAATATTAAAACTTACTAGGCTATACGATAACAAATGAACATACATTTATCATGTCACGCACTTATAAGATGGAGACAATACATCACCGTGAATGAGATATCGGAAATTATTGTGAATTTCGTACTAACTATAATCTTAACTCCAACAACTCGGTACCACGACTTTATAAACGTCTCACTTGTTCTAAACAAATATGTTATAATATTACCATGGTGTAATGTAATCAAATACGTGCAATGGTATTTAACTTTTAGTAACCATATAAATACGCAGTCATTTCTTGTGTACACGTTATTGTTATGTTAAACGGCCTAAAATTGTTGTTTCGCAATTCCACCTAGTCCTCCGTAATCGTTTTCCTTTCTCGAAAACCTCTAGAAACGTACTCATGCATTTTGAAACTTTAGAAAACATTTATACTTCAGTACAAATATTCACGAGTCCCTACTCTGTCTCATTTTCCCAAATGTGCCTATTATGTGAATTGCAAAACTTAATTATCAAACAATTCATACTCTCAGATGATTAATTTAAGTCTTAATTTAATTCTTATCTAAGTATGATAATATTATGAGCAGTTCAACTCGAGTATGGGTCAAGGTATTTACAACAGCCGGAGCAGTAGAAAATAACTATTTATGTAATAAAATCGATAAATAAAAACAAATGATTATTGCTGAATTGCTCATCGGTGAGGATCGAAATACATATCATTATTTATATCGGACATCTGCCATGTGAATTTAATTTTTAAAGAAAAGAACATCGACCTAGTCTTAATCTTAGGTTTAACGATTTTATTTACCACAAAACGTTAATATTGAATACGTTTTAAACAAATAAACGCCCAACAGTTGTACATTATAACGCAATTACATCTGTTCGAATACTGTAAAACGCGTTACATCTCAAGATTGGGTAAACGATGGTAAACACCTTTACTTATTTTTAAGCGTTAGACTAAACAAATTTGGACGACCGAGCATAAAGATTCAATCGAACGATGTCGATGGTGATTTATTTCTGGACAATCAACATAATATAACCGACTTGAGTAAAATCACCTATAATAATGTAAGCTTGTACAAAATATTCTGGAATGATATTATCTATACAATATTAGATTTACAAGTCCACTTGAGCAAACTGATTTTTTTTTCAAATCCAAACGTCGTTGTCCACTGGTCCACATTTTCACACGGAAGGCATTGAGGAATATATTATTTTAATCTTGAATTTTTCAATATTTTTTTTTTTTTGTAGTTATCCATTATTATATTTAACTCTAGTTAACTATCTTGTAAATCAAGCTGAATTTTATTTTCGAACGTTTTGTATTTTATTATGCTATAAACACATATGATTAATACGATACATACATCCGCAGACACATCTATGACGGCTTAAATGGGCTTTAATTATTATGAAATTTTAAAATATGTTCACATACAGTAGTTGATGACACACTTTTTTTTGATATTTGTAAACCTGCTAACATTTTTTTTTTCTTTTTATGTTCGAAAAACATTTTAGTAATACACAATATTTCCATTATTATGCTATAAGTCTGTAATAAATTATTACAAAACAATAAACACTAAACTTGTGTATAAAATGGTATACCTAACTGTTTATATAAGACGAGTGTATTGTAATTAAATTAATCTTAATTTGGTCACATTTCGTTCAGCTTGAATGGTTATTGGTTAGTTAAACAAGTTTGGACCAACGATATCAGGCAACCTCGGTAGGTTAAATACAGTAATAAACTATACGTAATTATTAAAGACCAGATTTGTGGTCGTCCGTACAGTCATATAATCACAGGGACCATTGGCACATTGATTTTGTGTAATCGAGATCACCGAACGGAAGTAAGATAACGCGCGACCGCTGCCGGAAGTCCGCATACTACCACTACCTGTCTCCACGAGACATCAGAGAGAATATTATATTAAAGACAGGTCAATCGAGATATAGGGTATATTATTATTATTATTATTATTATAATTGTCTTACTGTAATCGAATGATACACGTCGCATTTACTGATAGTCCGATTTGAGCGCGTTGACAATGGTGAATGACAGGGAACAAGGACTAATAAGGTACGAATATTTAAATCGGTAAATTAACAATTCCAATCCTTTTACTGTATAATACGCCTGTATAGAATGTTTTTAATTTATAACTATGATATAAACTTTTAACACAGTCAAAAAGCTAGACGAAACTGTTTGAATTTATCTGATATCATTATTAAAACTGATTTAAAGTCATTGTTTTGTTATCTATGTTTTCGAATGAATAACATACATGTTTACAAACTACAAAAATGTTTTTTTATATATGTTTATGTATAAATATCTTTTAATGATCAATTTCATCATCTAAGATCGATTTTGGTTGAATATTAAAACAGAAACATTTACATAACTATTTTCTTTAAATACTTTAGTTAATCAATCAGTTAAATCCAAGCTTCACAGTTTTATTTATCTCTCCCGAACTTTTATTCATTATATACCACACGTTCTGTCAGTTTAATAAAATAAAGTAATTTTCATGAAAAAAAAAAAACTCCATGGAAAAAAATGTATTATTATTAAAGGTATCTACAACATTTATAATAAATTATATGTTACAAAAACTATAAAAATGATAAAAAACTAATACCACGTTATTATTAATTATTAATTATTTATTATCTGTACCGACTTGGGCTTTACTACTTAAGTACTACTCGTTTTGAATTATAAATAAATAAATAATGTGCATAATTGATTTCACGTTGTCATAACTCATAACGACGATATTTATAAATTATAATATCTTAGATAATAAGACTGATATTATAACTGTTTATTTCATTTGAGTGTAGACTTATGTTATTACTACGGTAGATTATAGACTATAATCTACCGTGGTTATTACTTATATAGTTACGTCAATGGCACTGTCATTAAATTATGTTAGTTGTCGCAAAAATATATTATTATCTAATACTCACTTGTTTATACCGGCAACACCGACTTTGCCACCAATTTCACGCCGAGAAGACGTCACCGCGACCAAGACACAAACAAAAATTACACACACACAGGTGCAAAAAAACCACAGCAACGAACGACATCTCAAGGTTGATATTATCTTCGAGAACGATAACTATTACAACGCGTATTATATATTCTTATTTACTGGGCGTAATGGAAAAACTAATTTCTAGTATCATTTTCTCATGGTTGGCACCTACATATTCTACATAATCCTTCGGAACTCAAAAATCCTCTAAGATTACTGTAGTTTTCATTACCGCTCCTATATTTTATCGATACATTTTATTATCATTAGTTTGATTATCTAATTACATTGTTGTAATACCGTCAATACTGAATATGCTGTTGGATGTTAGTTCCATGATCACTAATAACCAGACTAACTTAACTCAATAAGATCATAACGTACATTTAATTTAATAGTATTGGGTTATCGATGTTAATATATTTACTATCTCTGTTTTTATCCACGAAATTAAAATATACTTTAAATATAAGTTAAACTATAGTTTACTTCTTGGGTCTACCAAGCTCTGTAATTAACTATTCATCTGACCAACTTTTGATGGTAAACACTGTAGAATCATCTAAGTATTATTTACAAGAGCAGAATGACCAGTGCAATAATTTTAATTGCTGATTACCAAAATCTACTATTTCTCGCATCATCGGAATATTTTCGCCGGCTGAAATATAAGCGTTTGTTTACGTAATTATTATTTCGTGCATTTCTTATCGGTTTAACACTATTTTTGGTAATAAACACGAAATAATATTATACTATAATAAAATAAATGATAATTCATATTATTAAACTTCGTAAAGAAGAATTTTTTTCAAATAAAATCATAAAAATGTTAAAAATTATTAGCAAAATGTTTGCTATCGGTGAGCCAAGAAATATACTTTTAGAGTATTATTTGCTACAACATTTTAGGTGAGGCGCTGCCTCACTTGCCTCACCTCCAAAGTCGCCGCGGATTCGGTGACAGCATATCGCTCAACAAACTCGTGTGAAGTCGTTTTACTTTTTGCAGATCGGCACGACGATTTTTTGTTACTATAAACCAGCTTAGGCTATTGTTACACATCCATAATATTATCACCACGAGAGTCTAGTTAAGATAACCTCGAAAAATTTACTAGTGTGAATAATTCAAACGGTGTCAGGAAAGGTTACTAGTAAGACGGGCCAGCATAGACAACTTTCAAAAAGGTCAATATAAAAAATAAAATTATTAAAAAACACTATATAAGTACTGATGTTGAACAAACGTGAATGTGTCACGAGTAACAAGAACGCAACCATACTCATAAGTCATAATTACGTTTTCATTTTTAAATTCGTGAATTTTTAGATTTTGTTTTGTAATATTTTATAAAATTTCACTCTCAGCTTCCACTTGAAAAAAAAATATTGGAATTCAAAACTCGTAGCTTTTTATACTAGCAAAAACCTATAAATTGTATATTTTACCAACCAAAAATTAGACCCTACATTACTGTAAGTCATCGTATCGCGTAATTTAAAATTACAAACTAAAATTACGCTAATTTGCTGTAGGTTTCCACCTTTAGTCCCTAAACTATAAATTAAAAAATATATAAATCTATCTACCAACTATACTTACGTACAATAGGTATATTTGAACGATACCCAAGTTTATTAAAGGAAAAGTCCAGCGTGACGCGATACACAATTACCAAACTTCGTGAATATTTTAAATACTTTTATTTTTTTAAGGCAAACAACTAAACTTTGGGTTTCACTTTCCTATTGGAGTACCCATTTTTTTATTTATTCATGTTTTTTAAACTTCTTATTAGCGTTAATCAATTATGTTGACAGGTATTTCGAAATAATACTAAAGAACACAATACATTATAGGACAGATGTAAATATTTTATCCAAAAATAATTGTACTGACAGCTGATGGAAATTATTTCTAACTTAATTATTCACGTCCCTACTTCATATATTAGCACGTTTAACGATGAAAAGCCTTTTTTGAAATTTTTTTTTTTTTCATCAAGTAACAAGTATAACAACTCACTCAATACGTCAGCATTGTTGGTGTTGCCGGTGGTAAGGATAATCGATTAAAAACGCTTATTTATTTTATTGTTTTTACGCAAATGAAAGATGTCGTAGAACTATTTTATATTAAATATTATTTTATAGCATATCGATAGAATAACGTGTGGTGCTAATCTGTATGCCTGAAATTTCCCGATGGTTTGAATTCTATACTTTAGAATCTTTGAAAAATATCCATGCTAAAATTCAATATACAATTTTTAGTACCCAGATTTCATTACAATTGTTCAATTTTTTTTTTTAAATGTTTGACACGATACTTTCTAATTAGCAAGAAAGTGTGTTCTGGTTTATGATTGTATTATAGACTTCGTCGCGGAAGAATATAGACACTTTTGAAAATTCCAATCCGTCACCAGAGTAGCCGTTTACGGATTTTCCCGCTCTTTTGAAATCCATATAAAACCAAAATCCTGTAATTTTTTTCCTGTCAATTTAAAATGTTATTCACGCAGAATACGGTTCACAGCGTTCAATTGGGCGTCGCATTACTATATAAAG